>NC_136882.1:22696848-23341848 GCF_949152265.1 Phoxinus phoxinus | reverse complement strand
TTGCTTTCCTGTTTTATCTCGGGATGCCCATCCTGAGGTAACTAGAGAGTAGGTCAGCTCCAGTTTGGATCCAGCCTCTTATAAAGATTTCAGATGACCCAACACCTGTGAAGAGACAGCGCCAACTCCTGCGGAGACTTCAGATGACGCAAACTCATCAACATGCACCGATGCTACAATTTTTCTATCGTAAACATTAGTTAACATGTTGCCTTAAGTTAATTGTTTCTGCCTTAAATTAATACATTGTTAGCTAACTGTGTGATTTGTATAAGTACATTTCTGAAATAACTTCTGATAACAGATCACTCTAAATTGTAATGTAGACACATACATTTTCTGTAAAGATGCTTTGAAATAATATGTATTGTGAAAAGCGCTAGGCCTATAAATGTGAATTGGATAGATAGACAGACAGACAGACAGACAGACAGACAGACAGACAGACAACTATATTAGATAGATAGATAGATAGATAGATAGATAGATAGATAGATAGATAGATAGATAGATAGATAGATAGATAGAACGATAGATAGATAGATAGATAGATAGATAGATAGATAGATAGATAGATAGATAGATAGATAAGATAGATAGATAGATAGATAGACAATCCATAAGTTTTAAGAACAATGCAACATTTTAGAATCTAATATTCTCAGAATATCTTCAGGCTCAGCACTTCTTGTTAATGATATTTCAGCATGTGAAAACTGCACCTCTAGGGCTGATTTCTGTTGATGCACCACAACTCCAACACTTCATAGTAGTGCATTAATGGGAAATGATAATTTGCTTTATGAGTTTACTGAGGGTTTGATCTGAGGCTGTGTAAAAGCATCTGTTATCATAAGTTCTAAAATAATCAACAAAGCCTGTTAGTATCATAATTACTTTTTTTATGTACTTTAATTAAATTTTTATTTATGGCAACATGCTTGTTCAAGCTGAAAATATATCAAATTCATCCCTATAATATTGATCTCTATAAATAATGCAAATTATACATATAATTGCATAGGCCTACATACCATTGAAATGTTTAGTCTTTAAACAGTAGGCTAATATTGCAAAATATTATCACAATCTAAAATATTCTTTTTTAATACATTTAATTAATCACCAATCACCATCGCACACCTTTAGGTGGCAGAAAAGGAATTACTCCAGTCTTCAGTGTCACATGATCCTTCAGAAATCATTTTGCTTTGGTGGAATGGAAAACATTTCTTACTTTTGCCAATGTTGAAAGTTGTTCTGCTTAATATTTTTGTGGAAACAGTGAAACCATTTTCAGGAATCTTTCTTTGATGAATTAAAATTCAAAACAACATTTATTTGCATTTATTTTATTTTTTTAATCTCGTGAAAGCCAGACAATAGCTTTCATTGTGTGAGGAACATAATTAGGCTACATTTATATAAAAAATTTTAAAGTCGATTTTTTACAGGATCAGCCTAAAAACAAGCTAATATCGCATTTCAATGGAAAACAGCATTGATTGGAGTGGACTTTGCCCAAGCTCGACTATATTAGATCTCAATCTCATGGATGTAACTCAGACAGACATAATTACATGACGAAAGATTTTCGCAATGTGAGAATATACCGCGGCTTTGTCTCAATTATTTTTTGCAATATTACCAAAGTCCTAAAGTCTTTGAAATAACCGACTTTTGTGACGCCCGCTTCCGCCACGAGCTCAGACTGGCCTCAGACTGTCTGGTGGCGGAAGCACACGTCATAGAGCGCGTTCCACGTTACGTAAAGTGCGTTACGCATTCCTCGAAATGTGGAGGTGGGTGTAAGAACGTAACAAGTAAGCACGTAATTGTCTTTGAGAATGGCATTTCCGCAGTGGGGTCTGAGTTTTGTGCTGTGCGCAGCGTGAGTGTTTTAGTACCGAGCGGAGAGGAGATGCACACGGCACTCGAGTGAGGTAAACTATATAAAACCCGCTTTGTTTTCATACACTCCCACAACATGGACCCGAGCAGCTTCAGATGGGTCAATGAGAGCAGGGTATTACGATAAAACCGTGAAAATGTTTTGACTTATTATTGATTGTATAGCTTTCGGCGCTAGCTGTGTTAGCAGCTGCTATTTAGATTGACCATATTTCCGCCGATTGCGCTTTTTATACTTGCTGTTCCACTAAATGCATTTCCCTGCTTTAGATACACGTGTTTATTGCGAATCCTGTTAATAAGATACAAATTTTTCACGGCATTGATTAAGATTTATTGCGCCGTGATGAGGAAGTGTGGGGTTTAATGGTATGTTTGGGCTTTAGGATCAGTCAAGTGAAGAAGTTAAGGGTGTTGTAAGTTAGTCCTAAAGATTGCCTCGTGCTGGTTTATTTATAAAACCACATTTTCCTGTTTTGCTGGTTTTCCTTAGACTGCAGAATTAAAAAAAAAATTTTTTGAGGTCTCTGTGCACATGTGCTTAATTTATCATTTAATTACAGTTGACAAGGTCAAATTAAAATGGCCAATTAAACTTGGGTTGTGTTTTGAATGTGGTGTTATAATACAGATTGTTTAATTCCAGTCTCTTTGCACATTTTCTGGGCCCAGACAGTGCAACATGTTCGTTTCCAAATGAATTTTGAGTAACATTTGGCAGATCCCAGTCTAACCTCACCAGCTGAAAAGTGTCCAAATCCCTTCAAAAACCAGTCTGGCGAGGCTTGAAGACCAGCTTAAAACTTATTTTTTTTCTTCTGATAAGTAGACATTATTTATATTTTCACCTACATAAATCAAGTCAAGCACTGTTTGTTTTGCACTATGGTTTTAGAAGGGTGTTACTCCAATAGACATAAGCAGTCATTTTAATATAGTTTGATCTAGGACAAGCACAATCAAGATGCTACTCTTTACGTTTAATGCCGGAAATGTTACATAATGACTGGACAAATGGTTGCACTGGTGCAGTGAAATGGTGATGCTTTTTTCCTGTTCTGCCATTGCACACCTGCAGGAACCTTCCTCTGTTTAACCGTGCCTAACCACAACAACTGCCGTTTGTGGATCTACAGTGCCTCTGCTTCTAAGAGGCAGATGTTAAACCCAGTTCAAAATGTGGAATGGGAAATCTAAAATCTTTAATCCCAAATTACACCGTAAAATGTGTTAATTTCTTAAAGCCACTTTGTATTTACCTCAATTGATTGACATTTACAAATCCTGTTTATTTTTTTTTTATACCTAGCTGAGTGGTCATTCAGACTGGAGACTCTGAGGATACAATAAATACAATGTAGCCTATTGTTTGAGGTGAAGTAGTAAACCAGACTCCTTAATAGAAATAGATGGTTGCGATTTAGTAGTATTGCAACTTTTGATGGACGTTTTTTTGATTTTCTTTCTCTATCGATGGCCATTCAAAAATATCTGTTAAATATGTCTGTAAAAATGGATGGAAAGACAGATGTTGGTGAAATGTAATAACAGATGTTGGATTACTTATTCATAACATGCACCTTCATAAGGAGCAGTATTTCAAATACATCCTCCACTTCGTTGACAACAGTAGATGTAAGTGTGATATTTGCCTTGGCTTACGTAAGTTGTTGGTCCAGTGTGAGAAGTAGGTGTTGTCCGACTTGACTGCTCATTTTGTTGACTGCTGCTGTCGACATTTGTATACTTTCAAGGTGAGGAATTTCAGATGAGCTTAGGGGTTTGAGACTGTGTGCGTTCTTCAGGTGCCAATTAATGTTGTCGTGTCGCGACTGCGTTTACTTGCAGCTGTAGAGTCATTAGTGGAATTTAGGTTCGGGTGATTGCCTTTCAATGTGTTGAGGTGAATGGGAATGCCAATGGATAGCTTTTTCAATGGATATTTCTACCACTGATACGTTTTGGTACAACCCAAGTGTGCCATTAGATAATAGTAATACATGCTGCTAACACTATATAGAAGTTGAGAAATTGTCAACTGGTTGATTCTTTCTGAAAGTTGAACATATTGCATGTATTATTTTACTATGAACGGTCTCAAAGTCGTTTTACAGACCAGCATTAAACAAGAATTAGTCAAATACAGGTTGGCATTTTATCACGTGACTTGCCCAGTCTTAATCAAATAAGACTTCACATTTGGTAATAACAGCCCATAAGATTGTTCACATGATCAGCTACAGGTTCCTGTACAGAGCTGTTAAGAATTTAAGAGATTAAATGAACATGAACTCAGTGGATGGGGTCTTGTTAGGGATATGGTCTTAAGATTTAAGGGGTCTTGGGAGGTGCCTGAAAATCTACATTTTATTAAGTTACCGTGTTTTAATGGAGGTTTAGTGGAGTATTTTTTACATATATATATATATATATATATATATTAGGCCTATATATAATTTGTGCTTAAAAAGCCTATGGTATGTTCCAGGTGACTGGTTTTAGTAATTATTCCCATGTTCAAGACCAAAATAATCAGGTCAAGTATTTAGGGTTTATACTTTATATAACCAGTCTTGAACATTCAGTTACCATGTGTATTCAATGTAAAATCTCTATATTTAGGTTATGTAGTACTAAAATGCACATGCAAAGCCTTAAGTCTCGACTTTTACTTCCTTCCTAAATTTTGGAGCAAAGTGTGGCATCGTCATATGTCACATTAGTCATCATGTTAATTCTGATAAAGGGACTTTCAGAGATTTCCATGATTCAGAGTTTGCTCATATCTTAAGTCTTGAACATCTGTATTTGCATCCATATGCATATTGTGCCAAGATGTTACCATTTAACTAGGTGCTTAACAAGACACATATCTTAACAAGATGCTTAATTCTCCATGTGATGTCCTTTTCTTAAGGAATAAGCTGTTCTTAAGCATAGCTTTACGAATTTGGTGTGATGACTTGTGATCATTAACATTGCATTGGGCTCACAAAAAGGTATTTGAATGTTTTATGGATTCTCATTGCAGTCAACTAGAGATGGAAAAAGTACTGGCGGCTAAATCAGTTTTTGCAGATACATATTTAAGCTGATCAATTGTAGCCATATGATCATGGGAATTTCTATTTCTAGAAAAATAGAATGTAGGGCTGAAACGATTAGTGGACATTATCGACAACATCGACAATTAAAAAAAGTTGACAATTTTTTGTTTTAGAATAGGCTAGTCTTTTGGTCTCATATGACCTATTTTAAGGGCCTGCAATAACGAGGTTTGAGCAGTGGGGCGCTGTAGTGCAATACTGTAATGCAGCCTTCCCGGATGCAATTCAATAGAAGAAATAAGACGCGGTACTTTGGAGGGCAAACGAAGCCGAACCAGTTTGTGCCAGCCGAACCAGTGTGGAAAGTTAAACAACTGGGGGGAAAAAAACAATTGAACCAAATTAATTCTATATTGGAATCAAATAACAAGGTTAAATATGAATAGCCAATTTCAAAAGTGCAGTATGTAATATTGACCGCTAGGCGTTGAAATGGGTACTGCAGTCAAAATATAAAAATTGTAATATTTGAGAGGGTTGTTTCTCTTTTCTAAAGCTGTGATTTCCTTGTTTGTTTATTAGTTAGAATGGGTCAACATCAATATTTTAACTAATTGCAAAAGCTGAATAATCGATCAAAGTTGGGCTGCACGATTAATCGGAATAATACCACTGCGATTATTTTATGCACAGCTTGTCAGTCACTGGTCTGTGATCAGTAGTAAATTATGCTCCCTCTGAAAGCCAGAGGTCGCTCTCACACAGACTCCAGATATGCTCCGCAGAAGTACAATAACGCACATCATTCCAGGAAATCCCTATGGCCGTCATAGTATCGCAGTAGCTGAATAAACAGAAGATTAAAAAGCGCTTTTATTATAAATGACTAAAACACACGACTACGACAATATATGGTTTATCTGAGTTCTTCAAGCCGCCTTGGGTATTTTATGATAATAACGTATATTAGCCTGTACATGAGCTCAGTATCGGCCCTATACCCGATACTGGTATCGGTATCGGTGCATCCCTAATCAAAATAATAGTTTGTTGCGGTTCTAGTGGGATGCACCCATTTTAAAACCGAAAGAAGAGTGCCAGTGTACATTGTTTTGTGTCATTTGAAGCACTTCGAGATCTGGACTTTTTCGTAAAAAGTATTGATTTTATTGTGTCTTCCAAAATATAGAATGATATCTTATTTGGGTGAATTTGTTTTGGTTATTATCGTATCAGTCAAAGTTTCTGTATTGGTGCATTCCTATAATAAAGGATCGTTCCTACCGGTATGTTTCTCAGTGGTTTCTCTCTAATACGTCTCCCCTGTTGACTCCTCAATCGACCTGACAAGCGTTAAAAATCCCTCTGATTACTAGTATCTAACCTTCTCTTTGATAATCACCTCTCTTGTCTGGATAATAGCCCTCTGGTGTCTTGGACATCACAGACTGAAGTCTCACAGAGGAAAAACTACACGCATCAATGTATTCTCTTCTGCATTGTCTGTGAAAAAACGCTGGACCATTACTTATGGTGCAGGATTCTTCCTTCTGATATTTAAGCTCTACAGCTGACCTTTGAAACCAATTTACAGAAGTTGTTGTGCTGAATCACACAAAGTTTGACTCTGTAAACCGAAAGCAATGAGAACAAATGGCATGTATTTAGTCCCTCTGTTGAAATATGGAGTTTAGATTGACTTGCTATGCACGAGAATTGGTTTGATGGGCGTTTCTTTGTTGGTATATTTGGTTAACAATAGGTTAACAAACATGTAACTAGAAAGATCTCATAAGTGGTGAGATTTCCTTGGATATAGAGCCCTGCATGGGCCTCAAATCTAGGCCCTAGCCCGGCCCTGGCCCAAGACGCTCAGGCCCTAGCCCGGCCCGTGTCCGACAGCTCATCATAATTATCAGCCCGAGCCCGTTTTTTTTTTTTTTTAATACACAGCTGTAGCCTGGCCTAGGGCAAACTATTTGCAGCCATTAAAATAGGTCCGTTTTGTTATGTTTCTTTTCATTTCTTTATTAAGTTAATTTAGACAAATGTTCGGTTTCTTTTTGTTTGTTTTTATTGACGACCAAGCAGCCGACAGCGAGTTAAACATGTTTGATCCATTTAGCCTCTCAAATCAACACTTTACTTGGCTACAATAAAATCCATAAAACACCTTAAACATATCACACATAGACAGTTATAGTTTAAACGTTTATTGTCATTTTTTAAAAGCTGAGGCAAACTGCTGCTCACAGTCGCAACAGCGCTCGCAAACGAAATGAGCTATAGCCTACAATCTAAACAAATCAAATAAATGGCATTAAATTAAAAACAAACATGCAGATTATCTTACCTCAAAAATCAAGTCTTCGCTACAGAACATGGCCATTCTTATTTCCAATAGTTTCCAACAGACTGATGAAAATAAAGTCGTTTTCAAACGAAAACCAACAAGACAGCCCCCTAACATGGCTAAGAACAGTTTCTTACAGAGCATCGTGAAGAAAAATCACAGCATCCATCCACAGTGGAAGGTTTTAATCCAGTCGTACTTTTTTCTTGAACTATTCCAGCTGCGCTGAAGTCACGCTCGCTATACTTCTGCTGCTGGCGGGGACACTAAAAACAGCGAGCCGGTCGCGCGAATCTTGGGTCGTGCCGCCGGGAAACCTGTGTGCGTGCGTGTGTGTGTGTGCGCGAGCAGACTGTCATGTGTCAGTCATATGTCAGTGTGATAGGTTTAAAACGTCTTTCTATGTTTGTTTTTCCATCGTCAACTTCTCATATTTAATTTTAATACATGTCTGAAATAGGCTATAAAAAGAAGGATAAGCCTAAAACAGGCCCGAGGCCCGGCCCGCGTGTGAACTATGACGTGAAAATTGGCCCGAAGCCCGGCCCTAGGGGCGTAAATAAGTCGGGGCCCGTCGGGCTCGGGCTGAAATGCAGGGCTCTACTTGGATATATGGATGCTCGTACTGTACAAATTAGTGGTCGACTGATTTTTTTTTTTTTTTTTAATGTTATGGCTGATGCCGATATCTTAGAGAGTAGGGTGGCCGATATAAAGCTGTTTGTGCGCACTGAATCATATTATTTAAAATAAAGACAAGGTAACATATTTTACATACAGCAGATAAAATGACATGAATATGACATATTGGGCAACTAAATATAGCGCAGCATAATGTGAAATCAAGGGTTTAAAGTTTGTCGATTGTGCGTCTCCCAGTGAAGCTGAACTCTCCTGTCTGCCTTCAATTCACACGGACCGACCGTTACAGAGTAACACGTTCATGCAGGCTACAAATGTGCACTTCAGAAGATCTCACTGCTGGATTCGAGGTTTGTGAAATTAAATCTTTATTAGTTATTCAAAGATTTGTTTAAATGCGTATATGCTGACAGTAAATGAGAAAATATAATAGATAGTGTGTGCCTTTCTTTTACTAATAATATAAAAGCAAATGCTATAATACTTTTCGCATAGTTTCCTTTCTTTAACTTTTCTATTTAGTGACGTATTAGACAAAACTGTTAAACAGAAACCATAACTAATGAAGATGGCATTCTCTTCGCAGCGGCGTCAAAAAAAGTCCCACTTCCAACACATCGGCCAATCAGAAAAACTCATCAGCCGATGCAATATTTAAAAAAATGCCAAATATCAGCCGATATACCGGCCTTGGCGATTACATCGGTCGACCTCTAGTACAAATTGCCTCAAACTGCTTTTTTCCCCCGCATTTGATGTCTACTTCAGGGCTGATTAGCGCAAATCTCTCCCTCCACCCATTCCTCCACACCCACCTACCAACCCTTACAAACACACACGTCCAGTACACCCTCCCCTCTGCACTAAATCAGCACACTTGAAGAGTTCAAAACATCAGATCTCGTTCCATATTGCTGTAGAGCATTCCCTGCCCGAGTCTGACGACGTATGACTTGTTCCTCCACCCTGTTGAGACAGAAAGAGGTAAGCTGTCGGATGCACCTGCAGATCCTAAACTAATCTGTATGCCACGTTTTTACTCTGGATAGACTGTCGAAAGCAGATCCTAGTAGTGTGAAGATCAGCAGTTCAGCAAGGGAACAGCAACGCGAACTTCTTTTGGACTTGGTGGTTTCGAAGGTTGCCACCGGTTTAGCTTGTGATATGTTGGATTGATTGTATCTGACTTGGTTAGAGTTAGCCTAAACCACTCTATAAATATTTCTAGGTTAATCCAGGTCACTCAGCTGATGGTGTAATGTATTTTATTTGGTCTTCATGTGATCGGAGCAGTTCTGCTTGCTTTTATGAGATGTAAACCAGTTTATGATCAAAACAAGTATGTTTATGGACTTTTAACAGTTTACAGTTTAAGTACTTATGTTTTGGGTGGAAAACCTTTCTGTTTGTCCACAGTTTCACTAGGTAATCTTGCATTTAGCCTCAATAAACTTTAACCATGTTGCTACTTCTACCATGCATCAGGATGCAGTTCCTCCACATGAACCGAATGACATGCTGTTCTGGACCTTCTGGAGAGTTTGTTTATTTTAAAGGTGTGTGTGTGTTTGGAATCAAGAGGTCATGCTTTTCGAAGCTTTAATTCTTGACTCCACCTAGACACACAAACAGGCCAGCTGGACCATCTTATTGGACTGTCTTCTATTTTCTTCTATAAAGACCTTTTAGATGTCTTTGTTAGATAGTCTACATCCACGGGACTCAAACTGTTCCTTGTGCACTGCAGCTATGTATTGCTGTCATTTCCCAGAATTCTTTGTGCTGGCAAAACATGTGTAGTTCCCATCTGTTGTGTGGCATCTGCTCATCTCTCAAGCCTCGAGGCTTCTCCTGACATGCATTTTTTTGTATTGCAGTTGAAATATGACCGATTGAATGCGTAGATACACCAAGGACCGATCATATATCTGGAGTTATTGGTTGGAGAGATGTGATCCCACATTGCTTGGCTAAGCTGCAGCTTATAGAATTGTTCTGTGGCCTGCTAAAATTCACACTGATCACAAAATGGTCTGGCACAGGCATGAATTGGAGAGGATTATTGGCCGCCATGGCCAGATCGCCACAAAGTTGATCGCCTGTGCTGTAAAAGCTGCTTTATTTGATCCAGACAAGTCCCACTGTAACCCTACTCAACCTCTTACTGTAAGCTAGATTGTAAACAGGAATTCACCAGCGGTGGACTCATGCGTGACTTGCGAGAGATGCTCGGTCTAGGCAGAAGCCTTGTGAGAGTCATATGATGCATCTTAAGGGCTCTCTCTTTCTCTCTTCCCCCATTGCTCAGAGGCTCAGTTTAATGTATCATAACAGGACTTGGGCTAGCCCTACAGCTTATTACAGGAATGGATTCTACAAAGGGTGATGTTTGGTACAACTTACCATCATAGCTGTAGTAAGATTTATTTATTTATTTTAAGTTTTGTTGAAGATGTTTACATAATTCGAATTCATAAGCCCATGTCATTTGGAGTTCACCCAATGTTTTCTTTTGTACTTTTGCCATGTCATAGTTTGGATTTGGGTCATGTTGAAGCCTAGCACTGTTCAGAGCGGCTCGATCACAGTTAATGCTACTCCATCTCTGCAAGCGCTGTGAGATTGACATGCATTTATTTGGAAAAAGAACACGGGACAAATATTGTTCCAAACTTGTAATGAGATGCATTTACAAGCCTTTAATTATGTTTTTACTCCTCTCAATTTTTACCTCACTCACAAATGTAACTTTATTTTAATTGTATTATTTATTTATTATTTAAAAGCTTCAATACCACAGCAAAAACTACTAGCCTAACTAATAACGTTCAAACATTATGAGGCAAGTGATCAGTCAGTAACAAATACGATCAAATAGTCAAGTTTCCTGACAAAAATGTATCACAATAATTTAATTTTTATAATAAACCCTACACATTTCTCATGATGCACTGTTTGGAATGACAGCATTAATACTGTAATCAGTTTTGTTTTCGGCTCAGGGTTTTATAGCCAAAAGTGGACCTGTAATAACATAATGGGATATTAGAGAGACTAGTTAAATAAATACAAGTAAATATTATGTGGTAGAATCATCTGTATTTTGGCTGCTCACTGGAAGGCTTTTGGCTAAGATCAATATAGACGTAGTAGTAACATGAATCTCACTTATGAGAAAGTCAACAATCATCTATATCTCTATCTGTTCAGCAGACGGCTTCAGTACTCTGGTTGTGCTTATGTGCGTCTGCTTGAGGCTTAAAGTTCCTGAGACTGTTCTGATCCCAGCCTATGTGTGTGAGGATACTATATAAACACACCTCAGTAAATGACACACTGCTGCTCGTCTCATTCATGTCTTAGTTGAAACATGAGTGTTCGGTTTATCCTTCCGTTACCATTCAAACTGAAAACAGTAGAAAGCATGGCTCTGGCTCTGTCCAGAAAGTGGCCTTGCTGACAAGAACAGGTGTAGGGGTGTAACAACATATTGTCACAATATATCGTGATACAAAAATGCAACAATATGTATTGTGGACATTGCAATATATATATTGTGTATAGTTCTATACTTTTCAAAATGAAAAGTGTGAAAAGTCCAGTTTACTGCGTTTTAGTGTCAGACTCAGTACTACATTAAACTACTATATGTTGAATATAATGTATAATAATGCAATGGGGGAATATTTGTGGGTCCTGATAATGCCAAACGTCTTATATTACCAGTAAAAAGTGGCCTACATTATTTTAAATGTATCTAGTCAGTGAAAGAGTGCAAGCATATTCATTTAGTATAATTCTGTATTTTCAGCTTGCGAATCATGAATATTTTTTATTCTGGTGTCGCCATTGACCTGTGCATTGGGTTACCAGCAAGTCCAAGCCTATTCATTTTCCATACCCAATGTATAATACCAAAATATAATCAATAGTTAGTTTTTTGTTAACCTTTTACCATATGTAACAGTTGAAGAGCCCCTCTGTATTTCACATGTCTTTTCACTTCACTTGATCACAAGTGTTTTCCAGCTGAATAAATTCAAGTCCACTAGTATTTGTCTTATGATATCTCTGCAGCACATGACTGCTGATTTTAAGGATTTTTTCCCAAAAAAAATGTATCAGACATTTTTGGGATGTCATATAACCAACAAAGAGTGTATTGAGCCAGCACAATGAGGCAGGATTATCTTCATACAGGCTGTGCTCCTGGCCTATCCTATCTCCTGAAGGGTTCAGAGGTCACTCCACTCTCATGGTTATAAACACTGTTGTTGAGGGGAAGGATCATAACTATACTATGTTTTGACCATCTTCACGCTTTGATACGAGTTCTTACGCATTAACAGGCTGGAGCGCAGGCTGTCGTAAGTACTGCTCACAGGATATTTTGGCTTAAACAACCATTTAATAAAATGTGGCTCTTTTGTATTCTATGCACAGATACTTTTTAGACTAGGTTTTCTTCCCTTGAGTTTATTAGAATTAGGCGATTTATTTTTATTTCAATAAGTTAAGTGCAAGCTAAAAAAGCTTAACACATCTGTTACAGCAAATCTTTTTTTTTAGATATGAAAAAGCAAAATGTTTTTTCAGTGTAACTTTTAATGCACTGTAGCCAACTATTACGGTGATCTTTATGTACTTTCAACCTTGCATTTACTATTTTTGGCAGACTTATGATTCCTTCCGATAAGGAAATTAAGTTTGATAAATGATTGTCTTACGGTTAAACACCCTGCTGCATATAAATGTCTTTTAGTGTTAGGTATACAGATTTTTCTCTGTAAACACAATTCACAGGTGTCATATTTCTTTAACATTAATAATAACCCATGATAATGAAATGAAAGAAATTAGTTGTTGCATGTTGTTGTTTTTGCATATTATTTAGCATATTAACATAAGATCTTTTTCCGGTTTCTAGAAAATGGAATATTGGCGTAATCTGGTTATAGCAATCAGGTTAATGTTTACGTGATGCTTTCATAATCTTACTATAACCAAATTCTTATTATTAGAGCATTCCTATGCATGTAAAATGTATTCTGCTTAGATACATTTGGAGAGATTTGTTTGTGAGATTTGCTAGTGAACTAAAACTATTAGAGACTAAATGGCAATACATTTGGAATAAAGTTTTTGGAAATACTTGCACCCAGATCCATTTCACAAACATGTTTCTTATTTGTGGCTCTTGTATGCAGATTTAAGAAAAGACTCTTTCTCGTGCTGAGATCTCTTGACTCTGTTTTGTTTAATAGCAGATTGATCACACTTTCCCCTCCAAGGCTCACAGTAGTTGCTGTAGGGGGACCATTAAAGCTCTTCAGTGCTTTTCCAGCTGGGAATCTATCAGCCCCCTGGAAAAGGGGATAGATCTAGATGCCCCCCCCTCCATCCTTTTCCATATAATAAGGCTCTCAAGATGAAAAGCCATTTAGAATTTTTTTTTAAATAATCAGATATGTCACGGTACAATGGTACCGGGTTGTCAATTTCTGTTCTATTGCACTTACACTTGTAAGGTTAGGTTACATATAAAATTAAATTGTAGTAAAGCAGTAGTAAAAAATTTAATTGTTTTACTACAATTTTAAATTGTAGTAAAAATTGTCATTACTCACCCTTGTGTCGTTCCAAACCCGTAAGACCTTCGTTCATCTTCAGAACACAAATTAAGATCTTTTTATAAAAAAAATTAGCGCTTTTTGTCCCTCCGTTGAACGCTACGCAACTACCACTTTTACACCAACACAAAGTTCATAAAGAGATCGAAAAACTAATCCATATGAATTGAGCGGTTTGGTCCAAATTTTCTGAAAAGACTAGATCGCTTTACAGGATGAACGGATTTAATTTAGGCTAGTCTTGTATTAATTTATGTTCTGACAATGAACGAAAGTCTTACGGTAATACGATACACAATACACAATATTGTTATCATGGGCACTTCAAAATACCGTGAATAATGATTTATTATGATTTTTTCCGATTTTTTTTTAAAAGGATTAGTTCACTTTTACAGTGAAAATTCTGTCATCATATACTCACCCTTAAGTTGTTTCAAACCTGTATGAATTTCTTTCCTCTGCTGAACACAAAGGAAGATATTTAGAAGAATGTCAGTAACCAGACAGTTTTTGGTTCCCATTGACTTCCATAGTAGGAAAAAAATATAGTGATGACAGAATTTTCACTTTAAAAGTGAACTAATCCTTTAATGTTTCAAGAATACTTTTCCCATCACCTATCAGCAGGTACCAGATTGACCTGATACTCAGTACTACCAGAAACCGTTATGTTTTTAAAATTTAAGTGTCTACTTGATAGCAAAGTACCGGTACTTTTGACAATCCCCTAAATCATATAAGGCATTAATGGAGGTTATGCGCAACAAACTTTCATATTCTGTAAAGCAGGTCGCATTGCTTCCAGTTCAGGTCATTTTTACATAAGTTAAATATGGAGCTGTTTAACTCAAGATGACTAAAAAGAAGCTACCAAAGATGAGCATAAGTGATGTCCATAACGTGCATTTAATTAAAAAAAATGTATTCTTATCATTGCCATTTTATTTGAATATCCAAATGTTTGTGAGAAGAACTATTATGATAGCTGATTACCTTAAAAGTCCATAGACCTCACCATCAGTTCATACTGCTGTTAACACTTTCTCTGACAAGCGTATGCAATAACGTGTGTGTTATTGTGACGTTCGGCATAAAGCTTATTGCGTTTTACTAGAACCACTTGTGTGTATTTCTGGTGTACTGAGTTGTTGGATTTTTATTTCTTCACAGAGGTTTCTAAGCGAGGAGATAATGAGAGTTCACACACATACCAGATTCTGCTTTCTCTGCGTGCTGACCCTGCTGTTCCATCAGTGCAGTCACTGCCATGAAGGAGGGTCCCACCATCACCACGGGCACAACCACGGTGACGGCGACCATGACCATGTCCACAGCGACCTGCAGATTTCAGAATTGTCCTGCGATGGCTTATCGGACCGGTTAGTACACGGCAGCAATGGCGAACCTGCAGAGAACGAGCAACGTTACTACATTCACCAGTTGTTCTGTCGGTACGGCCAGAAGGATCGTCTGGATTTTAAAGGCTTCCAGAGTTTGCTGTTGAGTTTAGGACTGGGTGAGGTGCGGGTGGTTGGGCTGGAGCACGAGGATCTTGGCCACGATCATGTGGCACACTTGGATATTCTCGAGGTTCAGGAAGGACGGCACTCGCATTCGGCCGGTCATCCGCACCCTCACCAGAAGCCCCACAAGAACCACCACGAGAATGAAGAACACGGCCCTGACGAGGAGCTACCGTGCAGCAAAACAGCCGAGAGCACCACTCACAGTGGATCTGAGAGACATAACCATGAGAAAGACAGTGATCATGAACACATCCACAGACATGTCACGGACAGTCCTCAAGATCATGACGATGACCACACACATTCTCACACGCACAGTCAACAACAACTGGAACATGATCATGACCAAAAGAGTAGTGAACATACACAAGAAAACAATGATCTCAGTGACCAAAGCCACCATCATCATGACCACCATCACCACAAGCACCCCCACCTTCATCTCCATGGTCCAGACAGTGTGGAGCACACCTCAGCAACGCCTCAGCTCACACCCCGAATCCAGCCTTCTGCACCCACTGAGCTACCCACCACACAACCCAGAAGAAACAGGAGACCACCTAAAGTCAGAGCCCATCAAGGCCGCAACAAGACCAGCGTCACTGTTACTCAGGCGGGGGAGCTGGAGACCATCGGAGATGACCAGGATCACAGCCCTATTCAGCCGCAGAGGGGCAGGAGAGAGGTCCCAGGAGAAGATCTGTCTGTCAAATCACATGCACACGGTGCTTTTCACCAACATGAGGAGGTACATCTCAGCGTCTGTCTTACCATATGGTTGTTAATAAATGGTAGTGCTCTTCACATGTGCCCTGAAGAGTCTGATCAGGGATTGGTTATTAGTTTTTTAGCGTACCGGTAGTTCAATTTTAGCGTCATAAAAGCACTTCGTAACAAAAATTACAGTTGCAGAAGATGGTTACAGTTGGACGACTTTAAGCTGGGCATATCAATTATTATGCATTCAGTTTATTTTTGTGAGGACTGACAGATTTGTGGATTTTTTTTTTATTTTTTACGTTTAACTTTAAAATAATACAAATTAATGTCCAAGCACTACTTTTGCATTTTGTTTTTAGCACACTTTTTTGTGTGTCATTGTTAAATACTATATGGTATATTGTTATTTTCACATATATAATGTTTTGAAAGAGTAGGTTTTGGTAATACAATTATTTTTCTTCTTATTTGCAGATCAGTTTAATGTCTTCATCTTTCTTATTATAGGATGACAAATAAAATAAAAAATAAATACATGTGGTTCATTTAATACTATAGTACTTTAATATTTAGTACTAATATTTTTATTAGGGTGTCTGTACATTTACTCAAATGCTTGATTTGTGTACTTTGTTCACCATTGGGAATAAAAAGTTATTTGGTTATTTCGCATAATTAGGATTTGATTCTAAACTTGCCTAAATACACAGTGCTTCCTTAACACAAATTAGTTGTTCAGACATCTATTAACTTGTGGATTTCGAGAAAGTTATTTTGTTCACCACTGGTACTAATATTATATATGTGATTTTTAGTCCTTGTATTTGTTGAAAAAAGAGTCATGTATGAATGCAAAGTAGTAATCTCCGTCTCTCTCTTTCCATCAGTGCCTGAATTTAACAGAGCTGCTACAGCAGTATGGACTGAGCTCAGATTCTCTCATATCTCCAGTGCAGTTCACCTATTTATGTCCAGCACTGCTCTACCAGATAGACCGGCGCTTCTGCATCCTTCATTATCACCACGTTGAGTCTGAGGCACAAGAAGCAACAGCTGCAGGTAAAAGTGATCCTGTACTAGTATGATTTTGTATCGACAAAATATATACACTCATCTACAGTTCTCTCTATACCGGGCTAGTTTGCTAGCTAATAGAGAGTAAACAGACTTAGTAAATGGCTAAGCTTTGTTTAACAACCAGTTGAGAACCAATGCTAAATCATATTAAAACTGTTCTCTAATGTTTGCATTAGACAAGTCCTACCTTATGCTGATTTCAGACTACACAATATCAATAATTTCATCTCGTAAAGTGTGTCAGACTAGCATGTTTATTTATTTTTCGGTCCTCCATGACGGGTTCCATCTCATCCATGCCGTTGACCAATAGGAGCACCGAAGCTCTACCGTACACGGCTTTCAAACATGGTGAAATGAAAGCGTATATTGTATTGGTGCTGCTAGGTGGAATTATGCAATGAAGGAAAGGTTCGTGGAGCTATGGCAAATACTACTTTAGGAGTCAAAATCGCATAATCTGACGCAGTGACTGTAGTAACAGACATTAATATTGTGTAATCTGAACCCGGCATTAGTTGAAACTCTATAGGGCTTTTCACACTTGACATAGTTATCCCTGGTCATTCTAAACCCCGTGTAAACGGATTCCTGGGTTGTCTTTATTCACGTGTCTCACTGCTCATACTATACCTGGGGTTAACGGTTAATCCTGGGTATTCATAAACTGCCGTTTCTCACTGCACATTCCTAAACCCCAGGTTAAAGTCCTTATTTGCATATTTGCAGTGTCAGTGTTACTGACTGGACAAGCCCAGCACGTGACATGCACAGCACTGTTTACATAAAGGCTCTAGCATTGCGCGTCCTCATTACACATTGTTGACTGTAATATCAACGTTTTTTCTGGGTGAACTTATAAAGGTAAGAATGAATTCACTCCAATTGACACGTTTTCCATCGCCGTCTGACATTTTTCCTATAAATGCAGAAACGACTGTTTATGTACATTGCGCTGTGGTTCCGTGTCTGCCCAAAGCAAGTGAATATAAGGCACGCCATTGGTTGTTGGTTGCTAGCATGTAGTTGTAACATTTTAACACAGCATCGTTTTACACTGTACAAGTTTGGCACCGCAATGTGGATTTAACGCAGCAAAAGCGGTGCAATGCTTTTTAACCCCGCATCTAAATTACAAGTGTGAAACGCTCCTTCACCCGGTGTTAAAAGCAGCGTTTAGAACGACGATAACCCGGGGTTAAGTACAGTGTGAAAAGCCCTTATGCGTCCAGTGATCGCAGTCTTACTCACTGCTGCTGATTGTGTTTCTGCAGTGTGGGTCTGGATGTGGGGCTTTGTGTCTATCACCATTATCAGTCTGCTGTCTCTGCTGGGAGTTATTCTGGTGCCCATTCTCAACCAGTCCTGCTTCAAGTTTCTCTTGACCTTCCTGGTGGCACTGGCGGTGGGAACCCTCAGTGGTGACGCCTTACTGCATCTACTCCCTCATGTAAGGTCATTTTTTTGGTCAAACAAAGATTTAACCATTGCAAAGCTCCAAGCAGTCAAAATTTTCAACTGTTTCTCTATATTTTGCAGTCTCAAGGGGGCCATAATCACAGTTTTGAAGAACACACGGACGAAGAACCTGTAGAGGATTATCTGACAAAGTTTGATGGAGTTTGGAAAGGACTGACTGCATTAGCAGGAATCTACCTCCTCTTCATTATTGAACATTGCATTGGCATGTTCAAACACTACAGCGACCAAAGGGTATGAGACACCACAATACCTTTAGTTTAAACACAGAAAAACAAATGTTAGAAATCTTGCAAAAAGGGTGAGAAAACCAGTCACACCTGGTTGTTTAAGAATGACAGAGTTGAGGCAGACTAAAATAAAATCCACAATTGCTGCAGATAGTGGGGCACTGCAAAACAACCTTTTCAGAACCTAGTGCTTATAAACGCGTTTCTGTTCATGCTTTCCACAGGGAGGCCTCTGCCAGAGAAAGAAAAAGGGAGAGCAGGCAGAGATCGGGAGGAAATTGTCAGACCACAAACTCAACAGGCGTTCAGATGCTGAGTGGCTCCATCTGAAGCCTCTAACAGAAGGTGGGTTGTTCATTTCTTCATCAAATCCCAACACAATTTTTTTGGCTTTTAAAGTTGTGTTGATATCCTGAAGATCCTTTCGAGTCTCTTCCTATATACTGATCTTATAAGAATAAACTCAAGCTGTGTAACACACCAAGCTTGGTGCAGTAATGTTCAGAGGTAACTGCATTTGAGTGAAGAGCAGCTCATTGAAATCTGAGTCCAGGCTGAGATCAGAGTAGGTTGAGTCTGAGTCTGAACAGTTCAGACAGCATAAATATACTTTCCTTTGGATTGATTAAAACCTGTTTTTGCATCAGTGTTATCATCCTCCAGTCCAGAGAGACACTCTAGCTCAGAGCGTATCATTTGCATGAGTCGGCGCAGACCACAAAAGTAACTCCTTCCCTTCTTTTTCACGCAGGAGACGGTACGACTTGTGAAGCCGGACACAATGACACTCAGATGACGGAGTTGCAGTCTCTGGATTCACCCAGCAAGATGCCGCTAGCCATCTCGGTTTCAGAACACCCCTATAAGGAAGCTGTAAAAACGGAAGAGGACAGTGGGCCAAAGGCCAAGTCAAAAAAGCATGGACATGGACATGGACATGGTCACTCCCACCATGGGCACTGTCACTCTGACCAGGAAATGAAAGATGCAGGGATTGCCAGCATAGCATGGATGGTCATTATGGGAGATGGCATGCATAACTTTAGTGATGGACTCGCTATAGGTCAGTTTGTGTACATTGAAACTAGTAGCAGATTAATTTGTCTTCAATCAAAAGGGTTTCTGTGTCTGAGGAACTGTGTTTGTCACCTACAGGTGCTGCTTTCAGTGCTAATATTACGGGTGGCATTAGTACTTCAGTAGCTGTGTTCTGTCACGAACTGCCCCATGAACTCGGTAAGTGGCTTAACCAGCTGCAGTGTCAAGAGACAGAATATCAGAATAGCAGATCCATATTCTTTCATTTGACCTCTAGGTGTGCAGTAAAACAATTATAGTGTCCACATCAAACATTAACATTCTGTTTATTATGAGCTTGTGCTGCAGTTATGATGATGTCTTATGCTATTTTAAATGATCAAGCTTAAAGTTGAGTGGACTCTCATTTTCTGAAAGGGATTCCAACAAAATTGTTACTTTGTGCTGTTAATGTTATAGCTGTGGTGTGCCCATTCTAATACAATTAGAATGATTATTATAACTTTATAGTTATTGTCCTTGGTGTGAACAGGCCATAACCCTGAAAAAAAGAAAAAGACATAACACGTTAATGAGTTTGTATCGTCAATGAGGTGTCCTTTATCCATTTTCGATTGACACAAACTCAGGAACACAAAGAGCCCCAGCTGTTTTTCTGTGCTCTCTTTTTCATGTTTGAATGAATCAAAAACACTGAACTAAAGTTAACCAACACTGCAGCACATATGGGTTTTAAAAGACTGCAAAGCTTTTGAGAAGTTTGAGAAAGCCGTCTAGAGGGCCACTCTTTTTAAAATTCCCCTTTTTTGTTTAAACCGAACCAGGCATTACAATACCACAGAAGTAACAAACATTATGCCTTTGATGTATTAATTATGTTTTGTATTTGATGTTTACATTTACTGTTTGCCATCCAGTGGAGGACGGGACTCTTAACAAATTTTTTTCTCTGAGAATCTAGACTCCCCATATTGTGGCTTAAGAAACACGGCTATAATAAAGGGTTTCTTACCACCCTGAAGTGCTTTACTGATTTAATTGGGCCAGGTGACAGACCAAAAGTCCAGAGTGTAGTTTAGAGAGGACTGATGGATGGGAAGGCTCCTCGCATATATTTTCAGTAATTAGGAGGAGAAATTCTCTTTCGTTTTTTTTCTGACAGATTAAGAAGGACAGCCCGTTCTCACAGCAGTTATTGTCAGATTAACTACACGTACAGTACTGTACTGTTGTTTATTGTACAGTAATAGTGCACATTTGTGTTTTCTTTCAGGTGACTTTGCTGTTTTATTGAAGGCTGGGATGTCAGTGAAGCAAGCCATTGTGTACAACGTCCTTTCTGCCCTGATGGCTTACGCCGGCATGGTGATCGGCACGGCCGTGGGCCAGTACACGCACAACGTCACCAGCTGGATCTTTGCTGTCACTGCTGGCATGTTTCTCTATGTGGCATTAGTGGATATGGTAAGAGAACCAAAATGCAGATGATCTTAGCTTGGGTTGCACAACCAAACAACCATTTCTGAATTAATATTTGGCGGTCAACTTCATACTGGGCTTTTTAGCAGTAGTTCTTATACTTAAGGCTGCATTTATTTAATCAAAAATACAGTAAAAACAGTTATATTGTAAAATATTACAGTAAAATAAAATGTAATATATTTTAAAATGTAATTTATTCCTGTGATGGAAAAGAGTTTTCAGCATCAATTACTCCTTCAGAAATCATTATAATATGGTGATTTGCTATTATTTATTTATTATCAATGTTGAAATAGTTTTTAGGATTCTTTGATGAATAAAGTTAAAATAACATTTATTTGAAATAGAATTCTTGCAACAATGTCTTTACTGTCACTTTTGATCAATTTAATGCATAAAAAAGAAACTCACAATTAGTTAATATACAGTATAGCCATATATAAACATTATAGTAGCCTGTGTAATATAAACTTGTAATATGGTATCAGTATTTTTCTAAGATATGCAGCATACCTCACTTTTTTTTTGTTCTGTAAATGTAATTGTTCTGAGTTACCTGTGTTGGAATGTTATCTTCTATCTAACAATATAAATGTCTCTTCATCTTCAGTTGCCAGAGATGCTCCATGGTGACAGCGAAGAGCACAAACGCTGTGAGATGGGTCACTTCGTCCTGCAGAACTTGGGCTTGCTCACGGGATTCGGGCTCATGCTGCTGATCGCCATCTTCGAGGATCACATTGTGATTGATTTTGGCTTCTAGCTGGAGGCGTCATTCAGCTACATTCACACTCGTGCTTTGCCCTAAAGTGGCTTTGTTTTGTGATGGTACAGTCTTGCAAGCATGTCTCAGAAGACCGCATCAGTAGCTTACAGTGGACATGGACATGCACACAAACAAACATGTTTACATTTCATCTTCTCTCCTCATCTCCTCTCTAGGCCGCTCAAAAAGGTTACTTGTCATTTTCAAGCTCTTTTGTAGATGTAGCTTCTGGACCTTTCTCTTCTGTCATTGTTTTTGTTTTTTGGAGAGTACGTATGTCCAGTCAGACATATGCACAGCACACAAGAAACACTCCCCATTATTTGGGTTATCCCTTTAATACTTTAGTGTTTTTTAGGACTGTGTCCTAGAGAGAAGCAACTATTCATCAGTCACCCATTTAGTGTCATGTTTTGCTCTTTCATTCATATGTAATGTAACTCAGTCCATTCATTTGGATCTGGCGTGTTGTGCTGTGTATGTCTAGTGTGTCACACCATCGCCGTGTCAGGCTCTAAAATGGTGCAACGGAGCCTAACTGGCATCAGCTCTGTATTTTAATTTATTGAAAAGTACTGGTCAGTATTGTGTGCGATGATCACGTGATTCTCTTTAAAAAGCTCCTTTCTTTACTGGTTTACACTCTGCTGTCAGCATTGACTACTTGTTTGTTTCTTACACTATATTTACTGTTCATGGTGATGGGTGTGTCCTCAGTCTTAGAATTTCAATTGTTTGTTTGTTTTTTCTGTCATTATTGGCTAAGATTGTAATAATGTTTTGGCCAATTTTGAGATTTTGAAGAAAAAGGTTGCATTCAGAAGGTCAGATAAATATTAACTGAACAAGTCAAGTATTAAAGCTAATGCTAAATCACTGTGATTTTCAATGAAGAACAATTAGCTCAGCATATCTGTACATCAAGGAATACATTATTTTTCTTTGGGGAGTCTATTTGTTCACTGATCATTTTTTTTATCATGATCTAGACTACTTTCTGAATATAAGTCCAAGTGTTGTAAATAGTGATCTTGTTACAGTGGAAGTTCATGAAATAATTATGTTCCCCAAAGGATATTTGCTACTGAAGACTAATTTTTGTTAAACATGCTGCCATTTTGTTACTTCGTTTTATTTTAGCTATAGGACATGTTTGGCATCTCTGAATAGTTTGCGCAAAAATCTGAATATTTTGTGAGAAATCGGTACCTTTTATTCACTGACCATCTAAACTTACTTTGCATACAAATTTTGGGAGAACCATTCCTTTTCTTTTCTTTTTTTGACAATCTTAAACACTCGTTGTTGACACCCTCCCATTATTGAAATTAATGCACACATTTCAATTATTGGCCTTATGTGAACCTGTATAAAAGCCTGACTACAATCAAATTGATAGAGCATCTGCTAATCTGCCCCCCTGTTGATGTGATTCTTGTTTAAGGATTGTGCCAAATATGGGCTGTTTCTGAATTTGCCTGTGGCCACGGTCACCTCTACACATTCCACTTGCTGTGTTCGCTGCTTGAATCCTCTATCGTCATGAGTTGGTGGGGCATGTTATGTGATTCATGCTTATCCTGTCACCATGTGACATCCATTTATTTGTTGTCGTGGGTGTATCATTATTAATTGCATTCATCAAATGGACTTGTTTGGATGGAAACATGCATGAAGCAAACTGTCTAGTTGTGTTTCGAAATGAAGAGATGAGAACACTGTTGATATTCCTCTTTCCCTGAAGTACTTAATTTTTACAGCTTGAATGTAAAGCCAATTAATTTGGGGGTCATGTGAGCAAACCTAATCAGTCTTCAGAGATTAGGTTTAAATCCTGTGTATGTGTCTGTGAAATGAAGTTGTCACAGCTCTAAAGTTCAAATGAAACACCTTGGTTATGTGGTGCAAAGAAATAAACTCGATAAGTAAAAATGATGCACACCAATTTTTTTCATGCTTTAGATTGTATTTCTAAAAAGGACCATCCAGATATTTACTTGCATTTTAGTTTGTCAGTTTTGGCAGAACATTTTCTTTTTCTTTTTTTTTTGTAAAAAATCGGTTGATTGCCCAGCTTGGATGTTAAAGCGTTTTCAATACATTTGCCATTCTTGCTGATTGTCTGTGCATTTCTTTGTCAGAAGTGGAAAATAAAGTTTGCAAAGCCTACTTTGAGTTTCAGCTTATTAAAAATCTCTCTTATTAAAATGCTCCACTCTATGAAAATATATTTTTAAAAGCTGTAATTTATCTACGAAAAACCTTTATAAATGTATTATTATTGATCATCTTTTAAACGTTGACTTTAGAGATAGGAAGACTTTCATTTAGGTGTTTGTTAAATGGTATAGTTAGTTTTTTTACTGAACTCATATTTAATGGTATATCTAAATAAACATTAGGCACGGATAGTTCTCTAAAGAGTCAAGTGAAGGGTACTAGAAGCTGAGCAGAATATCTACGAGTTCAGCTGACACAGTAAGGCCACTCCACGTCGGATCCAGTGCTCTGGAGGCACGTCTGAGTTCAGGCTCATTGCAATGACGTAGTTGGTGGAGTGTCCAGTGGTGGAAAGGGTCCCGCGTCTCTCACTGGTCTTGTAGACAGGAGAAATGTAGCACAGGCGCTCTGGAACATCCTGCTTCTTCATGGGCTTCAGCCAGATCTGCAGACAGACAGGATGATGTGTAGTTGAGAAACAGTTTCATTGCTCTTCCTCGCTTCCTACAATCTGCTTTGATTACTATGGAAATATGAAATTTCAGTGTAATGGGATGTGGTTGGTTATTTCATCATTTCGAACAGAATGAGAGGAGTGGGGGTTTTGTTCAACTCCGTAAAAAAAAGTAATTCACTAAAAATGTGGTGATGAATCAACTTTTCATTTTCCCTTGTTGATAATCTAACCCACTTTCCTTGGCTTGGTATCCAAGATAACTGTAGAACAAAGAAAGCTGTCACTAAAAACAAATTCAAATTCCTTTATCAGAAACTCTAAATATACCTCAGAAACAAAGGGGTACGGTACATTAAAAGTTGGCGGTTATTATATATATATATATATATATACCTACACATACATACACAACTTGTGGGTGTCTTTATGCTCAGTGTTTCTGATAAAATACTTTCAGCTGAAATTAATAATGGCCTTCAAAAGAAATTTCCATTTCAAAGTTTTACTGTAAGTAACAAATGCATGTTTAATTAAGTTTAGCTCTTAAATTATATTGGTAATGAGTTTTCCCTGAATATTAAACAGGCAGTGAATACATTATTTATTGTGGCAATGTCCATTGTGCAGAATAAAAAGGACAAAACTAACAGGAGTCTTTTTCTCTTCTCTTCCCGTTCCGTTTACAAACTATTTGAATATATCACCTGTCTTATAGACCGTTAGAACTGCCTTCTCGTACTGTATTTAAATATGAAATAGCATTTGTAATGTTGAGATTTTCTTAAACTTTCTTCAAGAGGCCCCAAGATGATTTGTTTGAATTAAATGGTGATGAAAAGAGCCATCTTCAAGGAAATCTGAAAAATGGGGTGTCTGTGCAGACCCTCTGCCGAAATCCCGATTTTCCTTCAAGTGTATTATGCATGTGTTTTTATTTGGCACTGAAGAGATTTATTTGGCTGCGCTGAGATTGAAGTCAACATTATGTACTTGCTTAATACATTATCAATGATTTAAAAAAAAACATTTCCTCGTTGAATATCCGGTTTCACTCTGAAATATGTAACATTATCGTCAAATTGGGAATGCTGTTTCATGTAGACTTTAAATGCCTCCAGTGGATTCAACAGAAGAAGTGCATTTATTTGTGGATTAACTTTTTCACACATGGAACCTAATAACAACCAACCCTTTCATGCTTTTATAACTGGACTAATCTGAAGACTGAAGAACCTGAAAGTCTGCACATATGATTTAGCCGCTCTGTGCAGGAAATTATTTTTTAGCATTATGTCCCTTGGTTCACATTTTTTTGGTGAAAAAAAAGTATTTTTCTCTCATGATTGCTTCTTGTTTCCATAGTTACTGTTATAGTTTGCCTGCAAGCCAACATTTTTCGAATTGCATTGAAACTTTTGAATTGCACTGAAACAAGTTTTTGCAAGTTTAATACATTTTCCATCATTAAAGTGGAATGACTTTCTTGTGACTTGCATCTCTGTTTGAAATATCTACCCACATCAGAGGATATGCATGATATCATCAGCCTTATTTGAATGAGATTAGACATTTTACAGTCTCTCACCACAGGCATGGCGTCATGCAGTATTTTGGGGAAAGACTCTGCCAAGCGTTTTGTTCTCCGATCCCAGCGGGCACCATCTAAGAAAAGGCCACGGATGTAAACACCTGACAGAAGCACAAATACAAAAAGTACAGAGGATTAATCATTAGAAAAATTATGGGTACTACATGAGAAGTCACAGTATCTAACCAAAAATAGATCATGAGATCCACATTTAAAAGTACAAAGTAAACTTATTTTCAACAGGTATATCAGGCTGCTGCCATTTGAAGACCTGACGCATGGATCCATTATACTGTTACACAGGCGGTTTCTTTCTCAACTGTTTACATTCACTTAAAACATAACCGACTGTGGGTTTCTGTGAATACTCTCCAAGACTGGCATTTGTATTTGACTGTTTAAGTGCAATAAGCAGCGGAAAAAAACTCAATTTAGTAGTGAGAGGCAGCTTTATGTGCACGCACTTTGGGTGTGAGCACAAAATGAGCGTGAATGAGTAAATTTATGCACAATGCGCGCAATCCCACGGCGAAAATCAAGCCCTGAGCTCATAAAGATTTAAAACATGCAGAAATATACTTTTTGCATTGAAAATGTACGAGTATTCAGTTAAAATTCCTTGAAATAATGAAGTACTTTAGACCCCTGCACACACGCACGCTAACTAAAAACTCTCCCCATTTTATACACTGACTGATTGAACTATAAAAAATGAAGTAGACACAACAAAGTATCTGTTGAAGTCAAGCGCACACATAACCAGCCTCATGCAGTGTGTGATGGCCTCAGATAGATGGGTTTCCTCTGGAGAGATGCTCATCATGTACTGATGAAAGAGCAGCAGGGGTCTGATGTCAGAGCACTGTAATGTTGACTCTGATTGATGGCACTCAGCCGCAGTGAGCGGTTAATGAAACTGTGCGTCTCTCTTTCCTTTTGTCACTTGTAACCCATTTCCCTTTCATATATTTTACATTTCATGCTTGTCAATACTCTTTTTCTTTTCCTTCTCTCTCTTTATCTTTCTCACCATCCTCTGGGGGGGTTTTGTATTCCTTGTCCTCCATGACTTCAAAGTCAAAGCTGAGCAGGTCAATGGGGGTGGTGTATTTTCGGGCGAAATTCTGCTGGCTTCCAGTGAGGAAGGCCTGAGTGAAAAAGAAGCCGGACATCCAGAACACTGCAGGTGTGCCGTCCATGTACCAGCACTGTGTGGATGATACAGATGAAGATGATACTATTATTAAACACCAAAATCTATAAATCACAAACAAAATCAACTGATTCTAAAGGCATAACTTGAAGGCTAAAAGGAGTCTTTGGAATGTAACAGACCCAACGTATTTTTTTTTCTTTTATTGAATGGAAGGGCACTTGTATAATGTATTTACAATACAATCTTTTGCAGAAGCACTTTTGTAATCTGAGCTCACTGAATGAGAGAGTGAGTCAGTTGCATTTCATGTGATTTTCCCGAGGCTCACAATGCACACTAGAATCCTTTCTGCTTCATCTGCTGTATGAATGTGCACTTGAGTATCCCAAGGTAAGTAAAGACTTGAATTGATCACTAGAAATTCTTATTATGTACAGAACTGTGGTTATCAAATCCAAATATGTAACACACTGAAAGTAAGAAATGAAAGGTTTTTTCTCTCATACACTCCCGTTCAAAAGTTTGAGGAAATCATTCTAATATGCTGATTTGGGGCTCAAGAAACATTTCTTATTACTATCAACATTGAAAATAGCTGTGTTGCTTAATATTTTTGTGGAAATTATTTTTAGGATTCTTTGATGAATAGAAAGTTCAAAAGAACAACATTCATTTATTTGAAAGACATTTTTTTTTGTAAAATTTGAAATGCCTTTAACGTTTGATCAATTTAATGCATCCTTGCGCAATAAAAGGATTAGTTTCTTTAAAACAAAAAAATGACCCCAAACTTTTAAACGGTAGTGTGATTGTAGTCTTTCATACTTAGCTTGACTAAGCAAATACTTTGCCATTTCCATGCCAAATAAAATGTGATGGGCTGTGGTGGAATGAAAAGAACTGTATATGCTTTATCACTGAAGAGTTTACCTGTAAAAACTGGAGTCTTTCAAGAAAGTCGCTGATGTAGCTTCCCAGTGGTTTGAGGCTGGGATACGACTTCTTCATCCACATGGCAGGGATGCGGCCCTTCAGAATGCTGCTCACTACTTCCTCAAGTTCAGCAGACATAACCACCAGTCCCTATGTCAAGAAGCACACATGCATTCAATCATTGCTTCGTCTTTCCATCTTGATTGTTTTATTTATAATTATCAAAATTGCATGGAAATTGCCATCACATGTCACCTGTGTAAATTCCTCATAGGGCTCATATTTATAGTTAGTGACATTTTCAATTCTAAGGAAAAATGATGTTGTCGTTTTCTTTCTAAGGGCTTGTTTCAAACTTTTTTTTCCATTTGATGTTGTATAGAGATGAATGATCATGAATGATAATGAAAGGATAAAGGAGAGGTTCCTCAGAGCAGAAATCAAGCTGTAGTCAGAAGAGATAAAGGGATTATTTTAGGGTTAGATTATAGGATAAGGGTTCACAATGTGTAAATGAAAGCCAGGGTTGTGATCAGATCTCAGCATATGCATCCCTCTCACCCTGCGGGGTGGTACTGCTAACTGGGATTGGAGCTGTCAGTCAAACTAAAGGACAAGGAGGCTCAGCTGGAGTGAACAGCATTAGGACATGCCCTGGGGTACGATGAATTTTCCTTGTATCTTTCAGCAGGAAGTGAATGTTCAAATACTATTTTTTTAGTTTGCATTAAAGGTTTTGCAGAAAAACTAGCATAATTCAGAAATGTAGCTTATTAAAAATAAGGAGCAATGCAAACAAAAGCATTATACTCATTAGAATAATCATTTTAAATGGAACTTTCTAAATAAAATAACTAAATTATTAATAAAATATATACATTTTGCAAATTATAAATGTATTATCTCATTGAGATCTCATGAGATTATTTTATATTAATCTCAAGCGTAGCATTAGTTCTGGCAGGTGAGTCCTAATGTATGTTGTCACATTAAATTATTATCAAGAACATTAATGATATCTGCAATACATTTATGTTGGTTCTGGTCTGGGCGAACTCCCTGCACATCCATGCAGCCTAGCATGTATAAGAGCAGGGAGAGCAGTAAACAGAACAGAACCAACATAAATGTATTGCAGATATTAATAATCCTACATCATTTCTATCATCCCTCAACAAGCTTTCTTGAATCATTTACATTGTGAATAAATGCATTTAGACAATAATGGATACTTTGTGCATTAGCGTGACATGCAATGCCATCATATACTCCTGAAAGCTAAATGAATGTTGCTAACTGGACCATGCTATGAGCAAATGGAGAGAAAACATCCTCAAACTAACAGCTGAGCTTGTCAGAAGCCTCACTTGGGAGTATTCTATAGTTGACAACAATGCTTCCATTAGACTGCAAATTCGCACTGGAGCTCAATTTGTGCTCAGACCAGAGAGAGCAAGAACCTGAAAACATGATCGATTGAAGTGCTGAACCTTCACAGAGGTTTTGCTAATGTTCTGACCTTGATGGCCTTCTGGATGTTGACACATGAATCCCGGATGGTCTTGAGGAGTTTATTGAATCGTCCCATCTCCTGCACTAGCACTGTGTTCATGCTTTGATTGTAGCTGGTAGGGTACTTGCGCATGGCAGCATCTATATCGAAATCCTGAGGAAGTTTATTAAGAATGTCTGCAGCCACCTCGTACACCATGTCATCAGTAGATGTAGCACTGCCACCTGAAGAGCGAGACTGTGAGGGCAACATCAAGCAAAAATAACCGTTACAAGGGTCACTCTTATAACCGTTACACTCAGGTCATTGATAGTGCTACTTTATACTAGCTAGTTTGCATCAATAATCAAAATGTGTTTGCACACCTGAGTGAGAAGAATGCTATCAAACAGCAGCTGCGTTTCCACTTGGTCCTTAGTAATATCAGCATTGGCATTCATGCCAAAGATTTCAGGTGAGGGATTTAGAGGAAGTGTCTTGGTGTACTCAATGTAGCTGTTATACTGAAAAGGAAACAATCAGCTTTTTAATGCAACACTAAATCCAGGATGGCGACGCTAAATAATGGCGTGCACTTAAAACAGGCTACCCTTGAGATTGCTGACATTTATAATAATGGCTATGCAAATGACATTCATGAATAAAAGATTTCGAGAGAAAATGCCAAATAAAATTGGGCATAGATTATACATGTGCTCACAAATAAATCAGACATCACCACTGGCAGCAACCCGCTGTGTTTAGTTATTGAACTTATAGCTCATAATCCCTTTTTCAGAGATTTCAGAAAGAGCCAGACCGATGCATCTCCAAAAGACTCATGTTTTTTTGTTTGTTTACAAAGTCAATTATATCTGTAGTCATTTTAAACAGTTGTGTAATATGGGGGGGATTCTGACCCACTGAGCTCACTAAAACATTGACTGAGCGTGTACAAAGAAGAGAATTGTTGTTTTCTCTTATAATTGCTTTCTCTTAGGCTTTGTTTTGAATGAGAAACCTCGGCCTGCAGAGGTGCACATGGTCTTCCTTTGAAAAAATATGATCAAGGAAGGAAAAGGATGCCATTCGGTTTGATTTCCAGCGAGATCTGTGTAGAGAATCTCTTTGAATTTTGTATGACAGAAATATTGAACTAACTTTTATGTCAGCAGCAGAAATTCTGTCTGACATAACACCTCTAAAACTGGACAAGGTTTGGGAATGTAAAATGTATTCTTTAAGGGTTGATAAGGTACAATAACTATATGTATTGTATTCTCTGTATTTTATCTATAAGTAATAAACTTAAAATAAAATAAATATTTTATAATGAATAATTTACTTGATTTGATATCAATTACTTATTTCCAGCAGTTGAACCATTGCAATTTGATACTATTGAGGTTTTGACTCTGGGGAAATATGTCAAAAATCACTTTCAAATAAATGCTGTTTTTGTTTTTGTTTTTTGTTTTACTTACTATATCCATTCTAGAATCCTGGAAAAAAGTATACCATTGTTTTCACAAAAATAAATGCAGCAGCACAACTGTTTTTAACATTGATAATAATAAAAAAAGGTTTCTTGTTTGATGTCTGAAGGATCATGTGACACTGAAGACTAGAGAAATTGATTCTGAAAATGTAGCTTTACAATAAATAAATAAAATATATAAATAAATAAATCTTTGTTATTAAAAACTAAAACAAAGATGCAAATAACAAACAGTACAAAAAATACAACATAAGAAAGAGTGAGTGATTTCCTCTTCTCTTTAGTTGCTTGATTAACATTAATGACAGACAGCAGCAGGTTTATTATATTATAGATATATTAAAATATTGAATTAGATCCTTTTTAAATGGATTCTTTTGTTTTTATGCATCGATGAAGAATGGTTCACATCAGCATAGCAATGCATCGAAAAAACGATTATATTCCACAGCTTTAATTACTGTTTTTACTTTTAGTGATCAAATAAATGCATCCTTTGATGAGCATAAGATACTTTAAATCTTACCAACCAACATACTTTAGAATGGTGGTATATATGACAGACTGAATATGTTGTTCATCAGTTTTTTTTTCATTGAACTTTTTGCCATTTTGTCATTGTGTCTTACATCTCCTTCAGGTGGTGAGTAATACAGGCCACTGGGGTCAAACTTGTAATCGGCGTCGTCAATGATCTTGGGGGTGTAGAATATGGAAACTATTGTGCGCAGGGTCCTTCGATCCCAGTCGTCTGTGACCCGACCTCCGTAGTTACACTCTCCTGTCATGTAGCAAAGAGCATCAAAGGGGATCTCCTAGTAAGGACACAGAGAGAAATCACCATATAAGCAAGACTAAACTTAATAAGATGACCTATACATAACGTGGTGGATGAAAATTGTCTGGGGACGGTAATCAGATGAGAATGATGAGTTTAATTAATACGTTTAATTATCTGAAGCATTTTAAGGGAGCAGATGACAAATCCATTTCCATGATGAATCGTTTTTGCAGCTAAGTTTCAATAAACTCTCTTTTTGGACTGAGGTGAAGCTATTTTATCTCAAAAGATCAAAGAAAGTTTGATTTCTCATGATTATGACTTACCTTTTTTTTATCATATGAGCCATTTATTTTCATTTTGAATAGTGTGGCTACATGTGTGAACGCTACTTTGACCATGGCTCTAACCAAGACGTTTAAGGTGAGGGCTGTGTCCCAATTTTTCACCCTATTGTTCAGATTGCTTTAAAAAAGACACACAAAAACAAAACTAAAAAAACTAAAAAACCAGACAGCAACCTCCTCATCTGTTTTAAAAGCAGGGCCGCTCAACAAAGACTTTTTTTTTAATTGGAGATGCATGTCAGGTCGGTGGGTTCGATATAACGATCTTCAGGGGGGATATGAAAAGATGGACAGAGGAGTGGCAGGATTGTGACATTTCCTGTTGAAATTTCCCTTGCTAATGCAGTGGGTGGCACTCCGTAGCACTGGAGAAATGTCAGAGCATTGAGGGAAGCTCTTGATCAGCTGGTGCAGTCTGCTTGTTTTGAAAGGAGGAAGGGAAGTATGACGTATGAGGAGTGCTTCTCTGAAGTTGGGAAAATGTCAAGAACGTTCTTTTTTTAGGGGTGGTTTAAGGGGCATGCTGGAAAGCATGGAAAGGAAGAGTGTGATGAGGAGAGTCTGTGTGTGTGTTGTAAAATTTGTTTGTATGTGAATATAAAGAAAAGACACGTGTGATCTCACCTCATACTGGTCCAAGAACATGTGTAACTGCTGGACAGAGATCCGCAGATCTGTCTCGTTAAATTCATAGGGGATGTTCCAGCCAAGAGGACCAAATTTCCTCCTCTCTTGGGCCAGGGCATGGAAGAAGCACAAGCTAAACAGCAGCTTCTTAAAGACAGCCTAAAACACACACACACAGAAGCCTCTTTTTTACATTTATTTGAAACAATTAATAGGGAGTTTGATTATGAAGGACTCCAAAAAATAAACATCGCAACCATCAAAAGATATGCATCACGTTGAGAGCGCTTCAAAAACCTTGAATTCCCTGTGACCTACCGGCTTTGAGCTGCTGTCAAAGAACTCAGGGTCAGATATAGGGTCCATGAAGAATGAACGGATGATGTTGGAGCGCAGACCCTTGGGAGCCTCATTGGTCATTTTGACTCCGTTTTGCAGTACAGCCACAGGAAAGTTGGGAGAGGGGTAACTGGTCAGCCACAAGCGGAAGTCTGGGTGAACGGTATCTGGATTCAGCTCCTGTCAGAAATTCAAAGTGCTGCTTCAGAGTATTTCCACTGCACAGTTTTTTTATGTTGTACACACGCATACATTGGGCGTGCAATGCATGCATTTGAATGATAAATAGTCTACACAAAGTAGCAAATGTGGGTGTGAAAATAATACTATTAAAAGCTACTGTTCCATCATGTTTAGATCATGAAAATCTTTATGTACTACCTCACAAACACGCTCAAGGGTGGACATCCAAGAGGTGGCCAGGTGGCAGTTCTGTAAAACCACCCAGGTTCCCTCCTTCACACCAGTCTCAATCATGCTCATGGCGATGGGACCCTGACCCTGTCCCAGAGACAGGGAGGTCAGTCTGTTACCTGTGAAACCCTGAACAACAAACGCCAAACACAGTGTTAATAATAAAAAAGCATCACCCATCACAAACCAAAACAGCATTACAGATGTTGAAAAATTTTACTAATACAGAATAATTCAACCTGAAAATGATGACGATTAAAAGCCTATAATTGTTTGTACCTGCTCTTCTCCAAACTTGAGCAGTGCTGCCATGGGGTCTGATCCAGGGGACAGGATAAAGATGAGCGGAGCGCTGCAGTGACTGTCCGCAAAAGCTGTGGCTAAATTAAAGGGTGGCACCTCAATAAACTGCTGCCCCAAGTTCTCTGACACAAACTCTTGAACCATGGGAACAATCTGAGATGGGTAGACACAAGGAAAAAAGTCCAAATGTGAGTTTTTTACTGATACTCCACATTATAACATACGTATACGATTTCTTGATGTGTTTTTTAAAGAAGCCTCTCATACTGCTCACCAAGGCTGCATTTATTTGACACAGTAAAAATACAGTAAAATATTGTGAAAAAACAAAAACATTTAAAATGATTGTTATATTCAGCAGCCATTACTTCAGTATTTCAGTGTCACATGATCCCACATAAATCATTCTAATATGCTGATCAATGTTGAAAACATTTGTGGTGTTGAAACATTTTGAATATTCTTTAATGAATAGGCAGCTCAAAAGAGCAACATTTATTTGAAATAGAAATCTTTTGTAACAATAAAATTGTCTTTACAATTTGATGCATCCTTGCTGAATAAAAGTATATATTTTCTTACAATCCAATCTGAGGTATATTAATAAACGCAATAAAAAGAGCCTTACTTTGTCTGGCCGTAAGCATCTTATGACCAACATCCTTTGGAAATGTCCTAGTTTCTCCTGCCACTCGGAAGGGAATGCAGCGTGATGGGGGTCCTGCAGAACACACACACAGACCATAAAATGAGAAATCTGGTGTTCCTTTCATACTTCCCCAGTCCATTTCATACCACAGAGCAGGAAAGAAATGGTGTGTGCTTAATCTCAATGGCACCTTGCTATCGTAAACCTCTTTCCAGCCGTCCCTGAGTCGAGCCAGGTCTTTCCGCAGGCCTTTAAAGCGCTCCATCTCATCCAATCGACAGATCTCATCCCAGGATGTTTTAGGCAACCAGGTGCAGGGGTTCGAATGAGGGTTATCCAGACCCACACCACCTGTCAGGAGAAAACGCCATTCATTGTCATCCACCTGAAAGAGAAGGGAACAGGAGGTGGTAGGGGAAAGTAGTCCATGCATTACCTCATTCAGTTATATCTGCAATGAAAATGATCCTTCACTGAGTTTAGACACGATGTGTTTTTCACCAGCTGTGCTTGATTAAACATCCAACTCAACAGAACAGAGCTACAGCGAATGAGTCTTAAAGTCACCGACAGAAAAGTAGCAGTCTATGAAAATAAATGTACCGGTGCATCACCCCCACACCACATGATTCAGGAGCTGACAAAACTACTGACAGTACAATAAAATGGATGATAGACAGTTGCAACTTGAGTAACAGCTCAGGCATGGAGAGCCAGTGTGACAAACATGGATCATAAATCACTTAAACTTCGATTCAATCGGTTAAACTAGTGTTTATGTGGACGAATGTTGCAGGACCATTCAAACAGTCATTATATAAACATCGTCAGACTGATGCATGCAAGTCATTAACCTTTAGATGACTTGTGTGAGAGTAACCTCTTCATTCTTACAATTATTTTTCAGATGAAGCACTGTCTTTCCCAAGTTTATTGATTCAATAAATCACAGCTGTGTGCAAGTGGAGGCAGTTACTCACGAGCTTGTTGTGTTTGAGCAGATTGACATTGAGGCAGAAGGAGAAGAGGAGTTTGTCCTTCTCAAACAGGGAGCGACATACGTTGACGTAAAGCGAGTACGTAAAATGGTCCTTCAGAATTTGGAGTCTAAATAAACAGAGAAAGCATTGTGGCAGAAATCAGTTCAACAAGAAGCATTTTGAACGGTTTAGAGAACGGTTTAGAGAACAAAAAAAGTGTACGAGTGATGTGATGTACATTAAACATAATGCACAAACCTCTGAAATGTTACTAGACCACACTTGTTTTTAGGACTACATTTAGTTATATTTGTATGTACCGGTATGTATATTTGCTATAAAAGTCGTCTTCTCGTTTTCATCATCATTGGAATTTTTGTAATATCCATATAGCTTTAATATTAAATGATCATCATATTTGTGTTCAATGACTAGACCAGTGGTTCTCAATCTTTTTTTGGGCTTTGTCCAAATCACTACCCTCTAATCTGAGCTGATATGTATCTCTGGTAATAATAATAACAACAACAATAATAATAATAATAATAAACCATCTAAAATAATAATAAACAATCTAAAAATTATATTATTTATAATTATATTATTATATTTTTACATTTTAATCAAGATTATGTTATTATACGATATTAATATTTCTCATTTATATTTTAATAAGATATGTCTTTTTTCTTTGAAGAACCAGGATTTATATATGAGAAAGCCTAATAAAAAAAAAGTGTGATTTCTAGACCTGAAAAAAATCACCTAAAGTAAAAAAAAAAAAAATTGTAATGGTCATTTTTGTAATGAATATATTTTTTTCTGGTTATGCCAAGTTCTGAAATTTTATCAGTAACACATTTTTAATCTCTTTTTAGTAAATCACAAAAAACAACAACAACAAAAAACACCTGGAAAAGTCATGGGTCCTTCGAATATTGTTGTGGAAAATTGGGGGGCCCTGGAGTCAAAAGGTTTCAGAACCACTGTCTGATTGGGTCTTGGAGACCAGGTTGAGAACCACTGGACTAGACATTACATCTTTTTAAATGTCACTTTAGATAAACACTTAAAAAATATGAAATAAACACCTGCTGCTACTGTAGAAGAGCTCTCATAAGTTTTAGAGATCTGGTTTTGGTGTCTCTGTCCTATAGAGAATTGGCAATGTGTTATTTTAACCAGAGGATTCTTTCTGCCCTGGGCAGAAGTGTCATAATATTCCCACAGCTCTCAGATATCAAACTCACATCAGAACGCCATACTGGCCGAGTAAGACAGTGCTGACGCTAAATAGTCATACAGGGAAACAATGTCTTCATATTCTTCCTCAAGGCAAAAAACCTCCCCACGCTACACGTCCATATTACAACAGAATCCATGTCAGAGATAGTCTCTCAGGAAACTGTGGTGCCTTTAAAAGGAGTTTTCAACTAAAAATGATCATTTTTGTCATTCCAAAACCTGTATGACTTTCTTTCTTCTGTGGAACATACTTTCACTGAATGGACAAAAAACAAACGAAATCAAAAAATATTTTTCAAAATGACACAGAGGTCTCGAAATACATGAGGGTAAGAAAATAATGATATAACTTGAACTATCCTATTAAGTATCTATATGTGCTAGATATTCAAAGTGTCTTATAGCTGCAACTTTGACTTTTCAAAGCATGCCATAATTAAGATGAAACACATTAAATTACTGTAATAGACATGCTTTAAAAATAACAACCGAAGGGACATAGCACCTTTGTTCAAGAAGGTCACTTTTTGTAGAATTATCAATGGACATGATGAAGAGGTTGATGAACCAGGTTAGAGAGTACTGGTACATGGGCTCGATGTTGGCCAGGTCAGCGATGGAGAAAAACAAAATTGCAGAGTGGATGGCGATGGGGGTGTAGCCCAAGCGTGTCTGATCAATCTTCTGCTCAGTAACCTCAGCAATAGCCTGCTTCTCAGAAATCTCATTGGCCAGAACCTTAGAAGATGAGAGGATCTGAACTGCAGACTCATCTTCCAAAATGTTCCCCTCGGAGGCAGAAAGCACTTCTAGGATTTTATCCTCTATTTCTTTCAGCTGTCTAAGAAAAGAGAGAGAAAGTACATGGGTAAACAACACACAAATGTACAGTACCTGTTTGGTTTGTTTTTGACATGACTGCACTGAGAGAGCATAGTGCTCTTTGCCCTCACTTCATATGGAGATCATTATTTACCCAAGGATTCAACTTGTCTTGCTTTTAGACAGTATTTGAAGTAAGGAACGGAACCCATAGGACTAAACTGTCAGGTTAATTGTGTTTCTGGGTGATACCTCTTGTTCTCAGCCCCCTGTACGATGAGGGCTTGTTTCTCCTCTTCAAGGTCAGGTCTCTCTCTGGCCACCACAATGCCCAGCAGCTGGTCTTGCATCCCCTCTGGGGTGATCATGAAGTTCAGCAGGGTCACCTGAACAAAACAGGAGAAAAACACTGACAGTGCTGGGGGCGGCTGTTCTTAGAATCCTGTTTTTAATGAGAGCAGACCCTTGTGTTTATCTTTTACAAGAGCCTCAGATGGCCACATATTCGCTTTATGGATTTAGCGTAACCGATCACAAAATTTACTTTTATAGAACATTATATACTCCAAGGTTTTGTGACTGCTTGCTTGCTATTATCAGACCTAATATTTCTTTAATTACTGGCTTAGTCTTTGGTGGAACACATTTTGTGATGAAGAATTGTAATCCTGATGTTCCTCAACAATATCATTTGTTTTATCCGGTTGTGAACACCACATGCTCCTACACCATCCTAAATTTAAATTATATCTCAGACTCATTAAGGAGTCTAGGTGGTTGTTAAGAAATCAAGTCCAGAGTCCAGGTATTTCAAGCGGGTATTTTTTTGAAAGTTAAAAAATTTGTTCAAGAATGCAGAGCAACCTGACACAGCAAAACTGACTCAACCAATGAGTTTAGGGCAGATGATTGTTCAGAATATTGTTTTCAAATCCTTTAGGTGGCCCTAGTGGCACAGAAATGACACACCTGCCCTTTTAATTTAGTTTAAACAATAGTCATGAAGACTGTTTTTAACACTACAAAATGTTAACAGTAAAACTTGTTTTCTATGTGCTTGTTTATGATTGTATGGCAGAAGAGGTAGAATAAGTTGTTCCAAAACCATAACTAGATGTTTTTTTTTAAGTGACATGAAAAAAACTTTCAACTGGCCAATGGTTTAATTATTTATCAGTTTCCGGTTGCAGTTTAACCGCATAATTAAAGCAAATTTAAAGCAAATTTAAACCAATACGATTTTATGACGGGAAGGCTCCTTTGCTCCCATAGCTCCTTTGAATGAGACTAACCACCATGTTATTAAAACACTTCTCAGGGGAGAAAGATTCACTAAATACAATTAATGTTGATGCTTTCAAAGACTGTACACTTAATGACACTGGCTCAGTCCCCATCACAGACCAAAACAGAGTGTTTCAAAACCATACAGAAACAAAAGATTAATTCAAGGACAAGAGAAGTCATTTAATGTATATTATATAATCAGTGTACACTACCGTTCAAAAGTTTGGGGTCAGGAAGATTTATTTTTTAAAAGGAATTAATACTTTTATTCTGAAAGAATTAAATAAATTGATAAGACATTTATAATGACATTTATAAATGCCATCTGTAATGTCAAAAGATTCCCATTTCAAATAAATGCTGTTATTTCTATACATTAAAGCAGTGGTTCTCAACTCCAGTCCTCGGGACCCGCTGCTCTGCACATTTTGTATGTCTCCCATATCTGACACACTCAGTTCAGTTCATGGAGTCTCTCCTAACGAGCTGATGATGTGATTCAGGTGTGTTTAATAAGGGAGACATACAAATTGTGCAGAGCAGTGGGTGCCGAGGACTGGAGTTGAGAACCACTGCATTAAAGAATCCTAAAAAATGTATAATGTATGTATTTCCACAAAAAAAAAACATAAAGAGGCACAACTGTTTTCAACAGTGATATTAATATTATTAATAATAATAATAGGACATGTTTTGAGCACCAAAGCAGCAGAGTGGTGCAGGGATGGCATCAAACCCCGGAAGACTACCGGTAATTCCCCACTGGATCCCTCGAGATTTCCTATGGGGTTTTATAATGTTTTTTTTTTGTTTTGTTTTAATTTATGAGTGAAATAAGGTCAGCGGTAAACATAGCTTGATACTTTGCTCTACAACGTGAAACGCTTTCACAGCCAAAATGTTCTTATCTAGTTACTTATTTCAAACACATGTTTATTTAAAAAAAATCTAGTTTTTGATATAGGTGTGTGTAATTTATGTTTTAGAGCAAAACGTTCAAGTATCGTCAAGTTATGCTTACCACAGACCTTGTTTTACTCATAAATATAAAAACCCTATTATAAAACCCCATAGGAAAATCTTGAGGGAACAAGTGAAGTGGCGAATTAGACTTCTGGGTTTTGACGTCATCCCTGCACCACTCTATTAGAATGATTTCTGAAGTATCATGTGACACTAAAGCCTGGAGTAATGGCTGCTAAAAATTCAGCTTTGACATCACAGGAATACAATATATTAAAATAAAACACTGTTATTTTAATTTGTAATAATAATTCACAATATTCCTGTTTTTACAGTATTTTTGATCAAATAAATGCCTATAGATGACAAGGTTTACACAACCTTGTTTAGAAGCAGACATTAGTTTGTATGTATGCCTGTGCACATTCGTGTGTGACTTTACATGTAAAGAAGACTCACCTTGACTGAGATCTCAGGTAGATAATGTGGGTTTCGTAGCTTTGTTGTTATGTAAAACCGGAAATCTGGAGCATATTCAATAGTGGAGTCGCCCAGCCGGATGCAGACACTGCCACCCTGTTTAAAAGTCTGTTTCAGCAGCAGGGGCTCGAGTATGGGGTCCAGTTCTTCCCCAACATTCTCCAGCAATACTACAATACACCATGGATGAATGATTACAGGTAAACTAAAACAAAAACTGCAGAAGCATTTATTTGATCTACTCACAAGAAAAATAGGTAGAAGTGGGAATTGAAGGAATGCAAGAGGAATATAAAGAAAGAAAAGAAATTAATAAATAAACTCAATGCAAATTCTAGAGGTGAACTGTAACAAAAAAGCAATCCACACAAGACAGCTAAGCACCGGCCTGCCTACGCAGCTGCCTTTCATCCCAGGGCAACACCGATGAGGAGGAGCTGAGGATGGAAGACAGAGGCACCTAAGGCCACATTACTTGGCTCATTTGCGTATCTTGTGTTGCGGTTTGGGTCCACCCCTGGGTCTCCTTTGCATTCAAGAGTGTAAAATTAGATGGAATTTGTGCTTTCAGGCTTTATGCGTTATGTACTAGACACATGTTGCTCCAGGGGAAGAGAGAGAATGAGTACATTTAGCACAACAGGTAACATGCACTGGTTTGGATCTAACTGTGATGTGTGCTTGTTTTTCATGGTGGAGGGGGACCCCTGGGGAGAAATACTGGTATTGCACCCGTGAGAACAGTTTATTTATTTATTTTTGTTTATATCTGTGATTTTTGAATTTGATAAGACCAAAACGAATACTCTTAAATTTGATTGTTCCTTTGGCAAAAAAAAAGCAGCCATGCTGCTTGATAATGACCTCTCCGAGCAGCGATATGAGTACTATAAAATTAAGCTTTGAATTCATTTTCTGAATTCTGTTGTCCTCATGTTTAACAGCTGTCACCTCTCACCTGGAGTGCCAAACTGGATGCAGTTTTCTAGTGTGCGCACAAAGTCGCCATCACTGAGCTTGATGACATGGAGACTGTTGGATTTCTCCATGTTCTTCAGCCACTTGTTGGCCTGGCCCTGAGGATCAATCATCAGTGGCCACCTCCTGGCATTACTGCAGAGAACAAACATCTCACTAATACTCCACAAACAAGAGTTTTCCTGTCCATGACAAATCATCTCCATCTTATCCAAAATTTACAGTTTTCTAATCACCTCCAGGTCACATATTAAAGAATATTATCACAAAATGTTTCAACAACAAAAAATCTGCTTTTGTTGTATTATTCCTCAACTCAAGAACAAGTCATTCAAATGTCACTACTACTGTTAAATAGTAGTATTACCATGTGTCTAAAAGTTGTATTTTCTATATTGACCCGTAACAGCAATACAGTACATCCATTTTTGTTCAAACTGTGGTATTGCTACAGAATGCAAATCTATATCTCCTGCACATCTAGTATGTACTATCTTTCATTTTTAATTAAATACGTGCAATCCAGTGTGAAATAGATTAAATATGTTTACAGTGACTGACTAGTGAGAATAGTGAGCATTTTGTTGCTGCGCTTCATCAAAGCTGCATTTATATGTTGCAGCAAGGAATCTCATAAAATATGAAAAATGTTTGGTTTCCTAAACCTGAAACTTCCTAAAATAAGTCTGATATCATATCTAATACAAATGGCACTCTAAAATGGTCAAATTTAAAGTAACATATATTGGCCAAAAAAAAAAAAAATCTCTCACGAGATGATGATTCCGTTGTCAACGGAGAAGCTGTCTGAAGGGAGGCCAGCAATTGTCCAGCTGCGGATTTTCACCGGCTCACCCAAGGAGTTCATCAGTGACATGTTCTTGGAGCAAGGAATTCCTCTTGTCTTACATGTGTCAATCCACTCCTCTGTAGCTCGCTGTAGAGATCAGACACAGAAACACACACACATGGTTCAAGAAAGACAACATGATCACAGCTGCTTTAGACAGTTTAATCCAGAAACATCCACTGACGACTGGTTCTACTGATACATAAGAAGTTTTATTCCTATTTGAAAACAGATCTATAGATTCAACCTTATCTGTTAGTTTCAACTTAATAATAGTATTGTGGACTGTGCTATTATCGCTTCTATATCTTTGTTTTCGGTTTAAATCCAATAAAGACATACTGCACACAAAGGTAATAAGCTGTGTGTCATGTACCTGCACGAAAGCTTATATAAAAAAAAACCTCTGTTGGGAGAAAAGATATTGCTTTCACAGAGGGGGAAATATTAAAGTTAAACTACTCCCTGCTCCCCGAGTGCTATTTTAAACTCACCATAGCAATCCCGGGTATTGTACAAAGTGTTTTCACTGAATTCATTCATTTTTTATGGACTCTGCTCAGTTGTTAAGAGTAACCAGCTGACAGGAGCAAATATGTACAAATAATGTCTATAGAAGGATATCAAAAACACTTTAATAACGCTCCACCTGAGACGCATAAACTGTACTGAAATTGAATATGAATTTCACACGTTATAGTGCATAGACTGAAAAGTAATGGAAAACTAAACAAGACAAATACATGTCAGCCAGACAAACCTTCTTTCTGTCTTTCAAAGTTCAATAGACTCTCCTGCGCTGTAAAATATTGCTAGGATTTTACTTTGGACAATAAAACATTATATTCAAATTTTTACTATCAAATCAGTGTTAGCTAGGTCATTTCCCACTAACAGTAAATTAAAATATTTCGTTAAATTGTGCAATCTTAAAAAAAGGTGTCGTCACATTAGCAAAAATGTCTTCTGTCAATAGTGTATTGATGTACAGTATGAAGCACAGCTCACAGAGTCACTTCAACTAAGCAGCTTTCTGTTGATCAATGTGGCGAATCTGAATGACCAACTTGAACCTGTTGCAAAATCTGCGTGCGGAAATCTTTGGCCTTTACGCGAAATTCTAGATCGCGTCAATTTAGTCTAAAAGGCTTAAGACATCTTGGGCCCTATTTTGACGATCTGAAACGCAAGTGTCAAAGTGCAAAGCGCAAGTAACTCTGTGGGCGGATCCCGGCGCTGTTGCTATTTTCCCAGCGCGATAAATGACTCTTGCGCCCGACGCAAATCTAAAAGGGGTTGGTCTGAAGTAGCTTCATTATTCATAGGTGTGGTTTGGGCGTAACGTGAAATAAACCAATCAGAGCGTCCTCTCACATTCCCTTTAAGAGCCGGCGCGCTTGTTCCGTGGTGGATCGCTATTAACGGCGGATTTGCCGGCGCACGCAGGAGCAGTTCACAGCCGAGGAGACCGGCGTTCTCGTCAGGGCTGTAAAACACAGAGAAGTGACATTGGGGATGATGGGAGAAACCCACCCAAATTAGCTTCGGTTAAACAGGCGTATAATTTGGGTAGTAAATGTGTAGCCTAATCTAGATATTTTTATTTTTATTTTTTTTTAATCTAGATAGATCTTTTTCACATCTTCACGGACACAACAATGATTTCTCTCGTGTGTTAATATTTTTCCTTGTAATAATGTATGATTTGCAAAAATGAATACTGCTGCATCTTTTTATATTAGAGAATCAAAGTGGATGCGCGTTAACATTATGGCCAAGCACGCGCCCTTAAAATACCATATCACTAACGCGCAACGCGCCACTGTCTTTAGACTGTTTTTTTCCTGGTCAATGGCGAAATTGCTTTCTAAAACTGGAAAATAGCACCAGGGGAGTTTTGCGCCGGAACACGCCTTCTCTTTGCGCTGAACCGCCCCCGCGAGCGCAAGTTCATTCCCTAATTTACCGACGTGCGTCTGTGGAGGGAAAAGTCCGCTGTGCGCGGGTGCAGAATAGGAATGATACATGCGTCGGTGTTCAAAGTCAATTGCGCTGGGTGCAAGATAGGGCCCCTTAAGTCCTTGTGCTTGAAGATTTTAATTATGTGTGCTTGCGTACTTATGGATGCATTTACATAGTTGATAAAAGTAATGGATTTTAGCTTATGTTGATATTGATATTTTATTGATATGAACAATGTAGGTTGATAAGCACTTGGATTAGCAAGAGAAATGGATTGTTTTATGTGTTGGCACACCTGTCTAAAACTGGAGGTAAAGGCACCCAGGTAGGCCACTATAGCAGCAGAGATGAGAATGTCTCCAGTGAGGTTGTTGTAGAGTTCGCCTAAGTTACAGGCAGTCTCACTCCAGCGGGTCTTCTCTCCCCCCAACCCACCAATGAGCTGCTCCGCACGCTCTAGCTTTTTACTGCACAACTCCACCTACAGAAAAAGAACAAAAGAAAAATAAGGAGACTAAAAGGATGCATAGGAGAGGGGAGATGTACAGATAGTTACACACATACACAGACATACACAACTGTTTAAAAGTTTGGGGTCCGATTTTTTTTTTAAAGACATAAATACGTTTTTTCAGCAGGGACACAGTAAACTGATCAAATGTGACAGCGACAGTAAATACATTTATAATGTTACAGAAGATTTCTATTTGAAATAAATGAGGTTATTTTGAACTTTCTATTCATCAAAGAATCCTGACAAAAAAGTCACAATTTCCACAGAAATATCAAGCAGCACAACAGTTTTTAACAAAATTATAACACACTTCATCCCTGATATGTACCATAACAACTAAAAGCCAGTTACCGTTTAAAAACAGGCAGAAACTAAGCAGGCAAAATGTGGCTGTCAGCTGTATTCAAAGAGAATCAGCTTAGAAGTTTAGAAAAGGCCGATCAGATATGACTGCATTTATATAAAAGATTTGTGACCAGAAATGAATGTTTACTACACAAACATCCTTCCAAATAAAGCATCTAATAGAATGTCTAGTGCAGGTCCTCTTTCATCATCACAGATAAATGGATCTCTGAAACCCCAGTTAGGCACTATAGAGAAACATCATCTTTGTTTGAAATGACAGAGTGAGCTTGCACAGCTACTGCAGAGTGATAGAAGCTCAGACAGCAATCCAAACATCTTACTCGCTTCCTGTGATGATACTTCAGTAATTCTATGTGACATTGGTGCATCAGGCATCATGGCACTTTATTGTCTTTGAGATGAATTCCTCCATAATTCCTGTTCCTTCCAACTCATATCCCAAAGTGAGAAAACCGTTTAAAAGAGGCCGTTCCAGTGGAGCTTCAGGAACAGCATAACAGGTTTTCCTCAGTGCATTCAAGTGCCTTGATTCTGGCCATGCTTGAGAGAGCATAGCATAAACAATTTCTACCCTCCAATAGGGAAAACAGACAACCTGAATTACAAACATGGGGAGAAGGGGGGGAAAAAGAAGAAGGAACATGAAAGGAAGTGAAATAGGGCAGAAAACGGCAGCAGTGCCTTGGTGATGCTTGGTTTACCCAAACGCGCTAAACTGACAGGCAGTCTCCACAGACAAATGAGAACAGTGCGTGTGTGTGTGTGTGTGTGTGTGTGTATGTGTGTGTGTGTGTGTGTGTGTGTGTGTGTGTGTGTGTGTGTGTGTGTGCGCGCGTGTGTGCCCCTGTGTGTTTTTTGTGTGGGTTTAGAAACAAAGGCTTCACTCTTACAACTTCAAAGTTCGAACATAAAAATGATCTGAAGGAAAGTAAACAAAGAAGAAAAGGAAAACATTCCCTCAACTCCTCTTGATGTAAAAACACAAACTAAATTCCTAAATAAACAAACTTCCTGCAAGGAGCGGACATTTTCAACAGGGTTGGACTGCACTGGAGGAGAGGTTACAAAGAATGTCAGAAAAATAGTTGAACGTTGTGTAATACACAAAGGTTCAGGAACAGTAGCGAACCGTTTGTTGATTGTGAGAACCTTGCATAGCCTCTTTTGTGACTACTGTCCTCTGCCTACCTGATTCTCAAGGTCAGCCTTTTTGTTCTTATTGGCTTCCAGGGTCTCCTGTAGTTTGGCCAGTTTGTCCTGAACCTCCTTCAAAGCAGCCTGTTTCTTTTGGAGGCTCTCCATGGCCACCTTAAGCTTCTCTTCTGCGTGTGCCAACTTCTCTTTCTTTGGGGCCACTACCTTTGCTACTCTGTGAAAGGAAAAAGAAAAAAGTTTTTTACATTTTCTAAAATAAAAAATTCTTGGAGACCCATATAACAACCAGTTTATTGTTGAAGTCTTGAATTATGAATTGAGGTATGGTCACATTTACAATTGTTTAGCGAATGTTTTGAGGAATCCTTGTGATCAGGAATTTTTTATAATATTTTGCCACAGGTTTGTAGCTAATTCTCTGCGTTGATGAGCAGAAAGCTGTATTGTTTGAAAGAGACTTTTCACTATCACTCATCACTACACTGACAATAAACAATGGACCTTTTATTGCCTGCAAAATTCAGCTAATGTGACCTCACCTTTAGTTTAGCTATAACTCACTTATCATAGGAGTCCATGGCACAAACCCATTTACAGAGCCCCTCTGCAGCAGCGGAGGCCGTGCGGATCTTCTCCGGAACAAAGTCTGGGTTGGTGATGTATTTGTTGCGGATGACGCTCATATAGTTGACTGGAATATTGTCTTTATTGTACTCGTGAAGGCTCTGTAGAAACTTCATATCTCCTAGCAGTTTCTTTGCTGGGCCCCAGAAGTCCTCCACCTTCTTGCCGGAGCCTGAAGGGTCTGGGATACGGTCCGGTTTTATGCCTTTCAGGATGCAGATGGCTTCCATCACCACCTTGACACCAGCTGGGGGATTCTTCATGGCTTTAACCACAGTTATATCCTACAGAGGGTGGTACAGATTGATTCATTGAATATCGGTGGTATGCAATAGTTTAAACAGTACATATTAAAGGAGTCATGACATGAGAAATTAAATTTGCCTCGATCTTTTGACATATATGTCTTTGTACTATCAAAACATCCTGCAAGTTTCATAGCTTAAAACGTCCTGCTCATTATAAACAAAGCATTTATTTAATCAAGCTCCAAAAACTGCTCGTTCTGATATTGGGTGACTTGTGACGTCAAACGGACAAATACATTTGCATATGACTGCCTCCAGAGCAAGACATCGACGAATAGTTACACATCATCGCCCAATGCCATTCAGTTGCTTGGCTTAATGGCTGATTTTGCCTAGAATGGATGTGAGCATCATGTCAAAAGCAAATAGAACCCCTTATCATCACTGACGCTGACTACACTGGATACAGTATACAGATGCGCGTTCAGTTTCTGACATGCTCCCCGCACTTGAGTCTGTCAATAGGACAAATGGAAGAGTGAAAGAGCGTTTGCTTTGACGCATCTAGTCTAAACAGATAGTTTGCATTTCTGTACAAACTTTAGAAGGATCCCAGCGTCGGAAACAAGTGTATCATATGGTTTATTTCAATGCCGTCCTGGATCGCGTTGAAGGATTATATGTTTGTTTGGAGCATTTTGATTCATCAGCGAGGCACAGTGTAATGGAGAGTTCGCAAATAAACTTTTTGAAAGATGAAGCAGCCAACAGTATTGGATCTGACAGCGTAATGACCCCTTGTGAAAAAAACCTACCTCCAAATGTATTTAAAATACATTTATTTCATACTAAGTATACTACAAATCCATTTACATATTTACTGACATATCGCTTGAGACTTAATGATATAAATATAAATATAATTAAACTTTATTTGGAGTACCGGTACTTCTTTATTGCACAATGCACATTTCTTAATATTAAGCCTTAAAATGTGTTTAATATCACTATTAGTAAGGATATTATGATCACTGTATAATATCAGTCTTTAAATGCAAGAAATGTAAAGTGTACATAAAGTTTACTTGCAATAGTTCCACTTTAGCACAGTCAAATATACTTAAGTATAGTTTTAGTTGAACTTCAGCACTATTTCCGGATAACTAAAGTGCATTAAGTACAACATTAGTTGTTCCAATTTATCAGACTTACAGTATACCAATTTAGTATAAGAAAAGTACAATTGCAGGGTATTTATATTAAGTCCATAAATATGTAAATGTATTTGTAGTATAGTTACCATAAAATAAATGTATTTAAAATACATTTTAGTATATTTATTTTTCACAAGGGACACATTTTCTCGTAATAATGACTTAGTTTATCGTAATAATGAGAAACATTCTCGTAATCATTACTTCTATGCATGCGCAAAACAGCGGAGCAGAAGGGAGTGACACGTTAGCGCTTGTCAAAGTCGTGTTAATGCGAGAATACAGCAAGCATGGCACGTTCTGCAAAAGTCAAGCCAACTATTTATTTGGTGCTTTATACAATGCTGATTGTACAACTACAGCACACCTACATATCCAAGTCTGTTACAGAACGCTTCATCTGGAAAGCTTCAGTTCACAAAGAACGTGCTTTTCCATTCCACTGCGCTACTTTTCCATTGTTTTTCTATGCAAACATGCGCTATATGCAATTTGCATGCAACATAAAGTAAGAAAAATTATTCAATTATAGTTTCCTCCAACCTGCTGTGTGAGTGTGTTCAAAGCAGCCAATGCGGATTCCAGAATGGGCACAGCAACCGCCAGATCGGCATCACATTCATCTTTAATAGCCTTGGCAGCCATCGCCTGCTCATTAGCCTCAGCTTCATCCACACGGACCACTTTCTCTGTCTTGGATACCTCCACAGACTCTCGCTCGATGACCACCATCATCTCTTCCACCTCTTTACTGGCCACACGCAGTTGAGGCTGAAGGGCCTCCAGCTCTACCTGCATTGTGCACACCTGAGTGGCGGCCGATTCCAGCTTCTGGAGACCAACCTCATAACGACTCTTCAGCTTCATGACCTCACTGTAAAAACAGATACCATCAATGTGAATGAAATGTGAAAATGTGCCAAAATGTGACACAACCTAATTATTAAAACCTAATCAGTCAATGATTCTAATGTAAAGTCTCTCAGAACAGAATGACTTACGATCTTTTGCGCTGGAGTAAGTGCTTAAACATAGATATGAGCTCCAAATAGGAAGTTGGTGTGACATAGTTGTAGCGTTGCAGCTCCGAAAGAAAACTTGCAGAGAGATTTATGGTGGATGTGTGGAAGCTCTTGCACATGCTAATACAGCCTTCACGAGTAGTGTCCGTCATTTCAACGTCTTCCAGGAAACGAGACGCCACAGCCTGCAGCGCATCTGCCGGCCAGCTCTTTTGGAACATAAGGATTCATTACACATTTATCTCATATCGCAGATTTTATCTCATATTTGATTAAGTTTGCACACATCATTAATTCTGTTACAGTCCTTTTTAAATCTGTTAAGCTGCTTTGAAACAATTTCAGTAGCACTTTATTTTAGTCATGTTCCGCATGTACTGTACATACTATGTACTTATTATAGTAAATACAGTAACTGGGTAATAACTAGGTACTAACCCTGAACCTACCCCTAAATCTAACCTTAACCCATTTAGTTACCTTAGTAACTAAATACCCAGTACTATCTTAGGTAAGTAAGAAAGATATGGTAAGTACTTACAAGTGTACGTACTGTAAAATAAAATGCAACCACAATTTCTATTGTATAAAGCGCTATAAAAATAAAGGTGAATTTACATATTTAAATATATAATCAATAAATAAAAATACTGAAATATGAATATGTATAAAAATTTAAATATGTATAAAAAGTTTAAAAACTAAAATAGTAAATCAATAACACTAAAATAACACTTTAAACACTTTACATTGGCACCCACCTGAAACCAGTCAATAGTGCAGCAGTTAATGAGAGCCGGGAAACGTCTCAGGCGGCTTCTGAAGGTGTCACCAATAGGACTCATGGCCAGTACCACGTGCAACTGGCTGCGACAGCGCTCCAAAAACATGTTAAAAAGAGAGAGTGGGCTGCCATCCGTCTGCTTATCACGTTCACGCTGACGGTCCAAGACACGCATGCGCTCACAAATCTCCTGCTTCTCATCTACGGCAAAGAGATTGGGAACCTCACCAGTGTTTAACAAGTTACTCACGTCCTCCAAAAATGACTCCAACTTAATCTGGGTGTCGGTGAAAAGGAAGACTCCGTGAGTTTCCCCAGATGTCGATTTTTGCATGATGAGTTTGAGGTCATCACGCCACTCTGCAACCCCATAACTCTTCGAGATCTCCACCTGGAAGAGTTCGGCTTCAGCCATATGGGCGGCCAAGCGCGTCAACGACTGACGGCCGCTCCCTCCGACTCCCACTAAGAGAGCATGACCACGGGGCTGTTTGAGAATTCGGGAGATGCGACAAACGTGTTCGATGGCGAACCGGAAAAGTACAAGATTCATGGGAGCCTTGCTTATATTGTTGTACTCTTCAAGATGGGTCTCCACCACCTGACGGAGCTTCTCGGGGTTACCCACCTCCCGGTAGTTGCGGTCCTCACCCTTGGGGTCGTGAAAATCACAGAACATGAGGCTCCGAAGGTCATCTTCGGTTACAAGCCCATCTGCATCACTGTCCAAATGCTTGAAGAGCTGATGGAAGTCTTCTTTCAGATGAGACTTAGAAACTTCCTGCAGGAAGCCCACCATCCATGCACAATCAGACGGATGCACTAAGCGGTCATAATACACCCTCAGAACCTGCATGAGAGGATATTTCAACATCAGTTTAGCTTTCTTACTATGACATGGCCTATTAAACTGTGTTTGCAGTTACCTCATGCACCCATAAGCGTTTAATGGCCATAGTGTCGTCTGCAGTCTCCGGCCGTGATAAGCAGATCCCCTGGATGACGCGTGAAAAATCTCGAAGGTTGAAGAGATAGTGGGACTTGGTTGGGGTTGGCAGGAGGTTTTTAGTGGCCTCCTGGTACACAGACATGGTGGCATTGATAATCTGAGAGGTGACGCTGGCGAACGGTTTGGGAAATGGAAATCTGAAAGTAGGTAAAAACAGGAAATGTATTAAAAAGGGAATTTATTTATGACTCACATTGGTATGAAGCACCATTACCTTATGGTTAAGTGCCAGTCCAGAATTTTTGAGAAGATAGTGAACATTGTTTTGTCATCAAATTCATTAATGGTCACAGTGTTGAAGTGGCGTAAAAAGCGAGGAGTCACAGGGTTCCTACCTCCACCTGCACATGACAATGGACATGTCAAATCATTTAAAACAGACCAGTATACACTGTTCAAAACATTAGACTTGTTGCTTCCTTTGCTGCAATCTCAAAGTTGCATGCAAGTACTATTGGCCTCCTAAAGTTTGATAGATTTGTTTTACTGTGACTTAGTTGCCATTTCTAATTTTCATTTAATATATATTTTATTTTATTTCTGCCTTATTTCCATTGCTGAAAACTATTTTGAATAGCTTTTGCTTTAGTTTTAGTTCACAATAACAACCCTGCTCAACATTGCTCTTTGAACTGCATTTGCTTTGAATAAAAACGGTATTAGCATACAGTTTATAAGTGACATGAACTCACCAGGCGGACCCATGGCACACATGATTTGGATGTCCACTAAGCTGATCATGGAGCAGTCCTTCATGTCATACCAGTTCCAATGGTCGAGCCACTGCCGTAAAAGCTCCACTGGGGGCTGGGCTCCATAGGTCTCTCTTGCTGGCATGTTCACATCATCCACAAACACCACCTGATCAAAGTAATCAAAAGGCAAATTAAAGTCAAAATAACTAAAAATGACAGGACTAACATGTTTTTAACACTTATGTCAATGTCATTTTGAATCTTGGAAGATAATGTGCCATTTTAAATATAGCTGACCTTGTGAATCAGGAACACATATTTTTTCTAATTTAATTTAGAGGCAATTAAGAACTAATTTTCAAGTTACAGTCAGACTTTTAGTCACAAACTATAGTCATAAATGGATTTTAAAGAATTGCTCAGTAAAAAATTGACTGAGATTTAATCATATCCTCTCCAGTGACAAAAAGGGTAATAAAAAGATGCTTAAAGTATACCATTTTCTTTCCCAGGGGAGGACCAAACACTCCTTTCCTTCTCTTATCAAGTTTAGACATAATAATGTTTTGAGTCTGCGCTGCTGTTGTTTGGGCTGAGAAGTTGATCAACAGAGGACTGTACACATCCTTCTCCAGACGATTCAGCAAAAAGTCCTGTGGGGGATTTAGAGACACTTAATTAGCTCTAGTTAGCACAGATGTTGCATGCATGTTTTCACGAACACGTTCAACCTGTGTTAGAAGTGATAAGAAAACAGTCTTTCTATTCTTAGCCTGTCACTACCATTATAAAAGATGCTGTAAATAAATTAGTTTAGGAAATGGTTTTATATAACTTTTGCACCTGACATAATTATGTCTCATATAATAACTAGCTAAAATACAAGATAAAAAAACAAAACAATATGGATCTCTTTAAATCCCAATAAATTGAACAGTTAACCTAAAGGATGAAAATCAACAACATGCACAACCAACATAAAAGCTCTTATTATGGATCAGCCATGTACCAACTAATTATGTAAATCTATGCACATTTCAGAGAGACCTCATCATTAGACGTGAGTTGCTCCACTTATGCATGACACATACAATCTCTTTCATTCCTTACAACTCTGTGAAAGAGCCATGTGTCAGAGTGTGAAAAATTATGATTTAATATTCATGTGCTAAATGAGGGTGATGAAGTCATTGCCACCTGCAGGCATTTCACGCTCACAACATGGAGACTTTTAGAGTCCTTCAAATTTGTGCCAAAGATTCATGAGGGGAAATTGTGGGAAAAAAAGAAAGAGGAGAAGAGGAAAGAGGAGGCAGAGGGACCTGTGAAGAAGTGAGTGGGTGAGTATAAAGAATGAATAATCCTATCAATTTTACTGAAATAACAGGTGATTCAGATTATATTGATTTTTTTTAAGAGTTAAAAAAAAAACATTACTCATTACTCAAACATATGATGTCTAAATTGATCCCACAGGTGTATTTAAAACAAAAGCATAACGATGCAGGTAACAAATTAGGCTGTTTGACTAATGGATCTTCAGTTGAGTCATTTTCTAACTGTACCACCGACCAAAATATGAGTGTGGAAAGAGGTTGGGGTGCATGTATAGTGGGCCACAGTTGGTCTCGAACCATTGACTCATCTATCACAATCTTATGACATGTCGTCCCTCAGTGTGCAGACGTACAAAATCATTTAAGAGGTTTTATGCTCAGCTGTGGGTAGAGACAGTTGTGCTGTGCACCTAATTCTTTTTTCTTTTCCTTTTTGAGCAGAGGCACCAGTGGAAGTCCTGACTCACTTGGTGTCATAGGTGAGATTATACAAGACCAAAAGACATCTTTATGTAAGTTTATAATACGGATAGTTCCGGTCCTTGATTCTGATTGGTTGAGCCGCGTTCTAAGCCGTTGTAAATAACTCATCAAACATACACCTGTGACCGCATTACATTAGTGTTACTGCGCAACTGCCGTTTGTGATTCTTTGTTGCTGCCGGTTGCTGCATGTGTTGCTTGGCAACCTATTTGGAACTACATTGCTAGGCGGAGAAATAAATGTGTAATAACGTTATATTTTTTGTTGCTGGTGTTTATTTTATAAATAAAATTAATATTAAAATTATTTATATATATATTATATATTATATTTATATATATTTTTATGGAGTAAAAGTGATTTACAGTGAATTTAGAACAGCTAAGAGGGTTCCTAACGAGCGTGCCTAACAACGCCCCTTAGCTGTTCTAAATTCACTGTAAATCACGGCTTCGCAGGGCTTATACAGTAGCTTTAGTAAGACATGTTAATACAGAGGTACCGTTTTCAGTCAGTGGGCAGGGGACAAGAGTTCAAATGCTGACTAAATATATCATACTTTTAAGCAAACTTCTTTTATGTTCCAAAAAAGTCTCAAGCAGCAAGACTCAGGGCCCTATCTTGCACCCAGCGCAATTTACTTTGTACACCGACGCATGTATCATTCCTATTTTGCACCCGCGCACAGCGGACTTTTTCCTCCACAGACGCACGTCGGAAAATTAGGGAATGAACTTGCGCTCGCGGGGGCGGTTCGGCGAAAAGAGGAGGAGTGTTCCGGCGCAAAAGTTCCCTGGTGCTATTTTCCAGTTTTAGAAAGCAATTCCACCACTGACCAGGAAAAACCCAGTCTAAAGACAGTGGCGCGTTAGTCATATGCTATTTTAAGGGCGCGTACTTGGCCATAATCTAGCGTGTTAACGCGCATACACTTTGATTCTCTAATATAAACAGACGGAGCAGTTTTCATTTTTGCAAATCATACATTATTACAAGGAAAAATATTAACACACGAGGGAAATCATTGTTGTGTCTGTGAATATGTGAAAAAAATCTATTTAGATAAAAAAAAACAAAAAAAAAAAACACTAGATTAGGCTACACATTTACCCAAATTATACGCCTGTTTAACCGAAGCTAATTTGGGTGGGTTTCTCCCATCATCCCCAATGTCACTTCTCTGTGTTTTACGGCCCTGGCGAGAACGTCAGTCTCCTCGGCTGTGAATCGCTCATGGCGTGCGCCTGGCAAATCCGCCGTTATAATAGCAATCCGCCGATTTTGAAAATGCCTGCTTTTAAAGGGAATGTGAGAGGACACTCTGATTGGTTTATTTCACATTACGCCCAAACCACACCTATGAATAATGAAGCTACTCCAGACCAACCCCTTTTAGATTTGCGCCGGGCGCAAGAGGCATTTATACCGCCGGGAAAATAGCAACAGTGCCGGGATCCGCCCACATAGTTACTTGCGCTTTGACACTTGCGTTTCAGATCGTTAAAATAGGGCAGGTCTGTGGGAAGATGATGACAGAATATTCTGTTTAAAGCAAATTATCTGTTGAAGGTAAGACTCAATTCAACAGATTAGTTTTAGTCTTAGGTAAAACTTTTATATACCTATGAATACAAAGAATTTCAATCTGTTGAAGAGACACAATTCATTACAAAGTGTACGAATTATATTAGTGTGAATTGGTTAATACTAAACTGAGTTTTAATCACGACATCTTTTTAAATTGCAGTAAACTTTCCTTATTAAATGGAACAACCAGCTAAATCAGAATTATGCAGGAAATATAAAGTATATTACCAAACACACCAAATATTCTAAACCCTTATGTGCTGTTGGGGCTGTTTTCAGCCACTATGGGGTATTTTTTAGTCTTATTTTGGCCATAACTTTCTCTGTGTTTCAGCAAATGGAATGATTTTTGGTGACAAATCTTATTTTGACACACATTTTGGGAAAATGCTTTAAATTTTTTCAAAAACTCAACAGTACACTCTGGGCAAATTCACTACCCTTTCGTTATGATCGTGGCTGAAAACAGCCACTACTTTAAACTGCTGTAAAAATTGATCAGATATATATTTTTTTGAATTTTTTTTTGCATAAATCTATTAATCAACCTCAGTCCTGTTCAAAACTACTAAATGTTTTTTAAAAAATCAAGATTTTAACTCTTTAATTGCCAAATTCATAAATTATGTCACTGATTTTGGGGGTAAAAAAACACAAAATTACTTATTTTCAATATAAAATGTGATTGTGGACTGGATTTTTTTGTCACAGGCTGTAGTACTGGAAAATGGCGGCACCCCTGCTATAAAAGCTATAGCAAAAAATATTTTTGTCTTTTAAATGGTTACATTTATCGTGTTTGTTATATAATTTTTTAATAGAGTGGAAATCCATTATTACTAAATAATGTTAACTTGACTGACTAAATAATGTTAAGCTTCATTTCCACTGTAATTGATTGACAATCCTATTCTAAATACAGTGGGAGACTGGTATTAATTGTGGTAAAAACTGCGCTGAAACACTCACTAGAATGTAGACGCTCTTGCCAGTCCCCGTGGGGCCAACAAAGACGGTGGGCTTCTGATGAGTGATGAGCAGCTTCATGAGAGCAGTGTAGCGTATAGTGTTCTCCGTAGGCACAATTATTTCGTTGAACTGCACATCTTTGGGGATAGGGGGAAAATCCTTCAGCTCCTCAGTCCACAACTCCCATCTGCCTGGACCCTGTTAGAGTAGCATTGCTAATGTAAACCATTTTTATGAAAAACAATTTTTTATAAATATTCTTGTTAGCTCTTTGGTTTGGAGTTTTGTTTTTCTGTCCTCCAATGCTGTCTGAAACTACAGTCTGTATTAATGCTGCAGTGTTTCCAAATCCACCATCATGGCACCCTTAAAAATGTCATGATGCACTCTTCATAAAAGCCTTATATATACCACAAAAGAATTATGGGCTTCATGTTCCTGTCTGTTCAGGAAAAAAAGGCTTTTATCTACAGCAGAAAAATGTAAGCAATGGATAATCCATTTCTTCTCTAATAAATGACATTTTCAGCACTTAATGAGGCATGAAATTGGCAAATTAGTCCAGGTTATGCCTGAAGTTTTATTACACAGAGATAAAGCTTGTGATTTCTAAGAAATAACAAGACAGATTAGCTCATTCGGGATGAGGAGAGTGTGCTTCCTGAGCAGAGAGTGGATTTGCTTATTAGTATTTCAGGATGAAAAAGAGAAATAATCAAATCCACATGCCTCAAGCTCCAGAAATTAAGAGGTTGGTTTTACACTTTGTATGCATTCTAAATATTGATCAAGCCAAGATGGCATTTTTAATACCAAATCATATTAGAATTGCACAATTGCTTTGTAGAAAGCCAGATTGAGAAACATCTCTGAGAAGGACTAAGAAGCTGCAGGAAAGTGAAGAGAATATAGATTATCACATTTTGTCCTCAATAAATATATATTTTTAGATGGTTCTTTAATTTTTTCAAATGATCAGTAAGCTGTTCAAATGGATTTAGATGGAGAAGAGGAGTTTTCAAAAAGTATTTCATGTCATCTACCTAATTACCCCCCAAAAATTGGAACAGGAAAAAACTTCCCAAAAGAGCCCAATCTGTTTCTCTCTACATATCCACTCAAATGTCTTGAAGAAACTTCCTGACCTCTTTGAGGAAGCGGTATTCATAGAGCGTGCCCTCAGTGGGTAAAGGCACTGTCAGCTGCTTGGCGGGAGGCTCCACATGCTCCAAGATTCCATGTTGTGTGCGCGTCTCCTCACTGAGGCCACCTGCCAGCATCTCCTTTACCAAACCATCAAACTTTACCCGTCCAGCCTCAGTGCAGCTGGCCCCGACTGACCACAAGAGGCAGAAAACAAAGATGCCCTATACAGGAAGAGAGAAAAATTATGTTTTCATGCAGTAAGAGAAGTCAAAGCTAGCTGTGTATTTTGACTAACAAACAGCTCAGTAACATCTTACTGTTGACATCTGATAAGTCCATTTTTTGTTTTTCCATAAATAATATACATTTTTACTTCCTCAATTGCTGTGTAATCACTACGGCCCACTGCTGACCTTCCCACAGCTACTAATCTAATCAATTATTCATAAATATTTATTTACCAACTTAATTCCACCTTAAGATCAATTTGCTGCAGCAATGACAATCAATAAAAACATTGCCATCATTGATTTGAGACAAAATGCTTTGTGCTCCTTTGGCACAAAAAAAAAAAATGCTTCAAGATTGTGCAATACTCTGATGACCAACTGAGAGGCGCCAAATAAAGTCATTCCTATCTGGGAGGAGGGAGATTTTCTAAGCATTGATCCTGTACTAGCAGCTAATCAATGAGACTCCCCGTCTATGTTGGCACTTTTTGATCCACTGATATGATCTCCGTCTCAGAGGAGCAGGTGGAGAAAGATTATTACCTTTAGAGGAGAAATGCAGACAGTATTGACAGACTTCAGAGTCAGACAACACAAAAAAAAATGGCAAAAGTTGCCTTCGGCTTAAGATATGACCTCTCGGGGCAGTAAGGCGAAGACATTTGTGAGAAGCAATTAATATGATGAATTTGCAGTCAAACACTCAAACTGGAAAAAAAAAAGTCCCTAGTATGCTTTGAGGACTAAGTGAAACTAAACAAGCTAAATTTTTGATTCACTAGCAATGAAAGCCCATTAATCAAACAATTGAAAAGATCCTTGAGATACACTATATCCAGTATAAGGCATCTCTCCTGTGTATTCAAAACCTTCTGAACCCTCTTTATGCGTCAGATATATTGTATAAACAATTAATTAATGTAAAATTTTGCACATAATGATTGATCACAATTAGAACAAATTATGAAAATGTGAGTGGTGCCTTAGTGTGTGAAACGTACCGCCATGATGCTAATGCGTTGTGGATTATTGCTAGGACATTGTTATGTGGTTGCTAAGATGTTTTGCTTGGTTTTTAGCCAACTGCCTAAATGTGGGCTCAGCAGAAGTGAGGATCAATTTCGGCTTCATAGACAAAGTTGTGAGCGTTGAGTGCATTAAGTGTCCAACATTCTACATTTTATATTTATTTCACATTTTATCTCCTCACCTCAAGCCAGGAGCAGACATCTCTCTCATTCACCCCTTTCATCTGGCTCTCCTCTCTGAACTCATCCATCATGCAGTCCATCAGATTCATCAGAGACCTCACCAGGCTTGTGTTGGACGTGGGAGATAATTCCTGAATGCCCACACAAAACACACTCCATTAGTCCGGACCAAGAACCCATTGCAAGATATATGGTGGTGTGCTATTATACTGGACAAAACTATCTTAAAGGTACAACGTGAGATAGTAAATAATAGCTCAATAATGGCTAGACAAAAATGACAAACAAGGGAAGAAATATAGCAGCAAATAAGTGGCAGAAGAAAGCTCGACTCTGTCTGACAAAAACTGTATAACCAAAGTGCACTGTTAGCAATAAGAGACAAAACAGGACTGTCAGGAAAGTGTTTTAAAAAAAAGAAACGACATAATTAGCGCTTTATCCCATTCTGAGCACAATGCAAGCATGTAAGCACAAAAGAACCCTTAACTGCAGAAGCCTGTGATTATTGGGAAAGGAAATTCTGTATGTAATGCCTGTACTTAATTGAGAACATGCATTTCCTATTCCTTCCAGACTCTTAAGACTAATAATTATGTTTCATATAAAAAAACGAATGTCTTTGTTTAAAGTGTCTTTTTTGTAGTATCAGTGCATTTCTATGACAAGAGGTCACACGTTGAAATTTGTTTTTATAACTCTTCTTATATAAAATTCAGTTAAAAACTGGTGATGGAAATTATATGAGGTTGGAGGAAAAAATATATTTCAATGCTTTTGTAAGTTTCTTGGAGGAATGCAAAAGTGTTGAAATAGTATAGTAATTTATAAATGAATGAACACAAACTATTGATTTGAGATTGAGATTTGAAAAATATTTAACATAAAAGAAGATGATGAATTATAAGAGAGATATACAACTTGGAAAGCTGTCAATTAACATCATTATGCAAATGTGTTTGAGTAAATAATTCTGCGACTGACCAAATAAATTCCAGTATTCTGGCTGTGCAACAATTGACACTTTGAATTGTAACTCTGAAAAAGTACACCATTCATGGTATGACTGCACTCATGTTGATATGTTTAAAGCAAAAATCATTCAAACTAACAAACATACACTATTCAATCATGTCCCAAATTGGGTGTCTTGTTTAGCTTGAGAGAATAGGGAACGGGTTGAAATAATTTGTCAGTGCTTTACAGGAGGAGGATATCAATTCAATGAGTGTGCAATTGTTTCTCTTAATAATAAAGATTTTAATTCAGTGGGAAAGCACTCGCTCATTATCTGCAGCACAGTTACAGTTGTACCTTAGTGCCTTTGCGGATGAGCTGAAGAGATGCAGGCAGTATGCGGTCGAAGAGGCCAGTAATGAGGTCTTTGTGCATGGAGCTCAGAGTGGATGGCAAAGTGTTGAGCCAGGACAGCATCAGAGGCCGCCATCCCAGCATGTGAGGCTCCATGTAGATCATACCACACCGAGATACCTGCACAGAAAGTGGTAAATCCCAGTTCTTGATAAAGAATGTTCAAATATGTATTGCAGTCTTCATTTGATTTGATCCTTTAGAAATAATTCTAATAAGTGGATTTGGTGCTCAAAAAATATTTCTTATTATCAATGTTGAAAATAGTTGTGCTGATTAATTTTTTTGTGGAAACCATGATTTTTTTTTTTTCAGGATTCTTTGAAAGTTCAAAAGAACAGCATTTATTTGAATTTGAATTTGAATTTGTCTGTAATAATCACTTTTAATCAATTTAATGCAGCAACAATACTGACATTTGACTAGATGATGGCGATGAAATGACCATATTTAGTAAATATCAAAAAGTTGCGCACAAACAGCACTCATGACCACAGTAGCACTTTCAAAAGGATGTGGACACACAACTCAAAAGGGTGAACAAAACTTTTTATGTTTATTACTTAGCCATCTGGAATGGAGCATAGTTCAAATAAATTCCATTTTATTCATCTCCACGGCAGCTGCACTGGGTTACTCATAAAGATAAAGGTCTTTTGTGCTTAATGGTTTGATGAATAGCACATCATCAAGGTTACGTGATGGAAACAGCTGTCAGAAACCGGCTCCCACGGAAAGGCCCATGCGAATGGTAGAGGTGTACGTGAATTGCAAACTGGGTGCTTTTGCACAGGTGTTAAGCCCGAGGAGACATCTGGGCCAAGCATGACCTCGAGGAGATGTTAGCTTGTTCAACTGAATTCTCATTGAACTTTGCTCTAGTTTGCAGCAGGCCATATGAGTCATGCATCTATATATGAAAAGGAGGAGAGCAAGAGAGAAACTGCAAGAGACAGATTTGAGCCAAAGGGAGATGGTTTATGCTTATGCTATAGCCAGACCTCTTTATTTATCTGTCAAAGCAAGACACGATATTCACACAGATCTCTGTCTCACTCTTTCCCTCTGGCTCTATCTCCGGCATCTACTTTGATCTGATCTGGTGGCGGTCGCAAACAACACAAAAACACACAGATGTTCACACACACTTTGATATTCTCACACGCTTTCTGTCTCCATAACACGCTTGTTTAATCTCTCACCATCACCCATTCTTTTGAATCATAGTCTTCTGCCCACACTGGGCCAAAAAAGGCTGCGATTCATAAATATAAGAGCCTTTCCTCAGGCTAGGATGTGTGAGGCAGAAGCTTTGTCGGATTTAAAGCCATCTTAGGAGGACACTGAGATAAATAAGGGGAGGATATCGCGTTGGTGTTTCTGAAAGAAAGAATTTCAGCTGCGACATATCATTATGCCATTCTTGAGTAGGCTGGGGAGGGGAAATCGCAGTGTGGGTGTGTTATTGTGGCACTGCCAGTGAATTGGAGAATCCTCTTTTGACAGGTTTGCCGAATGACAACGACAATCCCATTTGATGGTCTACTTTTTTGCAACCCAAAACATCAAAGGCAGTTTGAGAGATGTCTCCTCTGATAAAGATATAACAAAATGCGTTGGGAAATGTGAGGATATATTTTCATCAAATTTCATCACATTTTTAGACTGTACTGTATTTAAAATAAATAAATATGTGCAGTGTATGCCTGCCTGCTGTTGTAGGTGGAATATATTACAGGAATATATTATTGGAATATATTGCAAATGCTTGCTTAAAGGATTAGTTCACTTTTAAAGTGAAAATTCTGTCATCATATACTCACCCTTAAGTTGTTTCAAACCTGTATGAATTTCTTTCCTCTGCTGAACACAAAGGAAGATATTTAGAAGAATGTCAGTAAGCAAACATTTTTTGGTTCCCATTGACTTCCATAGTAGGAAAAAAATATACTATGGAAGTCAATGGGAACCAAAAACTGTCTGGTTACTGACATTCTTCTAAATATCTTCCTTTGTGTTCAGCAGAGGAAAGAAATTCATACAGGTTTGAAACAACTTAAGGGTGAGTATATGATGACAGAATTTTCATTTTAAAAGTGAACTAATCCTTTAAGCGATCCCAAAGTTAGAAACAAGCGGCTGAAGTTTATTTTTGTCAAACATCAGTATGGGAGTCGATCGAGTCCATTAACACCCCCAAAGCTTCACAGGCGTTTCCTCTTCATGGGTCAATGGAGGGGAAAGAGTAAAGTAGATCTGAAATAAATTCCTATGTACACTACCAGTGGACTAGCCTACACAACAATTCAGAAACTCAGAATTAGGAACATATCTGTTTTCTTTATAAATCAATACTTTCAAACAATGTAAGTTTATAGGACGGTATGTAAAACTATGTGATAAAGTATTTAATAGGCTATTCAATCAAAAGAGTAAACAACTACAAGCCAAGTATACTTAGAAATAGAATACTTAATTACACATTTTGAAAAGTATACTTTTTGATCTCGATCAAAATACTTTTCTGTCAGTCAAGTCAAGTATACTTAAGTGACATTTTAAGTATATTTCTGAGAAGTACATTATAAAGTAGACAGAAAGTATACTTTCTTATTTTTAGTTTAAAAGAAGTAAGCACACTTGAATACACTTTTTTTGTCTGGGAAATGTTATATTTGATTTATTCTGTATTCTTCTGAAATCATTATGACTAGTAGATTAAGTGGATTCTGGTGTTTCCACAAATCTGTGTCTAGGATAGGTCAAACTAAAGGCTCATGAATGAACGGAGCAGTAGGCACATCATCTGAGATCTTTTGATTTGTCACTGACTTAGCAAGTTGTGCGGAAGTGGCTAAATAAACTACACTTTAAGGAGTAGACAACCAACTAAAAGGTAATAGCTAACCCTGCACCCTCTGCACCGGACTAAGATCAGACTGGTGAGTTTGTGTCCATGAAGATCCACGTAATGAATGTGGATGAATGTCTGAACGTCTAATGAGCGAATAATTGAAAGTATGAGATACCCAGAATAATCAAAGATCTAAATAATACATAACCTATATTTATGATTAGTCCCTAATTAGAAACACTTTCTAAATTTAATAACCATTTGAAATTGGAGTCAGATTAAGCACGGAGCTAAAGTAAGATTGAAATTACATTCTAATAAATTAAGTACACTTCACATAAGCGTTAGTAAAAGACCAACACGCATTATACCTTCGCCCACGCCGTTGGATTCCGTCGTTGGGCCGACGGGTGGTACTTACAACTGTGCAAGGTTTGGTGGTGTTGATGGAAGTGATCTACTCCATCTATTATGTTTTGATTATCATTCTGAATCCGATCCGGACATACATAGTCTTTGACTAAAAAGGTTTTTTTTTCAAAATGTTGCTTTTTTTTATGAAACTTAGTAACAATCAAGTGTTGATAAAAAAATAAAAATTCGTTTTTACAGCAGAGGCTCTGTTCTTTCTTTTGACATATTGCATGTTAAGATATTCATACAACAAATTATTCTGGGGGCCATGAATGTTTTGTAATAAATGTGCCTAAAAGAGAGTGCAGTTATTTTTTCTTTGCAAAAAGTCTTAGGGAAAAAATAAATATCCAATGTGTGAATTGAAAATACCCCTTTAATAGAATATTAAAAAATATCCTCTTTAGAATATAACAATAATCATATGGTTTTCTGAATAACAAAATAATTGAAAAATCTAAACTCTTGTTCACACTACACTTATCGTTCCAGTTACTTCCATTCATAGGCATGTGAATGCAGGAGTATATTTGTATATAAATAGAAGACCAATAGAAGAACGATATGTCACGCTGCAAGAATAAATGATCAACGGTTCATGAAATAATCTTTACAAGCTTTTTCTATTCCTTATTATCAGATTCACTAGCAAACGAAGGAGTCATTTTACAAAAATGTAATAATTGCTCTAAAAATTAATTCCATAAGAGATTCCCAACTCAAAATGCCAGAACTACAGAAAAGCTTTGAATTGAAACAAGTTTAAAGGGCACCTATTATGGAATTTTGAAATGTACCTTTCATGTAGTGTGTAACATAGATCTAAGTGAACAAAAACATCCTGCAAAGTTTGAAATATCAAAGTGCACCGTATATAAAGTTATTGTCTTTCAAAAGTGAGAGTCGACTCGGAGTCATTTTTATGAATCGTTAGAAGACCGAAGCTTTTTCTCTGACTAGATGACGTCAACTTGTCAAGTTATTTGAATACGATACGCCCACTTATTGCGCTCCAAGGCCAGGGAAAACATCATGGCGACGAGACGCTGTGTTCTGAAGTGCGATCTGCCCAAGGAGGAGCATTTGAAGACTAAGTGGCTACAATTCATCATATATACAACTATACCACAGAAGTATCCGAGCCTTGTGCTTTGGTCGCGCCATTTTGAAGACGATTGTTTTACCAACTTAAATGCAATCAAACTGGGATTCGCGAGCCGGCTGATATTGAAGGAAGGTTCAGGTCCAAGTGTATTTGCATCAGCTTCCTCCTCCGTATCACAACCTGTAAGTGTTATTAATAATTGTTGCTTATATGTTTTATGTAGGATGCTTAATTATTATTTAGTTTGTTGTGTAAGCAGTGCACCGTTTAGCTTCTAGGTTTTCAATGACAATTGTATTGAGATATGTGAAGTGTTTGTCGTTGTTTTCGGAGTTGTCTTAAAGAATAGAGTATTACCTCGTAGTAGTGTAACTGCTTTTTTTTTTTGTAAAAATGTTATGTTTATGCATCGGGCTAACGCAAACAAAGACTGATTGTGCTTTTACAATATTCCTCTGGGCTATGCTCGCTAACATAACATTAAATTCTTTATCTTATTTTTAGTTTTTTACTACAAACTACAAAGCAGTGGACTATAATAATTATTATAACGCAATTTAATTGACAAAAGCATCATTGTACTCCGTGTTAAACAATAAATATTATCTCTGTAAACACTGCTGGGTCATCTGACCAATCGCAGATTAGCGTCGCGCAGAGGAGGGGTTTGGAAAAACGAGTCGCTGAACGAATCATTTGGGAGTCGGTGAGCAAATCAGGTAAAAATAAATGCATATTATACGACAACAAAAGTGTTTTTTGTCATTGCATGCATGTAAAACTGTTGTTGGGGACTCCCACAACAACATTAGGAACATTTTAAATGTCATAATAGGTGCCCTTTAACATTTGCCTGTCATCTCACCGTGGCCGGTGAAGCAACCTCCAGGTCCATGGGTTCAAAGATAAGGCTCATCTGCGGGGACATCTGGATGATCTCTCCACTCATGAGACAAAGCTTCTTGTTGTCATCCAGTACAGTGTTCATGTTCTCAATCCACACTGCGTCCACAGGCCCATCGAAAATCAGCCACTTTCTGTCAGGACTCTGTTGGGGAGGCAGTGGACAGTCAGACTCACATTGAACAATCTAACTTTAACTTTTCTGTTTGTGCTATGGCTATTTCAGAATAAAATGGGTATTATTAAGTTGGCTTGTGAAAGCCAACATACTGAAATCCTATTTAAACTTATTATTAATGGTGCTTGCCTATAGGCAAAGCAACATTAGTGTTATTGCTCATACTTATTATTACTGGTGCTTGCTTTAGCAAGGCAACAGTATTGTTATTGCTCATACTTATTATTCTTCTGTTTCTTCTTCTTTTTATTCTGGACAAAGTTTGGCGCGAAACTCGCCCCGCACCGTTTGTCACAGACCCCTGAGTGAGGTGTCAAATCGACCGGCCCATTGAGGAGAGGTGTGCTATATCTTTTCTAAGCGATCGGGTGTACGATGTTCGCACAGCGGACGAAAAAGCGGCCAAAAAAGTCCCATTGACTTAACATTGCGGAATTTTCAGAAATTCAAATCCCAACTGTCATTTTTCACACACACAGACACAAAGGGCCTGACACCCCTGCATGTCTCCCCCTCTCTCTCCCTCAGAGGATTTATATTATCCAGCAGCCAATAAGTAATGGCCTAAAATCTTCATAGCCACACCATAGCAACCAGTTACAGCACCCTAGCAACCATAGGCTATAGGCACGAGGCCGCAGGCCTCGTGCACTCATTATAATGCACTCGTTTAATAGAAATTTTAAATACTCTATAAAAACTCACTCATAGGCACTAATGCACTCGTTTAATAGAGATTTTAAACACCCATAACACCCTAGCAACACCCAAAATACCTCAGAACTCCCTAGCAACACCATAGCAACCACTCAAAATACCTTAGAACTCCCTAGCAACACCCTAGCAACCACCCATAATACCTTAGAACTCCCTAGCAACACCATAGCAACCACCCAAAACACCTTAGAACACCCTAGGAACCACACATAACACCCTAGCAACCACCCAAAATACCTTAGAACTCCCTAGCAACACCATAGCAACCACCCAAAATACCTAATAACTCCCTAGCAACACCATAGCAACCATCCATAACACCCTAGCAACCACCCAGAACACCATAGTAACCACCCAGAACACCCTAGCAACCGCCTAGCAACACCCTAGCAACCACCCAGAACACCCTAGCAACCACCTGAACAACATGAATAAGCCATATCTCAGCAGCAGAACATCGTACAGACATGGTTGTTTGCTCGTATGCAATCATGTACCACACTCTAGCAACCGGGTCGTGTTTTTTGCCACTGCAAGCACCATTCACATTTTCTTCTGGAAATGTACATTCTAGTTAATGGTGCTTGCCTATAGGCAAAGCAACATTAGTGTTATTGCTCATACTTATTATTCTTCTTTTTATTCCGCCGCTTTTTTGGCGCGCTACTCCTCCCGCAGCTTTTGTCACAGACCCATGAATGAGGTGTCAAATCGTGCGGCATATTCGGGAATGGTGTGCTATGACTTTTATAAGCGATCGGGGGTGCGGTGGTCGCCCCAGGAGCGAAAAAGTCGACGAAAAAACGCATAGACTTAACATTACGTCAAACTTTGACGAGTCATAGCTCAGAGTTGGGATTTCGTAGAAATGTGAAATTTACCACATTTGGAGAGGCTGGCAGGCTCTGTAAGAACATACCTCACAATGGGGTAAAAGTTGCACCCCTGGGGGGCAGGAGCGGCCCAAACTTTTCCTATTGACTTAACATGGTGTAGGACGGCCCATGAAATGGAGAGAGAGAGAGAGTAAGCGATTTTGTATTGAACATAACTCTGGATCACAGTGTCATAGAGACAAGGGGGCAGGCTCATTTTACTCAGACGACCAATCAGTCTCTCAGGATTATTGTGAAGCTATCAGGCCACGCCCCTAGCAACCATTTAGAGCACCTTAGCAACAAGTTCCATAGACTTCCATTGAAAGAGATCAAATGGATATCTCTGGATAGAAGAGTCATAGAAACATGAGGGTGGTCTCGTTTGACTCGGGGCAGCAAACAGCCAATCATGAATCACATCAACACTTCCTTGCCCCTCCCTAGCAACCATTGTCGAGCACCTTAGCAACCAAAATTCACAGACTCATAGCTCAGAGCAAGGATGTCGCAGAAACGTGTAATTTGGCACATTTGAAGAGGCTGATAGGCTCTGTAAGAACATACCACAGAATGGGGTAAAAGTTGCACCCCTGGGGGGCAGGAGGGGCCCAAAGTTGCCCCAATGAAGTACTATGGTGTAGGACAGCCCATGAAATGGGCTGTCCTACACCATAGTAAGCGATATTCTATTGAACATAACTCTGGATCACATTTGAAGAGGCTGGTTGGCTCTGTAACAACATACCACACAATGGGGTAAAAGTTGCACCCCTGGGGGGCAGGACCGGCCCAAAGTTGCCCCATTCACGTACTATGGTGTAGGACAGCCCATGAAATGGGCTGTCCTACACCATAGAAACCGCATTTGTATTGAACATAACTCTGGATCACAGTGTCATAGAGACAAGGGGGCGGGCTCATTTTACTTAGACGACCAATCAGTCTCTCAGGATCATTGTGAAGCTTTCAAGCAACGCCCTAGCAACCATTTAGAGCTCCTTAGCAACAAGCTCCATAGACTTCCATTGAAAGACATCAAAGGGATATCTCAGGATATAAGTGTCATAGAAACATGAGTGTGGGCTCGTTTGACTCGGGGCAGCAAACAGCCAATCCCCAATCACTTCAACACATCCTAGCCCCTCCCTAGCAACCATTGTCGAGCACCTTAGCAACCAAAATCCAAAGAGGGATATCTTCCATTCTGAAGGTCACAGAGACGTGGGAGTTGGTTTATATCATTCATACTGACAAGCAGCCTTTGGAGTTTCATGATTGGCAGCTGCCAAGCCACTCCCTAGCAACAAAAGAGAGTACCCTAGCAACCATTTTGCAAGACCTATATCTCTGCATCAAAACATCATATAGAGATGGGGGTTGGTTTATACATTCACACTGACTTTGGAGCTTCATGATTGGCAGCTGCCAAGCCACTCCCTAGCAACCAAACAGATTACCCTAGCAACCGTTTTGCAAGGCGTATATCTCTGCATCAGAACATCGTATAGAGATGGGGGTTGGCTCTTTTGACTCATGCTAGCAAACAGGACTTGCTACATGCTACACATGCTAGCAGTGAATAGCTATATGCTAATATTGATTAGCTAAGTGCTAAATCATGCCAAGAAAATGCTACAAACACCATAGTAACCGTCTGTGACAACTACCAAACACCTAGTAACACCATAGCAACGACCCAGAATACCCTATCAACTGCCTACCAACGCCCTAGCAACCACCCAGAATACCCTAGCAACCGCCTAGCAACCACCCAGAACACCCTAGCAACCACCTTACAACCGCCTAGCAACCACCCACAACACCCTAGCAACCGCCTAGCAACCACCCAGAACACCCTAGCAACCGCCTAGCAACCACCTAGCAACCGCCTAGCAACCACCCAGAACACCCTAGCAACCGCCTAGCAACCACCAAGAACACCCTAGCAACCACCTAGCAACCGCCCCGAACACCCTAGCAACTGCCTAGCAACACCCTAGCAACCACCCAGAAGACCCTAGCAACCGCCTAGCAACACCCTAGCAACCGCCCAGAAGACCCTAGCAACTGCCTAGCAACACCCTAGCAACCGCCCAGAAGACCCTAGCAACCGCCTAGCAACCATTCAGAATACCCTAGCAACCGCCTAGCAACCTCCCAGAACACCCTAGCAACCGCCTAGCAACACCCTAGCAACCACCCAGAACACCCTAGCAACTGCCTAGCAACCGCCTAGCAACCACCCAAAACACCCTAGCAACTGCCTAACAACAGCCCAGAACACCCTAGCAACCACCCAGAACACCCTAGCAACCACCCGAACAACATGAATAAGCCATATCTCAGCAGCAGAACATCGTACAGACATGGTTGTTGGCTCGTATGCAATCATGTACCACACTCTAGCATCCGAGTGTCGAGTTTTGCCACTGCAAGCACCATTCACATTTTCTTCTGGAAATGTACATTCTAGTTATTATTCTTTTTATTCTGGACAAAAGTTTGGCGCGAAACTCGCCCCGCACCGTTTGTCACAGACCCCTGGGTGAGGTGTCAAAACGACCGGCTCATTGAGGAGAGGTGTGCTATATCTTTTCTAAGCGATCGGGTGTACGATGTTCGCACAGCGGACGAAAAAGCGGCCAAAAAAGTCCCATTGACTTAACATTGCGGAATTTTCAGAAATTCAAATCCCAACTGTCATTTTTCACACACACAGACACAAAGGGCCTGACACCCCTGCATGTCTCCCCCTCTCTCTCCCTCAGAGGATTTATATTATCCAGCAGCCAATAAGTAATGGCCTAAAATCTTCATAGCCACACCATAGCAACCAGTTAGAGAACCCTAGCAACCATAGGCTATAGGCACGAGGCCGCAGGCCTCGTGCACTCATTATAATGCACTCGTTTAATAGAGATTTTGAATACTCTATAAAAACTCACTCATAGGCACGAGGCCGCAGGCCTCGTGCACTCATTATAATGCACTCGTTTAATAGAGATTTTAAATACTCTGCGGCCGAGTGCCTAACCTTAGCCCTAACCCCATAGTAACCATCTGTGAAAACTACCAACCACCTAGTAACACCATAGCAACCAGTTACAGTGTAATTTGGCACATTTAAAGAGACTGGCAGGCTCTGTAAGAACATACCACACAATGGGGTAAAAGTTGCACCCCTGAGGGGCAGGAGGGGCCCAAAGTTGCCCCAATGAAGTACTATGGTGTAGGACAGCCCATGAAATGGGCACCTTAGAACACCCAAGCCAATAAGTAATGGCCTAAAATCTTCATAGCCACACCATAGCAACCAGTTACAGCACCCTAGCAACCATAGGCTATAGGCACGAGGCCGCAGGCCTCGTGCACTCATTATAATGCACTCGTTTAATAGAGATTTTAAATACTCTGCGGCCGAGTGCCTAACCTTAGCCCTAACCCCATAGTAACCATCTGTGAAAACTACCAACCACCTAGTAACACCATAGCAACCAGTTACAGCACCCTAGCAACCATAGGCTATAGGCACGAGGTCGCAGGCCTCGTGCACTCATTATAATGCACTCGTTTAATAACACAACCACTCAAAATACCTTAGAACTCCCTAGGAACACCCTAGCAACCACCCAAAATACCTTAGAACTCCCTAGCAACACCATAGCAACCACCCAAAACACCTTAAAACACCCTAGGAACCACCCATAACACCCTAGCAACCACCCAAAATACCTTAGAACTCCCTAGCAACACCATAGCAACCACCCAGAACACCCTAGCAACGCCCTAGCAACCACCCAGAACACCCTAGCAACGCCCTAGCAACCACCCAGAACACCCTAGCAACCACCCAGAACGACCTAGCAACCACCTGAACAACATGAATAAGCCATATTTCACCACCAGAACATCGTACAGACATGGTTTTTGGCTCACATGCAATTATGTACCACACTCTAGCAAGTCGCGAGTGGCGAGTTTTGCCACTGCAAGCACCATTCACATTTTCTTCTGGAAATGTACGTTCTAGTTATTCTTCTTACCAAACTGTTGACTCTATCTCGTCCTAGAGCTTTAACTCTACATACTCCAAACTCGGCTCAGACACTCAAACTGTTCTGAAGTTAGTTGCTATATCTTTTCAGACTGATCGGACTTACGGTTTTCCTATAAATGACGATCAAACTCGGGAAAAACTCCCATTGACTTAACATTGCGGAATGTTCAGATTTTCAAACTCCCCAACTGCCAAAAATTCAAATCAAAATCCCTTGAAAGCCTAGACTAAATCAAACTGCCATTCTATACACTATATGAGCCATTGAGACTCATGTAAACTCATTAAACTCATCTATCTATCCACCTCAAACTATTTTAAACTTCAAACTAATTTAAACTTCAAACTAATTTAAACTTTTTATGAAAAAAAACTATAAAAACTGGCTCGTAGGCACAAGGCCGCAGGCCTTGTGCCTCACCTTAGCCCTAACTCCAGGATGCTAATATACACTAAACTCTGAACACTTAGACTCATGTAAACTCATAAACTAATCTATCTATCCACTTCAAACTAATTTAAACTTTTAACTAATTTAAACTTTTTATGAATAAAAACTATAAAAACTGGCTCGTAGGCACGAGGCCGCAGGCCTCGTGCCTTTCCTCAGCCTTAACCGATGCTAATATACATTAAACTCTGAACTCTTAGACTCATGTAAACTTATAAACTACTTTAAACTCATGCATTCACTAAACTCTAAACTCAAACTGTGTGTGTGTGTGTGTGTGTGTGTGTGTTAGAACACCCTAGCAACACCATAGCAACCACCCATAACACCCTAGAAACTGCCTAAAATACCTTAGAACTCCCTAGCAACACTATAGTAACCACCCATAACACCCTAGCAACCACCCAAAATACCTTAGAACTCCCTAGCAACCACCCAAAATACCTCAGAACTCCCTAGCAACACCATAGCAACCACCCAAAATACCTCAGAACTCCCTAGCAACACCATAGCAACCACCCAAAACACCTTAGAACTCCCTAGCAACACCATAGCAACCATCCATAACACCCTAGCAACCACCCAAAATACTTCAGAACTCCCTAGCAACACCCTAGCAACCACCCAAAATACCTTAGAACTCCCTAGCAACACCCTAGCAACCACCCACAACACCTTAGAACTCCCTAGCAACACCCTAGCAACCACCCAAAACACCTTAGAACTCCCTAGCAACCACCCAAAACACCTCAGAACTCCCTAGCAACACCATAGCAACCATCCATAACACCCTAGCAACCACCCAAAATACCCTAGCAACTGCCTAGCAACCACTCAGAACACCTTAGCAACCCTCTAGAAACACCCTAGTAACTTTAAACTACTTCAAACTATACTTTAAACTATTTTAAACTTTAAACTACTTCAAACTTCAAATCACTTTAAACTAATTTAAACTTCAAACTAATTTAAACTTTAATCTACTTTAAACTATTTTTAACTGTAAACTACTTTAAACTTTAAACTACTTTAAACTTTAAACTATTTTAAACTTTACACTAATTTAAACTTCAAATTACTTTAAAGTTCAAACTATTTTTAACTGTAAACTATTTTTAACTGTAAACTACTTTAAACTTCAAACTGCTTTAAACTTTAAACTAATTTAAACTTCAAACTACTTTAAACTTTAAACTTTTTCAAACTATCTGGTCCAAACTTTCACAAGCCAACTTAAAGTTTGTTTCAACGAACTTTTTAATCTAGTTGTACATGGTGTTCTTTTATTTTAGCATTTTGTAGATAGGAGCTACCTAGCACAAGATGTTTTTCTGCAGAACAACAAATAATGAGTGTTTTTCCTAGCATTTACTAAAAGTTTTTAAGTGAAAATATTTTTTACGTGTAACTCTGACAAACCATGTCAACAGGCTTTTTCCGTGATTCTGTAACATGCATTCAATGCCTCAAGAAAGGCAGTGGCAATCAAATATAAAACTAAGTGTGAGGCAAACCTTTGACACCAGTCTCCTCTTATTATGTTGCTTTTTATTCCTCAATTACAGCTATTAGAGGATCTAGATTTGTTCCTCACTTTCTTGCTGCACCAAAGAGACTGATCTACCATATCTCCCGCCAACAACTGTTTTAACAAAAACATTTCTATCGTAAGCCGGGGGAAACAAAGCTTCAAACTGTAATCCTTTGGGAATGTGGGTATGACTGATCTCTGAATAACATTAAAGTTACTGGGTAAAAGATGTCACAGTTTTGGGCTTAGTGTTACCATGGTGAAAGAAATATAAGAGCTGCATGTTTCAGGCAGACACCACTGTGGGGATTTAAGTACTCTATTATGAGATGTCTTTAACTTGATGGCAGAGAATTTAACATTAATTGCCATTTATGTATCTAGTAGTGACTTAAACACATATTTTTTCTGTACATGGAGAACCATTATAACTGTTTACTAAATCTTACACAATGTGTGCAATACTTAGAAGCAATAAATGTGATGGTGTGGATGAGGGAATTAGGAATGGGTGGATGGGGGGTAAACGGCTGGAAAGGAGGAGATTGGATGAAAGGAAGATAGGAATGGATGTAAGGGGGGATGGTATGGAGAGATGGATGGATGGATGGATGGATGGATGGATGGATGGATGGATGGATGGATGGATGGATGGATGGATGGAAGGGAAAGAGGAATGGATGGATGGGTGGATGGATGGGTGGGTGGGTGGGTGGGTGGATGGATGGATGGATGATTGAATAAATGAGTTATTGAATAAATGGAGGGAGAGAGGGTGCGTGGAATAGATGTGGGATGGATGGATAAATAAGATAAATTAAATGGTAATTGTACCTGGGAAATGGCAAAAGCTCTATAGCTGACAGCCAAGATGCCATCTGACCATTCATGGGAGACGGGGTCAAACTGGCCATACAGCTGGCCCATGGTGATAGACTTTGGGTTGATAACAGTGATTTGAACCCTGTTCTCCTCCATCAGACCCTGCATTCAAAACAGGTTAAGTTCTGTTGATATTATAATACACACGTTTTTGCAGCAGTGTTTTCAATGGTGTCATATTATCATCTGTATGAATGTGCTTCAGTGCAGTGATTTATAGCAGTACCATCACTAAATGTGTTTTCTGTTCTTTGGAAAAACAAGAAATCACATTTCCTTTTATGAAAACATTTTGCAGACTTTTTAAGCGTTCTATTATGCAAAAAGAGCAGTTTGTATTGTGGTATTGTGATACAAATTCACATCCACTTGGAACTGCTTGAGAAATGTGGGAGTATTTGAGACTTTGGGAGTTCACATCCTCTGGGTACAAGAAAAAAGTACTCAAAAAAGTCAATAAGTAGGATAAAAGAACAAAAGTTTAAAGCCCTATCTTATGTAACAGATGTACAATGTTGAATGCACAAAGCTCTACTCCCACTGTGACTATTTGAGCAGCACTCGTTTTTGTGAACAGTTGTCAATTTCCAGCACCTTCTCACAGATGTCATGCAGGGCAGCGGAGAGCACACGGTAAGCCGATGTCTTCCCACCGAAGGGCTCTCCCACCAACATGAAGCCGTGACGCACAATCATCATTTCATAGATCTGCAGGATCTTCTCAGCAAAGAAGTCAGTGACCTGCAGGTTCATCTTGGCACTGTTTTCCTTAATAGCCTCAAGCAGCACACTATAGTCTGGTTTCGGAAGCTTGACCCCAGGGAATAGATCAGAAGTGATGCCCTGGACAGATTCACAACGACTGAGAAGTTAGTGAGTTAGTTCATATTAATTTGAGCATTACATATACATTTTCATGAATGCATAATGTGTGTTATACGTCAAATATGTTGTACCTCAAATAATGGAAGGTCATGAGCCAGAAATTTCGGAAGGTTAACATCAATAATAGATCTCAGCAACAGAATATCTTCGTTCTCCTCTGGAAACTTCAGCTGTGACATGTTAAACACAGGGAGAGAAAGAGGTTTGACACTCAATAAAAGAATTGCTTGTGCTGTCACTTTTCTGGGGTCTCCAGGGGAGAGCGGCATTCAGCCACATTGTCTTTTCTCATTCTTTAGCATCACAGTGATTTGCAACTCAGACCTGAGGGGTTTAGAGCATGCCTTTGTCTCCAGAAGTAATTTCAAAAAGGCAAAAGAGTGCGGTCTCGGGTGTGATGGTGCAAAGATTGCTGTGAAAATGGCACAGGCATATTCATTTCTGAGAACAGCAGAGATGACACAAGCAGACACTATTTAAATTTGGCAAAATGAGAAAAGTGAGTGGGAGCTGTCAAGGTCAGGGTCCTCCTCTGCCTACTTCAGTTGTGTGACATCCGATTTTTTTGTGGCTTTGCTATTCCAGGATTCTTATTGTCACACAACAACAGACACATTAAGAAGATCAATGGTCACATTCTAGTGAATTACAAGTTGTCACTACTGTCTTGAGTGCTTGTCCTGTTCTATACACTCACTATTTGGTTATTTAGGTCAATGACTGCATTCTAAAAGAAAATTCACACCCTTAAAATGCAGGTAATGACAACCATATTTTTATTAAGGCCATATCATGCAAAAATATTTTTTTCTTAATAATTTGAATGTCAAACAGTTAAATCAACTGCACACTTGCCAGTGTAAAGACAGTATGTGTACTAAAAATATGCAACTTATTATTTAAAAACTATTCCCACCCAGTGACAGTGAGAAATAAGGACAAACTAGTATAGATACTTTTATCCTAAACACCAGAGCATCAAAGAGCAGAGGATCCAACAGCAATGTCGCAACAAATGTATGAGTACGTGTATGCAAATGTATGTTTTTACCATGTGTCACGATTGCTTTGTCTGTTACAGATTGTTTGATATATACTAAGTATTTATACAATAGTGCCGCAGTTAAACTGAATAGTTGTGATTTGCTGTTTTTTAATTTGCAGAAATTGAACGCTGCTTTTGTTATTGTTAATGTATAGTTATCGCTGTAGTCCTGAATAAAAGCTGAGAGAGATCTTCTGTTCTGTCATCAGTAAGACATTAGAGTACGTTTCATTTCATTTAAAACACAACACTGTAAATGACAATACATTTTTCACTTTATCGAAAAGGATGAACAATGAATAGCCTATATAAGAATGCCAGTACAACAAACGACGGTACATTCATTCATAATTCTGTTTACACAAAACACTGTAAGTTATCATTAGTCAACTATAACTGTGATAAATCCAAGTACTTAAACTTAAATTGCCACAACCAAGACTTAAAAAGCATATGTAATCATAAATGTTTCAACTATGTAAGAAGATATTTTTCAACATCGGAAGTTTTCAATACAATAATGAGTGGATGCTGAAAATTATTTTAATATGCAAAACTGTGAACGCTCAGTGGCCGTTTACTTCCAAGTCTTGAATGAGGCACGCATATCAAAAACAGGATAGAAAATTCCCTATTACTTCTAAATTATGATGTTTTTTGATGTAACTTGATAATAACATTATAAGTGGATATTAGAGAACATTATCAAATTAAATAAACACTTTAATAAATGTAAACCAAGAATAAGTGTACCAAAGTGCTGTTTCACATTCTCATGCAAAGAGGGTGTTTATATAGTCTTAAAGGCACAGTAGTAAAACTCCACGGCTTAAAGGTGCTATATGTTGCTATATGTCATACATATGTATGCATAATGTTCATGTATTGATCGCTTATTTATTGCCAATGTGTGAACACCCTGTAACGAAACTTAAAAAACAAGACCTTCTCCGACTTCCTAGTGAAGGGGTGGATTTTGGAATAAACTGCTGCTTCAATGTATATGTAATGAGTGATTAGCCTATAATCAAGGTATTAATCAATATTTTTCCTTCTAAATATCACATGAGTTGAATGACTTCTCTAGGCTTGTGAGAATGTACTTTGTTATAGAAGTTACCAGTATGATTACTGAAATGTTCTTTTCATGTATTCTCTAATGTCTGTATTTGATCAATGCAGTAACAGTGCTTTCTCATTTAGCCCGACTTCTAGAAATGAAATATGTTAAGATGTTTTATTTGAGAAAGGCCTTCAACATGTCAATACATACATTTGTTTTCTAGGGTACTCTGACAACTATGCTCACAGGGGTCAATGAAGTCTATAATTTAAGGGACCATCTCTTTGTTAAAGCCTTACTTTCCAGTTAGCCTAAAGTGTTAAAGTGTAGCTCTCCTTGAGAGAAAGAACATATTATCTTGATGTTTTGAGAAAACTCTCCTTTTTGTAGTTAGAGCCTGGCCAAATCCAACCTTGGGAAAGCTGTGTGTCAGTGTGTGTTAGTCTTCTTGGTTACAGTTTAAGGAACCACTGGCATTATTGGAGATTGACTGAGTTGTTGTTCGGGACAGGCTAGCGCCCAGCAACCCAAATCTGCGACCTGGAAGGTCACGACGTGCCTAACTTCAGGGTCCGAGTGTCAGCCGCTTAATCGATGGAGATATGCTTCAGTCTATCTGTATATGTGTGGAAAATACTATGTTATCTTTTTCTTAGCCAATGAGAATCATTGAACCTGAAGCAAGGACGTAGCTTAGACCTTGGTGAAGGGTATAACTGCTGTGATCTTTGTAACTGTAAGCGGGGCGGCCTACAAACTCCTGAGTGAGTCTTGAAGCTGACTTCTGCTGATGAAACTGCAAACTATCTTCAGTAAGACTTTTCTTCAGTTAATATTATTCTGACTCCGGATCTTCTTTCAAACATCTGGTCCTTGGGTCCTAAACCCCCTAACACTAGGTAACCCCCTAACACTAGGTTGTCTATGAAAGCCTGTAGACTGATTTTTATGTGAAGGATTCGGGACATGTTTGCCGGCAAAATCAAAAGTATGTGACATTAACACATGCTAACTGTGCCTCTCCTCCGTACTGTGACACATGAAATGTATGTTTATACAATGTTCAGATAATGCAGAAAGAGCTATTCTAAACTGTAATGCCAATGTGTCATGCAAAGAAAAGAGATTCATTCAAACTATAGTATCACAAAGTCTACAGTCTCAAATATACTTTATAATCAAACTATCATAACAGTGTAATTTTAATCACATCATCTGTTTTGACATTATGCTGGTGAATTGCAGAGCTTGTGCAAACATTACACATCGCTATGATCAGATTCTCTCTCAACGATGTCATTTTTGTTGTGTTTATTTTCCCATTGAAAGGAAAGCGTGCCGCACATATTTACATATTAATCTAAACCTCACTCTTAGAACAGCATCTGGATGTTTAACAGTACAGTATATGGCAGACAATTTATTTCCAACTTCTTTTTACTTCTAAGCAAAGAATAAAAAATAACTTTGCTGTGAGTATATCGGCACATTGAATTACGTTCAGTGCGTTGTGCATGAGCTGGCTAGAGTTCACTTAATGGCCACCGGTGTCGCTAATAACAAGGGTTTCTGAATTCTACATATAGCCCCTTAAAAGAGAGTGGGTGATATTGTAGACATTTCGCTGAATAGTACAATATAGACGTATTGACAGTCTCTAAAATGTAAAGGTATTTACATATGCACAACTTTACTAGTATAAAATCTTCAAGAATCCTTTAAATTATAAGTAAAATCATAAATATATTTGTATAATTACATTTTACTAATGCATAGATTTGAGAAGGCCACAGTGGCAAAAACAAATTAAATAATTGTTTTAATTATTTATTTAAATACAAATTATATAAATTGTATTCATTTTTGTATATAGTGGATATTCAAGTTTCACAAAATCCAAACTGAACAACTAGTATTAATGCAGTGACGTGACTAGAAGCACAAGACAGTGTATGAACAGTTTCCTGTTTACTAACAATTGCTGGACATTAAAACGTCTTTGGTCACAAACATTATTTTGGTCAATAGATGTTGGCATCTTCCTAGTTTGCAGCCACAAGATGCAAAACTGCTGCCGTGTTTACTATGTCAACCATTGTCAGTTTGATGTAGTAGAAGTTAATCCTTTATTCGGCACAAACACAGAACACAATGGGATTCACTCCTCCAAATAAATGCAACTGCCACTCCTAAAAGTTAGTAGGGAGTGAGTGGCCTGTGTGGCTCTGACAAGGGACATGGCTTTTATTCAGGTGGCGCAGTCGTATCAGAACAGCAGAGTAAATGGAAAGACAGTATTCATCTTGCTCGAGGCACATTGTGTAAGCGCTGCAGTTGTTCCATTGACCTGTCTTCTCTGATGCCCTATTGCTGCACTACTATTCTCAGTGTCTCAGTGTATGAGGACTTTGTGCATACTAAATAAGCTTTTAGATGAAATGAGTGCAACAGTAATAAATGAAAGATCAAGGAATGAGCTCAGGTAGGGCCACCTATGAACATGAAAGTCACCATGTTCTGGCCTTGCTTCAGGGGATCTGATCATGCTGAAATGAGCATATTCTACGGTGCTCTGCACAAAAAGCCTCGACTGCCTGTCTAGCAATCAAATGGAATTATAGTTTAACACATGACAACTGCAGATTTGTATTGACATTTTAATCTGAAATGCATGCTTTCTTAAATGTTTTGCTTTTTAGAGTTTGGAGCCCAGAAACGCTCTTCTTAATTTCAATAGTTCGTGTTTTTCACAGATTTGCAATTCTCCGTGCTGCTGAATTGAGTGTGAACACTATTTATATTCAATGTCAGATTCATTTGGCTTTGATCCACAGGGTGAAAAGTGGTGAGAGGGAGAGAGGAGAAGGAGCGTGCAATGGGAATTGAGATGAAGTGGAAATGTTTCACTTCTATGACCTTTGGTAACTCTGTGCTGATAACAGTGGCAGGCAAAGAGGAACTGGGCCAACTGCAGTTGGGATTCATTCAGAATTGCTTTAACAAGTTTATGAAGTACTCAGAAATGGTGCCTAAGCAGAAGCCAAAACATATAGCTACTAAATTAAATGAGATGTTAAATCAAAACAACAAAGGCCTTCAGATTTAAATACAAAATGAAAGCTGATTCTTCAAATCACATCATTATAGATTCAGGCCATGGACGTCGCAAATAAAAGGCCATGAATTGAATTGCAATGGTAAACACCACAGAATGTTTTTTAGACAGTAGTTCTCTTGTGACTTTAATCAGTTAGGCTAAAGCAATAGATTATAGCTTTTGTACTAAATATTTAAAGCGGACATATCATGAAAATCAGACATTTTCCATGTTTAAATGCTATAATTGGGTCCCCGGTGCATCTACCAATCCAGAACACGTGAAAAGTGACAACCCAGTAATTTTGTTTAGGTAAGCCTTTCCCTGCAAGCATATAAAAAAAATAAACCGATCAGATTTCGCTCCCCTTCTGATATAGGAAAGGAATCTCCAGCTGCAGTCTCTAAGTTGTAACCTCTTTCTGGGTCTCTTCCTGCACTGCGCTACTGGTTATTTCTGAGATTTTGGATGATTCGCGTGTTTTGTTATTGTCAGAATATCCGAAGCTTGTGTAAAGGATTGTCCATCTTCTGAACGGGGGCGGGGACCAGCAGCTCATTTGCATTTAAAGGGACACACACAAAAACTGTGCGTTTTTGCTCACACCCAAATGGGGGCAAATTTGACAAGCTATAATAAATGATCTGGGGGTTATTTTGAGCTGAAATTTCACAGACACATTCTGGGGACACCATAGATTTATATTAAATCTTGTGAAAAGGGGCATAAAATGTCACCTTTAAGAATATAAGACCAAATAAAATCAAATATAAAACCAAAATATGAAATTAAAATATTATACACATATGTGTCACTGGCTGCTAAGTTAAAGTATATTATTATTTTTAATTGAAACATTTAAATCAAAGTGTGACAAAAGTGCAACATGTGGGGCTTTTTTTGTAGATACAGGTCCTACCTTCAGGTTCCCTGCGGCAGTCAGAACAGATTTGACAGCCCTCATGCCGTAATCATAATGGTGTTGGGAAGAGAGCTGCTCAGAGCACAGTCTATATGTAGCTACAATCTTCACTGAGAGCGGTCGTGCTCTGACAAATCCACAGGAGTACAGCACTATCTCAGCTATCAGAGCATAGTCTGGCACCATCATAGCTACTGTCCGGAACAGAGCCTGCAGCAGAAAATTACACAACATTCACAATTATAGAACAAGCTAAATTAACTACTCCAATAAAACGGAATGGAAACACATATTGAACAGTGACAGCAAGAACATTACAGAAACATTACCAATATACAATGTCATATTAAAAATAATAATCAATGGATATTACACTCATACATAACACTCTACATGACATCGTTTTTAGCTAACTTATGTTAACATTAACAAAGTTTCTTATAGTAGTTTCAGTGAAGAGCTTTTTTTCAGGGGGAAACATTTATATAGAGCATGTGATTAAAGTATGACACACTCAAAGATTAAGCACATTCCATATACTCTGCACAAGGAGTGGACTTCTCTACTGGTTCTCTACATGCCTTCAGGTTGTCAGGTAGTTCAGAGCGTCCAGCATAGCCAGGGTTCATGGTGATAAAGACAGCACAGGTAGGGTTCAGTTTCAACTCTGTCCCCTCAAACAGAAGCATCTCAACGTGTGCAGAAATACCTGCAGAGAAAAAATTATTATGCATCCAACCCCAAACCCAGAAATCTCATTATATTGATAGATTTATGCAATGTAAGCATCCTAATGCTTGATTTGACTGGACTTAACTTATCAAATTCAGATGTAGGAATCTATTAAGTTTGATAGTATATAGGTTTAAAAAAATAAATTATGTAGCTCCATTGATTGAGCCTTAAAATCCACTCAAACTGCAGTGAACATTCTAACTCAAAATGTGCAGACAAACACGCACCTCTCTGGATGGTTAGAATTTGCTGAGCCACCACTGAAAGCACTTCCAGATCAATACGGTTGAACTCGTCAAAGCAGGCCCAGGCACCGGCCGACAACAAGCCCTGGAAGAGACCAAGTATCTTTACCATGACTTACAGCAAATGTAGTCTGAACACACCTGTGCTGCCAGATAACTGACAATGGGTAAGCAGGATGACATTAAAACGCAATCTCTTTGCAATTCTATGCCCTCTGATTAAGATACAGCTGTGGTTCCCTGATAGTCCTGAGGCTGTACAGCAAAAGCATTGCAATCTTTGCTAGCATACCAAACTAAAAGGAAAACTGACATGCCTGTATTTATCATCAGATATAGTGGGGTCTAAAAGTCGAAGGCCACTAGAGAAAATAATTATATAATAATACTTTTGCTATTATCTAACATTATGAATATAAAATTGTAACATTTTATTTTGAAAGATTTAACTGGAAATTAATATTTATTTTAAATGTCTAAGTATTACGATCCGTCTAGGTTAAATCGTAACAAAAGAAAATAGACATGACTCTCACGCCCAGTCGTCAGACCAAAAGGTAAACCAACGAGTCCAAAATTCAAGAAAAGCTATAAACGTTTTTTATTTTACCATTTTTTTTCTTTTTTTTTTTCTAAATAATACAACTTTCAGTTTATTTCCAGGTTTAAATAAAACTAAATAATAATTGGATAATTGTGGTCTTTGATTATTTTGACACTGTATTTCCCCCAGAGTAATGTCTAATTTAACTCTGGATTTAGAAAAAACTCAATTTAATTAGTAATATGTTGTGGGATCAGTAATCTATAAGACAACACAAGACAAGATGAGACCAGACAAATCTCATTATGTACTATTATTTTGAAGAGTTCATGACGCCTTTCTGCAAGAAACCTTTTTTTTTTTTACCACAACAATTCTGGCATTCTGAATCTGTGTTACTATAGTAACCAATGACAGTCATATCAGTCAGTGCTGTGCTATTCTGTTCTGTTCTGTTTGAGAGGATTTTTATAAAGACACATGGAGCTTAACCTCATGTGTGATGTTTAACTTAGCCATCATTTTACATTGCTTTTCCAGTAAGCCAATGCCAAATACAGTTATATTATTATATGTTATTTTCTCTTTTTTTGTGAGCTGAATAAAATAAACTTATACATAACTTGGCTTAAGCATGACTGTAAAATACCTATGCATGCATCATAACTTTGTAAAACTTACCTTAAAGAATTTTCCCAGTGCAATATAGTCCAGGCCATCAGAGCAGTTGAAGACTACACATTGCTTAGCTACAGCTTTAGCCAGATCTTTGGTGGTTTCGGTCTTGCCGGTACCTGCAGGACCCTCTGGGGCTCCACCAAGATGTAAATGTAAAGCTCCGAATAGAGTTCTGGTAAAAAAAAAAAAAAAGGTGCAGCCAGAGGTTGTGTTAACTGAATTAAATTATTTACTGAATTGAATAACATAAACAGAGAGTTCAACATATTTTCAGTTATTCTGAAAGATTAAAAAAATACACTAATGTTCACAAGTTTGGGGTCTGTATAGTTTTTTTTTTTGCTCACCAAGGCTCCATTTATTTGATCAGAAATACAGCAAAAACAGTAATATTGTACATTTGTATTATACTGTAATTTAAAATAACTGTTTTTTTTATTTTAATTTATAAGTAATTTATTCCGGTGATGGCAAAAAAATTATTTTCAGCATCATTACTCCAGTTTTCAGTGTCACATGATCCTTCAGAAATCATTCTAAAACGCTTGTGAGTGATTCTTTGATGAATAGAAAATTTAAAAAACAGCATTTATATAAAAGTCTTTACTGACATATTTGATCGGTTTAATGCATCCTTGCTGAATATCTGAATATCAATTTATTTATTTTTTGTAAAAATCTTACTGACCCCAAACTTTTGAATGTGTATCTGGTCTATTGCATTTCCCTAAACAATAAACATCGCCACTAAGGGATGCTGATAGGAATTAGAAGAGAAGAAAATAGGAGAAAATAAAGTTTTAAAGTGCTCCAACAAAAATAGACTAAATAGACTATATCTATATAACATTTAGAAAAAAGAAACCAATGATGGGTAAAAATACAGCATGACGTAATATTCACAATCCAATTAGTAAATGATTATTTGTAGGCATCCTCTGGGTGGAGCTACACTGAAAATGCATGCTGACCTATAGCAGCGATCAGTTAGAGGGGTGATGACCAGTCGTGGTGTGTTTCCAAGATACTCATAGCCATATGCCAAGCCTGCATTGATCATCTTTGTCTGAAGCTGGTTTTCCTTCATAGACAGCGTCGAATCAAAGAGTTGAGAGAAAAAACGGAATCAAAGCAGATCATCTGGCGTCCAAAACAATAGCTGCACATACTATTCACAAATAAGGTCGCAATAATTTTCAATCACATTTACAGACAATCAAACTGACTTACAATCCAATAGTAGCGCAGCTGGCTGAGCCACTCAAAGTTGGTCTCATCATCCACACCCTTCTGTACCAAAGAGGCCAACACATCCCGGGCGTGAACATCAAGCACCACCAGCGCTCCAAGTGTGACTCGGTTCTGTTTGGACAGCTTGCCTCGAACCAGAGTCACAATGTCATCTATCTGAGTATTGTTCTGATCCAGATAGGCCTGAAGAGCCTGATTAAGAAATAACCAAGTCATATAAAAAAATATATTATGTAAGGGATAATGTACAGTAAGACAGTAACTCAAAATGAGGCAGATAATGACTAAACATGATCTTGCTTATTATATGGCTAATTGGCAAATAAGTAAATAAATATAAATAAAATTCTGATTTGGGTTTAGTTGTTTTATTATATGAGAAAAAAGAAGACATGAAAACAGCACAGATATGTGGACAACAGTATGAGAGTCAGTTTAGAAGATAACTACAGTATGCACAAATATTGAGTAGAATTCCATGAATAACCAAAGGACCCTTTTCATATTTCCAGGGTTCTCAGAAGCTGAAGTCATCATAGTTGGGTTCACCTATATATAGTGGTGAATGGGAGATGACAGCAAATATAATTTTTATGCTTCATTAGCAAAAGGAAAAAAAGAGGGGAGGAAAACAGAGAGATTGATTACAGCAGTCAGAAGAGTGAAAGATGTCAAATTTGCCATCACTCCCTCAGCCGTAGTATTAGAAACACCCTTGCAGAAGAGTTCATTCATTTGTATTTATTTATTGCCACGGTAACAAAGTATAGAATTATTGTTATACTATTTTTTTTTTTTTGGAAACACGCCATCACAGTCCATTAGAAGGGTACACAAGAATTAAGTATTCCAGAGAGCTGTGCAATAAAATATTATATTGCTATCTATAGCATACCTCTGGTCCCTTTGCAATGGCTTCATGAATGTCCTTTGTCCAGTAAACCTGTGACACACAGAGCACTGTCTGACCCGGCCAGGCCCTGACCCAGTTGATTCTTAGGTCTTTCGGATATGCTTCCAATGCTTCTCCAATCACCTGACAGCCAGGAGCCAAGAGGCACAGTTTGCATTATTTTACATTTCTTAGAATGGCACAGACATACTTAATGCTGATATTAAATTCATTCACTCTGCTGTTGTTGCTTGTAAGTGTGATTTGCTTGTAAACCATTTCCCCGCTATCCATAATGTTTGAGATAAATAAAGTTGAGATTTTTATGTATTTCAATTTGACATCCATTTAAGTAACTCTGGTGTGAAGAGTGTGTTTAAAAGGTGGTAAATATATTTGAATTCATTATGCATATTTTTTTAATGTCTGGATTTTCTTCTGGTGTATTGTATTCTTCATTGTATTATTATCTCTCTCAAAATAAACAAAATAAAAACAGCCACAAGCAATTACCTTTGTTTAGGATTTGTCAACAGAACCAATTAAAGTACAAGTCAGGCTAAACTAAATCAAATCCAATTACATAGTTTACATTTCTGTTATTTAGAAATCCACTGACTCAAAGAAAGAACATTATATTATTCAGAAACATTTCTGTACCTTGTGTATAGAGTGCAGCATGCCAATCTCCAGCTCCAGGAGCCATTTTTCCACCTGCCCACGAGCTTTAGATGTAGAGATGATATCCAGCAGCTCCACCACCTCTCCTTCGCTGCTCCTCATATGAGTGATGTCCAAAATGTCAGTGAAGACCACGCTAGCAATACCTTCAAAACACTTCTTCAGATGAGGCTGCACCCTGAAACATAAAAGTGGTGGTGAACTGATGCCCCTTTCCAACGCAAATCTGAAATTTCATTTGAGGTGACATCCAAAATCAACTGCACCGTAATTATGTTTCAACAACACCGAGATGTTTAGAAATCTCTCTTTAAGAGCAAAAGCAATACTCGAATGTGTAACCCTGTGAGACGATAGCATGGACAACTTTTATGTCATACCACCTGGAGTCAGTGACTCTATTGACTTTTATCTTAATTTATGATCACTTCAACCCTCTGGTTGTTTGTGACCCACACCTCCGCAAAAGCTGCTGCAATTAGATTTTTTTCTTCTTCTGTAAAGCTAGAATGTCAGATGAAACTAGACTAAAATGCATAAGAGATGAGGGAGACACAAAGGATGAGGGAGAATGACACCGGGAGAGCAAGAGAAAGAGAGCAAGAGAGAGTTGGTCAGAACTCTCAGAAGAGCAGAAAAACAAGGCAAGCTAAGGCCAACATTCCTAGTTTTGTGAAACCAAAAGTACAATTTGAACTTGCATTTGAGGCATCATCATTCATCATTAAACAAATACCTGGGGTGAAATATATTTGCTTATACGTTAAGGGCCTGCACAGGGGAGCCACAGCAGAGAAAGTAGGCCAGTGTCACAGGGAGAAGAAAACGCACTATAATTAAATTCCCTTAGTAAATACTAGGTTTTAAGGGGTTCAAATTTGGTTTTGCGAGGCAGAGGTGAAGCTAAATTGCTTTTCATTTGTCCTTCCCTGTTCCTTTTGAGGCCTCACATACTAAATGTTCATGTAGGCAGCAGTGGTTAGGTAGGCGGTGTAACATTATTTGGATATGCCCTGAGAGACATGCCAAAGTAGGCTATGTGAAAACATAAGACGTTCATAAATATCACAGGCTTCAGATTTAAGCTCTGCAGAGTGAATGTTGAGTTTCTTATTTCATGTTACAGTAAATTATATCTAGCCTACATTCTTCCTTATACCAGACACTCTTCGTAGCAGTTCATAGGAATTGATATTCAATACTACTAGTGATTTCTTTCACAGCTAAAAAAGACCAAGTTGCATTTCAGAGCATGAGTTGTAACAATAGTTTCAATCCCTTTTATTCTTCATGAAAATTCAGAAAAAGAAAGCATAGCAGTAAATGACCAAACCTTGCATCATCTTGTGTTTTTCTTTTTTATATAATTTAAATAGAATTGACAGATATACCGTAGTTCTTTCCGACATGCAGTCATCCAGCCTGCCCTTATTATAAAGCAATCTATCAACACAGCAGATTCCAAATAGCAAGAATATTGAAAGCAGAAGCCTTCAAAGTCAGATCCCCTTAACTGCTGACAAACAATATTCCTCAAGCCTATAAATCATATTGTTTCCAGAAATATATTATTTAAGCCTCTTTTCCTTTGAGGATGTGGAGAAAGTGTAAATTACTGCAACTCACTACACTAAAAGGGCAAACCCACAGAAGGTCTGACACTTCATATAGCTCCAGAAACAGCTGTAACTGAACCAGTGGATATCATTTAACTGTGGACGCAACAGAATGATCAACAGTGGCTGTCAATGTGGGCTTTTCAACGGTCAATGCCCACACTGACGAGCCAAAACATGACCAGTCACAGGTGAAGCGAATATCGTTCATCATCTCCTAACAAGGCAACATGAGGTCTGGGTAGATTAGATGGTAAGCAAATAATCAGTTCAAACAGTCAGTTCTTGTAATCAACGTGTTGGATGCAGGAATAAAGATATTAGCGAGGGCCAATTTCTTATGGCAAGGCGACTGGGTCACAGTATCTCTAAAACGGCAAGGCTTGTGGGTTGCTACCGGTCAGCAGTGGTGAGAATTTACCAACAGTGGTCCGAGAAGGGACAAACCACAAACCGGCCACAGGGTGTTGGGCGCCCAATGCTCATCGATGCACTAGGGCAACGAAGGCTATCCCATCTAGCCAACAGAAGGTCTACTGTGGCACAAGGAGTGTGTCATCACTTTGCTGCGTAGCTGCAGACCAATCAGAGTGCCTATGTCGGAAGCACCTAAAACGGGCACGCGAGCATCTAGATTGGAGCAGTGGAAGAAGGTCGCCTGGTCTGATGAGTCCCGTTTTCTTTTATATCACAAGGATGACCATTTACATGCATTGTTTACCTGGGGAATTGATGGCACCAGGATGCACAGTGGGACAAGGACAAGCCGGTGGAGGGAGTGTGATGCTCTGGAAATGTTCTGCTAGAAAACCCTGGGTCCGGCCATTCATGTGGACGCAAATATGACACGTGCCTAAACAGCACTGCAGACCAGGTACTCCCCTTCAATGGTGTTCTTTAGTGGAATTGGCCTCTTTCAGCAGTATAATGCACCCTGTCACACTGCATACATTGTTCAGGAATGATTTGAGGAACATGATCAAGAGTTCAAGCAAGGTGTTGCCCTGGCCTCCAAATATCCAAGATCTCAATCCAAATGAGCATCTGTTGGATGTGCTGGAACAACAAGTTCAATCCACGGTGGCTCCATCTCGCAACCTACAGGACTTACAGGGTTTTGTAGAGTCTATACCTTGGTGGGTTGGCACTGTTTTGGCAGTACGCAGAGGACCAACAGCATATTAGGTGGGTGATCATAATGTTTTGGCTCATCAGTGTATATTGATATTTAGAAAGCATGGTCAGCAATGAGAGTTATAATGCCAATATATACACTTCCATTTAAAAGTTTGGGGTCAGTAAGATATTTTTTTTAAGCAAAAGACTTATTTATATTTCAAATAAATGCTGTTCTTTTGAACAGAATCCTGAAAACAATTATCACGATTTCAACTAAATATTACTGTTTTCAAAAATGATAATAACAATAAATGGACACTGGAGTAATGACTGTTGAAAAATGCCTCTGTCAGGAATACATTTAATTTTAAAATATAATAAAACAGAAAAATGTAAATTTAAATTGTAATTTTACAATGTTTGATTTAAAAATGCAACCTGGGTGAGCATAAAAGATATCTTTCAAACATTTAAAAATATTACCAAACCCAAACCTTTGAACATTAGTGTGAATATAACAATTCAGTGATAGTAAATGACATGTCCCAATATTGCTGAAATTAAAAGAAAAGGAAATGTCGTGGCAAGCAAGACGGTGGCGTGATTGATTATGATGATGTCACCTGCGCGCTGCACCGGTCTCATATCTCTCACGGAGGAGCTTTTGAAGCATAAAAGGAGGAGCGACGACAGTGAAGGACGAGAGAGGACCAGGCCTGGAATTTTACGTTATGTTTTGTTTATGTGTGTGCGGCAGTCGTCTGTGAGGGGCTGCCGCCTTGACTTTTGTTTCGTGTTTATTTTTGGATTATTAAAGTATGTTCTCCAGTTTCCACCTCCTTCTTCCCATAACTAACCTTTGTTACAAATTTACACAACATTCACTTAAAATTCACCCAAAAAAAAGCATTACCCACTGACAAAGCCATCAGTAAAATTGGGAAATATACAGGTATTGCCAAATGTCAGCCGATCTATCAGACCGTCACTGTACTGAATACTTTCAAAAGTTCCTCTTTACCTGGTTGGATCTTTAGTCTCAGAAAGGATCTCTAGCAGCTCATCATTGGACAGGAAGAAAAAGCGGGGGAAATAGAGTCTCTTCTTCTCCAGGTATTCATTTAGACCCTTCAGAATGAGTTCTAGCAACTCGTTACTGCTTTTCATCTTGTCTAGCATCTTTTCAATGGCCACCACTGCCAGGACATGCTTGTCCTAAGAGAGAAACACATGTGATGCACACAATGAATATCACAAAGGGAAGCATTTAGACACAGCTTGCAAGACATTTAGCCATGACTTATCAAATTCAAATAAATGATGGGATAACTAGATTTTTACATTGTCTTCAGAAAAAAATTAGTGTTGCTTATAAAACATATTGCTGTGATGCTAGGTTGTATGTGATTTGCAAGTCATTGTTATGCAGTTATTAGGTGTTCTAAGTAGTTGCTAGGGTGTTCTGGGTGGTTGCTTACAGCCCCAGGCTAAAAGAGACCACCAACAAGTCTCTCTACAATATTCTGGTCCTTAGATATGGCTTGGGTTCTTCCTTCAATGCATTGTAAATCTATGGGATTCAACCATTTTCAACACCTCTCCTCAACAAGCCCCATGGTATTATTCATGTCAGCCAGTGCGAGCTACAGGCTGAAGTTTAATACTTAGGAGTTTGTTCAAATCCCATACTGTATATATGAGAAAAAGCTTCTATAGCAAGAACCACAAATAATTTAGTAGATCAGTAAAGTGCATATTTGACCATAGCCAGTCATATTAGACCGATGTCTAAAGAAGCCTCTGGACCGTGTGAGCTGTTTTCAAGTTTAGCTGCACTTCAGTAGAGAAACTCAACAAGAATGAAAATCATAGGTAATGAAACACCATCACACTCCTTTTAATTCTCTGCCCCCAAAGTTCAGACAAATCCAGTGATGAAAAGATAATATTCATAGCCATATTTCCCTGCTCTCACAAAAGAGTTCATTTATGAAAGGTGTCTCCCACTAGGAAAACTCATCCCATCTTTTGCTGTCTGATTTTCAAACGCTCCTCCAAAGGTTGTATGAAGGCCACGTCCTTCATTAAAGAGAGGAAACAATTGGATACCCCGCCCCTCCTTTTCCACCTCTCACAGATGCTGCTCACCTGTAAAGAGATAATAATTGCTTTTTCCCCTTTTCGGATTGCTATTGATTTTCTATTACCTACGGTGACTAGACTTCACGTTCACGAAGAGATTGAAGTTTAACGATCACTTTTGGATGACAAAAAAAAGCCTGAGTTTTCTGACAGGGACTGAGAGGAAGTAATGAGGGGTTGTTAATAACCAAAGCCTACACAAAATAACCCTTTTAAAACATGAAAAACACCATTGCATGACTCTAATGAAAGAGAGAGGGGATGTTTCATGCCAATTACTCTTTTAATTATGCTCCCTCTCTGTCACACTGAATTACTTAGATTAAGAGGGTGAGTGCTGCCGGAATGCGCCTGAATGAAGAGATGCTGAAAATCATCCGCTTCCTTTCACAGGGTGCAGAAACATGCAGGTGGGCTGTTCAACAAATCCAGATATTCACAGTTACTGATCGCGTTTCCTTCGTGAATGCAATACCTTTCATTTACAGTAGCAGTATGCCTCGGGTTCCAGAACAGCTTCACACATAAAAAAAAACTGGGCTCAGATCTGTATCTACTACGCTGATGTTTCTCCCAAACACCCCACTGATATAAGCATGTTTTTCTTTATGTACTGCTGTTCATGAAACCAGCATTCCTGTAAAGCAGCAACAGGCAAGAGCACCTGCCTTCCAGCTGAAATAATATGTTTGCTTTTCCGAGAAGAGCCATTTATGGCTTCTAGCCGAATGTGGAGTGGTGTTGGAATTATTCAAAAGGAAAACATCCTTAAAGAAGCCCAGAATTTTGAATTCAATTACAGAATGTTTATCTCTGTTTCTGTCAAATGGGGAAAGTTAGAAACACATTAGAAAAGAGTAAATAAAATCTGGAGGCGACGAACAGCTCTGTGGGTCCCATAGATGAAGAGAGACACCTAGTGGACATTCTGGTATTGCAGTCCATAGTATCATCTGATTATGGCTTAGGCACAAAGCTGTTTTTTTAAAAACATGCTTTCACAGACTTGCTTTAGATGCATGTATAAAGAAATTCTACATGGCAAAGCTTATATGTGACTATAGTGAGTTTCTATTTCAGAGTGTCTGTCAACTGTCAGCAAAAGGTCTGTTTTAAAAGTGTCTTTTAACTCCCTTAAAAGGTGCTGAGGTTTTTTTGAACCTATGGACACATATTTTCTCAAACCTTGTGGAGGGAAGCAGCGTGCCTCATGCAGCACGACGACCTTGTTTTCTGTACACTCCCAGATTTGAGTCCCTCCAGACAAAATCCATAATTCCTATTTGATGGTATAGCCAGGCGACTTTTTTCCATTTAGAGGAGGACAACAGATATTGATGTCTCTCATAGCACTGAGACTGAGATGAGTGACTATGTTTGCGAGTGTGTCTGAAAGCTCTCTCATTTGTCATGAACACTACAGTTTTACACAAAAGGTATGTCAGAAAGTTCTCCAAAGAGTTATTCTCGACTCTAGATTTAAACAAACCCAAATTCATGTTTATATTTTGGGCTTTCGGACTCACCAAGCTGACTTGTTTCATAGAGTCCCTCCAGGTTTTGTCCACAGCAGTAAAGCGACGTCCCTCCTCGGGCATCTGGGCCATGATGTCTGGGGAACTGAAGATCGGCTCAAGGTAGAGCCATGTGCCCTGAACCTTCAGCCACTCATCCATAATTTCCTGCAGCAAAAGCAGCTTACCCTCCCATTCCCTGAGATACATGCATACAGACACATTCATATTCAATGTATATATGCTAGACGAATAGCTAAAACCTAGCGCCTTTCCAAAGGCTGAATGGTTATCATTGCTGAACCATGTCGTTCTGTACAAAAAATCTGTCCTCACTGACATGGTTAGGGTCTCTTTTTCTATTTTTGTTTCCAAATCAAGATTACAAAGTATGTGACCAATCGTGAGTCACTAAAGCCATTTAACCAGCAATTTAGTCCATACAGGTTTTAATAGAAATGATAATGTCAACATTACTTAGATTGCTTAGAACGTTTCGGCCCGATGGTGGAAAAAAAAGAAGCTTGTTTCACATGCAAATTTAGAGGAATCAAGGCAGGGTGTAATTAAAAAGTTCCGCCCCAGTAAAATGTTCCTGATAAATCATTTTCTGATGAGGTCGATTACAGTAGATAGGCCTATGGCTGAAAATAGGATGTAAACTTTTTATACCTCAATTTTATACCCAATTTTAGCAATACTCTGCAGAAAATCTGTAAATCTGTAAATTAAACTAATTAGATTATCTGCAGGACTTCACTTACATTACTGTTTGTCGCTGAATGAATGAATGAAAATAATCAAATATGACAGCCGGCCGCAATACCATATATGTGTATAAGTATGCCATGTTTGTAGAATACTTATGAGGCACTATTGATCATCCTGACTAAGGGTACATTTACAAGACAACGATGTGCTAAAAACGGAAACGTTTTTTCTTTGTACAGAGGACAACGTTATCAAACCGATTCCCGTTCCCACGACTAATAACGCTGAATTATAGCCTACATGCCAGACAAGTAGTTGGCGATGTCACTTTGTAAATAAAGACTACGTGCCCGCGCACATATGCATTATTTAACTACAGTGCACTCGAACCGTGACAAAATGACAGTGTTATATTGTGTTGATTTGTGTAATTCTTATAACCACTTGTGATGATGTCCGTATGCCCTTATTTCTTACTGTTAATATCTGTATCCATTCATTTGCACAAAAAAAAGCTTATGAACTAAACACGTATTATACCATGGTCTGGGTGAATACTCGATTCTGATTGGCTGCAGGGTGTCCGTTAAAAAGTGATAGAGGACACCTAAATAAACTGTCAGGCGTAACCAAGGAAACCAAGTTATTGTTTGTAACTTGTAACTTTAGATTTCGATTGTAAAACTAATTAAAATATAAACTAATGTTTTAAAAATGTGTTATTTGGCAAGTGACCATGGTATAAGCGGGTTAACCCTTACATAGCGTACGCATGTGCACGACGTCACCGTTTTCACAGATTCGGGGTTTTGTAGTTTACACAGAGATGATAAGGGTGTCGTTTTCAAAAACGAGCACTTTGAAACCCGTTTTCAAAAGCATAAAAGTCTTCCGTTTTTTGTTGAAAATGGTGTTGTGTAAACAGCCCCTAAAATGTGACACTGGAGATGTTTAAAACGAATCCCAATTCTCACCGTATCTCGGCCTCAAATGGCTTGATGAATGGTGAGCCCCTCATGGTCTGGGTCTTGACAATATGATCATCCAGCAGCATTTGAATCTCATCCAACGAGGATAGAATGGAGGTTCCCGTTTCACGATAGGGCAAGAGGGTGAACTCCATCCCTGCCCATTCACTGGCCATGCGCTCCATGGCCTTTTCAAGGCCGTGTTCCTTACTGGCCCCTTCGCTGATGGTTTCAAAGGCAGGGAGGTGAGCCTCCAGATGCAGGGGAAGAAACTGGGCCACACAGGAATCCTCCTCTGAGGGCTTGAGGGGGAAGCCAACAACTGTAGACATGGCCTCCCAGTGGCGCTCACGGAGACCAGGGTTGCAAAGCACCTGCCGAAACAAATCATACCCAAAATTAATGAGCACGCCAGCACAAAATCTGTACTCTGAATTCCCAAGAAAGCCTAGCAGATTTCTGCCACTTGCATGCTCATTTATTAAATATTTTTGCTAATTTATAATGCGTTGAGCTACCAAGAGTGAGGTACTCTAAGTTCTGTTTAACACATTTTACCCTTTTTAAAATCATACCACAAATTTCCCCCACACTGTAAAAAAGGTGACTCAAATGAAAAGAATCATATCTCTGTACCTGTACTAGAGGAATGTGTTCCTTAAAAGTTTCCACTTCCGCTTTCACAGAGGTAGCGATTTGAAGAGCTTTGGGTGAGTCTTGGAAGCTTTTCTCAAGCTTGTACAAGGAGCGGATGTAGTTACCCACATCACCTTCCACTTTGTCCGGGTTGACGGCTGCAAGCGGGCCGGTCACCCACTGATGGTGCTGACTCTGAAACTCAGCCGCCATCTCATACAGCTGCAGATAAGGGAGCAGACGGTCTTGAACCGTTTTGCGTTGTGGGTACTGAGAGACAGGCCAGCCAAATGCCTCCTCCTCCTGGTTGAAGCCTCTGATCTGATGGATAAAAGAGTATGAGTTTGATTGTGCAGGTGCAATGATAAGAGCAGCCATTCTCACAGCCACTCTAAAACTCTTTGCACTTGTGTGTGCATGAATAGGCTTTGGCTCAAGCATTTCAGAATGACAAGAACATCAGGTTTTCTTTTCATCTCTGAAGGATTTTTTAATCAGTAAATCAAAAACCAGTATTCAGTAAATGAGTTTACATCAGTTTATCTGCAAGTCTTCTTAATAAATAAAAAATGTATCTGCCTAAGTGAGCTGTGAGGGGTTTTTTATGTGCATTTTGGAAGTATTATTTACAAATATGGAAACAAATTGAATTTGTTTCAATCCAGCATTTTTTATGCAATATCACAAGAACATGTGTATGAAAAACCAGCTAAAAGAAACAGCGAAACAACCATAATTTTTCCATATTTGTTTTACCTTTTCCATAATCAAGTCCAGTTTGGAATTGAGGGTCTGGGCTTTTTTCAGATACTTGCTGAGCTCAGAGAGGTCACCAAAGCTCATAAACTCCTCCACTTGCTGTTCATAGCTCTCGAGATCCTCCAAAACCCTCTCACACCTCAACTATGATTGAAAAACACAGATTAATACATGCATTAGTGTAGCAGTGTCAGAGTGAACATAAAAGTGCAGTTTTCCTACATATTTGAATTACCGGTAAGTGTTTTTTGGTAATTGTATTATTTTGGTAATTTTATAAATTTGTATCTTGTAAATTTGGATATTTTTTTTTAGAGCTCTTGTGTTTTTGTTGATTCTACGTACAAAATAAAAACTTGATTCTTATGCTTGGAGGTGTCTTATTGTTTTCCCTAATTGTTGTTCTTATTTATCTACTATACAGTTTAATGTACAAAGTGTTGAATAATGTGAAGGTCTGTTGTGTGTCTAAAGATCTGTTGCCATGTTGACATTGTCTATATGCTTCCATGTTTGGTTTAACCAATTGTTTTTAGAGTTGCCTATGCTGATTGGCCAGCGTGTTGCATCTCTAGTACCTTAAGGCCGTCCTGGAACTGGCTGGTGTTCTCTTTGATAATCTGGCGGTGCTTATCAAAGACGGAAGGCATTTGTGCATGACGCTGGAAGGTCATGCTGTTCAGCTGAATGTCTGTGAGCGAGAATGTGACATAATCCACCAAGAAACACAACCTGCTATTGGACTCCTGCAGCTTAATTTCCAACTGAGGCATCTCCTCTGCCTCAATCTTCACCACATATTCCTACAGCATAAATGATAAACAGGAAATTACATACCGAAAGGTCTTTGTTTTTTGTCAACAGTAATTTAACAAATATGGTTTAAAGATAGAGCTGTATTACCTTAAGTTCCATGAGTTCCTGTGTGTTTGATGGATTTCTGAGGGCTTTGTTTGATATTGTATCATATTCCTCGCACAACCTAGAGATCAATGACACAGATTACTAACAGGTTACTGAAACAAATTTTCAGAAATTCGTCAGTGTCTCACTTGTTATTGAACTCCTGATGACCCTGCAACATATGAGTGACCAGTTTCTCCAGGAGACCCTCTGCTCGCTTTACGAGGGCACAGACCAGATCATGGGAGTGCACTTCAAACATGCCCAAACGCACCACCTAAACATAAGAAATGAAGATTCTCAGTCAATCATAATTCTGTGGGCAAAAGCTAGTAGAATGTGAACAGGTACACTCAATGTAACTAAAGATCAACCTTCAGGGTGCTGTATTGGATTTCATCAGCCAATTGCTGGTAGCGGGTCACCTCCATCATCAGCTCCTGGAAGGAGTGCTCCTCCTGCAGGAACTGGGTAACATCATCCTCAGCTTGCTGGGACACCAGCGGAGCATACTTATCATAGAGACGGATATGCTTCAAAGGTTCAGCGCATTCTGCATGAATTACCCGTCTGACCTTCTCCTGCTGGGCCTTCAGGATCTCTGGCAGGATGATGGGCTTCAGAGTAGGGTGTGTTTCTGGGCCAGGCTAGAATTAGCAGAGTATTAAATGTGTAAATACATGAAATGACAATATTCAGAGTAAAGACTGCTTTTTAAAGGAATGGCATTTGTGTTTGGTTATAACAGCTGATAAAGCTTTCCTGTAGCTCAAACAGTAGAGCATTGGCGCTTGTAACGCCAAGATCATGGGTTCGATTCCCATGGAAGCAAGAACTGATAAGAATGTAAATGTGTACCTTTAAATGCAATGTAAGTCGCTTTGGATAAAAGCGTCTGCCAAATGTAAATGTATAATACTATTTACTAGAGGTAATCTTTGTAGGACATGCTTTTTTTTCTCTCCCTGAAGACCAACTATAATATATACAGTTTTTGTGCCAAAAACATTCAGAGTTTGCTAGAAATGTACATTCTAACTAAGTTAACGGAGGTCAAAGAAAAATATTTCACTAGGGAGGACATTTTGAATTCTAAAACATACAGTTTTTTCAACTAATAAACTCTTTTATCTCAAAATATCAAATAAAACTGGATTCCTCATGATATGATCCCTTTAATATTTCAGCTATCAAACCACATAGCACAAGCAAGATGTAAAATAAAATTAAAAAAACATATGTTTACCCATTCTTGGTACAGCTTCATCTCCACTCGGGGGATCAAAGTTAAGGATTTCAGCATCATGGCATAGATGTTTAGCAGGATGACTTCAAAGTATTTGAAATCAGGTTCAAATTTGATAGTATTTTTGTCCAGGACCAGCCTTAGGACAAACCCTGGATGCTCATAGGCTCGCACTGAATGCTTCAATGGGGGGAAAACATGTTACTTTATAGGTCATGGGGATTTATAAGGATTGTTAGTCAAAAAAATAAAACAAAAAGATGCACTGAAGCAAAAAAGTGATATAATACAGCGATATAATAATTAAATTTTCTCAAAAGGGTTAAGACGCAGTGGTACAGGAGATCTTACAGGGTCCTGGGCGATGAGGTGCGTGTAGTCCTGAATGGACTCCAGTGCCAGGCTTTGGAGCTGGGAGGTCATGAGCGTAGCAGCACAGTTGTAGAAAGACTGCAGTTGAGCAACACTAGTGTTGCTAGGGATCCATTTGCGCTTCTTACCAAGATAGATGTTCTGCACTTCTGGTATCCAACTGTTTGATTTAAAAAAAAGAAAGAAAAAAGAAACAAGAAACAATCATAATTGCATTGTTTTTGCAGGGTACAGTCTGTGATTGTCAAGTTATTGTCCTCTTCCATAAAAATTCAACAGATAATTTGATTAATGTGGTCAATTAATTGACAAGCATATAAAAAAAAATAGTGTGCTTACTTTTTGAGAAGAGTCCCTATGGCACATTCAATGTCTTGTGTGACTAACTGCTGAAAGGTGGACAACTCCACAGACTCCTGCATATCGTGGAAGACCTCCACATCAATAAGGCGCAACTTCCTGCAGAAGTGAACAAGTCAATGTGGACATTATGGAAAAGGAGGGGAGAACAGAGGCAAGCACAATGATGAAATGGAGAATAACATCTCTGTGACATCAACCATGGCCCCTTGTGATTTAAAGTATTGTGCTTAAAGTATTGAATGTGCACTTGCAGAGCACTTCATCTTAAAAGTATATAAAAAAAATCCTAGTATATTCTAGCACTTCTAGTATATTCTTTTTAAGTATATTATTTATGTAACTCTTTAAAAAGAACTGCATGCTAAAGTGTACTTCTTTTTCTTTTTCAAATTCAGCGCTGACATCTTCATGTCTTGTAGTATCTTCAAGGTCATTTGTCACTTACTTGTAAGACACTTGCCACAGATCCAGTACTCTGACCATACAGGGATTGATTGAGTGAAGCTGGGTTCTCATTTTTTTCTGGGCCTGAAGAAATGTTTTTTTCCATGGCTTGGGAATAATTTCCATTCTACAATAAAACAAATTTAAAAACTACTTAATAGGTACTTAATACATAATGATTGACAGAATATTGACACTGACTGATATTATAGGTGATATGTTTTTTTCTCCACAGTGAAGTACTTTTCCATCATTAACTGAATTTAATAATATTAACATAATTCAAAATGCTTTCCATCATTTTGATAGAAGTGAAAGGGAATAAAACCGTGTATCACAAATCAGATAGGCTGAATTTGAATTTAGCAGAAAACAAATACTTTCATCATGAATCTATTTTATTTTGACAAATAGAAACCAACTAGAATTTAGCAGGACTCACTCCTGTCTGTATGGGGGGAGATCTATGGCCTTGAGCTCTTGATTCTCTCTGGGGTCCCGCAGCACAAAATCCACTACAACAGAGGAATAGACAGAATAAAGGACAACAACACACACAATACTTGGTCATAGCAAACACTGTCATAGAATGGAGACAGTATGAATATGGGGTAAAAAAATATGTAGTAAAAAAATAACTAAATAAAACATTAACAGTTAAAAAATATTGTTAATTACAAATGACAAGAAGAAATATCTTGTAGAAACAAGCACCTTGACTAAAAAACATCAGATATTTTGTATCTGCATTGGGGGGGAAAGTTGCACCAAAATCTCAATGCTTTATACCACCAAAATATAAGATGTAACTTTGTGTCTACATTGCAAATAACAAGATCTGCCAAACAGAATACCGTACCAATGGCTTTTTTGACGCTGAGCAGATAGTCTTCTCTTATCTCATCTGAGACAGCCTCAATGGTTCCGCTTAAACTTTTCAGTTGCTCTGGGACTAAATCAAGAATATTCTCAAGCCAGGAATCCTCCATGGCTGCCACGTCCTCTGTGCCTATCCCATTGCGGATGTAATAGTAGTACCTCTGAAAGACATAAGACAAAACACAATGTTTGTGACAAAACAGCATGAGGACATACTACTGTATATTTTTAATTAAACAGAAATTATCTATAAACTGAACCTGAATGAATCTGCAGATAAAAGGTCATCCCTTACCAAAATGTCCTTCTCTGCAGCAGTAGGTGATCCTGAAGTGGATGGGGAGCTGTCTTCTGTGATGGGTGTAGTAGTGGCATCTTCACAGTGCCTAAATTAATATGGTTATTTTAGTGATTATATGTGACAGGTACAATTTGTCATCAAGAACTCATCTTTATGGAAATTAAACCCACATAATAATGCTGACAAGAGTACTGCGAAACTGCTCACGATCCCTCTTGGGCTGGTCACTGCCACGATGCCTGTAAGATACTTTTGAAATCCCACCAGATTTGGTCTGTACATGCTGCGGACCTTGATGACGAGTCTGACTCCATTGTACCCCTGCTCCTTGCACATCTTCTAAAGGGAATTTTGAAGTATGTTCACTTCACATTGATAATATAGTCTGGGTTGCAAATCAAAGTATATTGTATTTCTTACTGGAGAGCAAAGAGCCAAGGGGGTCTTCCTGGGCTGGTCCCTGAAGTCTAAAGCTTGGGCTAGCTTCATGCCACCGAGGTTTTGACCGAACCTAAAAGTCACAAGCCATCAATACTGTTGTTGAATGAGAAGACATAATCTTGATTAAAACCGATGTGGTGGATCAGTGCCAGGCTTTACCTTCTGTATCTGTGGTAAAAGACTCACAGTTTTCTCTGGTTTCATCGGGGGCTTCCTTTTTTCAAATGACCCCTGGAAGATGTTCAGTGTTAGTATTATTATTAGGCCTATTATTATAATTCGGAAATTGTGCAGTTAGCAACACTCAGAGTGACTGTCATCTTAAGATAAGTTATATAAGAGAACGTAAACAAACTCTAAAGCCTGAAATAAAATTACACTTTTTACTCACCGGCATCTCTGTGTTCTGCACTTTGGTTTGCGTATTTACATTTAATAAACTGGTCGTTTTTACTTTTTAATTTGAAGCAGCTTTGGCAGCGTCGTATCTTGCAGATGTCGACACATCAGTGAGAAAAAGTGTTTGGTAAATTTACGTAAAAACGTCACCTGGCCAACGGTATGCAGGCTACGCAATAGCTTAAACACAATAATTTCTTTGGAAATATAAAATTTATTGTTAAGTTTAGTCTAGAAACAAGTTATTTTAAGTTGTTACCATTGTTTGTTTGGTGAGAGTGTTCGCTTGTGAAAGTGTCTGGCGTTGCTAGCCCGGTAACCAAGGAAGCGCGAGGACCAGAGGAATGGCCTTCGATTGGTTTACATTTTACGTAAGTGCCTGCCCCCAACACGCTCACGGAGCAATTGTGTGTGTTTAGTGTTTTCTCTGCGTCCCGTTATCATTTTATAGCCGGTTAATTGTTGGTGAAGTACTAAAAATACAGTTTCTCCTTAGAAGAAGAAGAAGAAAAAAAAAAGTGTTTAACAGTTAACGTATATTTGAGCTAAGGAGAATCACTCGTGCTCTAGAGATTTGTAGCCTACTTGCAGTCAGTCAAAAAAGCAACAGGTGTACGCGAGCGAAGAAAAGCACCATTCGACAGAAAGTAACGACTTTGTAAACTTGTTAGTAAGTAACGTTTAATTTAAGCCACATTATATACAGTCGTATTATGTTGATATATGTTAGACCCAAAGGTTTTTCATTTGAAATTGCCTAGCTTACATCACACACACACACACACACACACACACATATATATATAATGTTGGCCTTTATACACAAAACACGTATGGTGTGAAACCAGCTGCTAAACAAGCTTGTGTCATAAGAATGGAGAGTGCCATGCCCTTCTTTAGTCTGACATATTTTAACCCTATAACTGACACATTGATGGTAGGATGTCCCGGTTCTTCTTCATTTAGTCCTCCCTCAATTGCAAATGCCCAGTCACTCAATCAATAAAAAAAAAAAAAAAACTTAGCTAAATCATGAAGGACAGGGAGTACAGAAACCCACCAGAGAATGGAGAGAGTGATAAATGAAAGAAACTATTGACAAGCATGAAATGTAAAATATATGAAAGGGAAATGGGTTACAAGTGACAAAAGGAAAGAGAGACGCACAGTTTCATTAACCGCTCACTGCGGCTGAGTGCCATCAATCAGAGTCAACATTACAGTGCTCTGACATCAGACCCCTGCTGCTCTTTCATCAGTACATGATGAGCATCTCTCCAGAGGAAACCCATCTATCTGAGGCCATCACACACTGCATGAGGCTGGTTATGTGTGTGGTAATTTATAAGGTATTTATAAATTAGTTTAAGATACATTTATTTGATTATATTTGTGATTCAATATTTATGAGAAAGTTTTCAAATTTTACTTCACAACAGACCATCAACACATGTTCCAAAATTATATAATAGCAGAATTTGAGACTATATTTCTTTGAAACACAGCCCAAACACCTCGATTATTATTCCTAATGGGGGAAAGAGATTCAACTAACTACAGTATCAGCAGGATCCAGAATGTAGAGAGAGCTGAGGACAGCCATTTTTAAGAAGCATTTTTAGACCGCATCCACAACTATGCAGTATAATCTTTAAGAGTGACATTCAGAATAGGTCAACGTTTAAGTCCTTTATGATTAAAAAATGTCTCACAAAAACTATATTACAAAACTATTCCTCAAGAAACAAATTCTTAACGTTATATGTATACAAAAATGTTTATTATTCCAGATAAAACCCATGTTTGGTGAGTTGTGTTTATTGATTAACACTGAAGCCAGCCACCAGGGGGCGATCGAATGTAAACATTAAGAGAATATCATAAGACTCGTTTTATAAATGCTCACTGTTTTGTTGTTGTTTTTTATTTTGTGAATTAACATTTCTCTTGATACATTATTTATTATATAATCATAAAACAGATAACGAGACTGCACCGTGCACACAAGAAATCCAAGAACACTAAATGTTCCTGTTGTTTGTGCTGTCACTTGTCCGCTTGTTGGAGCTGTAACGTTAAGTTAGCCTAAATTTCGCCAAAGACTTGACTTTGGTTTCGCTGTATCTGTAGCCTAATGCTAACGTTAGCGCTACACGGCTTTTTCTGAATACAGTACTGTCTTGTTTCGTAAAGGATAACGCATTTGAAATAAGCAACTATAACCGAGATGTATAACCGGCGATATCGCTTGATAAAGTAACGTTAGCAGTTTTAATGTGAGCACGAGAAGGCGTAGTAAAAGATTTTTTTTAAAAAAATCGAATATTTTGAATAATCAGCCTAATTCGTATGATATGGAGAAAAAAACACGAAGCGACAGTACCGATTTGATAAATGTGAAGTTATACGAAGTAAGATGACAAGTCAGAAAGGCTTCAGTGCATAAAATGACGTATGTCAGGATGGCCGAGCGGTCTAAGGCGCCAGACTCAAGGTTCAGTCCTTCCTGTGAAGCGGGATTTCTGGTCTCCGAATGGAGGCGTGGGTTCGAATCCCACTTCTGACAATACTTTTCTATGTCATTAAAAAAATAATAGGATGTTTTTCTCAATAAATGTCTATAGATTGTTTTACCCTATATCCAGACTTTAAATCTTAAACATATATAAAACTGAAAATTATTAATTAAATTAATATTAGCCTTAATAATATAAATTAGTACATTTTAAAAACGGACAACGACTTAAATAAACATAAACAATTTCAATATTTACACATTAAATACATTTTGTGAAAAGAACATATCAATATATATCAGTCTTTCAAAAAATGATGACTGCCCCACAGTTGAGCTGTAATTTTGCCAATCAATTTGCACCAAGTAAAGCTTTATAAAAAAAGTTAGTGTGCTTGTTTGCCAAGGACACAACAGTGTCGTCAAATCAGCATTCGCAAGTCTGCCATTTTATTTAGAAATGTAAAAAATATATATTTTCACCCCAGAATGCATTTAAATAGAATACCCAATTGTAGATTGTGATAAATTATCAAGGAGTATTGTGTGAGAACATTTTGTATCTTTTCAGGGAAGGATAAATAAATGTGCACAGATTCATTTTAAAGCCTAAATGTCAGCTGTGTGTTTTTACATGCAAGTGATCACATTTTCTGACACATGAATTAATCCCTGTGTAACCATAAAAAAAATATGAACATATCAGAAGTGGTCTCTGTGTAATGCTTGTTAATGGAAATACATCAACACAGATATATATAAAAAAAAGCCATTCATGTGTTATTTACACAATTATATATGTCAGTAGTCTTTCAAGTAGGCATTTTGAACAGTTCAGGAACTCTGAAGACTTGAACATTTTTGCATGCAGCTTTAAAATGCAACAAGGGACATGTAGATTTCATAAACTGATCTCTTCCTGGAGTTTCTTTCGTTTCTGGAGTCTGGCACATTTGGGACACGATTCATCACGGAAACATGAGATGTGGAAACAGGCTCTGCAATCTAAAAAAAAAAAAAAAAACAAGACACAAGGCAACTGTCATTTCATGAAATACAGGAATGGCCTTACTTGTATTATTAAGTTCTCTTCTTACACTGACAGCTAAAGCATATTAACCCAAGTTGGACAGAAACATTGTTTCGAGTTATTTTGAAAACAGAGTGTTTGAAATGCTTTTAGTATGTTGATGTCTGACCTGGGCATCGTGTGCAGCTGTCTCTCTGAAAAGGGAAAAGCACTTCTTCCCCATGACAGAACTCACAGATAAAACCTTTGGCCTGACACAGCTAAAGATTGTAAGAGAGATGGTGATTGTTGAGATTTATACAAAGATAGTACATAAGTGCGTAATGATCTACATTGTTTATTGTAAAACTTTACTTTTTTTCTGTATACTGTTCCACAGATACATTGTTTATATATAAACAATGTTAGACCACAACTGTGATCATACAATAATCATGCATGAACACATTTACATGAATTGACTTTGTAGGCGTCTAAATAATAGCTGGACAAACCTCACAAAGGTCTGTGTGAGCAACTGCAGACAGCAGCAAGGCTTTTGCAATGGTACAGAGCTGACCCTTTTTCACCCTGATGAGGTCATCCATGGAAAAGAGGTGCAGTTCCTGCATCAGGTGAGCAGGAAGTTGTTCAAACACGTCAAGGACTCTGGTTAGAGAAACAGATGTCAACAAAGAAAAACCTACGCACCACCACATATACCTAGCTTTCTTAAAGAAACATCATTATCCTGATTGTTTATGGTACTGCCAAGAATGTCCATTATGAATTCTCTGTACCGAAACTGGTCAGAAACAAGAGGGATAAATCACCCAGCTGATAGTCTGCATGTACTCAGAAGCTTTTTGATGGATATTAGTTGCTCCTGAAGTTCCTAAAGTAAATGAGAGAACATAATTAATAGTATCATGAGATAACAGTCCAAAAGACATACAGATACTGTACTATACAAAAACAGGGCAGAATGAAACACTCACTCTGAAACGCTGTAGCTCTCTGGCCTGGCTGTACAGGTTTTTGGCCACACTTGTAAGTTTGAAAATCGGTTGGTGCCATATAGAGTCCAGTAACTGTCTGGAAAAGTGGCAGACCGGATACCGTGCAAAATCCCAGTTATTCAGAACCCGACCTGGAATCACTGATTCCAAACCACCGTGGCAGACATCACAAAAGTATCTTCCCAGGTAGTCACAATACTGCAATTTCTTCATATACCCTGGGAGAGAGGAATATTCAAGGTTTAATGTCACAGGAGGACTAAGAGTTTTGGATCACGTGAATCATATTAAGAGCAGATGCATTACTCACTGGGCTCGACTTCAGTACCACAACCTGCACACAGGAAGTACTGGGAAGTGATGACATCACTGCGTCTGAAAACATATTTATATGAACAAATAAAGCCACATGTTTGCGATTTCAAAACACTGCCATTCAAAATGACACAACATGAGCTAATTGGCCAATACATGTGCCACCTGGCCAAACACCTCAATGGTTAATTGTTAACACTTCAATCAGGATGTAAGCACTATGAAAATACCACTTTTTTTTCCTGACATTATTTTGCTTGCCTCTTTTTTTCTATTTATTTTTTCTGCAATTTTCTTTTTTTTTTTGGTGAGTATATTTTGTTCAGTCCAATGTACATATATCTGCTGTGCATATGTTGCACTGACTTATTTGGTGAAAAATAAAAAAATAGGTAAATGTTTCAACGCAAATATTTCTGTGCATGTGAACAATCTGAAGAATTTTCTACAATTTTAACTATTTTAGTATTATGGCAAAGCATACTTACTAAGGTGAGAGTGCTTATCATTATGCCCAACATGTGTGGTTTGACAAAAATCTGGTGAATGAAGTGGGTCCCATTTAGTGCAAAAGTTTGATTTTGATAATGCTATATGTAGGTTTGGTTGCAGTGCTTCATTTTGCAGGATATATGAGGTATTTTGCAGTTTGGGTGTGTGGTTTTATGATTGTGTTAAGTATTTTGATAAAACCAGTATAGTTTGCAAAATTGTGTGTAGGCAATTGGAAAAATATATATTTTACAGTATTATTTCTGTAATAAGTACACTTTTAAAGTAAAACTTATGAAGAGAGTCAAGCTTGCATGAATGTATAAACTCTGTTAATGTGTATATGGTGGTCTTGCTGACCTGTGTGTTGGCTGGACACAGAAGATTATTTGAAATCTGGGTGGAGCCCATGTTAAAGTTCCTCTCATTCTGGTCTTCTGCATGATCTCTTCAGTTAGACTGATCCTGTCCTTGGCCAAATTGACCTGCAGAAACAAACAGTTAGAATTGATCAATTAATTCTGGTGGAAAATATATGTTGTTAAAACAGTTATGTGTGTGTATGTGGCAGAGAAGGGTGTGTGTGTGTGTGTGTGTGTGTGTGTGTGTGTGTGTGTGTGTGTGTGTGTGTGTGTGTGTGTGTGTGTGTGTGTGTGTGTGTGTGTGTGTGTGTGTGTGTGTGTGTGTGTGTGTGTGTGTGTGTGTGTGTGTGTGTGTGTGGCTGCACCTGCGTGTTCTCAGTGCATAAATGTGTGTGTTGCTTATGCATAACCGTTCTCACTTCCTGCAGAGCAGAGTTGAGGTTGACAGGGTTTTGCAGTAGCTCAGAGGGGAACCACTGCTTCCTGAACTCTGACACCAAATGGTGGGCTAAATCTTCAGCAGACCACTGCATACTATCACTCTGGAGACAACTGGGAATAAAACAATTCTGTCTGGAACTTGTGCATAAAAAATGTGAACATGATTCCATGAACTTGTGCATGTAGAATTCAGTGCACCTCTCAAATGAAGCCAGGGAGTATCTGTTTGAAGACAGTTGGGAGGCGCTGTCATCTGACAGAGAAACACATAGACAAGATTTTTCTTTAAATTTGCTTCGGATTATGACTTGTTGTTCTTTTAAAACTATTAAACAATCAGCATGGTGGGGTGATATGCTTTTGCATTATGCATAGAAACAATTTATTTGTAAGCGGCTAGTGGTTTACAATAGGTTTAATACCTCAACATTATACAATTAAATAACACAAAACAATGTTTGCACAGCATTTATTAATCTTGATTAATGTTAATTTTCTTCTTATACTAATTTATTTTTTAACTGCGTTTTGCAGTAATGATTGGCTGATTGTACATTATCCTGCTTATTATAATGACATGAAATATTTATTTGAGCTTAAATTATTTAATAATTTTACCATTGTATTATCGTAAAACTTCCACTAAGAAAAATAGTACAATGTATTAAATAATCAGCCAAACAGGGCAACAGCATACAGTAAATACTATATAGTTTTATGGTAAAAGACTGAAATGGAGTCTTCTGAGATGATTTCCACTATACAGTCAATAACTGAGACACAAGACCAGTTGTGTTGTGAAACAAGTGAGAGTATTACGAGAGACTATAGCACCAGTTAACATTATGTAACTATAAAACAGTATATTTTTAAGTCACTAAATTAATAAATGCTGTGAAAATATTATTCATTGTTAGCTAAATGACACCCAATGCATTCATTAATGTTAACGTTTGAACATTATAAAATGTCACTTATAATTGTGGTTAAGTAAATACTTATTTCAGCCAAGCAGAATACAGTACTGATGACCAGCTGTTTTAAAGAGACCATGTCAGCATTATCTGACCTTTGTCAGGGCCACATCACATGCGGATGACACATCAGGATTTTATTGCAACACAATCCGATCTTACCCTCAAACCCGCTGTCAAAGGAAGAGATTGAGTCTGTTTTTGAAGTATTGTGTGTTTCAAATATGTCTTGATGTGGATGTGTGTTTTTTAACTGCTGCAGACACGCAACCCATTTCACAGCCTCCAGAACTTCAAGCACCATGTCCACAACTACAAAATGAGCATTTTCCTGCAGACAAACAACAATAAAATACATACTTTATGCTATAGGCTCTGAAGATGCAAATGCTCAGGAAGTTTTTGAATGACTTCACATATTAAGTTACCAATAAAACATTTTTATTATTAAGTAATAATAAGTAAATGAACAGTATATTCTTCCAAATGGCTTGCAAAAATTATGCACTATTGATGACCTATTGTAGTAGCCTATGCTATGCTTAGGCCTAGCCCGCTATTGCTGACGAACTCTGCTCTATTAGCATAGACTCCGCCCTCAGTGAGCTGTACACAGTCCGCCATGTTTATCTCCTCGCCAGAGCATTTAATGGCATTTAACAGCAGCATTCAAGTAATGTATGTAAGTTACTAAGTTAATTCAATCAAGAACAGTGAGTAATTTTCTGTTTTTCTTTTGTTGTTTGATTCATATTAACAGCAGCAGTAGGTAGGCTACAGACAGCATATTATGCTGCTGTCACTATAATACAGTTATATTATACACGTGATGTCTTCACTTGCTGCTACGTTCACAGACATAACTGACTGTGTTTATGTGCACTTTGTGTGTTTTTGACATAACCTTGTGTGTATTTGACATTTTAAGCGCAATAAGACGTGAAAGAGAACTTAGTTTACTTTAACAGCTTTCTGTGCGCGTGCTTCGGGTACGCTCAGAAAAAAAACAATTATAGTTTAAACTGATATTTTAAAACGCAGGAAGATCAACTTTCATGATGATAAAGAACTGAAATGTCAGTGACCGCGATAGAGATGATAATAATCAAAACCAAACATATGTTTTAGTTTTTGGCAGAGTCTCGAAGGCATGAGCGGTACAGGCTCCGCCCTCTTCTGGAAAGCAGGTTTGGGGAGCAGCATTTAAAGATACATGCACAAAAACAGTATATTTTTCCTTCCATTTAAAAACACCATGGTGTCATAAATGATTTGTGGGGTATTTTGAGATGAAACTTCACAGACATATAGAGACTTATATTAGCTGCATCTTGTAAAAAGGGGCACGGTCCCAAATTAAACTCAATGAATCATTTTTTACAGCATACCTGGTCCAAACTGTAGATGTCTTCAGTGGCGTGTACATCAACACATGATCCACATTTCATAGCTTGGTCTGTGCTCCTCTGCCTAGATGCTGGTGGGATGTCAGAGCAGGCTCTTCTTTTAGTCTTTGACTGGAAACCCTCATGTAACCGTCCAGACACTAAAGACTGGCTGTGAAGCGGAGTTTCCTGACAGACACGTGAAATTCCTCGGCCATGATTACCTGTGAGGAACTGTGTCTGTCCTGAAGTGTCCTTGGGTGAATCATTGTGATCAAGGTCTCTCTCTTTCTCTGAGCGACTGAATCTATGTGCACTTGAATCGTTGGATTTCGTCTTTGGAGAGATGGATAGTTCCCATATTGGAGGTGTTAAAGACCGACCAGACGTTTTTTCTGTCTCTGTGTTATGTCTCTTGCGGGATATGACAGGGCTGCTCCGAGGTAGATGGTACTGTTCCCCAGGGTCGAGCAGGTCTGAATCACATTCATCGCACTTCTTCAGTCCACTTTCATCGATATCATCATCATCATCATCATCATCATCAGTGATGTCAGAGGGATTCTCATTTAAATCAGAATTCACTAACCAGTTAACAAAGTGCAGCTCTCTGACGGTACTTCTACTGTTGCTACCAGCATTTGCCTGGAGGAAGAGAGAGGACATGACACTATCAGGGATACAGGAAAAATATTTTTGATTAAATGGCCTAGTTTTCTTTTTTTTTAACATTCTGTCTAAGTACTGTGCTAAGAGAAATTACGACTCACTTAAACAAAAAAATGTTATCATCATTTACACACCCTCATGTTGTTCCCAACCTATTAGGGATATTAGGGATATTCTGAAAAATATTTTAACTATTTTTGTCCATAGAAGTGAAAGTCAATGTTGTCTGAAACAGCACTGGACCCCATTGACTTTCATTGTATGGACAGAAATACATAAATATATATTAAATATCTTCTCGTTTTCCTCAGAAGAAAGAAAGTCATACAGGTTTGGAATGACATGAATGTCAGTAAATTACAGTTATTTAAAATTTTGGCTATCAAAACACCAGTTTTTCTGTAAGCTGTATTGGAGCAAACATTTTTCTCAATGATTCTGACGACAGCTTAGAGTAAACAGTCCTATGTGATCTAGCAAAGAGATAAAAACCAGTAAAACTCACCATATTTTGTTCGTGAAAATAGGAGAAAAGTTGTTGCTTGCGTTTATGATATGATCTGATTAGTCTCAAGCAGTTTCACTTCCTCTGTCTGTAAATACATTATAAGCCATGTACTATTTCCTTAGAGAAGCAGATCAGCTTGATTAGATGACTAATCTAAAGGGGGAACTTATAATATGATTCTTTAAATGTGCTTAATATGTTTTGTGTCTAATATTTAGCTGGTTTAAAAAAAATTTGGTTACACTTTATTTTACAGTGTAATTATACATTTATTGACTGAGTAATATAAATGAAGTACTTCAGGGTTAGGGGTTAGGATTAGGTTTGGTTTAGGGTTAGTTGCATGTGTAATTATGCATAATTAGGGCCCAAGCCCTGAAAGGGCGCAGAGCCCTATTGTTCTTCTAAGGATTTTTTGTTATTAGGGCCCAAGCCCTGAAAGGGCGAAGGCCCTATTGTTTTTCTTCGGATTATTATTCTTCTTTATTAGGGCCCAAGCCTTGAAAAGGCGAAGGCCCTATTGTTTTCCTTCGGATTATTAGGGCCCAAGCCTTGAAAAGGCGAAGGCCCTATTGTTTTCCTTCGGATTATTATTATTATTATTATTATTATTATTCTTACGATTATTCGGGCACTTTTGGGTCTCTTAACGTACTCAAAAACTCTTGAAACTTTGCACACGGGTCAGAACCCGCGGCCATTAGGGCCGGGCTGAAGTTGGGACCCGGGCGTGGCAGGTGGGCTCGACAGCGCCCCCTGGAACGGGGTCCGAAAACTTGGTCCATAAATCAAACACGCTTGCATGTAATAATATGAAAATCGATATACTTATAGATCTCATCGGTTCATATATCCTTCGTGCTTTTACTTTTTACGCCAGCCCAACAGGAAGTCGGCTATTTAGGCTAGTTTAAAAACGCATGTTCTGGCATTTGAAATACTCCTCCTAGAGAATTAATCCAAACACCACGAAACTCGGTCAGCATGAAGTCAAGACATTGAGGATGATAATTGAGTTCAAGTCCCGGGTCATGTTTTTTTTTGTTTTTTGTTTTTTTCATACTTTTGGGATTTTGACGACAGGTCCCGGGTCATCGTTTTTTTTTTTTTTTCATACTTTCCTATCATTGTTAAAAGGCAAAAGATATTCTTTAAACTGATGGCAGTTAAGCTCCATCCACAAAGAAATTGAGTTCAAGTCCCGGGTCATGTTTTTTTTTGTTTTTTTGTTTTTTTCATACTTTTGGGATTTTGACGACAGGTCCCGGGGTCATCGTTTTTTGTTTTTTTTTCATACTTTCCTATCATGGTTAAAAGGCAAAAGATATTCTTTAAACTGATGGCAGTTAAGCTCCACCCACAAAGAAATTGAGTTCAAGTCCCGGGTAATGTTTTTTTTTGTTTGTTTTTTTTCATACTTTTGGGATTTTGACGACAGGTCCCGGGTCATCGTTTTTTTTTTTTTTTTTTTTTTTTCCATACTTTCCTATCATTGTTAAAAGGCAAAATATATTCTTTAAACTGATGGCAGTTAAGCTCCATCCACAAAAAAATTGAGTTCAAGTCCTGGGTCATGTTTTTTTTTTTGTTTGGTTTTTTTCATACTTTTGGGATTTTTTTTTTTTTTCATACTTTCCTATCATTGTTAAAAGGCAAAAGATATTCTTTAAACTGATGGCAGTTAAGCTCCATCCACAAAAAATTTGAGTTCAAGTCCCGGGTCATGGTTTTTTTTTTTTCATACTTTTGGGATTTTGACGACTGGTCCCGGGTCATCGTTTTTTTTTTTTTATATATACTTTCCTATCATTGTTAAAAGGCAAAAGATATTCTTTAAACTGATGGCAGTTAAGCTCCATCCACAAAAAAATTGAGTTCAAGTACCGGGTCATGTTTTTGTTTGTTTTTTGTTTTTTTCATACTTTTGGGATTTTGACGACAGGTCTCGGGTCATGTTTTTTTTTTTTTTTTTTTTTCTCATACTTTTGGGAATTTGACGACAGGTCCCGGGTCATCGTTTTATTTTTTTTTATTTTTTTTCATACTTTCCTATCATGGTTAAAAGGCAAAATATATTATTTAAACTGATGGCAGTTAAGCTCCATCCACAAAGAAATTGAGTTCAAGTCCCGGGTCATGTTTTTTTTAGTTTTTTTGTTTTTTCATACTTTTGGGATTTTGACGACAGGTCCCGGGTCATCGTTTTTTTTTTTTTTTTCTCATACTTTCCTATCATGGTTAAAAGGCAAAAGATATTCTTTAAACTGATGGCAGTTAAGCTCCATCCACAAAGAAATTGAGTTCAAGTCCCGGGTCATGTTTTTTTTAGTTTTTTTGTTTTTTCATACTTTTGGGATTTTGACGACAGGTCCCGGGTCATCGTTTTTTTTTTTTTTTTTTTTTTTTTCATACTTTCATATCATGGTTAAAATGCAAAAGATATTCTTTAAACTGATGGTAAGCTCCATCCACATAGAAATTGAGTTCAAGTCCCGGGTCATGTTTTTTTTTGTTTTTTGTTTTTTTCATACTTTTGGGATTTTGACGACAGGTCCCGGGTCATCGTTTTTTTTTTTTTTTTTTCATACTTTCCTATCATTGTTAAAAGGCAAAATATATTCTTTAAACTGATGGCAGTTAAGCTCCATCCACAAAAAAATTGAGTTCAAGTCCCGGGTAATGTTTTTTTTTGTTTTTTGTTTTTTTCATACTTTTGGGATTTTGACGACAGGTCCCGGGTCATCGTTTTTTTTTTTTTTTTTTTTTTTCATACTTTCCAATCATGGTTAAAAGGCAAAATATATTCTTTAAACTGATGGCAGTTAAGCTCCATCCACAAAGAAATTGAGTTCAAGTCCCGGGTCATGTTTTTTTTTGTTTTTTGTTTTTTTCATACTTTTGGGATTTTGACGACAGGTTCCGGGTCATCGTTTTTTGTTTTTTTTCATACTTTCCTATCATGGTTAAAAGGCAAAATATATTCTTTAAACTGATGGCAGTTGAGCTCCATCCACAAAGAAATTGAGTTCAAGTCCCGGGTAATGTTTTTTTTTGTTTTTTTTGTTTTTTTCATACTTTTGGGATTTTGACGACAGGTCCCCCGGGTCATCGTTTTTTTTTTTTGTTTTTTCCATACTTTCCTATCATGGTTAAAAGGCAAAAGTTATTCTTTAAACTGATGGCAGTTAAGCTCCATCCACAAAGAAATTGAGTTCAAGTCCCGGGTCATGTTTTTTTTTGTTTTTTTGTTTTGGGATTTTGACGACAGGTCCCGGGGTCATCGTTTTTTTTTTTTTTTCATACTTTCCTATCATGGTTAAAAGGCAAAAGATATTCTTTAAACTGATGGCAGTTAAGCTCCATCCACATAGAAATTGAGTTCAAGTCCCGGGTCATGTTTTTTTTTTTTTTTTTTTTTTCTCATACTTTTGGGATTTTGACGACAGGTCCCGGGTCATCGTTTTTTTTTTTTTTTTTTTTTTTTTTTCATACTTTCCTATCATGGTTAAAAGGCAAAATATATTCTTTAAACTGATGGCAGTTAAGCTCCATCCACAAAGAAATTGAGTTCAAGTCCCGGGTCATGTTTTTTTTTTTTTCATACTTTTGGGATTTTGACGACAGGTCCCGGGTCATCGTTTTTTTTTTTTTTTTTTTTCATACTTTCATATCATGGTTAAAAGGCAAAATATATTCTTTAAACTGATGGCAGTTAAGCTCCATCCACAAAAAAATTTAGTTCAAGTCCCGGGTCATGTTTTTTTTTATTTTTTTTTCATACATTTGGGATTTTGACGACAGGTCATCGTTTTTTTTTTTTTTTTTTTTTTTTTTCATACTTTCCAATCATGGTTAAAATGCAAAAGATATTCTTTAAACTGATGGCAGTTAAGCTCCATCCACAAAGAAATTGAGTTCAAGTCCCGGGTCATGTTTTGTTTTGTTTTTTTGTTTTGGGATTTTGACGACAGGTCCCGGGTCATCGTTTTTTTTTGTTTTTTTCATACTTTCCTATCATTGTTAAAAGGCAAAAGATATTCTTTAAACTGATGGCAGTTAAGCTCCATTCAAAAAGAAATTGAGTTCAAGTCCCGGGTCATGTTTTTTTTTGTTTTTTTGTTTTTTCATACTTTTGGGATTTTGACGACAGGTCCCGGGTCATCGTTTTTTTTTTTTTTTTTTTTTTTTTTCATACTATCCTATCATGGTTAAAAGGCAAAAGATATTCTTTAAACTGATGGCAGTTAAGCTCCATCCACAAAGAAATTGAGTTCAAGTCCCGGGTCATATTTTTTTTTGTTTTTTTTGTTTTGGGATTTTGACGACAGGTCCCGGGTCATCGTTTTTTTTTTTTTTTGTTTGTTTTTTATACTTTCCTATCATGGTTAAAAGGCAAAAGATATTCTTTAAACTGATGGCAGTTAAGCTCCATCCACAAAGAAATTGAGTTCAAGTCCCGGGTCATGTTTTTTTTTGTTTTTTTGTTTTTTCATACTTTTGGGATTTTGACGACAGGTCCCGGGTCATCGTTTTTTTTGTTTTTTTCATACTTTCCTATCATGGTTAAAAGGCAAAATATATTCTTTAAACTGATGGCAGTTAAGCTCCATCCACAAAGAAATTGAGCTCAAAGTCCCGGGTCATGTTTTTTTTTGTTTTTTGTTTTTTTCATACTTTTGGGATTTTGACGACAGGTCCCGGGTCATCGTTTTTTTTTTTTTTTTTCATACTTTCCTATCATTGTTAAAAGGCAAAAGATATTCTTTAAACTGATGGCAGTTAAGCTCCATCCACAAAGAAATTGAGTTCAAGTCCCGGGTCATGTTTTTTTTTGTTTTTTTGTTTTTTCATACTTTTGGGATTTTGACGACAGGTCATCGTTTTTTTTTTTTTTTTTTTTTTTTTTCATACTTTCATATCATGGTTAAAAGGCAAAAGATATTCTTTAAACTGATGGCAGTTAAGCTCCATCCACAAAGAAATTGAGTTCAAGTCCCGGGTCATGTTTTTTTTTGTTTTTTGTTTTTTTCATACTTTTGGGATTTTGACGACAGGTCCCGGGTCATCGTTTTTTTTTTTTTTTTTTCATACTTTCCTATCATGGTTAAAAGGCAAAAGATATTCTTTAAACTGATGGCAGTTGAGCTCCATCCACAAAGAAATTGAGTTCAAGTCCCGGGTCATGTTTTTTTTTGTTTTTTGTTTTTTTCATACTTTTGGGATTTTGACGACAGGTCTCGGGTCATGTTTTTTTTTTTTTTTTTTTTTCTCATACTTTTGGGAATTTGACGACAGGTCCCGGGTCATCGTTTTATTTTTTTTTTATTTTTTTTCATACTTTCCTATCATTGTTAAAAGGCAAAAGATATTCTTTAAACTGATGGCAGTTAAGCTCCATCCACAAAAAATTTGAGTTCAAGTCCCGGGTCATGTTTTTTTTTTTTTCATACTTTTGGGATTTTGACGACTAGTCCCGGGTCATCGTTTTATTTTTTTTTGTTTTTTTTTATACTTTCCTATCATTGTTAAAAGGCAAAAGATATTCTTTAAACTGATGGCAGTTAAGCTCCATCCACAAAAAAATTGAGTTCAAGTACCGGGTCATGTTTTTGTTTGTTTTTTGTTTTTTCATACTTTTGGGATTTTGACGACTAGTCCCGGGTCATCGTTTTTTTTTGTTTTTTTTCATACTTTCCTATCATGGTTAAAAGGCAAAAGATATTCTTTAAACTGATGGCAGTTAAGCTACATCCACAAAAAAAATTAGTTCAAGTCCCGGGTCATGTTTTTTTTGTTTTTTTGTTTTTTTCATACTTTTGGGATTTTGACGACAGGTCCCGGGTCATGTTTTTTTTTTTTTTTTTTTTTTCTCATACTTTTGGGATTTTGACGACAGGTCCCGGGTCATCGTTTTTTTTTTTTTTTTTTCATACTTTCCTATCATTGTTAAAAGGCAAAAGATATTCTTTAAACTGATGGCAGTTAAGCTCCATCCACAAAGAAATTGAGTTCAAGTCCCGGGTCATGTTTTTTTTAGTTTTTTTGTTTTTTCATACTTTTGGGATTTTGACGACAGGTCCCGGGTCATCGTTTTTTTTTTTTTTTTTTTTTTTTCATACTTTCATATCATGGTTAAAATGCAAAAGATATTCTTTAAACTGATGGTAAGCTCCATCCACATAGAAATTGAGTTCAAGTCCCGGGTCATGTTTTTTTTTGTTTTTTGTTTTTTTCATACTTTTGGGATTTTGACGACAGGTCCCGGGTCATCGTTTTTTTTTTTTTTTTTTCATACTTTCCTATCATTGTTAAAAGGCAAAATATATTCTTTAAACTGATGGCAGTTAAGCTCCATCCACAAAAAAATTGAGTTCAAGTCCCGGGTAATGTTTTTTTTTGTTTTTTGTTTTTTTCATACTTTTGGGATTTTGACGACAGGTCCCGGGTCATCGTTTTTTTTTTTTTTTTTTTTTTTCATACTTTCCAATCATGGTTAAAAGGCAAAATATATTCTTTAAACTGATGGCAGTTAAGCTCCATCCACAAAGAAATTGAGTTCAAGTCCCGGGTCATGTTTTTTTTTGTTTTTTGTTTTTTTCATACTTTTGGGATTTTGACGACAGGTTCCGGGTCATCGTTTTTTGTTTTTTTTCATACTTTCCTATCATGGTTAAAAGGCAAAATATATTCTTTAAACTGATGGCAGTTGAGCTCCATCCACAAAGAAATTGAGTTCAAGTCCCGGGTAATGTTTTTTTTTGTTTTTTTTGTTTTTTTCATACTTTTGGGATTTTGACGACAGGTCCCCCGGGTCATCGTTTTTTTTTTTTGTTTTTTCCATACTTTCCTATCATGGTTAAAAGGCAAAAGTTATTCTTTAAACTGATGGCAGTTAAGCTCCATCCACAAAGAAATTGAGTTCAAGTCCCGGGTCATGTTTTTTTTTGTTTTTTTGTTTTGGGATTTTGACGACAGGTCCCGGGTCATCGTTTTTTTTTTTTTTTCATACTTTCCTATCATGGTTAAAAGGCAAAAGATATTCTTTAAACTGATGGCAGTTAAGCTCCATCCACATAGAAATTGAGTTCAAGTCCCGGGTCATGTTTTTTTTTTTTTTTTTTTTTTCTCATACTTTTGGGATTTTGACGACAGGTCCCGGGTCATCGTTTTTTTTTTTTTTTTTTTTTTTTTTTCATACTTTCCTATCATGGTTAAAAGGCAAAATATATTCTTTAAACTGATGGCAGTTAAGCTCCATCCACAAAGAAATTGAGTTCAAGTCCCGGGTCATGTTTTTTTTTTTTTCATACTTTTGGGATTTTGACGACAGGTCCCGGGTCATCGTTTTTTTTTTTTTTTTTTTTCATACTTTCATATCATGGTTAAAAGGCAAAATATATTCTTTAAACTGATGGCAGTTAAGCTCCATCCACAAAAAAATTTAGTTCAAGTCCCGGGTCATGTTTTTTTTTATTTTTTTTTCATACATTTGGGATTTTGACGACAGGTCATCGTTTTTTTTTTTTTTTTTTTTTTTTTTCATACTTTCCAATCATGGTTAAAATGCAAAAGATATTCTTTAAACTGATGGCAGTTAAGCTCCATCCACAAAGAAATTGAGTTCAAGTCCCGGGTCATGTTTTGTTTTGTTTTTTTGTTTTGGGATTTTGACGACAGGTCCCGGGTCATCGTTTTTTTTTGTTTTTTTCATACTTTCCTATCATTGTTAAAAGGCAAAAGATATTCTTTAAACTGATGGCAGTTAAGCTCCATTCAAAAAGAAATTGAGTTCAAGTCCCGGGTCATGTTTTTTTTTGTTTTTTTGTTTTTTCATACTTTTGGGATTTTGACGACAGGTCCCGGGTCATCGTTTTTTTTTTTTTTTTTTTTTTTTTTCATACTATCCTATCATGGTTAAAAGGCAAAAGATATTCTTTAAACTGATGGCAGTTAAGCTCCATCCACAAAGAAATTGAGTTCAAGTCCCGGGTCATATTTTTTTTTGTTTTTTTTGTTTTGGGATTTTGACGACAGGTCCCGGGTCATCGTTTTTTTTTTTTTTTGTTTGTTTTTTATACTTTCCTATCATGGTTAAAAGGCAAAAGATATTCTTTAAACTGATGGCAGTTAAGCTCCATCCACAAAGAAATTGAGTTCAAGTCCCGGGTCATGTTTTTTTTTGTTTTTTTGTTTTTTCATACTTTTGGGATTTTGACGACAGGTCCCGGGTCATCGTTTTTTTTGTTTTTTTCATACTTTCCTATCATGGTTAAAAGGCAAAATATATTCTTTAAACTGATGGCAGTTAAGCTCCATCCACAAAGAAATTGAGCTCAAAGTCCCGGGTCATGTTTTTTTTTGTTTTTTGTTTTTTTCATACTTTTGGGATTTTGACGACAGGTCCCGGGTCATCGTTTTTTTTTTTTTTTTTCATACTTTCCTATCATTGTTAAAAGGCAAAAGATATTCTTTAAACTGATGGCAGTTAAGCTCCATCCACAAAGAAATTGAGTTCAAGTCCCGGGTCATGTTTTTTTTTGTTTTTTTGTTTTTTCATACTTTTGGGATTTTGACGACAGGTCATCGTTTTTTTTTTTTTTTTTTTTTTTTTTCATACTTTCATATCATGGTTAAAAGGCAAAAGATATTCTTTAAACTGATGGCAGTTAAGCTCCATCCACAAAGAAATTGAGTTCAAGTCCCGGGTCATGTTTTTTTTTGTTTTTTGTTTTTTTCATACTTTTGGGATTTTGACGACAGGTCCCGGGTCATCGTTTTTTTTTTTTTTTTTTCATACTTTCCTATCATGGTTAAAAGGCAAAAGATATTCTTTAAACTGATGGCAGTTGAGCTCCATCCACAAAGAAATTGAGTTCAAGTCCCGGGTCATGTTTTTTTTTGTTTTTTGTTTTTTTCATACTTTTGGGATTTTGACGACAGGTCTCGGGTCATGTTTTTTTTTTTTTTTTTTTTTCTCATACTTTTGGGAATTTGACGACAGGTCCCGGGTCATCGTTTTATTTTTTTTTATTTTTTTTCATACTTTCCTATCATTGTTAAAAGGCAAAAGATATTCTTTAAACTGATGGCAGTTAAGCTCCATCCACAAAAAATTTGAGTTCAAGTCCCGGGTCATGTTTTTTTTTTTTTCATACTTTTGGGATTTTGACGACTAGTCCCGGGTCATCGTTTTATTTTTTTTTGTTTTTTTTTATACTTTCCTATCATTGTTAAAAGGCAAAAGATATTCTTTAAACTGATGGCAGTTAAGCTCCATCCACAAAAAAATTGAGTTCAAGTACCGGGTCATGTTTTTGTTTGTTTTTTGTTTTTTCATACTTTTGGGATTTTGACGACTAGTCCCGGGTCATCGTTTTTTTTTGTTTTTTTTCATACTTTCCTATCATGGTTAAAAGGCAAAAGATATTCTTTAAACTGATGGCAGTTAAGCTACATCCACAAAAAAAATTAGTTCAAGTCCCGGGTCATGTTTTTTTTGTTTTTTTGTTTTTTTCATACTTTTGGGATTTTGACGACAGGTCCCGGGTCATGTTTTTTTTTTTTTTTTTTTTTTCTCATACTTTTGGGATTTTGACGACAGGTCCCGGGTCATCGTTTTTTTTTTTTTTTTTTCATACTTTCCTATCATTGTTAAAAGGCAAAAGATATTCTTTAAACTGATGGCAGTTAAGCTCCATCCACAAAGAAATTGAGTTCAAGTCCCGGGTCATGTTTTTTTTAGTTTTTTTGTTTTTTCATACTTTTGGGATTTTGACGACAGGTCCCGGGTCATCGTTTTTTTTTTTTTTTTTTTTTTTTTCATACTTTCATATCATGGTTAAAATGCAAAAGATATTCTTTAAACTGATGGTAAGCTCCATCCACATAGAAATTGAGTTCAAGTCCCGGGTCATGTTTTTTTTTGTTTTTTGTTTTTTTCATACTTTTGGGATTTTGACGACAGGTCCCGGGTCATCGTTTTTTTTTTTTTTTTTTCATACTTTCCTATCATTGTTAAAAGGCAAAATATATTCTTTAAACTGATGGCAGTTAAGCTCCATCCACAAAAAAATTGAGTTCAAGTCCCAGGTAATGTTTTTTTTTGTTTTTTGTTTTTTCATACTTTTGGGATTTTGACGACAGGTCCCGGGTCATCGTTTTTTTTTTTTTTTTTTTTTTTTCATACTTTCCAATCATGGTTAAAAGGCAAAATATATTCTTTAAACTGATGGCAGTTAAGCTCCATCCACAAAAAAATTGAGTTCAAGTCCTGGGTCATGTTTTTTTTTTTTTTTTTTTTTTTTCATACTTTTGGGATTTTTTTTTTTTTTCATACTTTCCTATCATTGTTAAAAGGCAAAAGATATTCTTTAAACTGATGGCAGTTAAGCTCCATCCACAAAAAATTTGAGTTCAAGTCCCGGGTCATGGTTTTTTTTTTTTCATACTTTTGGGATTTTGACGACTGGTCCCGGGTCATCGTTTTTTTTTTTTTTATATATACTTTCCTATCATTGTTAAAAGGCAAAAGATATTCTTTAAACTGATGGCAGTTAAGCTCCATCCACAAAAAAATTGAGTTCAAGTACCGGGTCATGTTTTTGTTTGTTTTTTGTTTTTTTCATACTTTTGGGATTTTGACGACAGGTCTCGGGTCATCGTTTTTTTTTTTTTTTTTTTTTTTTCATACTTTCCTATTATGGTTAAAAGGCAAAAGATATTCTTTAAACTGATGGCAGTTAAGCTCCATCCACAAAAAAATTGAGTTCAAGTCCCGGGTCATGTTTTTTTTGTTTTTTTGTTTTTTTCATACTTTTGGGATTTTGACGACAGGTCTCGGGTCATGTTTTTTTTTTTTTTTTTTTTTTCTCATACTTTTGGGAATTTGACGACAGGTCCCGGGTCATCGTTTTATTTTTTTTTATTTTTTTTCATACTTTCCTATCATGGTTAAAAGGCAAAATATATTATTTAAACTGATGGCAGTTAAGCTCCATCCACAAAGAAATTGAGTTCAAGTCCCGGGTCATGTTTTTTTTAGTTTTTTTGTTTTTTCATACTTTTGGGATTTTGACGACAGGTCCCGGGTCATCGTTTTTTTTTTTTTTTTTTCATACTTTCCTATCATTGTTAAAAGGCAAAATATATTCTTTAAACTGATGGCAGTTAAGCTCCATCCACAAAAAAATTGAGTTCAAGTCCCGGGTAATGTTTTTTTTTGTTTTTTGTTTTTTTCATACTTTTGGGATTTTGACGACAGGTCCCGGGTCATCGTTTTTTTTTTTTTTTTTTTTTTTTTCATACTTTCCAATCATGGTTAAAAGGCAAAATATATTCTTTAAACTGATGGCAGTTAAGCTCCATCCACAAAGAAATTGAGTTCAAGTCCCGGGTCATGTTTTTTTTTGTTTTTTGTTTTTTTCATACTTTTGGGATTTTGACGACAGGTTCCGGGTCATCGTTTTTTTTTTTTTTTTTTTTTTTTTTTCATACTTTCCTATCATGGTTAAAAGGCAAAATATATTCTTTAAACTGATGGCAGTTAAGCTCCATCCACAAAGAAATTGAGTTCAAGTCCCGGGTCATGTTTTTTTTTTTTTCATACTTTTGGGATTTTGACGACAGGTCCCGGGTCATCGTTTTTTTTTTTTTTTTTTTTCATACTTTCATATCATGGTTAAAAGGCAAAATATATTCTTTAAACTGATGGCAGTTAAGCTCCATCCACAAAAAAATTTAGTTCAAGTCCCGGGTCATGTTTTTTTTTATTTTTTTTTCATACATTTGGGATTTTGACGACAGGTCCCGGGTCATCGTTTTTTTTTTTTTTTTTTTTTTTTTTTCATACTTTCCAATCATGGTTAAAATGCAAAAGATATTCTTTAAACTGATGGCAGTTAAGCTCCATCCACAAAGAAATTGAGTTCAAGTCCCGGGTCATGTTTTGTTTTGTTTTTTTGTTTTGGGATTTTGACGACAGGTCCCGGGTCATCGTTTTTTTTTGTTTTTTTCATACTTTCCTATCATTGTTAAAAGGCAAAAGATATTCTTTAAACTGATGGCAGTTAAGCTCCATTCAAAAAGAAATTGAGTTCAAGTCCCGGGTCATGTTTTTTTTTGTTTTTTTGTTTTTTCATACTTTTGGGATTTTGACGACAGGTCCCGGGTCATCGTTTTTTTTTTTTTTTTTTTTTTTTTTTCATACTATCCTATCATGGTTAAAAGGCAAAAGATATTCTTTAAACTGATGGCAGTTAAGCTCCATCCACAAAGAAATTGAGTTCAAGTCCCGGGTCATGTTTTTTTTTGTTTTTTTTGTTTTGGGATTTTGACGACAGGTCCCGGGTCATCGTTTTTTTTTTTTTTTGTTTGTTTTTTATACTTTCCTATCATGGTTAAAAGGCAAAAGATATTCTTTAAACTGATGGCAGTTAAGCTCCATCCACAAAGAAATTGAGTTCAAGTCCCGGGTCATGTTTTTTTTTGTTTTTTTGTTTTTTCATACTTTTGGGATTTTGACGACAGGTCCCGGGTCATCGTTTTTTTTGTTTTTTTCATACTTTCCTATCATGGTTAAAAGGCAAAATATATTCTTTAAACTGATGGCAGTTAAGCTCCATCCACAAAGAAATTGAGCTCAAAGTCCCGGGTCATGTTTTTTTTTTTTTTTTTTTTTCTCATACTTTTGGGAATTTGACGACAGGTCCCGGGTCATCGTTTTATTTTTTTTTATTTTTTTTCATACTTTCCTATCATGGTTAAAAGGCAAAATATATTATTTAAACTGATGGCAGTTAAGCTCCATCCACAAAGAAATTGAGTTCAAGTCCCGGGTCATGTTTTTTTTAGTTTTTTTGTTTTTTCATACTTTTTGGATTTTGACGACAGGTCCCGGGTCATCGTTTTTTTTTTTTTTTTTCATACTTTCCTATCATGGTTAAAAGGCAAAAGATATTCTTTAAACTGATGGCAGTTAAGCTCCATCCACAAAGAAATTGAGTTCAAGTCCCGGGTCATGTTTTTTTTAGTTTTTTTGTTTTTTCATACTTTTGGGATTTTGACGACAGGTCCCGGGTCATCGTTTTTTTTTTTTTTTTTTTTTTTTTTCATACTTTCATATCATGGTTAAAATGCAAAAGATATTCTTTAAACTGATGGTAAGCTCCATCCACATAGAAATTGAGTTCAAGTCCCGGGTCATGTTTTTTTTTGTTTTTTGTTTTTTTCATACTTTTGGGATTTTGACGACAGGTCCCGGGTCATCGTTTTTTTTTTTTTTTTTTCATACTTTCCTATCATTGTTAAAAGGCAAAATATATTCTTTAAACTGATGGCAGTTAAGCTCCATCCACAAAAAAATTGAGTTCAAGTCCCGGGTAATGTTTTTTTTTGTTTTTTGTTTTTTTCATACTTTTGGGATTTTGACGACAGGTCCCGGGTCATCGTTTTTTTTTTTTTTTTTTTTTTTTTCATACTTTCCAATCATGGTTAAAAGGCAAAATATATTCTTTAAACTGATGGCAGTTAAGCTCCATCCACAAAGAAATTGAGTTCAAGTCCCGGGTCATGTTTTTTTTTGTTTTTTGTTTTTTTCATACTTTTGGGATTTTGACGACAGGTTCCGGGTCATCGTTTTTTTTTTTTTTCATACTTTCCTATCATAGTTAAAAGGCAAAATATATTCTTTAAACTGATGGCAGTTAAGCTCCATCCACAAAGAAATTGAGTTCAAGTCCCGGGTCATGTTTTTTTTTGTTTTTTGTTTATTTCATTCTTTTGGGATTTTGACGACAGGTCCCGGGTCATCGTTTTTTGTTTTTTTTCATACTTTCCTATCATGGTTAAAAGGCAAAAGATATTCTTTAAACTGATGGCAGTTAAGCTCCATCCACAAAGAAATTGAGTTCAAGTCCCGGGTAATGTTTTTTTTTGTTTTTTTTGTTTTTTTCATACTTTTGGGATTTTGACGACAGGTCCCCCGGGTCATCGTTTTTTTTTTTTTTTTTTTTTTTTTTTTTCATACTTTCCTATCATGGTTAAAAGGCAAAAGTTATTCTTTAAACTGATGGCAGTTAAGCTCCATCCACAAAGAAATTGAGTTCAAGTCCCGGGTCATGTTTTTTTTTGTTTTGGGATTTTGACAACAGGTCCCGGGTCATCGTTTTTTTTTTTTTTTCATACTTTCCTATCATGGTTAAAAGGCAAAAGATATTCTTTAAACTGATGGCAGTTAAGCTCCATCCACATAGAAATTGAGTTCAAGTCCCGGGTCATGTTTTTTTTTTTTTTGTTTTTTTCTCATACTTTTGGGATTTTGACGACAGGTCCCGGGTCATCGTTTTTTTTTTTTTTTTTTTTTTCATACTTTCCTATCATGGTTAAAAGGCAAAATATATTCTTTAAACTGATGGCAGTTAAGCTCCATCCACAAAAAAATTTAGTTCAAGTCCCGGGTCATGTTTTTTTTAATTTTTTTTTTCATACATTTGGGATTTTGACGACAGGTCCCGGGTCATCGTTTTTTTTTTTTTTTTTTTTTTTTTTTTCATACTTTCCAATCATGGTTAAAATGCAAAAGATATTCTTTAAACTGATGGCAGTTAAGCTCCATCCACAAAGAAATTGAGTTCAAGTCCCGGGTCATGTTTTGTTTTGTTTTTTTGTTTTGGGATTTTGACGACAGGTCCCGGGTCATCGTTTTTTTTTGTTTTTTTCATACTTTCCTATCATTGTTAAAAGGCAAAAGATATTCTTTAAACTGATGGCAGTTAAGCTCCATTCAAAAAGAAATTGAGTTCAAGTCCCGGGTCATGTTTTTTTTTGTTTTTTTTGTTTTGGGATTTTGACGACAGGTCCCGGGTCATCGTTTTTTTTTTTTTTTTTTTTTTTTTTTATACTTTCCTATCATGGTTAAAAGGCAAAAGATATTCTTTAAACTGATGGCAGTTAAGCTCCATCCACAAAGAAATTGAGTTCAAGTCCCGGGTCATGTTTTTTTTTGTTTTTTTGTTTTTTCATACTTTTGGGATTTTGACGACAGGTCCCGGGTCATCGTTTTTTTTGTTTTTTTCATACTTTCCTATCATGGTTAAAAGGCAAAATATATTCTTTAAACTGATGGCAGTTAAGCTCCATCCACAAAGAAATTGAGCTCAAAGTCCCGGGTCATGTTTTTTTTTGTTTTTTGTTTTTTTCATACTTTTGGGATTTTGACGACAGGTCCCGGGTTATCGTTTTTTTTTTTTTTTTTTCATACTTTCCTATCATTGTTAAAAGGCGAAAGATATTCTTTAAACTGATGGCAGTTAAGCTCCATCCACAAAGAAATTGAGTTCAAGTCCCGGGTCATGTTTTTTTTTTTTTTTTTTTTTTTTCATACTTTTGGGATTTTGACGACAGGTCATCGTTTTTTTTTTTTTTTTTTTTTTTTCATACTTTCATATCATGGTTAAAAGGCAAAAGATATTCTTTAAACTGATGGCAGTTAAGCTCCATCCACAAAGAAATTGAGTTCAAGTCCCAGGTTATGGTTTTTTTTTTTTTTTTTTTTTCATACTTTTGGGATTTTGACGACAGGTCCCGGGTCATCGTTTTTTTTTTTTTTTTTTCATACTTTCCTATCATGGTTAAAAGGCAAAAGATATTCTTTAAACTGATGGCAGTTGAGCTCCATCCACAAAGAAATTGAGTTCAAGTCCCGGGTCATGTTTTTTTTTGTTTTTTGTTTTTTTCATACTTTTGGGATTTTGACGACAGGTCTCGGGTCATGTTTTTTTTTTTTTTTTTTTTTTTCATACTTTTGGGAATTTGACGACAGGTCCCGGGTCATCGTTTTATTTTTTTTTATTTTTTTTCATACTTTCCTATCATTGTTAAAAGGCAAAAGATATTCTTGAAACTGATGGCAGTTAAGCTCCATCCACAAAAAATTTGAGTTCAAGTCCCGGGTCATGTTTTTTTATTTTTCATACTTTTGGGATTTTGACGACTAGTCCCGGGTCATCGTTTTTTTTTTTTTTTTTTTTTTTTTATACTTTCCTATCATTGTTAAAAGGCAAAAGATATTCTTTAAACTGATGGCAGTTAAGCTCCATCCACAAAAAAATTGAGTTCAAGTACCGGGTCATGTTTTTGTTTGTTTTTTGTTTTTTCATACTTTTGGGATTTTGACGACTAGTCCCGGGTCATCGTTTTTTTTTGTTTTTTTTCATACTTTCCTATCATGGTTAAAAGGCAAAAGATATTCTTTAAACTGATGGCAGTTAAGCTCCATCCACAAAAAAAATTAGTTCAAGTCCCGGGTCATGTTTTTTTTGTTTTTTTGTTTTTTTCATACTTTTGGGATTTTGACGACAGGTCCCGGGTCATGTTTTTTTTTTTTTTTTTTTTTTCTCATACTTTTGGGATTTTGACGACAGGTCCCGGGTCATCGTTTTATTTTTTTTTATTTTTTTTCATACTTTCCTATCATGGTTAAAAGGCAAAATATATTATTTAAACTGATGGCAGTTAAGCTCCATCCACAAAGAAATTGAGTTCAAGTCCCGGGTCATGTTTTTTTTGGTTTTTTTGTTTTTTCATACTTTTGGGATTTTGACGACAGGTCCCGGGTCATCGTTTTTTTTTTTTTTTTTTCATACTTTCCTATCATTGTTAAAAGGCAAAAGATATTCTTTAAACTGATGGCAGTTAAGCTCCATCCACAAAGAAATTGAGTTCAAGTCCCGGGTCATGTTTTTTTTAGTTTTTTTGTTTTTTCATACTTTTGGGATTTTGACGACAGGTCCCGGGTCATCGTTTTTTTTTTTTTTTTTTTTTTTTTCATACTTTCATATCATGGTTAAAATGCAAAAGATATTCTTTAAACTGATGGTAAGCTCCATCCACATAGAAATTGAGTTCAAGTCCCGGGTCATGTTTTTTTTTGTTTTTTGTTTTTTTCATACTTTTGGGATTTTGACGACAGGTCCCGGGTCATCGTTTTTTTTTTTTTTTTTTCATACTTTCCTATCATTGTTAAAAGGCAAAATATATTCTTTAAACTGATGGCAGTTAAGCTCCATCCACAAAAAAATTGAGTTCAAGTCCCGGGTAATGTTTTTTTTTGTTTTTTGTTTTTTTCATACTTTTGGGATTTTGACGACAGGTCCCGGGTCATCGTTTTTTTTTTTTTTTTTTTTTTTTTCATACTTTCCAATCATGGTTAAAAGGCAAAATATATTCTTTAAACTGATGGCAGTTAAGCTCCATCCACAAAGAAATTGAGTTCAAGTCCCGGGTCATGTTTTTTTTTGTTTTTTGTTTTTTTCATACTTTTGGGATTTTGACGACAGGTTCCGGGTCATCGTTTTTTGTTTTTTTTCATACTTTCCTATCATGGTTAAAAGGCAAAATATATTCTTTAAACTGATGGCAGTTGAGCTCCATCCACAAAGAAATTGAGTTCAAGTCCCGGCCCGGGTAATGTTTTTTTTTGTTTTTTGTTTTTTTCATACTTTTGGGATTTTGACGACAGGTCCCGGGTCATCGTTTTTTTTTTCGTTTTTTTTTTTTTTTCATACTTTCCTATCATGGTTAAAAGGCAAAATATATTCTTTAAACTGATGGCAGTTAAGCTCCATCCACAAAGAAATTGAGTTCAAGTCCCGGGTCATGTTTTTTTTTGTTTTTTTGTTTTGGGATTTTGACGACAGGTCCCGGGTCATCGTTTTTTTTTTTTTTTCATACTTTCCTATCATGGTTAAAAGGCAAAAGATATTCTTTAAACTGATGGCAGTTAAGCTCCATCCACATAGAAATTGAGTTCAAGTCCCGGGTCATGTTTTTTTTTTTTTTTTTTTTTTCTCATACTTTTGGGATTTTGACGACAGGTCCCGGGTCATCGTTTTTTTTTTTTTTTTTTTTTTTTTTTTTCATACTTTCCTATCATGGTTAAAAGGCAAAATATATTCTTTAAACTGATGGCAGTTAAGCTCCATCCACAAAGAAATTGAGTTCAAGTCCCGGGTCATGTTTTTTTTTTTTTCATACTTTTGGGATTTTGACGACAGGTCCCGGGTCATCGTTTTTTGTTTTTTTTCATACTTTCCTATCATGGTTAAAAGGCAAAAGATATTCTTTAAACTGATGGCAGTTGAGCTCCATCCACAAAGAAATTGAGTTCAAGTCCCGGGTAATGTTTTTTTTTGTTTTTTTGTTTTTTTCATACTTTTGGGATTTTGACGACAGGTCCCGGGTCATCGTTTTTTTTTTTTTTTTTTTTTTTTTTTCATACTTTCCTATCATGGTTAAAAGGCAAAATATATTCTTTAAACTGATGGCAGTTAAGCTCCATCCACAAAGAAATTGAGTTCAAGTCCCGGGTCATGTTTTTTTTTTTTTCATACTTTTGGGATTTTGACGACAGGTCCCGGGTCATCGTTTTTTTTTTTTTTTTTTTTTTTTTTTTTTTTCATACTTTCATATCATGGTTAAAAGGCAAAAGATATTCTTTAAACTGATGGCAGTTGAGCTCCATCCACAAAGAAATTGAGTTCAAGTCCCGGGTCATGTTTTTATTTGTTTTTTGTTTTTTTCATACTTTTGGGATTTTGACGACAGGTCCCGGGTCATCGTTTTTTTTTTTTTTTTTTTTTTTTTTCATACTTTCTTATCATGGTTAAAAGGCAAAATATATTCTTTAAACTGATGGCAGTTAAGCTCCATCCACAAAGAAATTGAGTTCAAGTCCCGGGTCATGTTTGTTTTTTTTTCATACTTTTGGGATTTTGACGACAGGTCCCGGGTCATCGTTTTTTTTTTTTTTTTTTTTTTTTCATACTTTCATATCATGGTTAAAAGGCAAAAGATATTCTTTAAACTGATGGCAGTTGAGCTCCATCCACAAAGAAATTGAGTTCAAGTCCCGGGTAATGTTTTTTTTTGTTTTTTGTTTTTTTCATACTTTTGGGATTTTGACGACAGGGTCCCGGGTCATCGTTTTTTTTTTTGTTTTTTGTTTTTTTCATACTTTCCTATCATGGTTAAAAGGCAAAATATATTCTTTAAACTGATGGCAGTTAAGCTCCATCCACAAATAAATTGAGTTCAAGTCCCGGGTCATGTTTTTTTTTTTTTTTTTTTTTTTCATACTTTCATATCATGGTTAAAAGGCAAAATATATTCTTTAAACTGATGGCAGTTAAGCTCCATCCACAAAGAAATTGAGTTCAAGTCCCGGATCATGTTTTTTTTTGTTTTTTGTTTTTTTCATACTTTTGGGATTTTGACGACAGGTCCCGGGTCATCGTTTTTTGTTTTTTTTTCATACTTTCCTATCATGGTTAAAAGGCAAAATATATTCTTTAAACTGATGGCAGTTAAGCTCCATCCACAAAGAAATTGAGTTCAAAGTCCCGGGTCATGTTTTTTTTTGTTTTTTGTTTTTTTCATACTTTTGGGATTTTGACGACAGGTCCCGGGTCATCGTTTTTTGTTTTTTTTCATACTTTCCTATCATGGTTAAAAGGCAAAAGATATTCTTCAAACTGATGGCAGTTAAGCTCCATCCACAAAGAAATTGAGTTCAAGTCCCGGGTCATGTTTTTTTTTGTTTTTTGTTTTTTTCATACTTTTGGGATTTTGACGACAGGTCCCGGGTCATCGTTTTTTTTTTTTTTTTTTTTTTTTTTTCATACTTTCCTATCATGGTTAAAAGGCAAAAGATATTCTTTAAACTGATGGCAGTTCAGCTCCATCCACAAAGAAATTGAGTTCAAGTCCCGGGTCATGTTTTTTTTTGTTTGGTTTTTTTTGGATTTTGACGACAGGTCCCGGGTCATCGTTTTTTTTTGTTTTTTTCGTACTTTCCTATCATTGTTAAAAGGCAAAAGATATTCTTTAAACTGATGGCAGTTAAGCTCCATCCACAAAGAAATTGAGTTCAAGTCCCGGGTCATGTTTTTTTTTGTTTTTTTGTTTTTTCATACTTTTGGGATTTTAACTACAGGTCCCGGGTCATCGTTTTTTTTTTTTTTTTTTTTTTTCATACTTTCATATCATGGTTAAAAGGCAAAAGATATTCTTTAAACTGATGGCAGTTAAGCTCCATCCACAAAGAAATTGAGTTCAAGTCCCAGGTTAGGTTTTTTTTTTTTTTTTTTTTTCATACTTTTGGGATTTTGACGACAGGTCCCGGGTCATCGTTTTTTTTTTTTTTTTTTTATACTTTCCTATCATGGTTAAAAGGCAAAATATATTCTTTAAACTGATGGCAGTTAAGCTCCATCCACAAAGAAATTGAGTTCAAGTCCCGGGTCATGTTTTTTTTTTTTTCATACTTTTGGGATTTTGACGACAGGTCCCGGGTCATCGTTTTTTTTTTTTTTTTTTTCATACTTTCCTATCATGGTTAAAAGGCAAAAGATATTCTTTAAACTGATGGCAGTTAAGCTCCATCCACAAAGAAATTGAGTTCAAGTCCCGGGTCATGTTTTTTTTTGTTTTTTTGTTTTGGGATTTTGACGACAGGTCCCGGGTCATCGTTTTTTTTTGTTTTTTTCATACTTTCCTATCATTGTTAAAAGGCAAAAGATATTCTTTAAACTGATGGCAGTTAAGCTCCATCCACAAAGAAATTGAGTTCAAGTCCCGGGTCATGTTTTTTTTTGTTTTTTTGTTTTTTCATACTTTTGGGATTTTGACGACAGGTCCCGGGTCATCGTTTTTTTTTTTTTTTTTTCATACTTTCCTATCATGGTTAAAAGGCAAAATATATTCTTTAAACTGATGGCAGTTAAGCTCCATCCACAAAGAAATTGAGTTCAAGTCCCGGGTCATGTTTTTTTTTGTTTTTTGTTTTTTTCATACTTTTGGGATTTTGACGACAGGTCCCGGGTCATCGTTTTTTGTTTTTTTTCATACTTTCCTATCATGGTTAAAAGGCAAAAGATATTCTTTAAACTGATGGCAGTTAAGCTCCATCCACAAATAAATTGAGTTCAAGTCCCGGGTCATGTTTTTTTTTGTTTTTTGTTTTTTTCATACTTTTGGGATTTTGACGACAGGTCCCGGGTCATCGTTTTTTTAGTTTTTTTTTTCATACTTTCCTATCATTGTTAAAAGGCAAAAGATATTCTTTAAACTGATGGCAGTTAAGCTCCATCCACAAAGAAATTGAGTTCAAGTCCCGGGTCATGTTTTTTTTGTTTTTTTGTTTTTTCATACTTTTGGGATTTTGACGACAGGTCCCGGGTCATCGTTTTTTTTTTTTTTTCATACTTTCCTATCATGGTTAAAAGGCAAAATATATTCTTTAAACTGATGGCAGTTAAGCTCCATCCACAAAGAAATTGAGTTCAAGTCCCGGGTCATGTTTTTTTTTGTTTTTTGTTTTTTTCATACTTTTGGGATTTTGACGACAGGTCCCGGGTCATCGTTTTTTGTTTTTTTTCATACTTTCCTATCATGGTTAAAAGGCAAAAGATATTCTTTAAACTGATGGCAGTTGAGCTCCATCCACAAAGAAATTGAGTTCAAGTCCCGGGTAATGTTTTTTTTTGTTTTTTTCATACTTTTGGGATTTTGACGACAGGTCCCGGGTCATCGTTTTTTTTTTTTTTTTTTTTTTTTTTTCATACTTTCCTATCATGGTTAAAAGGCAAAATATATTCTTTAAACTGATGGCAGTTAAGCTCCATCCACAAAGAAATTGAGTTCAAGTCCCGGGTCATGTTTTTATTTGTTTTTTGTTTTTTTCATACTTTTGGGATTTTGACGACAGGTCCCGGGTCATCGTTTTTTTTTTTGTTTTTGTTTTTTTTCATACTTTCCTATCATGGTTAAAAGGCAAAATATATTCTTTAAACTGATGGCAGTTAAGCTCCATCCACAAAGAAATTGAGTTCAAGTCCCGGGTCATGTTTTTTTTTTTTTCATACTTTTGGGATTTTGACGACAGGTCCCGGGTCATCGTTTTTTTTTTTTTTTTTTTTTTTTCATACTTTCATATCATGGTTAAAAGGCAAAAGATATTCTTTAAACTGATGGCAGTTGAGCTCCATCCACAAAGAAATTGAGTTCAAGTCCCGGGTAATGTTTTTTTTTGTTTTTTGTTTTTTTCATACTTTTGGGATTTTGACGACAGGTCCCGGGTCATCGTTTTTTTTTTTTTTTTTTTTTTTTTTCATACTTTCCTATCATGGTTAAAAGGCAAAATATATTCTTTAAACTGATGGCAGTTAAGCTCCATCCACAAAGAAATTGAGTTCAAGTCCCGGGTCATGTTTTTTTTTTTTTCATACTTTTGGGATTTTGACGACAGGTCCCGGGTCATCGTTTTTTTTTTTTTTTTTTTTTTTTCATACTTTCCTATCATGGTTAAAAGGCAAAAGATATTCTTTAAACTGATGGCAGTTGAGCTCCATCCACAAAGAAATTGAGTTCAAGTCCCGGGTCATGTTTTTTTTTGTTTTTTGTTTTTTTCATACTTTTGGGATTTTGACGACAGGTCTCGGGTCATGTTTTTTTTTTTTTTTTTTTTTTCATACTTTTGGGAATTTGACGACAGGTCCCGGGTCATCGTTTTATTTTTTTTTATTTTTTTTCATACTTTCCTATCATTGTTAAAAGGCAAAAGATATTCTTGAAACTGATGGCAGTTAAGCTCCATCCACAAAAAATTTGAGTTCAAGTCCCGGGTCATGTTTTTTTATTTTTCATACTTTTGGGATTTTGACGACTAGTCCCGGGTCATCGTTTTTTTTTTTTTTTTTTTTTTTTTTATACTTTCCTATCATTGTTAAAAGGCAAAAGATATTCTTTAAACTGATGGCAGTTAAGCTCCATCCACAAAAAAATTGAGTTCAAGTACCGGGTCATGTTTTTGTTTGTTTTTTGTTTTTTCATACTTTTGGGATTTTGACGACTAGTCCCGGGTCATCGTTTTTTTTTGTTTTTTTTCATACTTTCCTATCATGGTTAAAAGGCAAAAGATATTCTTTAAACTGATGGCAGTTAAGCTCCATCCACAAAAAAAATTAGTTCAAGTCCCGGGTCATGTTTTTTTTGTTTTTTTGTTTTTTTCATACTTTTGGGATTTTGACGACAGGTCCCGGGTCATGTTTTTTTTTTTTTTTTTTTTTTCTCATACTTTTGGGATTTTGACGACAGGTCCCGGGTCATCGTTTTATTTTTTTTTATTTTTTTTCATACTTTCCTATCATGGTTAAAAGGCAAAATATATTATTTAAACTGATGGCAGTTAAGCTCCATCCACAAAGAAATTGAGTTCAAGTCCCGGGTCATGTTTTTTTTGGTTTTTTTGTTTTTTCATACTTTTGGGATTTTGACGACAGGTCCCGGGTCATCGTTTTTTTTTTTTTTTTTTCATACTTTCCTATCATTGTTAAAAGGCAAAAGATATTCTTTAAACTGATGGCAGTTAAGCTCCATCCACAAAGAAATTGAGTTCAAGTCCCGGGTCATGTTTTTTTTTAGTTTTTTTGTTTTTTCATACTTTTGGGATTTTGACGACAGGTCCCGGGTCATCGTTTTTTTTTTTTTTTGTTTTTTTTCATACTTTCATATCATGGTTAAAATGCAAAAGATATTCTTTAAACTGATGGTAAGCTCCATCCACATAGAAATTGAGTTCAAGTCCCGGGTCATGTTTTTTTTTGTTTTTTGTTTTTTTCATACTTTTGGGATTTTGACGACAGGTCCCGGGTCATCGTTTTTTTTTTTTTTTTTTCATACTTTCCTATCATTGTTAAAAGGCAAAATATATTCTTTAAACTGATGGCAGTTAAGCTCCATCCACAAAAAAATTGAGTTCAAGTCCCGGGTAATGTTTTTTTTTGTTTTTTGTTTTTTTCATACTTTTGGGATTTTGACGACAGGTCCCGGGTCATCGTTTTTTTTTTTTTTTTTTTTTTTTCATACTTTCCAATCATGGTTAAAAGGCAAAATATATTCTTTAAACTGATGGCAGTTAAGCTCCATCCACAAAGAAATTGAGTTCAAGTCCCGGGTCATGTTTTTTTTTGTTTTTTGTTTTTTTCATACTTTTGGGATTTTGACGACAGGTTCCGGGTCATCGTTTTTTGTTTTTTTTCATACTTTCCTATCATGGTTAAAAGGCAAAATATATTCTTTAAACTGATGGCAGTTGAGCTCCATCCACAAAGAAATTGAGTTCAAGTCCCGGGTCATGTTTTTTTTTGTTTTTTGTTTTTTTCATACTTTTGGGATTTTGACGACAGGTCCCGGGTCATCGTTTTTTTTTTTTTTCATACTTTCCTATCATAGTTAAAAGGCAAAATATATTCTTTAAACTGATGGCAGTTAAGCTCCATCCACAAAGAAATTGAGTTCAAGTCCCGGGTCATGTTTTTTTTTGTTTTTTGTTTATTTCATTCTTTTGGGATTTTGACGACAGGTCCCGGGTCATCGTTTTTTGTTTTTTTTCATACTTTCCTATCATGGTTAAAAGGCAAAAGATATTCTTTAAACTGATGGCAGTTAAGCTCCATCCACAAAGAAATTGAGTTCAAGTCCCGGGTAATGTTTTTTTTTGTTTTTTTTGTTTTTTTCATACTTTTGGGATTTTGACGACAGGTCCCCCGGGTCATCGTTTTTTTTTTTTTTTTTTTTTTTTTTTTTCCATACTTTCCTATCATGGTTAAAAGGCAAAAGTTATTCTTTAAACTGATGGCAGTTAAGCTCCATCCACAAAGAAATTGAGTTCAAGTCCCGGGTCATGTTTTTTTTTGTTTTTTTGTTTTGGGATTTTGACGACAGGTCCCGGGTCATCGTTTTTTTTTTTTTTTCATACTTTCCTATCATGGTTAAAAGGCAAAAGATATTCTTTAAACTGATGGCAGTTAAGCTCCATCCACATAGAAATTGAGTTCAAGTCCCGGGTCATGTTTTTTTTTTTTTTTTTTTTTTCTCATACTTTTGGGATTTTGACGACAGGTCCCGGGTCATCGTTTTTTTTTTTTTTTTTTTTTTTTTTTTCATACTTTCCAATCATGGTTAAAATGCAAAAGATATTCTTTAAACTGATGGCAGTTAAGCTCCATCCACAAAGAAATTGAGTTCAAGTCCCGGGTCATGTTTTGTTTTGTTTTTTTGTTTTGGGATTTTGACGACAGGTCCCGGGTCATCGTTTTTTTTTGTTTTTTTCATACTTTCCTATCATTGTTAAAAGGCAAAAGATATTCTTTAAACTGATGGCAGTTAAGCTCCATTCAAAAAGAAATTGAGTTCAAGTCCCGGGTCATGTTTTTTTTTGTTTTTTTGTTTTTTCATACTTTTGGGATTTTGACGACAGGTCCCGGGTCATCGTTTTTTTTTTTTTTTTTTTTTTTTTTCATACTATCCTATCATGGTTAAAAGGCAAAAGATATTCTTTAAACTGATGGCAGTTAAGCTCCATCCACAAAGAAATTGAGTTCAAGTCCCGGGTCATGTTTTTTTTTGTTTTTTTTGTTTTGGGATTTTGACGACAGGTCCCGGGTCATCGTTTTTTTTTTGTTTTTTTTGTTTTTTATACTTTCCTATCATGGTTAAAAGGCAAAAGATATTCTTTAAACTGATGGCAGTTAAGCTCCATCCACAAAGAAATTGAGTTCAAGTCCCGGGTCATGTTTTTTTTTTGTTTTTTTGTTTTTTCATACTTTTGGGATTTTGACGACAGGTCCCGGGTCATCGTTTTTTTTGTTTTTTTCATACTTTCCTATCATGGTTAAAAGGCAAAATATATTCTTTAAACTGATGGCAGTTAAGCTCCATCCACAAAGAAATTGAGCTCAAAGTCCCGGGTCATGTTTTTTTTTGTTTTTTGTTTTTTTCATACTTTTGGGATTTTGACGACAGGTCCCGGGTTATCGTTTTTTTTTTTTTTTTTTCATACTTTCCTATCATTGTTAAAAGGCAAAAGATATTCTTTAAACTGATGGCAGTTAAGCTCCATCCACAAAGAAATTGAGTTCAAGTCCCGGGTCATGTTTTTTTTTTTTTTTTTTTTTTTTCATACTTTTGGGATTTTGACGACAGGTCATCGTTTTTTTTTGTTTTTTTGTTTTTTTTCATACTTTCATATCATGGTTAAAAGGCAAAAGATATTCTTTAAACTGATGGCAGTTAAGCTCCATCCACAAAGAAATTGAGTTCAAGTCCCAGGTTATGTTTTTTTTTTTGTTTTTTTTTTCATACTTTTGGGATTTTGACGACAGGTCCCGGGTCATCGTTTTTTTTTTTTTTTTTTTCATACTTTCCTATCATGGTTAAAAGGCAAAAGATATTCTTTAAACTGATGGCAGTTGAGCTCCATCCACAAAGAAATTGAGTTCAAGTCCCGGGTCATGTTTTTTTTTGTTTTTTGTTTTTTTCATACTTTTGGGATTTTGACGACAGGTCTCGGGTCATGTTTTTTTTTTTTTTTTTTTTTTTTCATACTTTTGGGAATTTGACGACAGGTCCCGGGTCATCGTTTTATTTTTTTTTATTTTTTTTCATACTTTCCTATCATTGTTAAAAGGCAAAAGATATTCTTTAAACTGATGGCAGTTAAGCTCCATCCACAAAAAATTTGAGTTCAAGTCCCGGGTCATGTTTTTTTTTTTTTCATACTTTTGGGATTTTGACGACTAGTCCCGGGTCATCGTTTTTTTTTTTTTTTTTTTTTTTTATACTTTCCTATCATTGTTAAAAGGCAAAAGATATTCTTTAAACTGATGGCAGTTAAGCTCCATCCACAAAAAAATTGAGTTCAAGTACCGGGTCATGTTTTTGTTTGTTTTTTGTTTTTTCATACTTTTGGGATTTTGACGACTAGTCCCGGGTCATCGTTTTTTTTTGTTTTTTTTCATACTTTCCTATCATGGTTAAAAGGCAAAATATATTCTTTAAACTGATGGCAGTTGAGCTCCATCCACAAAGAAATTGAGTTCAAGTCCCGGCCCGGGTAATGTTTTTTTTTGTTTTTTGTTTTTTTCATACTTTTGGGATTTTGACGACAGGTCCCGGGTCATCGTTTTTTTTTTTTTTCATACTTTCCTATCATAGTTAAAAGGCAAAATATATTCTTTAAACTGATGGCAGTTAAGCTCCATCCACAAAGAAATTGAGTTCAAGTCCCGGGTCATGTTTTTTTTTGTTTTTTGTTTATTTCATTCTTTTGGGATTTTGACGACAGGTCCCGGGTCATCGTTTTTTGTTTTTTTTCATACTTTCCTATCATGGTTAAAAGGCAAAAGATATTCTTTAAACTGATGGCAGTTAAGCTCCATCCACAAAGAAATTGAGTTCAAGTCCCGGGTAATGTTTTTTTTTGTTTTTTTTGTTTTTTTCATACTTTTGGGATTTTGACGACAGGTCCCCCGGGTCATCGTTTTTTTTTTTTGTTTTTTTTTTTTTTCCATACTTTCCTATCATGGTTAAAAGGCAAAAGTTATTCTTTAAACTGATGGCAGTTAAGCTCCATCCACAAAGAAATTGAGTTCAAGTCCCGGGTCATGTTTTTTTTTGTTTTTTTGTTTTGGGATTTTGACGACAGGTCCCGGGTCATCGTTTTTTTTTTTTTTTCATACTTTCCTATCATGGTTAAAAGGCAAAAGATATTCTTTAAACTGATGGCAGTTAAGCTCCATCCACATAGAAATTGAGTTCAAGTCCCGGGTCATGTTTTTTTTTTTTTTTTTTTTTTCTCATACTTTTGGGATTTTGACGACAGGTCCCGGGTCATCGTTTTTTTTTTTTTTTTTTTTTTTTTTTCATACTTTCCTATCATGGTTAAAAGGCAAAATATATTCTTTAAACTGATGGCAGTTAAGCTCCATCCACAAAGAAATTGAGTTCAAGTCCCGGGTCATGTTTTTTTTTTTTTCATACTTTTGGGATTTTGACGACAGGTCCCGGGTCATCGTTTTTTTTTTTTTTTTTTTTCATACTTTCATATCATGGTTAAAAGGCAAAATATATTCTTTAAACTGATGGCAGTTAAGCTCCATCCACAAAAAAATTTAGTTCAAGTCCCGGGTCATGTTTTTTTTAATTTTTTTTTTCATACATTTGGGATTTTGACGACAGGTCCCGGGTCATCGTTTTTTTTTTTTTTTTTTTTTTTTTTTTCATACTTTCCAATCATGGTTAAAATGCAAAAGATATTCTTTAAACTGATGGCAGTTAAGCTCCATCCACAAAGAAATTGAGTTCAAGTCCCGGGTCATGTTTTGTTTTGTTTTTTTGTTTTGGGATTTTGACGACAGGTCCCGGGTCATCGTTTTTTTTTGTTTTTTTCATACTTTCCTATCATTGTTAAAAGGCAAAAGATATTCTTTAAACTGATGGCAGTTAAGCTCCATTCAAAAAGAAATTGAGTTCAAGTCCCGGGTCATGTTTTTTTTTGTTTTTTTGTTTTTTCATACTTTTGGGATTTTGACGACAGGTCCCGGGTCATCGTTTTTTTTTTTTTTTTTTTTTTTTTCATACTATCCTATCATGGTTAAAAGGCAAAAGATATTCTTTAAACTGATGGCAGTTAAGCTCCATCCACAAAGAAATTGAGTTCAAGTCCCGGGTCATGTTTTTTTTTGTTTTTTTTGTTTTGGGATTTTGACGACAGGTCCCGGGTCATCGTTTTTTTTTTGTTTTTTTTGTTTTTTATACTTTCCTATCATGGTTAAAAGGCAAAAGATATTCTTTAAACTGATGGCAGTTAAGCTCCATCCACAAAGAAATTGAGTTCAAGTCCCGGGTCATGTTTTTTTTTTGTTTTTTTTGTTTTGGGATTTTGACGACAGGTCCCGGGTCATCGTTTTTTTTTTGTTTTTTTTGTTTTTTATACTTTCCTATCATGGTTAAAAGGCAAAAGATATTCTTTAAACTGATGGCAGTTAAGCTCCATCCACAAAGAAATTGAGTTCAAGTCCCGGGTCATGTTTTTTTTTTGTTTTTTTGTTTTTTCATACTTTTGGGATTTTGACGACAGGTCCCGGGTCATCGTTTTTTTTGTTTTTTTCATACTTTCCTATCATGGTTAAAAGGCAAAATATATTCTTTAAACTGATGGCAGTTAAGCTCCATCCACAAAGAAATTGAGCTCAAAGTCCCGGGTCATGTTTTTTTTTGTTTTTTGTTTTTTTCATACTTTTGGGATTTTGACGACAGGTCCCGGGTTATCGTTTTTTTTTTTTTTTTTTCATACTTTCCTATCATTGTTAAAAGGCAAAATATATTCTTTAAACTGATGGCAGTTAAGCTCCATCCACAAAGAAATTGAGTTCAAGTCCCGGGTCATGTTTTTTTTTTTTTCATACTTTTGGGATTTTGACGACAGGTCCCGGGTCATCGTTTTTTGTTTTTTTTCATACTTTCCTATCATGGTTAAAAGGCAAAAGATATTCTTTAAACTGATGGCAGTTGAGCTCCATCCACAAAGAAATTGAGTTCAAGTCCCGGGTAATGTTTTTTTTTGTTTTTTTGTTTTTTTCATACTTTTGGGATTTTGACGACAGGTCCCGGGTCATCGTTTTTTTTTTTTTTTTTTTTTTTTTTTCATACTTTCCTATCATGGTTAAAAGGCAAAATATATTCTTTAAACTGATGGCAGTTAAGCTCCATCCACAAAGAAATTGAGTTCAAGTCCCGGGTCATGTTTTTTTTTTTTTCATACTTTTGGGATTTTGACGACAGGTCCCGGGTCATCGTTTTTTTTTTTTTTTTTTTTTTTTTTTTTTTCATACTTTCATATCATGGTTAAAAGGCAAAAGATATTCTTTAAACTGATGGCAGTTGAGCTCCATCCACAAAGAAATTGAGTTCAAGTCCCGGGTCATGTTTTTATTTGTTTTTTGTTTTTTTCATACTTTTGGGATTTTGACGACAGGTCCCGGGTCATCGTTTTTTTTTTTTTTTTTTTTTTTTTTCATACTTTCTTATCATGGTTAAAAGGCAAAATATATTCTTTAAACTGATGGCAGTTAAGCTCCATCCACAAAGAAATTGAGTTCAAGTCCCGGGTCATGTTTGTTTTTTTTTCATACTTTTGGGATTTTGACGACAGGTCCCGGGTCATCGTTTTTTTTTTTTTTTTTTTTTTTTCATACTTTCATATCATGGTTAAAAGGCAAAAGATATTCTTTAAACTGATGGCAGTTGAGCTCCATCCACAAAGAAATTGAGTTCAAGTCCCGGGTAATGTTTTTTTTTGTTTTTTGTTTTTTTCATACTTTTGGGATTTTGACGACAGGGTCCCGGGTCATCGTTTTTTTTTTTGTTTTTTGTTTTTTTCATACTTTCCTATCATGGTTAAAAGGCAAAATATATTCTTTAAACTGATGGCAGTTAAGCTCCATCCACAAATAAATTGAGTTCAAGTCCCGGGTCATGTTTTTTTTTTTTTTTTTTTTTTTCATACTTTCATATCATGGTTAAAAGGCAAAATATATTCTTTAAACTGATGGCAGTTAAGCTCCATCCACAAAGAAATTGAGTTCAAGTCCCGGATCATGTTTTTTTTTGTTTTTTGTTTTTTTCATACTTTTGGGATTTTGACGACAGGTCCCGGGTCATCGTTTTTTGTTTTTTTTCATACTTTCCTATCATGGTTAAAAGGCAAAAGATATTCTTCAAACTGATGGCAGTTAAGCTCCATCCACAAAGAAATTGAGTTCAAGTCCCGGGTCATGTTTTTTTTTGTTTTTTGTTTTTTTCATACTTTTGGGATTTTGACGACAGGTCCCGGGTCATCGTTTTTTTTTTTTTTTTTTTTTTTTTTCATACTTTCCTATCATGGTTAAAAGGCAAAAGATATTCTTTAAACTGATGGCAGTTCAGCTCCATCCACAAAGAAATTGAGTTCAAGTCCCGGGTCATGTTTTTTTTTGTTTGGTTTTTTTTGGATTTTGACGACAGGTCCCGGGTCATCGTTTTTTTTTTGTTTTTTTCATACTTTCCTATCATTGTTAAAAGGCAAAAGATATTCTTTAAACTGATGGCAGTTAAGCTCCATCCACAAAGAAATTGAGTTCAAGTCCCGGGTCATGTTTTTTTTTGTTTTTTTGTTTTTTCATACTTTTGGGATTTTAACTACAGGTCCCGGGTCATCGTTTTTTTTTTTTTTTTTTTTTTTTCATACTTTCATATCATGGTTAAAAGGCAAAAGATATTCTTTAAACTGATGGCAGTTAAGCTCCATCCACAAAGAAATTGAGTTCAAGTCCCAGGTTAGGTTTTTTTTTTTTTTTTTTTTTCATACTTTTGGGATTTTGACGACAGGTCCCGGGTCATCGTTTTTTTTTTTTTTTTTTTATACTTTCCTATCATGGTTAAAAGGCAAAATATATTCTTTAAACTGATGGCAGTTAAGCTCCATCCACAAAGAAATTGAGTTCAAGTCCCGGGTCATGTTTTTTTTTTTTTCATACTTTTGGGATTTTGACGACAGGTCCCGGGTCATCGTTTTTTTTTTTTTTTTTTCATACTTTCCTATCATGGTTAAAAGGCAAAAGATATTCTTTAAACTGATGGCAGTTAAGCTCCATCCACAAAGAAATTGAGTTCAAGTCCCGGGTCATGTTTTTTTTTGTTTTTTTGTTTTGGGATTTTGACGACAGGTCCCGGGTCATCGTTTTTTTTTGTTTTTTTCATACTTTCCTATCATTGTTAAAAGGCAAAAGATATTCTTTAAACTGATGGCAGTTAAGCTCCATCCACAAAGAAATTGAGTTCAAGTCCTGGGTCATGTTTTTTTTTGTTTTTTTGTTTTGGGATTTTGACGACAGGTCCCGGGTCATCGTTTTTTTTTGTTTTTTTCATACTTTCCTATCATTGTTAAAAGGCAAAAGATATTCTTTAAACTGATGGCAGTTAAGCTCCATCCACAAAGAAATTGAGTTCAAGTCCCGGGTCATGTTTTTTTTTGTTTTTTTGTTTTTTCATACTTTTGGGATTTTGACGACAGGTCCCGGGTCATCGTTTTTTTTTTTTTTTTTTCATACTTTCCTATCATGGTTAAAAGGCAAAATATATTCTTTAAACTGATGGCAGTTAAGCTCCATCCACAAAGAAATTGAGTTCAAGTCCCGGGTCATGTTTTTTTTTGTTTTTTGTTTTTTTCATACTTTTGGGATTTTGACGACAGGTCCCGGGTCATCGTTTTTTGTTTTTTTTCATACTTTCCTATCATGGTTAAAAGGCAAAAGATATTCTTTAAACTGATGGCAGTTAAGCTCCATCCACAAATAAATTGAGTTCAAGTCCCGGGTCATGTTTTTTTTTGTTTTTTGTTTTTTTCATACTTTTGGGATTTTGACGACAGGTCCCGGGTCATCGTTTTTTTTGTTTTTTTTTTCATACTTTCCTATCATTGTTAAAAGGCAAAAGATATTCTTTAAACTGATGGCAGTTAAGCTCCATCCACAAAGAAATTGAGTTCAAGTCCCGGGTCATGTTTTTTTTGTTTTTTTGTTTTTTCATACTTTTGGGATTTTGACGACAGGTCCCGGGTCATCGGTTTTTTTTTTTTTTTTTCATACTTTCCTATCATGGTTAAAAGGCAAAATATATTCTTTAAACTGATGGCAGTTAAGCTCCATCCACAAAGAAATTGAGTTCAAGTCCCGGGTCATGTTTTTTTTTGTTTTTTGTTTTTTTCATACTTTTGGGATTTTGACGACAGGTCCCGGGTCATCGTTTTTTGTTTTTTTTCATACTTTCCTATCATGGTTAAAAGGCAAAAGATATTCTTTAAACTGATGGCAGTTGAGCTCCATCCACAAAGAAATTGAGTTCAAGTCCCGGGTAATGTTTTTTTTTGTTTTTTTCATACTTTTGGGATTTTGACGACAGGTCCCGGGTCATCGTTTTTTTTTTTTTTTTTTTTTTTTTTCATACTTTCCTATCATGGTTAAAAGGCAAAATATATTCTTTAAACTGATGGCAGTTAAGCTCCATCCACAAAGAAATTGAGTTCAAGTCCCGGGTCATGTTTTTATTTGTTTTTTGTTTTTTTCATACTTTTGGGATTTTGACGACAGGTCCCGGGTCATCGTTTTTTTTTTTGTTTTTGTTTTTTTTCATACTTTCCTATCATGGTTAAAAGGCAAAATATATTCTTTAAACTGATGGCAGTTAAGCTCCATCCACAAAGAAATTGAGTTCAAGTCCCGGGTCATGTTTTTTTTTTTTTCATACTTTTGGGATTTTGACGACAGGTCCCGGGTCATCGTTTTTTTTTTTTTTTTTTTTTTTTCATACTTTCATATCATGGTTAAAAGGCAAAAGATATTCTTTAAACTGATGGCAGTTGAGCTCCATCCACAAAGAAATTGAGTTCAAGTCCCGGGTAATGTTTTTTTTTGTTTTTTGTTTTTTTCATACTTTTGGGATTTTGACGACAGGTCCCGGGTCATCGTTTTTTTTTTTTTTTTTTTTTTTTTTCATACTTTCCTATCATGGTTAAAAGGCAAAATATATTCTTTAAACTGATGGCAGTTAAGCTCCATCCACAAAGAAATTGAGTTCAAGTCCCGGGTCATGTTTTTTTTTTTTTCATACTTTTGGGATTTTGACGACAGGTCCCGGGTCATCGTTTTTTTTTTTTTTTTTTTTTTTTTCATACTTTCATATCATGGTTAAAAGGCAAAAGATATTCTTTAAACTGATGGCAGTTGAGCTCCATCCACAAAGAAATTGAGTTCAAGTCCCGGGTCATGTTTTTTTTAGTTTTTTGTTTTTTTCATACTTTTGGGATTTTGACGACAGGCCCGGGTCATTGTTTTTTTTGTTTTTTTCATACTTTCCTATCATGGTTAAAAGGCAAAATATATTCTTTAAACTGATGGCAGTTAAGCTCCATCCACAAAGAAATTGAGTTCAAGTCCCGGATCATGTTTTTTTTTGTTTTTTGTTTTTTTCATACTTTTGGGATTTTGACGACAGGTCCCGGGTCATCGTTTTTTTTTTTTTTTTCATACTTTCCTATCATGGTTAAAAGGCAAAATATATTCTTTAAACTGATGGCAGTTAAGCTCCATCCACAAAGAAATTGAGTTCAAAGTCCCGGGTCATGTTTTTTTTTGTTTTTTGTTTTTTTCATACTTTTGGGATTTTGACGACAGGTCCCGGGTCATCGTTTTTTGTTTTTTTTCATACTTTCCTATCATGGTTAAAAGGCAAAAGATATTCTTTAAACTGATGGCAGTTAAGCTCCATCCACAAAGAAATTGAGTTCAAGTCCCGGGTCATGTTTTTTTTTGTTTTTTGTTTTTTTCATACTTTTGGGATTTTGACGACAGGTCCCGGGTCATCGTTTTTTTTTTTTTTTTTTTTTTTTTTCATACTTTCCTATCATGGTTAAAAGGCAAAAGATATTCTTTAAACTGATGGCAGTTAAGCTCCATCCACAAAGAAATTGAGTTCAAGTCCCGGGTCATGTTTTTTTTTGTTTGGTTTTTTTTGGATTTTGACGACAGGTCCCGGGTCATCGTTTTTTTTTGTTTTTTTCATACTTTCCTATCATTGTTAAAAGGCAAAAGATATTCTTTAAACTGATGGCAGTTAAGCTCCATCCACAAAGAAATTGAGTTCAAGTCCCGGGTCATGTTTTTTTTTGTTTTTTTGTTTTTTCATACTTTTGGGATTTTAACGACAGGTCCCGGGTCATCGTTTTTTTTTTTTTTTTTTTTTTTCATACTTTCATATCATGGTTAAGAGGCAAAAGATATTCTTTAAACTGATGGCAGTTAAGCTCCATCCACAAAGAAATTGAGTTCAAGTCCCAGGTTAGGTTTTTTTTTTTTTTTTTTTTTCATACTTTTGGGATTTTGACGACAGGTCCCGGGTCATCGTTTTTTTTTTTTTTTTTTCATACTTTCCTATCATGGTTAAAAGGCAAAATATATTCTTTAAACTGATGGCAGTTAAGCTCCATCCACAAAGAAATTGAGTTCAAGTCCCGGGTCATGTTTTTTTTTTTTTCATACTTTTGGGATTTTGACGACAGGTCCCGGGTCATCGTTTTTTTTTTTTTTTTTTTTTCATACTTTTGGGATTTTGACGACAGGTCCCGGGTCATCGTTTTTTTTTTTTTTTTTTTTTTTTTTCATACTTTCCTATCATGGTTAAAAGGCAAAAGATATTCTTTAAACTGATGGCAGTTAAGCTCCATCCACAAAGAAATTGAGTTCAAGTCCCGGGTCATGTTTTTTTTGGGATTTTGACGACAGGTCCCGGGTCATCGTTTTTTTTTGTTTTTTTCATACTTTCCTATCATTGTTAAAAGGCAAAAGATATTCTTTAAACTGATGGCAGTTAAGCTCCATCCACAAAGAAATTGAGTTCAAGTCCCAGGTTAGGTTTTTTTTTTTTTTTTTTTTTCATACTTTTGGGATTTTGACGACAGGTCCCGGGTCATCGTTTTTTTTTGTTTTTTTCATACTTTCCTATCATTGTTAAAAGGCAAAAGATATTCTTTAAACTGATGGCAGTTAAGCTCCATCCACAAAGAAATTGAGTTCAAGTCCTGGGTCATGTTTTTTTTTGTTTTTTTGTTTTGGGATTTTGACGACAGGTCCCGGGTCATCGTTTTTTTTTGTTTTTTTCATACTTTCCTATCATTGTTAAAAGGCAAAAGATATTCTTTAAACTGATGGCAGTTAAGCTCCATCCACAAAGAAATTGAGTTCAAGTCCCGGGTCATGTTTTTTTTTGTTTTTTTGTTTTTTCATACTTTTGGGATTTTGACGACAGGTCCCGGGTCATCGTTTTTTTTTTTTTTTTTCATACTTTCCTATCATGGTTAAAAGGCAAAATATATTCTTTAAACTGATGGCAGTTAAGCTCCATCCACAAAGAAATTGAGTTCAAAGTCCCGGGTCATGTTTTTTTTTGTTTTTTGTTTTTTTCATACTTTTGGGATTTTGACGACAGGTCCCGGGTCATCGTTTTTTGTTTTTTTTCATACTTTCCTATCATGGTTAAAAGGCAAAAGATATTCTTTAAACTGATGGCAGTTAAGCTCCATCCACAAAGAAATTGAGTTCAAGTCCCGGGTCATGTTTTTTTTTGTTTTTTGTTTTTTTCATACTTTTGGGATTTTGACGACAGGTCCCGGGTCATCGTTTTTTTTTTTTTTTTTTTTTTTTTCATACTTTCCTATCATGGTTAAAAGGCAAAAGATATTCTTTAAACTGATGGCAGTTAAGCTCCATCCACAAAGAAATTGAGTTCAAGTCCCGGGTCATGTTTTTTTTTGTTTGGTTTTTTTTGGATTTTGACGACAGGTCCCGGGTCATCGTTTTTTTTTTTTTTTTTCATACTTTCATATCATGGTTAAGAGGCAAAAGATATTCTTTAAACTGATGGCAGTTAAGCTCCATCCACAAAGAAATTGAGTTCAAGTCCCAGGTTAGGTTTTTTTTTTTTTTTTTTTTTCATACTTTTGGGATTTTGACGACAGGTCCCGGGTCATCGTTTTTTTTTTTTTTTTTTTCATACTTTCCTATCATGGTTAAAAGGCAAAATATATTCTTTAAACTGATGGCAGTTAAGCTCCATCCACAAAGAAATTGAGTTCAAGTCCCGGGTCATGTTTTTTTTTTTTTCATACTTTTGGGATTTTGACGACAGGTCCCGGGTCATCGTTTTTTTTTTGTTTTTTTTTCATACTTTTGGGATTTTGACGACAGGTCCCGGGTCATCGTTTTTTTTTTTTTTTTTCATACTTTCCTATCATGGTTAAAAGGCAAAAGATATTCTTTAAACTGATGGCAGTTAAGCTCCATCCACAAAGAAATTGAGTTCAAGTCCCGGGTCATGTTTTTTTTTGTTTTTTTGTTTTGGGATTTTGACGACAGGTCCCGGGTCATCGTTTTTTTTTGTTTTTTTCATACTTTCCTATCATTGTTAAAAGGCAAAAGATATTCTTTAAACTGATGGCAGTTAAGCTCCATCCACAAAGAAATTGAGTTCAAGTCCTGGGTCATGTTTTTTTTTGTTTTTTTGTTTTGGGATTTTGACGACAGGTCCCGGGTCATCGTTTTTTTTTGTTTTTTTCATACTTTCCTATCATTGTTAAAAGGCAAAAGATATTCTTTAAACTGATGGCAGTTAAGCTCCATCCACAAAGAAATTGAGTTCAAGTCCCGGGTCATGTTTTTTTTTGTTTTTTTGTTTTTTCATACTTTTGGGATTTTGACGACAGGTCCCGGGTCATCGTTTTTTTTTTTTTTTTTTCATACTTTCCTATCATGGTTAAAAGGCAAAATATATTCTTTAAACTGATGGCAGTTAAGCTCCATCCACAAAGAAATTGAGTTCAAGTCCCGGGTCATGTTTTTTTTTGTTTTTTGTTTTTTTCATACTTTTGGGATTTTGACGACAGGTCCCGGGTCATCGTTTTTTTTTTTTTTTTTTTTTTTTTTCATACTTTCCTATCATGGTTAAAAGGCAAAAGTTATTCTTTAAACTGATGGCAGTTAAGCTCCATCCACAAAGAAATTGAGTTCAAGTCCCGGGTCATGTTTTTTTTTGTTTTTTTGTTTTGGGATTTTGACGACAGGTCCCGGGTCATCGTTTTTTTTTTTTTTTCATACTTTCCTATCATGGTTAAAAGGCAAAAGATATTCTTTAAACTGATGGCAGTTAAGCTCCATCCACAAAGAAATTGAGTTCAAGTCCCGGGTCATGTTTTTTTTTGTTTTTTGTTTTTTTCATACTTTTGGGATTTTGACGACAGGTCCCGGGTCATCGTTTTTTGTTTTTTTTCATACTTTCCTATCATGGTTAAAAGGCAAAAGATATTTTTTAAACTGATGGCAGTTGAGCTCCATCCACAAAGAAATTGAGTTCAAGTCCCGGGAAATGTTTTTTTTTGTTTTTTGTTTTTTTCATACTTTTGGGATTTTGACGACAGGTCCCGGGTCATCGTTTTTTTTTTTTTTCATACTTTCCTATCATGGTTAAAAGGCAAAATATATTCTTTAAACTGATGGCAGTTAAGCTCCATCCACAAAGAAATTGAGTTCAAGTCCCGGGTCATGTTTTTTTTTGTTTTTTGTTTTTTTCATTCTTTTGGGATTTTGACGACAGGTCCCGGGTCATCGGTTTTTTTTTTTTTTTTTTTTTTTTTCATACTTTCCTATCATGGTTAAAAGGCAAAAGTTATTCTTTAAACTGATGGCAGTTAAGCTCCATCCACAAAGAAATTGAGTTCAAGTCCCGGGTCATGTTTTTTTTTGTTTTTTTGTTTTGGGATTTTGACGACAGGTCCCGGGTCATCGTTTTTTTTTTTTTTTCATACTTTCCTATCATGGTTAAAAGGCAAAAGATATTCTTTAAACTGATGGCAGTTAAGCTCCATCCACATAGAAATTGAGTTCAAGTCCCGGGTCATGTTTTTTTTTTTTCATACTTTTGGGATCTTGACGACAGGTCCCGGGTCATCGTTTTTTTTTTTTTGTTTGTTTTTTCATACTTTCATATCATGGTTAAAAGGCAAAAGATATTCTTTAAACTGATGGCAGTTAAGCTCCATCCACAAAGAAATTGAGTTCAAGTCCCGGGTCATGTTTTTTTTAGTTTTTTGTTTTTTTCATACTTTTGGGATTTTGACGACAGGTCCCGGGTCATCGTTTTTTGTTTTTTTTCATACTTTCCTATCATGGTTAAAAGGCAAAAGATATTCTTTAAACTGATGGCAGTTAAGCTCCATCCACAAAGAAATTGAGTTCAAGTCCCGGGTCATGTTTTTTTTTTTTTCATACTTTTGGGATCTTGACGACAGGTCCCGGGTCATCGTTTTTTTTTTTTTTTTTTTTTTTTCATACTTTCATATCATGGTTAAAAGGCAAAAGATATTCTTTAAACTGATGGCAGTTAAGCTCCATCCACAAAGAAATTGAGTTCAAGTCCCGGGTCATCGTTTTTTTTTTTTTTTTCATACTTTCCTATCATGGTTAAAAGGCAAAATATATTCTTTAAACTGATGGCAGTTAAGCTCCATCCACAAAGAAATTGAGTTCAAGTCCCGGATCATGTTTTTTTTTGTTTTTTGTTTTTTTCATACTTTTGGGATTTTGACGACAGGTCCCGGGTCATCGTTTTTTGTTTTATTTTCATACTTTCCTATCATGGTTAAAAGGCAAAATATATTCTTTAAACTGATGGCAGTTAAGCTCCATCCACAAAGAAATTGAGTTCAAAGTCCCGGGTCATGTTTTTTTTTTTGTTTTGTTTTTTTCATACTTTTGGGATTTTGACGACAGGTCCCGGGTCATCGTTTTTTGTTTTTTTTCATACTTTCCTATCATGGTTAAAAGGCAAAAGATATTCTTTAAACTGATGGCAGTTAAGCTCCATCCACAAAGAAATTGAGTTCAAGTCCCGGGTCATGTTTTTTTTTTGTTTTTTGTTTTTTTCATACTTTTGGGATTTTGACGACAGGTCCCGGGTCATCGTTTTTTTTTTTTTTTTTTTTTTTTTTCATACTTTCCTATCATGGTTAAAAGGCAAAAGATATTCTTTAAACTGATGGCAGTTAAGCTCCATCCACAAAGAAATTGAGTTCAAGTCCCGGGTCATGTTTTTTTTTGTTTGTTTTTTTTTGGATTTTGACGACAGGTCCCGGGTCATCGTTTTTTTTTGTTTTTTTCATACTTTCCTATCATTGTTAAAAGGCAAAAGATATTCTTTAAACTGATGGCAGTTAAGCTCCATCCACAAAGAAATTGAGTTCAAGTCCCGGGTCATGTTTTTTTTTGTTTTTTTGTTTTTTCATACTTTTGGGATTTTAACGACAGGTCCCGGGTCATCGTTTTTTTTTTTTTTTTTTTTTTTTCATACTTTCATATCATGGTTAAGAGGCAAAAGATATTCTTTAAACTGATGGCAGTTAAGCTCCATCCACAAAGAAATTGAGTTCAAGTCCCAGGTTAGGTTTTTTTTTTTTTTTTTTTTTCATACTTTTGGGATTTTGACGACAGGTCCCGGGTCATCGTTTTTTTTTTTTTTTTTTCATACTTTCCTATCATGGTTAAAAGGCAAAATATATTCTTTAAACTGATGGCAGTTAAGCTCCATCCACAAAGAAATTGAGTTCAAGTCCCGGGTCATGTTTTTTTTTTTTTCATACTTTTGGGATTTTGACGACAGGTCCCGGGTCATCGTTTTTTTTTTGTTATTTTTTCATACTTTTGGGATTTTGACGACAGGTCCCGGGTCATCGTTTTTTTTTTTTTTTTTCATACTTTCCTATCATGGTTAAAAGGCAAAAGATATTCTTTAAACTGATGGCAGTTAAGCTCCATCCACAAAGAAATTGAGTTCAAGTCCCGGGTCATGTTTTTTTTTGTTTTTTTGTTTTGGGATTTTGACGACAGGTCCCGGGTCATCGTTTTTTTTTGTTTTTTTCATACTTTCCTATCATTGTTAAAAGGCAAAAGATATTCTTTAAACTGATGGCAGTTAAGCTCCATCCACAAAGAAATTGAGTTCAAGTCCTGGGTCATGTTTTTTTTTGTTTTTTTGTTTTGGGATTTTGACGACAGGTCCCGGGTCATCGTTTTTTTTTGTTTTTTTCATACTTTCCTATCATTGTTAAAAGGCAAAAGATATTCTTTAAACTGATGGCAGTTAAGCTCCATCCACAAAGAAATTGAGTTCAAGTCCCGGGTCATGTTTTTTTTTGTTTTTTTGTTTTTTCATACTTTTGGGATTTTGACGACAGGTCCCGGGTCATCGTTTTTTTTTTTTTTTTTCATACTTTCCTATCATGGTTAAAAGGCAAAATATATTCTTTAAACTGATGGCAGTTAAGCTCCATCCACAAAGAAATTGAGTTCAAGTCCCGGGTCATGTTTTTTTTTGTTTTTTTGTTTTTTCATACTTTTGGGATTTTAACGACAGGTCCCGGGTCATCGTTTTTTTTTTTTTTTTTTTTTTTCATACTTTCATATCATGGTTAAGAGGCAAAAGATATTCTTTAAACTGATGGCAGTTAAGCTCCATCCACAAAGAAATTGAGTTCAAGTCCCAGGTTAGGTTTTTTTTTTTTTTTTTTTTTCATACTTTTGGGATTTTGACGACAGGTCCCGGGTCATCGTTTTTTTTTTTTTTTTTTCATACTTTCCTATCATGGTTAAAAGGCAAAATATATTCTTTAAACTGATGGCAGTTAAGCTCCATCCACAAAGAAATTGAGTTCAAGTCCCGGGTCATGTTTTTTTTTTTTTCATACTTTTGGGATTTTGACGACAGGTCCCGGGTCATCGTTTTTTTTTTGTTATTTTTTCATACTTTTGGGATTTTGACGACAGGTCCCGGGTCATCGTTTTTTTTTTTTTTTTTTCATACTTTCCTATCATGGTTAAAAGGCAAAAGATATTCTTTAAACTGATGGCAGTTAAGCTCCATCCACAAAGAAATTGAGTTCAAGTCCCGGGTCATGTTTTTTTTTGTTTTTTTGTTTTGGGATTTTGACGACAGGTCCCGGGTCATCGTTTTTTTTTGTTTTTTTCATACTTTCCTATCATTGTTAAAAGGCAAAAGATATTCTTTAAACTGATGGCAGTTAAGCTCCATCCACAAAGAAATTGAGTTCAAGTCCTGGGTCATGTTTTTTTTTGTTTTTTTGTTTTGGGATTTTGACGACAGGTCCCGGGTCATCGTTTTTTTTTGTTTTTTTCATACTTTCCTATCATTGTTAAAAGGCAAAAGATATTCTTTAAACTGATGGCAGTTAAGCTCCATCCACAAAGAAATTGAGTTCAAGTCCCGGGTCATGTTTTTTTTTGTTTTTTTGTTTTTTCATACTTTTGGGATTTTGACGACAGGTCCCGGGTCATCGTTTTTTTTTTGTTATTTTTTCATACTTTTGGGATTTTGACGACAGGTCCCGGGTCATCGTTTTTTTTTTTTTTTTTTCATACTTTCCTATCATGGTTAAAAGGCAAAAGATATTCTTTAAACTGATGGCAGTTAAGCTCCATCCACAAAGAAATTGAGTTCAAGTCCCGGGTCATGTTTTTTTTTGTTTTTTTGTTTTGGGATTTTGACGACAGGTCCCGGGTCATCGTTTTTTTTTGTTTTTTTCATACTTTCCTATCATTGTTAAAAGGCAAAAGATATTCTTTAAACTGATGGCAGTTAAGCTCCATCCACAAAGAAATTGAGTTCAAGTCCTGGGTCATGTTTTTTTTTGTTTTTTTGTTTTGGGATTTTGACGACAGGTCCCGGGTCATCGTTTTTTTTTGTTTTTTTCATACTTTCCTATCATTGTTAAAAGGCAAAAGATATTCTTTAAACTGATGGCAGTTAAGCTCCATCCACAAAGAAATTGAGTTCAAGTCCCGGGTCATGTTTTTTTTTGTTTTTTTGTTTTTTCATACTTTTGGGATTTTGACGACAGGTCCCGGGTCATCGTTTTTTTTTTTTTTTTTCATACTTTCCTATCATGGTTAAAAGGCAAAATATATTCTTTAAACTGATGGCAGTTAAGCTCCATCCACAAAGAAATTGAGTTCAAGTCCCGGGTCATGTTTTTTTTTGTTTTTTGTTTTTTTCATACTTTTGGGATTTTGACGACAGGTCCCGGGTCATCGTTTTTTTTTTTTTTTTTTTTTTTTTTCATACTTTCCTATCATGGTTAAAAGGCAAAAGTTATTCTTTAAACTGATGACAGTTAAGCTCCATCCACAAAGAAATTGAGTTCAAGTCCCGGGTCATGTTTTTTTTTGTTTTTTTGTTTTGGGATTTTGACGACAGGTCCCGGGTCATCGTTTTTTTTTTTTTTTCATACTTTCCTATCATGGTTAAAAGGCAAAAGATATTCTTTAAACTGATGGCAGTTAAGCTCCATCCACAAAGAAATTGACTTCAAGTCCCGGGTCATGTTTTTTTTAGTTTTTTGTTTTTTTCATACTTTTGGGATTTTGACGACAGGTCCCGGGTCATCGTTTTTTGTTTTTTTTCATACTTTCCTATCATGGTTAAAAGGCAAAAGATATTCTTTAAACTGATGGCAGTTAAGCTCCATCCACAAAGAAATTGACTTCAAGTCCCGGGTCATGTTTTTTTTTTTTTCATACTTTTGGGATCTTGACGACAGGTCCCGGGTCATCGTTTTTTTTTTTTTTTTTTTTTTTTCATACTTTCATATCATGGTTAAAAGGCAAAAGATATTCTTTAAACTGATGGCAGTTAAGCTCCATCCACAAAGAAATTGAGTTCAAGTCCCGGGTCATCGTTTTTTTTTTTTTTTCATACTTTCCTATCATGGTTAAAAGGCAAAATATATTCTTTAAACTGATGGCAGTTAAGCTCCATCCACAAAGAAATTGAGTTCAAGTCCCGGATCATGTTTTTTTTTGTTTTTTGTTTTTTTCATACTTTTGGGATTTTGACGACAGGTCCCGGGTCATCGTTTTTTGTTTTTTTTTCATACTTTCCTATCATGGTTAAAAGGCAAAATATATTCTTTAAACTGATGGCAGTTAAGCTCCATCCACAAAGAAATTGAGTTCAAAGTCCCGGGTCATGTTTTTTTTTGTTTTTTGTTTTTTTCATACTTTTGGGATTTTGACGACAGGTCCCGGGTCATCGTTTTTTGTTTTTTTTCATACTTTCCTATCATGGTTAAAAGGCAAAAGATATTCTTTAAACTGATGGCAGTTAAGCTCCATCCACAAAGAAATTGAGTTCAAGTCCCGGGTCATGTTTTTTTTTGTTTTTTGTTTTTTTCATACTTTTGGGATTTTGACGACAGGTCCCGGGTTATCGTTTTTTTTTTTTTTTTTTTTTTTTTTTCATACTTTCCTATCATGGTTAAAAGGCAAAAGATATTCTTTAAACTGATGGCAGTTAAGCTCCATCCACAAAGAAATTGAGTTCAAGTCCCGGGTCATGTTTTTTTTTGTTTGGTTTTTTTTGGATTTTGACGACAGGTCCCGGGTCATCGTTTTTTTTTGTTTTTTTCATACTTTCCTATCATTGTTAAAAGGCAAAAGATATTCTTTAAACTGATGGCAGTTAAGCTCCATCCACAAAGAAATTGAGTTCAAGTCCCGGGTCATGTTTTTTTTTGTTTTTTTGTTTTGGGATTTTGACGACAGGTCCCGGGTCATCGTTTTTTTTTGTTTTTTTCATACTTTCCTATCATTGTTAAAAGGCAAAAGATATTCTTTAAACTGATGGCAGTTAAGCTCCATCCACAAAGAAATTGAGTTCAAGTCCTGGGTCATGTTTTTTTTTGTTTTTTTGTTTTGGGATTTTGACGACAGGTCCCGGGTCATCGTTTTTTTTTGTTTTTTTCATACTTTCCTATCATTGTTAAAAGGCAAAAGATATTCTTTAAACTGATGGCAGTTAAGCTCCATCCACAAAGAAATTGAGTTCAAGTCCCGGGTCATGTTTTTTTTTGTTTTTTTGTTTTTTCATACTTTTGGGATTTTGACGACAGGTCCCGGGTCATCGTTTTTTTTTTTTTTTTTTCATACTTTCCTATCATGGTTAAAAGGCAAAATATATTCTTTAAACTGATGGCAGTTAAGCTCCATCCACAAAGAAATTGAGTTCAAGTCCCGGGTCATGTTTTTTTTTGTTTTTTGTTTTTTTCATACTTTTGGGATTTTGACGACAGGTCCCGGGTCATCGTTTTTTGTTTTTTTTCATACTTTCCTATCATGGTTAAAAGGCAAAAGATATTCTTTAAACTGATGGCAGTTAAGCTCCATCCACAAATAAATTGAGTTCAAGTCCCGGGTCATGTTTTTTTTTGTTTTTTGTTTTTTTCATACTTTTGGGATTTTGACGACAGGTCCCGGGTCATCGTTTTTTTTGTTTTTTTTTTCATACTTTCCTATCATTGTTAAAAGGCAAAAGATATTCTTTAAACTGATGGCAGTTAAGCTCCATCCACAAAGAAATTGAGTTCAAGTCCCGGGTCATGTTTTTTTTGTTTTTTTGTTTTTTCATACTTTTGGGATTTTGACGACAGGTCCCGGGTCATCGTTTTTTTTTTTTTTTTTTCATACTTTCCTATCATGGTTAAAAGGCAAAATATATTCTTTAAACTGATGGCAGTTAAGCTCCATCCACAAAGAAATTGAGTTCAAGTCCCGGGTCATGTTTTTTTTTGTTTTTTGTTTTTTTCATACTTTTGGGATTTTGACGACAGGTCCCGGGTCATCGTTTTTTGTTTTTTTTCATACTTTCCTATCATGGTTAAAAGGCAAAAGATATTCTTTAAACTGATGGCAGTTGAGCTCCATCCACAAAGAAATTGAGTTCAAGTCCCGGGTAATGTTTTTTTTTGTTTTTTTCATACTTTTGGGATTTTGACGACAGGTCCCGGGTCATCGTTTTTTTTTTTTTTTTTTTTTTTTTTTCATACTTTCCTATCATGGTTAAAAGGCAAAATATATTCTTTAAACTGATGGCAGTTAAGCTCCATCCACAAAGAAATTGAGTTCAAGTCCCGGGTCATGTTTTTATTTGTTTTTTGTTTTTTTCATACTTTTGGGATTTTGACGACAGGTCCCGGGTCATCGTTTTTTTTTTTGTTTTTGTTTTTTTTCATACTTTCCTATCATGGTTAAAAGGCAAAATATATTCTTTAAACTGATGGCAGTTAAGCTCCATCCACAAAGAAATTGAGTTCAAGTCCCGGGTCATGTTTGTTTTTTTTTCATACTTTTGGGATTTTGACGACAGGTCCCGGGTCATCGTTTTTTTTTTTTTTTTTTTTTTTTCATACTTTCATATCATAGTTAAAAGGCAAAAGATATTCTTTAAACTGATGGCAGTTGAGCTCCATCCACAAAGAAATTGAGTTCAAGTCCCGGGTAATGTTTTTTTTTGTTTTTTGTTTTTTTCATACTTTTGGGATTTTGACGACAGGTCCCGGGTCATCGTTTTTTTTTTTTTTTTTTTTTTTTTTCATACTTTCCTATCATGGTTAAAAGGCAAAATATATTCTTTAAACTGATGGCAGTTAAGCTCCATCCACAAAGAAATTGAGTTCAAGTCCCGGGTCATGTTTTTTTTTTTTTCATACTTTTGGGATTTTGACGACAGGTCCCGGGTCATCGTTTTTTTTTTTTTTTTTTTTTTTTCATACTTTCATATCATGGTTAAAAGGCAAAAGATATCCTTTAAACTGATGGCAGTTGAGCTCCATCCACAAAGAAATTGAGTTCAAGTCCCGGGTCATGTTTTTTTTAGTTTTTTGTTTTTTTCATACTTTTGGGATTTTGACGACAGGCCCGGGTCATTGTTTTTTTTGTTTTTTTCATACTTTCCTATCATGGTTAAAAGGCAAAATATATTCTTTAAACTGATGGCAGTTAAGCTCCATCCACAAAGAAATTGAGTTCAAGTCCCGGATCATGTTTTTTTTTGTTTTTTTGTTTTTTTCATACTTTTGGGATTTTGACGACAGGTCCCGGGTCATCGTTTTTTGTTTTTTTTTCATACTTTCCTATCATGGTTAAAAGGCAAAATATATTCTTTAAACTGATGGCAGTTAAGCTCCATCCACAAAGAAATTGAGTTCAAAGTCCCGGGTCATGTTTTTTTTTGTTTTTTGTTTTTTTCATACTTTTGGGATTTTGACGACAGGTCCCGGGTCATCGTTTTTTGTTTTTTTTCATACTTTCCTATCATGGTTAAAAGGCAAAAGATATTCTTTAAACTGATGGCAGTTAAGCTCCATCCACAAAGAAATTGAGTTCAAGTCCCGGGTCATGTTTTTTTTTGTTTTTTGTTTTTTTCATACTTTTGGGATTTTGACGACAGGTCCCGGGTCATCGTTTTTTTTTTTTTTTTTTTTTTTTTTCATACTTTCCTATCATGGTTAAAAGGCAAAAGATATTCTTTAAACTGATGGCAGTTAAGCTCCATCCACAAAGAAATTGAGTTCAAGTCCCGGGTCATGTTTTTTTTTGTTTTTTTGTTTTTTCATACTTTTGGGATTTTAACGACAGGTCCCGGGTCATCGTTTTTTTTTTTTTTTTTTTTTTTCATACTTTCATATCATGGTTAAGAGGCAAAAGATATTCTTTAAACTGATGGCAGTTAAGCTCCATCCACAAAGAAATTGAGTTCAAGTCCCAGGTTAGGTTTTTTTTTTTTTTTTTTTTTCATACTTTTGGGATTTTGACGACAGGTCCCGGGTCATCGTTTTTTTTTTTTTTTTTTCATACTTTCCTATCATGGTTAAAAGGCAAAATATATTCTTTAAACTGATGGCAGTTAAGCTCCATCCACAAAGAAATTGAGTTCAAGTCCCGGGTCATGTTTTTTTTTTTTTCATACTTTTGGGATTTTGACGACAGGTCCCGGGTCATCGTTTTTTTTTTTTTTTTTTTTCATACTTTTGGGATTTTGACGACAGGTCCCGGGTCATCGTTTTTTTTTTTTTTTTTTTTTTTTTTCATACTTTCCTATCATGGTTAAAAGGCAAAAGATATTCTTTAAACTGATGGCAGTTAAGCTCCATCCACAAAGAAATTGAGTTCAAGTCCCGGGTCATGTTTTTTTTTGGATTTTGACGACAGGTCCCGGGTCATCGTTTTTTTTTGTTTTTTTCATACTTTCCTATCATTGTTAAAAGGCAAAAGATATTCTTTAAACTGATGGCAGTTAAGCTCCATCCACAAAGAAATTGAGTTCAAGTCCCAGGTTAGGTTTTTTTTTTTTTTTTTTTTTCATACTTTTGGGATTTTGACGACAGGTCCCGGGTCATCGTTTTTTTTTGTTTTTTTCATACTTTCCTATCATTGTTAAAAGGCAAAAGATATTCTTTAAACTGATGGCAGTTAAGCTCCATCCACAAAGAAATTGAGTTCAAGTCCTGGGTCATGTTTTTTTTTGTTTTTTTGTTTTGGGATTTTGACGACAGGTCCCGGGTCATCGTTTTTTTTTGTTTTTTTCATACTTTCCTATCATTGTTAAAAGGCAAAAGATATTCTTTAAACTGATGGCAGTTAAGCTCCATCCACAAAGAAATTGAGTTCAAGTCCCGGGTCATGTTTTTTTTTGTTTTTTTGTTTTTTCATACTTTTGGGATTTTGACGACAGGTCCCGGGTCATCGTTTTTTTTTTTTTTTTTCATACTTTCCTATCATGGTTAAAAGGCAAAATATATTCTTTAAACTGATGGCAGTTAAGCTCCATCCACAAAGAAATTGAGTTCAAAGTCCCGGGTCATGTTTTTTTTTGTTTTTTGTTTTTTTCATACTTTTGGGATTTTGACGACAGGTCCCGGGTCATCGTTTTTTGTTTTTTTTCATACTTTCCTATCATGGTTAAAAGGCAAAAGATATTCTTTAAACTGATGGCAGTTAAGCTCCATCCACAAAGAAATTGAGTTCAAGTCCCGGGTCATGTTTTTTTTTGTTTTTTGTTTTTTTCATACTTTTGGGATTTTGACGACAGGTCCCGGGTCATCGTTTTTTTTTTTTTTTTTTTTTTTTTCATACTTTCCTATCATGGTTAAAAGGCAAAAGATATTCTTTAAACTGATGGCAGTTAAGCTCCATCCACAAAGAAATTGAGTTCAAGTCCCGGGTCATGTTTTTTTTTGTTTGGTTTTTTTTGGATTTTGACGACAGGTCCCGGGTCATCGTTTTTTTTTTTTTTTTTCATACTTTCATATCATGGTTAAGAGGCAAAAGATATTCTTTAAACTGATGGCAGTTAAGCTCCATCCACAAAGAAATTGAGTTCAAGTCCCAGGTTAGGTTTTTTTTTTTTTTTTTTTTTCATACTTTTGGGATTTTGACGACAGGTCCCGGGTCATCGTTTTTTTTTTTTTTTTTTTCATACTTTCCTATCATGGTTAAAAGGCAAAATATATTCTTTAAACTGATGGCAGTTAAGCTCCATCCACAAAGAAATTGAGTTCAAGTCCCGGGTCATGTTTTTTTTTTTTTCATACTTTTGGGATTTTGACGACAGGTCCCGGGTCATCGTTTTTTTTTTTTTTTTTTTTCATACTTTTGGGATTTTGACGACAGGTCCCGGGTCATCGTTTTTTTTTTTTTTTTTCATACTTTCCTATCATGGTTAAAAGGCAAAAGATATTCTTTAAACTGATGGCAGTTAAGCTCCATCCACAAAGAAATTGAGTTCAAGTCCCGGGTCATGTTTTTTTTTGTTTTTTTGTTTTGGGATTTTGACGACAGGTCCCGGGTCATCGTTTTTTTTTGTTTTTTTCATACTTTCCTATCATTGTTAAAAGGCAAAAGATATTCTTTAAACTGATGGCAGTTAAGCTCCATCCACAAAGAAATTGAGTTCAAGTCCTGGGTCATGTTTTTTTTTGTTTTTTTGTTTTGGGATTTTGACGACAGGTCCCGGGTCATCGTTTTTTTTTGTTTTTTTCATACTTTCCTATCATTGTTAAAAGGCAAAAGATATTCTTTAAACTGATGGCAGTTAAGCTCCATCCACAAAGAAATTGAGTTCAAGTCCCGGGTCATGTTTTTTTTTGTTTTTTTGTTTTTTCATACTTTTGGGATTTTGACGACAGGTCCCGGGTCATCGTTTTTTTTTTTTTTTTTTCATACTTTCCTATCATGGTTAAAAGGCAAAATATATTCTTTAAACTGATGGCAGTTAAGCTCCATCCACAAAGAAATTGAGTTCAAGTCCCGGGTCATGTTTTTTTTTGTTTTTTGTTTTTTTCATACTTTTGGGATTTTGACGACAGGTCCCGGGTCATCGTTTTTTTTTTTTTTTTTTTTTTTTTTCATACTTTCCTATCATGGTTAAAAGGCAAAAGTTATTCTTTAAACTGATGGCAGTTAAGCTCCATCCACAAAGAAATTGAGTTCAAGTCCCGGGTCATGTTTTTTTTTGTTTTTTTGTTTTGGGATTTTGACGACAGGTCCCGGGTCATCGTTTTTTGTTTTTTTTCATACTTTCCTATCATGGTTAAAAGGCAAAAGATATTTTTTAAACTGATGGCAGTTGAGCTCCATCCACAAAGAAATTGAGTTCAAGTCCCGGGAAATGTTTTTTTTTGTTTTTTGTTTTTTTCATACTTTTGGGATTTTGACGACAGGTCCCGGGTCATCGTTTTTTTTTTTTTTCATACTTTCCTATCATGGTTAAAAGGCAAAATATATTCTTTAAACTGATGGCAGTTAAGCTCCATCCACAAAGAAATTGAGTTCAAGTCCCGGGTCATGTTTTTTTTTGTTTTTTGTTTTTTTCATTCTTTTGGGATTTTGACGACAGGTCCCGGGTCATCGTTTTTTGTTTTTTTTCATACTTTCCTATCATGGTTAAAAGGCAAAAGTTATTCTTTAAACTGATGGCAGTTAAGCTCCATCCACAAAGAAATTGAGTTCAAGTCCCGGGTCATGTTTTTTTTTGTTTTTTTGTTTTGGGATTTTGACGACAGGTCCCGGGTCATCGTTTTTTTTTTTTTTTCATACTTTCCTATCATGGTTAAAAGGCAAAAGATATTCTTTAAACTGATGGCAGTTAAGCTCCATCCACATAGAAATTGAGTTCAAGTCCCGGGTCATGTTTTTTTTTTTTCATACTTTTGGGATCTTGACGACAGGTCCCGGGTCATCGTTTTTTTTTTTTTTGTTGTTTTTTCATACTTTCATATCATGGTTAAAAGGCAAAAGATATTCTTTAAACTGATGGCAGTTAAGCTCCATCCACAAAGAAATTGAGTTCAAGTCCCGGGTCATGTTTTTTTTAGTTTTTTGTTTTTTTCATACTTTTGGGATTTTGACGACAGGTCCCGGGTCATCGTTTTTTGTTTTTTTTCATACTTTCCTATCATGGTTAAAAGGCAAAAGATATTCTTTAAACTGATGGCAGTTAAGCTCCATCCACAAAGAAATTGAGTTCAAGTCCCGGGTCATGTTTTTTTTTTTTTCATACTTTTGGGATCTTGACGACAGGTCCCGGGTCATCGTTTTTTTTTTTTTTTTTTTTTTTTCATACTTTCATATCATGGTTAAAAGGCAAAAGATATTCTTTAAACTGATGGCAGTTAAGCTCCATCCACAAAGAAATTGAGTTCAAGTCCCGGGTCATCGTTTTTTTTTTTTTTTTCATACTTTCCTATCATGGTTAAAAGGCAAAATATATTCTTTAAACTGATGGCAGTTAAGCTCCATCCACAAAGAAATTGAGTTCAAGTCCCGGATCATGTTTTTTTTTGTTTTTTGTTTTTTTCATACTTTTGGGATTTTGACGACAGGTCCCGGGTCATCGTTTTTTGTTTTTTTTCATACTTTCCTATCATGGTTAAAAGGCAAAAGATATTCTTTAAACTGATGGCAGTTAAGCTCCATCCACAAAGAAATTGAGTTCAAGTCCCGGGTCATGTTTTTTTTTGTTTTTTGTTTTTTTCATACTTTTGGGATTTTGACGACAGGTCCCGGGTCATCGTTTTTTTTTTTTTTTTTTTTTTTTTTCATACTTTCCTATCATGGTTAAAAGGCAAAAGATATTCTTTAAACTGATGGCAGTTAAGCTCCATCCACAAAGAAATTGAGTTCAAGTCCCGGGTCATGTTTTTTTTTGTTTGGTTTTTTTTGGATTTTGACGACAGGTCCCGGGTCATCGTTTTTTTTTGTTTTTTTCATACTTTCCTATCATTGTTAAAAGGCAAAAGATATTCTTTAAACTGATGGCAGTTAAGCTCCATCCACAAAGAAATTGAGTTCAAGTCCCGGGTCATGTTTTTTTTTGTTTTTTTGTTTTTTCATACTTTTGGGATTTTAACGACAGGTCCCGGGTCATCGTTTTTTTTTTTTTTTTTTTTTTTCATACTTTCATATCATGGTTAAGAGGCAAAAGATATTATTTAAACTGATGGCAGTTAAGCTCCATCCACAAAGAAATTGAGTTCAAGTCCCGGATCATGTTTTTTTTTGTTTTTTGTTTTTTTCATACTTTTGGGATTTTGACGACAGGTCCTGGGTCATCGTTTTTTTTTTTTTTTTTCATACTTTCCTATCATGGTTAAAAGGCAAAATATATTCTTTAAACTGATGGCAGTTAAGCTCCATCCACAAAGAAATTGAGTTCAAAGTCCCGGGTCATGTTTTTTTTTGTTTTTTGTTTTTTTCATACTTTTGGGATTTTGACGACAGGTCCCGGGTCATCGTTTTTTGTTTTTTTTCATACTTTCCTATCATGGTTAAAAGGCAAAAGATATTCTTTAAACTGATGGCAGTTAAGCTCCATCCACAAAGAAATTGAGTTCAAGTCCCGGGTCATGTTTTTTTTTGTTTTTTGTTTTTTTCATACTTTTGGGATTTTGACGACAGGTCCCGGGTCATCGTTTTTTTTTTTTTTTTTTTTTTCATACTTTCATATCATGGTTAAAAGGCAAAATATATTCTTTAAACTGATGGCAGTTAAGCTCCATCCACAAAGAAATTGAGTTCAAGTCCCAGGTTATGTTTTTTTTTTTTTTTCATACTTTTGGGATTTTGACGACAGGTCCCGGGTCATCGTTTTTTTTTTTTTTTTTTCATACTTTCCTATCATGGTTAAAAGGCAAAAGATATTCTTTAAACTGATGGCAGTTAAGCTCCATCCACAAAGAAATTGAGTTCAAGTCCCGGGTCATGTTTTTTTTTTTTTTTTTTTTTTGGGATTTTGACGACAGGTCCCGGGTCATCGTTTTTTTTTTTTTTTCATACTTTCCTATCATGGTTAAAAGGCAAAAGATATTCTTTAAACTGATGGCAGTTAAGCTCCATCCACATAGAAATTGAGTTCAAGTCCCGGGTCATGTTTTTTTTTTTTTCATACTTTTGGGATTTTGACGACAGGTCCCGGGTCATCGTTTTTTGTTTTTTTTCATACTTTCATATCATGGTTAAAAGGCAAAATATATTCTTTAAACTGATGGCAGTTAAGCTCCATCCACAAAGAAATTGAGTTCAAGTCCCGGGTCATGTTTTTTTTTTTTTCATACTTTTGGGATTTTGACGACAGGTCCCGGGTCATCGTTTTTTTTTTGTTTTGTTTTTTCATACTTTCATATCATGGTTAAAAGGCAAAAGATATTCTTTAAACTGATGGCAGTTAAGCTCCATCCACAAAGAAATTGAGTTCAAGTCCCGGGTCATGTTTTTTTTAGTTTTTAGTTTTTTTCATACTTTTGGGATTTTGACGACAGGTCCCGGGTCATCGTTTTTTTTGTTTTTTTCATACTTTCCTATCATGGTTAAAAGGCAAAATATATTCTTTAAACTGATGGCAGTTAAGCTCCATCCACAAAGAAATTGAGTTCAAGTCCCGGATCATGTTTTTTTTTGTTTTTTGTTTTTTTCATACTTTTGGGATTTTGACGACAGGTCCCGGGTCATCGTTTTTTTTTTTTTTTTTCATACTTTCCTATCATGGTTAAAAGGCAAAATATATTCTTTAAACTGATGGCAGTTAAGCTCCATCCACAAAGAAATTGAGTTCAAAGTCCCGGGTCATGTTTTTTTTTGTTTTTTGTTTTTTTCATACTTTTGGGATTTTGACGACAGGTCCCGGGTCATCGTTTTTTGTTTTTTTTCATACTTTCCTATCATGGTTAAAAGGCAAAAGATATTCTTTAAACTGATGGCAGTTAAGCTCCATCCACAAAGAAATTGAGTTCAAGTCCCGGGTCATGTTTTTTTTTGTTTTTTGTTTTTTTCATACTTTTGGGATTTTGACGACAGGTCCCGGGTCATCGTTTTTTTTTTTTTTTTTTTTTTTTCATACTTTCATATCATGGTTAAAAGGCAAAATATATTCTTTAAACTGATGGCAGTTAAGCTCCATCCACAAAGAAATTGAGTTCAAGTCCCAGGTTATGTTTTTTTTTTTTTTTCATACTTTTGGGATTTTGACGACAGGTCCCGGGTCATCGTTTTTTTTTTTTTTTTTCATACTTTCCTATCATGGTTAAAAGGCAAAAGATATTCTTTAAACTGATGGCAGTTAAGCTACATCCACAAAGAAATTGAGTTCAAGTCCCGGGTCATGTTTTTATTTGTTTTTTGTTTTTTTCATACTTTTGGGATTTTGACGACAGGTCCCGGGTCATCGTTTTTTGTTTTTTTTCATACTTTCCTATCATGGTTAAAAGGCAAAAGATATTCTTTAAACTGATGGCAGTTAAGCTCCATCCACAAAGAAATTGAGTTCAAGTCCCGGGTCATCGTTTTTTTTTTTTTTTTCATACTTTCCTATCATGGTTAAAAGGCAAAATATATTCTTTAAACTGATGGCAGTTAAGCTCCATCCACAAAGAAATTGAGCTCAAAGTCCCGGGTCATGTTTTTTTTTGTTTTTTGTTTTTTTCATACTTTTGGGATTTTGACGACAGGTCCCGGGTCATCGTTTTTTTTTTTTTTTTTCATACTTTCCTATCATGGTTAAAAGGCAAAAGATATTCTTTAAACTGATGGCAGTTAAGCTCCATCCACAAAGAAATTGAGTTCAAGTCCCGGGTCATCGTTTTTTTTTTTTTTTTCATACTTTCCTATCATGGTTAAAAGGCAAAATATATTCTTTAAACTGATGGCAGTTAAGCTCCATCCACAAAGAAATTGAGTTCAAGTCCCGGATCATGTTTTTTTTTGTTTTTTGTTTTTTTCATACTTTTGGGATTTTGACGACAGGTCCCGGGTCATCGTTTTTTGTTTTATTTTCATACTTTCCTATCATGGTTAAAAGGCAAAATATATTCTTTAAACTGATGGCAGTTAAGCTCCATCCACAAAGAAATTGAGTTCAAAGTCCCGGGTCATGTTTTTTTTTGTTTTTTGTTTTTTTCATACTTTTGGGATTTTGACGACAGGTCCCGGGTCATCGTTTTTTGTTTTTTTTCATACTTTCCTATCATGGTTAAAAGGCAAAAGATATTCTTTAAACTGATGGCAGTTAAGCTCCATCCACAAAGAAATTGAGTTCAAGTCCCGGGTCATGTTTTTTTTTGTTTTTTGTTTTTTTCATACTTTTGGGATTTTGACGACAGGTCCCGGGTCATCGTTTTTTTTTTTTTTTTTTTTTTTTTTCATACTTTCCTATCATGGTTAAAAGGCAAAAGATATTCTTTAAACTGATGGCAGTTAAGCTCCATCCACAAAGAAATTGAGTTCAAGTCCCGGGTCATGTTTTTTTTTGTTTGGTTTTTTTTGGATTTTGACGACAGGTCCCGGGTCATCGTTTTTTTTTGTTTTTTTCATACTTTCCTATCATTGTTAAAAGGCAAAAGATATTCTTTAAACTGATGGCAGTTAAGCTCCATCCACAAAGAAATTGAGTTCAAGTCCCGGGTCATGTTTTTTTTTGTTTTTTTGTTTTTTCATACTTTTGGGATTTTAACGACAGGTCCCGGGTCATCGTTTTTTTTTTTTTTTTTTTTTTTCATACTTTCATATCATGGTTAAGAGGCAAAAGATATTATTTAAACTGATGGCAGTTAAGCTCCATCCACAAAGAAATTGAGTTCAAGTCCCGGATCATGTTTTTTTTTGTTTTTTGTTTTTTTCATACTTTTGGGATTTTGACGACAGGTCCTGGGTCATCGTTTTTTTTTTTTTTTTTCATACTTTCCTATCATGGTTAAAAGGCAAAATATATTCTTTAAACTGATGGCAGTTAAGCTCCATCCACAAAGAAATTGAGTTCAAAGTCCCGGGTCATGTTTTTTTTTGTTTTTTGTTTTTTTCATACTTTTGGGATTTTGACGACAGGTCCCGGGTCATCGTTTTTTGTTTTTTTTCATACTTTCCTATCATGGTTAAAAGGCAAAAGATATTCTTTAAACTGATGGCAGTTAAGCTCCATCCACAAAGAAATTGAGTTCAAGTCCCGGGTCATGTTTTTTTTTGTTTTTTGTTTTTTTCATACTTTTGGGATTTTGACGACAGGTCCCGGGTCATCGTTTTTTTTTTTTTTTTTTTTTTCATACTTTCATATCATGGTTAAAAGGCAAAATATATTCTTTAAACTGATGGCAGTTAAGCTCCATCCACAAAGAAATTGAGTTCAAGTCCCAGGTTATGTTTTTTTTTTTTTTTCATACTTTTGGGATTTTGACGACAGGTCCCGGGTCATCGTTTTTTTTTTTTTTTTTTCATACTTTCCTATCATGGTTAAAAGGCAAAAGATATTCTTTAAACTGATGGCAGTTAAGCTCCATCCACAAAGAAATTGAGTTCAAGTCCCGGGTCATGTTTTTTTTTTTTTTTTTTTTTTGGGATTTTGACGACAGGTCCCGGGTCATCGTTTTTTTTTTTTTTTCATACTTTCCTATCATGGTTAAAAGGCAAAAGATATTCTTTAAACTGATGGCAGTTAAGCTCCATCCACATAGAAATTGAGTTCAAGTCCCGGGTCATGTTTTTTTTTTTTTCATACTTTTGGGATTTTGACGACAGGTCCCGGGTCATCGTTTTTTGTTTTTTTTCATACTTTCATATCATGGTTAAAAGGCAAAATATATTCTTTAAACTGATGGCAGTTAAGCTCCATCCACAAAGAAATTGAGTTCAAGTCCCGGGTCATGTTTTTTTTTTTTTCATACTTTTGGGATTTTGACGACAGGTCCCGGGTCATCGTTTTTTTTTTGTTTTGTTTTTTCATACTTTCATATCATGGTTAAAAGGCAAAAGATATTCTTTAAACTGATGGCAGTTAAGCTCCATCCACAAAGAAATTGAGTTCAAGTCCCGGGTCATGTTTTTTTTAGTTTTTAGTTTTTTTCATACTTTTGGGATTTTGACGACAGGTCCCGGGTCATCGTTTTTTTTGTTTTTTTCATACTTTCCTATCATGGTTAAAAGGCAAAATATATTCTTTAAACTGATGGCAGTTAAGCTCCATCCACAAAGAAATTGAGTTCAAGTCCCGGATCATGTTTTTTTTTGTTTTTTGTTTTTTTCATACTTTTGGGATTTTGACGACAGGTCCCGGGTCATCGTTTTTTTTTTTTTTTTTCATACTTTCCTATCATGGTTAAAAGGCAAAATATATTCTTTAAACTGATGGCAGTTAAGCTCCATCCACAAAGAAATTGAGTTCAAAGTCCCGGGTCATGTTTTTTTTTGTTTTTTGTTTTTTTCATACTTTTGGGATTTTGACGACAGGTCCCGGGTCATCGTTTTTTGTTTTTTTTCATACTTTCCTATCATGGTTAAAAGGCAAAAGATATTCTTTAAACTGATGGCAGTTAAGCTCCATCCACAAAGAAATTGAGTTCAAGTCCCGGGTCATGTTTTTTTTTGTTTTTTGTTTTTTTCATACTTTTGGGATTTTGACGACAGGTCCCGGGTCATCGTTTTTTTTTTTTTTTTTTTTTTTTCATACTTTCATATCATGGTTAAAAGGCAAAATATATTCTTTAAACTGATGGCAGTTAAGCTCCATCCACAAAGAAATTGAGTTCAAGTCCCGGGTCATGTTTTTTTTTTTTTTTTTTTTTTGGGATTTTGACGACAGGTCCCGGGTCATCGTTTTTTTTTTGTTTTTTTCATACTTTCCTATCATGGTTAAAAGGCAAAAGATATTCTTTAAACTGATGGCAGTTAAGCTCCATCCACAAAGAAATTGAGTTCAAGTCCCGGGTCATGTTTTTTTTTTTTTTTTTTTTTTGGGATTTTGACGACAGGTCCCGGGTCATCGTTTTTTTTTTTTTTTCATACTTTCCTATCATGGTTAAAAGGCAAAAGATATTCTTTAAACTGATGGCAGTTAAGCTCCATCCACATAGAAATTGAGTTCAAGTCCCGGGTCATGTTTTTTTTTTTTTCATACTTTTGGGATTTTGACGACAGGTCCCGGGTCATCGTTTTTTGTTTTTTTTCATACTTTCATATCATGGTTAAAAGGCAAAATATATTCTTTAAACTGATGGCAGTTAAGCTCCATCCACAAAGAAATTGAGTTCAAGTCCCGGGTCATGTTTTTTTTTTTTTCATACTTTTGGGATTTTGACGACAGGTCCCGGGTCATCGTTTTTTTTTTGTTTTGTTTTTTCATACTTTCATATCATGGTTAAAAGGCAAAAGATATTCTTTAAACTGATGGCAGTTAAGCTCCATCCACAAAGAAATTGAGTTCAAGTCCCGGGTCATGTTTTTTTTAGTTTTTAGTTTTTTTCATACTTTTGGGATTTTGACGACAGGTCCCGGGTCATCGTTTTTTTTGTTTTTTTCATACTTTCCTATCATGGTTAAAAGGCAAAATATATTCTTTAAACTGATGGCAGTTAAGCTCCATCCACAAAGAAATTGAGTTCAAGTCCCGGATCATGTTTTTTTTTGTTTTTTGTTTTTTTCATACTTTTGGGATTTTGACGACAGGTCCCGGGTCATCGTTTTTTTTTTTTTTTTTCATACTTTCCTATCATGGTTAAAAGGCAAAATATATTCTTTAAACTGATGGCAGTTAAGCTCCATCCACAAAGAAATTGAGTTCAAAGTCCCGGGTCATGTTTTTTTTTGTTTTTTGTTTTTTTCATACTTTTGGGATTTTGACGACAGGTCCCGGGTCATCGTTTTTTGTTTTTTTTCATACTTTCCTATCATGGTTAAAAGGCAAAAGATATTCTTTAAACTGATGGCAGTTAAGCTCCATCCACAAAGAAATTGAGTTCAAGTCCCGGGTCATGTTTTTTTTTGTTTTTTGTTTTTTTCATACTTTTGGGATTTTGACGACAGGTCCCGGGTCATCGTTTTTTTTTTTTTTTTTTTTTTTTCATACTTTCATATCATGGTTAAAAGGCAAAATATATTCTTTAAACTGATGGCAGTTAAGCTCCATCCACAAAGAAATTGAGTTCAAGTCCCAGGTTATGTTTTTTTTTTTTTTTCATACTTTTGGGATTTTGACGACAGGTCCCGGGTCATCGTTTTTTTTTTTTTTTTTCATACTTTCCTATCATGGTTAAAAGGCAAAAGATATTCTTTAAACTGATGGCAGTTAAGCTACATCCACAAAGAAATTGAGTTCAAGTCCCGGGTCATGTTTTTTTTTGTTTTTTTGTTTTGGGATTTTGACGACAGGTCCCGGGTCATCGTTTTTTTTTTTTTTTCATACTTTCCTATCATGGTTAAAAGGCAAAAGATATTCTTTAAACTGATGGCATATAAGCTCCATCCACATAGAAATTGAGTTCAAGTCCCGGGTCATGTTTTTTTTTTTTTCATACTTTTGGGATTTTGACGACAGGTCCCGGGTCATCGGTTTTTTTTTTTGGTTTTTTTTTTCATACTTTCCTATCATGGTTAAAAGGCAAAAGATATTCTTTAAACTGATGGCAGTTAAGCTCCATCCACAAAGAAATTGAGTTCAAGTCCCGGGTCATGTTTTTTTTTGTTTTTTTTGTTTTGGGATTTTGACGACAGGTCCCGGGTCATCGTTTTTTTTTTTTTTTTGTTTTTTTTTATACTTTCCTATCATGGTTAAAAGGCTAAAGATATTCTTTAAACTGATGGCAGTTAAGCTCCATCCACAAAGAAATTGAGTTCAAGTCCCGGGTCATGTTTTTTTTTGTTTTTTTGTTTTTTCATACTTTTGGGATTTTGACGACAGGTCCCGGGTCATCGTTTTTTTTTGTTTTTTTCATACTTTCCTATCATGGTTAAAAGGCAAAATATATTCTTTAAACTGATGGCAGTTAAGCTCCATCCACAAAGAAATTGAGTTCAAGTCCCGGATCATGTTTTTTTTTGTTTTTTGTTTTTTTCATACTTTTGGGATTTTGACGACAGGTCCCGGGTCATCGTTTTTTGTTTTTTTTTCATACTTTCCTATCATGGTTAAAAGGCAAAATATATTCTTTAAACTGATGGCAGTTAAGCTCCATCCACAAAGAAATTGAGTTCAAAGTCCCGGGTCATGTTTTTTTTTGTTTTTTGTTTTTTTCATACTTTTGGGATTTTGACGACAGGTCCCGGGTCATCGTTTTTTTTTTTTTTTTTTTTTCATACTTTCCTATCATTGTTAAATGGCAAAAGATATTCTTTAAACTGATGGCAGTTAAGCTCCATCCACAAATAAATTGAGTTCAAGTCCCGGGTCATGTTTTTTTTTTTTTTTTTTTTTTTCATACTTTTGGGATTTTGACGACAGGTCCCGGGTCATCGTTTTTTTTTTTTTTTTTTCATACTTTCCTATCATGGTTAAAAGGCAAAATATATTCTTTAAACTGATGGCAGTTAAGCTCCATCCACAAAGAAATTGAGTTCAAGTCCCGGGTCATGTTTTTTTTTGTTTTTTGTTTTTTTCATACTTTTGGGATTTTGACGACAGGTCCCGGGTCATCGTTTTTTGTTTTTTTTCATACTTTCCTATCATGGTTAAAAGGCAAAAGATATTCTTTAAACTGATGGCAGTTGAGCTCCATCCACAAAGAAATTGAGTTCAAGTCCCGGGTAATGTTTTTTTTTGTTTTTTTCATACTTTTGGGATTTTGACGACAGGTCCCGGGTCATCGTTTTTTTTTTCGTTTTTTTTTTTTTTTTCATACTTTCCTATCATGGTTAAAAGGCAAAATATATTCTTTAAACTGATGGCAGTTAAGCTCCATCCACAAAGAAATTGAGTTCAAGTCCCGGGTCATGTTTTTTTTTTTTTCATACTTTTGGGATTTTGACGACAGGTCCCGGGTCATCGTTTTTTTTTTTTTTTTTTTTTTTTTCATACTTTCCTATCATGGTTAAAAGGCAAAATATATTCTTTAAACTGATGGCAGTTAAGCTCCATCCACAAAGAAATTGAGTTCAAGTCCCGGGTCATGTTTTTTTTTTTTTCATACTTTTGGGATTTTGACGACAGGTCCCGGGTCATCGTTTTTTTTTTTTTTTTTTCATACTTTCATATCATGGTTAAAAGGCAAAAGATATTCTTTAAACTGATGGCAGTTGAGCTCCATCCACAAAGAAATTGAGTTCAAGTCCCGGGTCATGTTTTTATTTGTTTTTTGTTTTTTTCATACTTTTGGGATTTTGACGACAGGTCCCGGGTCATCGTTTTTTTTTTTTTTTCATACTTTCCTATCATGGTTAAAAGGCAAAAGATATTCTTTAAACTGATGGCAGTTAAGCTCCATCCACATAGAAATTGAGTTCAAGTCCCGGGTCATGTTTTTTTTTTTTTCATACTTTTGGGATTTTGACGACAGGTCCCGGGTCATCGGTTTTTTTTTTTGGTTTTTTTTTTTCATACTTTCCTATCATGGTTAAAAGGCAAAAGATATTCTTTAAACTGATGGCAGTTAAGCTCCATCCACAAAGAAATTGAGTTCAAGTCCCGGGTCATGTTTTTTTTTTTTTTTTTTTTTTTCATACTTTTGGGATTTTGACGACAGGTCCCGGGTCATCGTTTTTTTTGTTTTTTTCATACTTTCCTATCATGGTTAAAAGGCAAAATATATTCTTTAAACTGATGGCAGTTAAGCTCCATCCACAAAGAAATTGAGCTCAAAGTCCCGGGTCATGTTTTTTTTTGTTTTTTTGTTTTTTCATACTTTTGGGATTTTGACGACAGGTCCCGGGTCATCGTTTTTTTTTTTTTTTTCATACTTTCCTATCATGGTTAAAAGGCAAAAGATATTCTTTAAACTGATGGCAGTTGAGCTCCATCCACAAAGAAATTGAGTTCAAGTCCCGGGTAATGTTTTTTTTTGTTTTTTGTTTTTTTCATACTTTTGGGATTTTGACGACAGGTCCCGGGTCATCGTTTTTTTTTTTTTTTCATACTTTCCTATCATGGTTAAAAGGCAAAATATATTCTTTAAACTGATGGCAGTTAAGCTCCATCCACAAAGAAATTGAGTTCAAGTCCCGGGTCATGTTTTTTTTTGTTTTTTGTTTTTTTCATTCTTTTGGGATTTTGACGACAGGTCCCGGGTCATCGGTTTTTTTTTTTTTTTTTTTTTTTTTCATACTTTCCTATCATGGTTAAAAGGCAAAAGTTATTCTTTAAACTGATGGCAGTTAAGCTCCATCCACAAAGAAATTGAGTTCAAGTCCCGGGTCATGTTTTTTTTTGTTTTTTTGTTTTGGGATTTTGACGACAGGTCCCGGGTCATCGTTTTTTTTTTTTTTTCATACTTTCCTTTCATGGTTAAAAGGCAAAAGATATTCTTTAAACTGATGGCAGTTAAGCTCCATCCACAAAGAAATTGAGTTCAAGTCCTGGGTCATGTTTTTTTTTGTTTTTTTGTTTTGGGATTTTGACGACAGGTCCCGGGTCATCGTTTTTTTTTGTTTTTTTCATACTTTCCTATCATTGTTAAAAGGCAAAAGATATTCTTTAAACTGATGGCAGTTAAGCTCCATCCACAAAGAAATTGAGTTCAAGTCCCGGGTCATGTTTTTTTTTGTTTTTTTGTTTTTTCATACTTTTGGGATTTTGACGACAGGTCCCGGGTCATCGTTTTTTTTTTTTTTTTTCATACTTTCCTATCATGGTTAAAAGGCAAAAGATATTCTTTAAACTGATGGCAGTTAAGCTCCATCCACAAAGAAATTGAGTTCAAGTCCCGGGTAATGTTTTTTTTTGTTTTTTGTTTTTTTCATACTTTTGGGATTTTGACGACAGGTCCCGGGTCATCGTTTTTTTTTTTTTTTCATACTTTCCTATCATGGTTAAAAGGCAAAAGATATTCTTTAAACTGATGGCAGTTAAGCTCCATCCACAAAGAAATTGAGTTCAAGTCCCGGGTCATGTTTTTTTTAGTTTTTAGTTTTTTTCATACTTTTGGGATTTTGACGACAGGTCCCGGGTCATCGTTTTTTTTGTTTTTTTCATACTTTCCTATCATGGTTAAAAGGCAAAATATATTCTTTAAACTGATGGCAGTTAAGCTCCATCCACAAAGAAATTGAGTTCAAGTCCCGGATCATGTTTTTTTTTGTTTTTTGTTTTTTTCATACTTTTGGGATTTTGACGACAGGTCCTGGGTCATCGTTTTTTTTTTTTTTTTTCATACTTTCCTATCATGGTTAAAAGGCAAAATATATTCTTTAAACTGATGGCAGTTAAGCTCCATCCACAAAGAAATTGAGTTCAAAGTCCCGGGTCATGTTTTTTTTTGTTTTTTGTTTTTTTCATACTTTTGGGATTTTGACGACAGGTCCCGGGTCATCGTTTTTTGTTTTTTTTCATACTTTCCTATCATGGTTAAAAGGCAAAAGATATTCTTTAAACTGATGGCAGTTAAGCTCCATCCACAAAGAAATTGAGTTCAAGTCCCGGGTCATGTTTTTTTTTGTTTTTTGTTTTTTTCATACTTTTGGGATTTTGACGACAGGTCCCGGGTCATCGTTTTTTTTTTTTTTTTTTTTTTTTTCATACTTTCATATCATGGTTAAAAGGCAAAATATATTCTTTAAACTGATGGCAGTTAAGCTCCATCCACAAAGAAATTGAGTTCAAGTCCCAGGTTATGTTTTTTTTTTTTTTTCATACTTTTGGGATTTTGACGACAGGTCCCGGGTCATCGTTTTTTGTTTTTTTTCATACTTTCCTATCATGGTTAAAAGGCAAAAGATATTCTTTAAACTGATGGCAGTTAAGCTCCATCCACATAGAAATTGAGTTCAAGTCCCGGGTCATGTTTGTTTTTTTTTTTTTTTTTTGGGATTTTGACGACAGGTCCCGGGTCATCGTTTTTTTTTTTTTTTCATACTTTCCTATCATGGTTAAAAGGCAAAAGATATTCTTTAAACTGATGGCAGTTAAGCTCCATCCACATAGAAATTGAGTTCAAGTCCCGGGTCATGTTTGTTTTTTTTTCATACTTTTGGGATTTTGACGACAGGTCCCGGGTCATCGTTTTTTGTTTTTTTTCATACTTTCATATCATGGTTAAAAGGCAAAATATATTCTTTAAACTGATGGCAGTTAAGCTCCATCCACAAAGAAATTGAGTTCAAGTCCCGGGTCATGTTTTTTTTTTTTTCATACTTTTGGGATTTTGACGACAGGTCCCGGGTCATCGTTTTTTTTTTGTTTGTTTTTTTCATACTTTCATATCATGGTTAAAAGGCAAAAGATATTCTTTAAACTGATGGCAGTTAAGCTCCATCCACAAAGAAATTGAGTTCAAGTCCCGGGTCATGTTTTTTTTAGTTTTTAGTTTTTTTCATACTTTTGGGATTTTGACGACAGGTCCCGGGTCATCGTTTTTTTTGTTTTTTTCATACTTTCCTATCATGGTTAAAAGGCAAAATATATTCTTTAAACTGATGGCAGTTAAGCTCCATCCACAAAGAAATTGAGTTCAAGTTCCGGATCATGTTTTTTTTTGTTTTTTGTTTTTTTCATACTTTTGGGATTTTGACGACAGGTCCCGGGTCATCGTTTTTTTTTTTTTTTTTTCATACTTTCCTATCATGGTTAAAAGGCAAAATATATTCTTTAAACTGATGGCAGTTAAGCTCCATCCACAAAGAAATTGAGTTCAAAGTCCCGGGTCATGTTTTTTTTTGTTTTTTGTTTTTTTCATACTTTTGGGATTTTGACGACAGGTCCCGGGTCATCGTTTTTTGTTTTTTTTCATACTTTCCTATCATGGTTAAAAGGCAAAAGATATTCTTTAAACTGATGGCAGTTAAGCTCCATCCACAAAGAAATTGAGTTCAAGTCCCGGGTCATGTTTTTTTTTGTTTTTTGTTTTTTTCATACTTTTGGGATTTTGACGACAGGTCCCGGGTCATCGTTTTTTTTTTTTTTTTTTTTTTTTCATACTTTCATATCATGGTTAAAAGGCAAAATATATTCTTTAAACTGATGGCAGTTAAGCTCCATCCACAAAGAAATTGAGTTCAAGTCCCAGGTTATGTTTTTTTTTTTTTTCATACTTTTGGGATTTTGACGACAGGTCCCGGGTCATCGTTTTTTTTTTTTTTTTTCATACTTTCCTATCATGGTTAAAAGGCAAAAGATATTCTTTAAACTGATGGCAGTTAAGCTCCATCCACAAAGAAATTGAGTTCAAGTCCCGGGTCATGTTTTTTTTTGTTTTTTTGTTTTGGGATTTTGACGACAGGTCCCGGGTCATCGTTTTTTTTTTTTTTTCATACTTTCCTATCATGGTTAAAAGGCAAAAGATATTCTTTAAACTGATGGCATATAAGCTCCATCCACATAGAAATTGAGTTCAAGTCCCGGGTCATGTTTTTTTTTTTTTCATACTTTTGGGATTTTGACGACAGGTCCCGGGTCATCGGTTTTTTTTTTTGGTTTTTTTTTTTCATACTTTCCTATCATGGTTAAAAGGCAAAAGATATTCTTTAAACTGATGGCAGTTAAGCTCCATCCACAAAGAAATTGAGTTCAAGTCCCGGGTCATGTTTTTTTTTGTTTTTTTTTGTTTTGGGATTTTGACGACAGGTCCCGGGTCATCGTTTTTTTTATTTTTTATTTTTTTTTATACTTTCCTATCATGGTTAAAAGGCTAAAGATATTCTTTAAACTGATGGCAGTTAAGCTCCATCCACAAAGAAATTGAGTTCAAGTCCCGGATCATGTTTTTTTTTGTTTTTTGTTTTTTTCATACTTTTGGGATTTTGACGACAGGTCCCGGGTCATCGTTTTTTGTTTTTTTTTCATACTTTCCTATCATGGTTAAAAGGCAAAATATATTCTTTAAACTGATGGCAGTTAAGCTCCATCCACAAAGAAATTGAGTTCAAAGTCCCGGGTCATGTTTTTTTTTGTTTTTTGTTTTTTTCATACTTTTGGGATTTTGACGACAGGTCCCGGGTCATCGTTTTTGTTTTTGTTTTTTTTTCATACTTTCCTATCATTGTTAAAAGGCAAAAGATATTCTTTAAACTGATGGCAGTTAAGCTCCATCCACAAAGAAATTGAGTTCAAGTCCCGGGTCATGTTTTTTTTTTTTTTTTTTTTTTTCATACTTTTGGGATTTTGACGACAGGTCCCGGGTCATCGTTTTTTTTTTTTTTTTTTCATACTTTCCTATCATGGTTAAAAGGCAAAATATATTCTTTAAACTGATGGCAGTTAAGCTCCATCCACAAAGAAATTGAGTTCAAGTCCCGGGTCATGTTTTTTTTTTTTTTTTTTTTTTTTCATACTTTTGGGATTTTGACGACAGGTCCCGGGTCATCGTTTTTTGTTTTTTTTCATACTTTCCTATCATGGTTAAAAGGCAAAAGATATTCTTTAAACTGATGGCAGTTGAGCTCCATCCACAAAGAAATTGAGTTCAAGTCCCGGGTAATGTTTTTTTTTGTTTTTTTCATACTTTTGGGATTTTGACGACAGGTCCCGGGTCATCGTTTTTTTTTTTTTTTTTTTTTTTTTTTCATACTTTCCTATCATGGTTAAAAGGCAAAATATATTCTTTAAACTGATGGCAGTTAAGCTCCATCCACAAAGAAATTGAGTTCAAGTCCCGGGTCATGTTTTTTTTTGTTTTTTTGTTTTTTCATACTTTTGGGATTTTGACGACAGGTCCCGGGTCATCGTTTTTTTTGTTTTTTTCATACTTTCCTATCATGGTTAAAAGGCAAAAGATATTCTTTAAACTGATGGCAGTTAAGCTCCATCCACAAAGAAATTGAGTTCAAGTCCCGGGTAATGTTTTTTTTTGTTTTTTGTTTTTTTCATACTTTTGGGATTTTGACGACAGGTCCCGGGTCATCGTTTTTTTTTTTGTTTTGTTTTTTTTTCATACTTTCCTATCATGGTTAAAAGGCAAAATATATTCTTTAAACTGATGGCAGTTAAGCTCCATCCACAAAGAAATTGAGTTCAAGTCCCGGGTCATGTTTTTTTTTTTTTCATACTTTTGGGATTTTGATGACAGGTCCCGGGTCATCGTTTTTTTTTTTTTTTTTTTTTTTTTTTTCATACTTTCCTATCATGGTTAAAAGGCAAAAGATATTCTTTAAACTGATGGCAGTTAAGCTCCATCCACAAAGAAATTGAGTTCAAGTCCCGGGTCATGTTTTTTTTTGTTTGGTTTTTTTTGGATTTTGACGACAGGTCCCGGGTCATCGTTTTTTTTTGTTTTTTTCATACTTTCCTATCATTGTTAAAAGGCAAAAGATATTCTTTAAACTGATGGCAGTTAAGCTCCATCCACAAAGAAATTGAGTTCAAGTCCCAGGTTAGGTTTTTTTTTGTTTTTTTGTTTTTTCATACTTTTGGGATTTTAACGACAGGTCCCGGGTCATCGTTTTTTTTTTTTTTTTTTTTTTTTCATACTTTCATATCATGGTTAAAAGGCAAAAGATATTCTTTAAACTGATGGCAGTTAAGCTCCATCCACAAAGAAATTGAGTTCAAGTCCCGGGTCATGTTTTTTTTTGTTTTTTTGTTTTTTCATACTTTTGGGATTTTAACGACAGGTCCCGGGTCATCGTTTTTTTTTTTTTTTTTTCATACTTTCCTATCATGGTTAAAAGGCAAAATATATTCTTTAAACTGATGGCAGTTAAGCTCCATCCACAAAGAAATTGAGTTCAAGTCCCGGGTCATGTTTTTTTTTTTTTCATACTTTTGGGATTTTGACGACAGGTCCCGGGTCATCGTTTTTTTTTTTTTTTTTTTTCATACTTTTGGGATTTTGACGACAGGTCCCGGGTCATCGTTTTTTTTTTTTTTTTTTCATACTTTCCTATCATGGTTAAAAGGCAAAAGATATTCTTTAAACTGATGGCAGTTAAGCTCCATCCACAAAGAAATTGAGTTCAAGTCCCGGGTCATGTTTTTTTTTGTTTTTTTGTTTTGGGATTTTGACGACAGGTCCCGGGTCATCGTTTTTTTTTGTTTTTTTCATACTTTCCTATCATTGTTAAAAGGCAAAAGATATTCTTTAAACTGATGGCAGTTAAGCTCCATCCACAAAGAAATTGAGTTCAAGTCCTGGGTCATGTTTTTTTTTGTTTTTTTGTTTTGGGATTTTGACGACAGGTCCCGGGTCATCGTTTTTTTTTGTTTTTTTCATACTTTCCTATCATTGTTAAAAGGCAAAAGATATTCTTTAAACTGATGGCAGTTAAGCTCCATCCACAAAGAAATTGAGTTCAAGTCCCGGGTCATGTTTTTTTTTGTTTTTTTGTTTTTTCATACTTTTGGGATTTTGACGACAGGTCCCGGGTCATCGTTTTTTTTTTTTTTTTTCATACTTTCCTATCATGGTTAAAAGGCAAAATATATTCTTTAAACTGATGGCAGTTAAGCTCCATCCACAAAGAAATTGAGTTCAAGTCCTGGGTCATGTTTTTTTTTTTTTTTTTTTTTTTTCATACTTTTGGGATTTTGACGACAGGTCCCGGGTCATCGTTTTTTGTTTTTTTTCATACTTTCCTATCATGGTTAAAAGGCAAAAGATATTTTTTAAACTGATGGCAGTTGAGCTCCATCCACAAAGAAATTGAGTTCAAGTCCCGGGAAATGTTTTTTTTTGTTTTTTGTTTTTTTCATACTTTTGGGATTTTGACGACAGGTCCCGGGTCATCGGTTTTTTTTTTTTTTCATACTTTCCTATCATGGTTAAAAGGCAAAAGATATTCTTTAAACTGATGGCAGTTAAGCTCCATCCACATAGAAATTGAGTTCAAGTCCCGGGTCATGTTTTTTTTTTTTCATACTTTTGGGATCTTGACGACAGGTCCCGGGTCATCGTTTTTTTTTTTTTTTTTTTTTTCATACTTTCATATCATGGTTAAAAGGCAAAAGATATTCTTTAAACTGATGGCAGTTAAGCTCCATCCACAAAGAAATTGAGTTCAAGTCCCGGGTCATGTTTTTTTTAGTTTTTTGTTTTTTTCATACTTTTGGGATTTTGACGACAGGTCCCGGGTCATCGTTTTTTGTTTTTTTTCATACTTTCCTATCATGGTTAAAAGGCAAAAGATATTCTTTAAACTGATGGCAGTTAAGCTCCATCCACAAATAAATTGAGTTCAAGTCCCGGGTCATGTTTTTTTTTGTTTTTTGTTTTTTTCATACTTTTGGGATTTTGACGACAGGTCCCGGGTCATCGTTTTTTTTTTTTTTTTTTTTTTTTCATACTTTCATATCATGGTTAAAAGGCAAAATATATTCTTTAAACTGATGGCAGTTAAGCTCCATCCACAAAGAAATTGAGTTCAAGTCCCAGGTTATGTTTTTTTTTTTTTTTCATACTTTTGGGATTTTGACGACAGGTCCCGGGTCATCGTTTTTTGTTTTTTTTCATACTTTCCTATCATGGTTAAAAGGCAAAAGATATTCTTTAAACTGATGGCAGTTGAGCTCCATCCACAAAGAAATTGAGTTCAAGTCCCGGGTAATGTTTTTTTTTTTTTTTTTTTTTTTTCATACTTTTGGGATTTTGACGACAGGTCCCGGGTCATCGTTTTTTTTTTTTTTTTTTTTTTTTTTCATACTTTCCTATCATGGTTAAAAGGCAAAATATATTCTTTAAACTGATGGCAGTTAAGCTCCATCCACAAAGAAATTGAGTTCAAGTCCCGGGTCATGTTTTTTTTTTTTTCATACTTTTGGGATTTTGACGACAGGTCCCGGGTCATTGTTTTTTTTTTTTTTTTTTTTTTTTCATACTTTCATATCATGGTTAAAAGGCAAAAGATATTCTTTAAACTGATGGCAGTTGAGCTCCATCCACAAAGAAATTGAGTTCAAGTCCCGGGTCATGTTTTTATTTGTTTTTTGTTTTTTTCATACTTTTGGGATTTTGACGACAGGTCCCGGGGTCATCGTTTTTTTTTTTTTTTTTTTTTTTTTTCATACTTTCCTATCATGGTTAAAAGGCAAAATATATTCTTTAAACTGATGGCAGTTAAGCTCCATCCACAAAGAAATTGAGTTCAAGTCCCGGGTCATGTTTTTTTTTTTTTCATACTTTTGGGATTTTGACGACAGGTCCCGGGTCATCGTTTTTTTTTTTTTTTTTTTTTTTTCATACTTTCATATCATGGTTAAAAGGCAAAAGATATTCTTTAAACTGATGGCAGTTGAGCTCCATCCACAAAGAAATTGAGTTCAAGTCCCGGGTAATGTTTTTTTTTGTTTTTTGTTTTTTTCATACTTTTGGGATTTTGACGACAGGTCCCGGGTCATCGTTTTTTTTTTTTTTTTTTTTTTTTTCATACTTTCCTATCATGGTTAAAAGGCAAAATATATTCTTTAAACTGATGGCAGTTAAGCTCCATCCACAAAGAAATTGAGTTCAAGTCCCGGGTCATGTTTTTTTTTTTTTCATACTTTTGGGATTTTGACGACAGGTCCCGGGTCATCGTTTTTTTTTTTTTTTTTTTTTTTCATACTTTCATATCATGGTTAAAAGGCAAAAGATATTCTTTAAACTGATGGCAGTTAAGCTCCATCCACAAAGAAATTGAGTTCAAGTCCCGGGTCATGTTTTTTTTAGTTTTTTGTTTTTTTCATACTTTTGGGATTTTGACGACAGGCCCGGGTCATCGTTTTTTTTGTTTTTTTCATACTTTCCTATCATGGTTAAAAGGCAAAATATATTCTTTAAACTGATGGCAGTTAAGCTCCATCCACAAAGAAATTGAGTTCAAGTCCCGGATCATGTTTTTTTTTGTTTTTTGTTTTTTTCATACTTTTGGGATTTTGACGACAGGTCCCGGGTCATCGTTTTTTGTTTTTTTTTCATACTTTCCTATCATGGTTAAAAGGCAAAATATATTCTTTAAACTGATGGCAGTTAAGCTCCATCCAAAAAGAAATTGAGTTCAAAGTCCCGGGTCATGTTTTTTTTTGTTTTTTGTTTTTTTCATACTTTTGGGATTTTGACGACAGGTCCCGGGTCATCGTTTTTTTTTTTTTTTTTTTTTTTTTCATACTTTCCTATCATTGTTAAAAGGCAAAAGATATTCTTTAAACTGATGGCAGTTAAGCTCCATCCACAAAGAAATTGAGTTCAAGTCCCAGGTTAGGTTTTTTTTTGTTTTTTTGTTTTTTCATACTTTTGGGATTTTAACGACAGGTCCCGGGTCATCGTTTTTTTTTTTTTTTTTTTTTTTTCATACTTTCATATCATGGTTAAAAGGCAAAAGATATTCTTTAAACTGATGGCAGTTAAGCTCCATCCACAAAGAAATTGAGTTCAAGTCCCGGGTCATGTTTTTTTTTGTTTTTTTGTTTTTTCATACTTTTGGGATTTTAACGACAGGTCCCGGGTCATCGTTTTTTTTTTTTTTTTTTTTTTTCATACTTTCATATCATGGTTAAAAGGCAAAAGATATTCTTTAAACTGATGGCAGTTAAGCTCCATCCACAAAGAAATTGAGTTCAAGTCCCAGGTTAGGTTTTTTTTTTTTTTTTTTTTTTCATACTTTTGGGATTTTGACGACAGGTCCCGGGTCATCGTTTTTTTTTTTTTTTTTTCATACTTTCCTATCATGGTTAAAAGGCAAAATATATTCTTTAAACTGATGGCAGTTAAGCTCCATCCACAAAGAAATTGAGTTCAAGTCCCTGGTCATGTTTTTTTTTTTTTTCATACTTTTGGGATTTTGACGACAGGTCCCGGGTCATCGTTTTTTTTTTGTTTTTTTTTCATACTTTTGGGATTTTGACGACAGGTCCCGGGTCATCGTTTTTTTTTTGTTTTTTTCATACTTTCCTATCATGGTTAAAAGGCAAAAGATATTCTTTAAACTGATGGCAGTTAAGCTCCATCCACAAAGAAATTGAGTTCAAGTCCCGGGTCATGTTTTTTTTTGTTTTTTTGTTTTGGGATTTTGACGACAGGTCCCGGGTCATCGTTTTTTTTTTTTTTTCATACTTTCCTATCATGGTTAAAAGGCAAAAGATATTCTTTAAACTGATGGCAGTTAAGCTCCATCCACATAGAAATTGAGTTCAAGTCCCGGGTCATGTTTTTTTTTTTTCATACTTTTGGGATCTTGACGACAGGTCCCGGGTCATCGTTTTTTTTTTTTTTTTTCATACTTTCATATCATGGTTAAAAGGCAAAAGATATTCTTTAAACTGATGGCAGTTAAGCTCCATCCACAAAGAAATTGAGTTCAAGTCCCGGGTCATGTTTTTTTTAGTTTTTTGTTTTTTTCATACTTTTGGGATTTTGACGACAGGTCCCGGGTCATCGTTTTTTGTTTTTTTTCATACTTTCCTATCATGGTTAAAAGGCAAAAGATATTCTTTAAACTGATGGCAGTTAAGCTCCATCCACAAAGAAATTGAGTTCAAGTCCCGGGTCATGTTTTTTTTTTTTTCATACTTTTGGGATCTTGACGACAGGTCCCGGGTCATCGTTTTTTTTTTTTTTTTTTTTTTTTTCATACTTTCATATCATGGTTAAAAGGCAAAAGATATTCTTTAAACTGATGGCAGTTAAGCTCCATCCACAAAGAAATTGAGTTCAAGTCCCGGGTCATCGTTTTTTTTTTTTTTTTCATACTTTCCTATCATGGTTAAAAGGCAAAATATATTCTTTAAACTGATGGCAGTTAAGCTCCATCCACAAAGAAATTGAGTTCAAGTCCCGGATCATGTTTTTTTTTGTTTTTTGTTTTTTTCATACTTTTGGGATTTTGACGACAGGTCCCGGGTCATCGTTTTTTGTTTTTTTTCATACTTTCCTATCATGGTTAAAAGGCAAAAGATATTCTTTAAACTGATGGCAGTTAAGCTCCATCCACAAAGAAATTGAGTTCAAGTCCCGGGTCATGTTTTTTTTTGTTTGGTTTTTTTTGGATTTTGACGACAGGTCCCGGGTCATCGTTTTTTTTTGTTTTTTTCATACTTTCCTATCATTGTTAAAAGGCAAAAGATATTCTTTAAACTGATGGCAGTTAAGCTCCATCCACAAAGAAATTGAGTTCAAGTCCCGGGTCATGTTTTTTTTTGTTTTTTTGTTTTTTCATACTTTTGGGATTTTAACGACAGGTCCCGGGTCATCTTTTTTTTTTTTTTTTTTTTTTTTCATACTTTCATATCATGGTTAAGAGGCAAAAGATATTCTTTAAACTGATGGCAGTTAAGCTCCATCCACAAAGAAATTGAGTTCAAGTCCCAGGTTAGGTTTTTTTTTTTTTTTTTTTTCCATACTTTTGGGATTTTGACGACAGGTCCCGGGTCATCGTTTTTTTTTTTTTTTTTTCATACTTTCCTATCATGGTTAAAAGGCAAAATATATTCTTTAAACTGATGGCAGTTAAGCTCCATCCACAAAGAAATTGAGTTCAAGTCCCGGGTCATGTTTTTTTTTTTTTCATACTTTTGGGATTTTGACGACAGGTCCCGGGTCATCGTTTTTTTTTTGTTTTTTTTTCATACTTTTGGGATTTTGACGACAGGTCCCGGGTCATCGTTTTTTTTTTTTTTTTTTCATACTTTCCTATCATGGTTAAAAGGCAAAAGATATTCTTTAAACTGATGGCAGTTAAGCTCCATCCACAAAGAAATTGAGTTCAAGTCCCGGGTCATGTTTTTTTTTGTTTTTTTGTTTTGGGATTTTGACGACAGGTCCCGGGTCATCGTTTTTTTTTGTTTTTTTCATACTTTCCTATCATTGTTAAAAGGCAAAAGATATTCTTTAAACTGATGGCAGTTAAGCTCCATCCACAAAGAAATTGAGTTCAAGTCCTGGGTCATGTTTTTTTTTGTTTTTTTGTTTTGGGATTTTGACGACAGGTCCCGGGTCATCGTTTTTTTTTGTTTTTTTCATACTTTCCTATCATTGTTAAAAGGCAAAAGATATTCTTTAAACTGATGGCAGTTAAGCTCCATCCACAAAGAAATTGAGTTCAAGTCCCGGGTCATGTTTTTTTTTGTTTTTTTGATTTTTCATACTTTTGGGATTTTGACGACAGGTCCCGGGTCATCGTTTTTTTTTTTTTTTTTCATACTTTCCTATCATGGTTAAAAGGCAAAAGATATTCTTTAAACTGATGGCAATTAAGCTCCATCCACAAAGAAATTGAGTTCAAGTCCCGGGTCATGTTTTTTTTTGTTTTTTGTTTTTTTCATACTTTTGGGATTTTGACGACAGGTCCCGGGTCATCGTTTTTTTTTTTGTTTTTGTTTTTTTTCATACTTTCCTATCATGGTTAAAAGGCAAAAGTTATTCTTTAAACTGATGGCAGTTAAGCTCCATCCACAAAGAAATTGAGTTCAAGTCCCGGGTCATGTTTTTTTTTGTTTTTTTGTTTTGGGATTTTGACGACAGGTCCCGGGTCATCGTTTTTTTTTTTTTTTCATACTTTCCTATCATGGTTAAAAGGCAAAAGATATTCTTTAAACTGATGGCAGTTAAGCTCCATCCACATAGAAATTGAGTTCAAGTCCCGGGTCATGTTTTTTTTTGTTTTTTTGTTTTTTCATACTTTTGGGATTTTGACGACAGGTCCCGGGTCATCGTTTTTTTTTTTTTTTTTCATACTTTCCTATCATGGTTAAAAGGCAAAATATATTCTTTAAACTGATGGCAGTTAAGCTCCATCCACAAAGAAATTGAGTTCAAGTCCCGGGTCATGTTTTTTTTTGTTTTTTGTTTTTTTCATACTTTTGGGATTTTGACGACAGGTCCCGGGTCATCGTTTTTTGTTTTTTTTCATACTTTCCTATCATGGTTAAAAGGCAAAAGATATTTTTTAAACTGATGGCAGTTGAGCTCCATCCACAAAGAAATTGAGTTCAAGTCCCGGGAAATGTTTTTTTTTGTTTTTTGTTTTTTTCATACTTTTGGGATTTTGACGACAGGTCCCGGGTCATCGTTTTTTTTTTTTTTTTCATACTTTCCTATCATGGTTAAAAGGCAAAATATATTCTTTAAACTGATGGCAGTTAAGCTCCATCCACAAAGAAATTGAGTTCAAGTCCCAGGTTAGGTTTTTTTTTTTTTGTTTTTTTCATTCTTTTGGGATTTTGACGACAGGTCCCGGGTCATCGTTTTTTTTTTTTTTTTTTCATACTTTCCTATCATGGTTAAAAGGCAAAATATATTCTTTAAACTGATGGCAGTTAAGCTCCATCCACAAAGAAATTGAGTTCAAGTCCCGGGTCATGTTTTTTTTTTTTTCATACTTTTGGGATTTTGACGACAGGTCCCGGGTCATCGTTTTTTTTTGTTTTTTTTCATACTTTTGGGATTTTGACGACAGGTCCCGGGTCATCGTTTTTTTTTTTTTTTTTTTTTTTTTTCATACTTTCCTATCATGGTTAAAAGGCAAAAGATATTCTTTAAACTGATGGCAGTTAAGCTCCATCCACAAAGAAATTGAGTTCAAGTCCCGGGTCATGTTTTTTTTTGTTTTTTTGTTTTTTCATACTTTTGGGATTTTAACGACAGGTCCCGGGTCATGGTTTTTTTTTTTTTTTTTTTTTTTCATACTTTCATATCATGGTTAAGAGGCAAAATATATTCTTTAAACTGATGGCAGTTAAGCTCCATCCACAAAGAAATTGAGTTCAAGTCCCAGGTTAGGTTTTTTTTTTTTTTTTTTTTTCATACTTTTGGGATTTTGACGACAGGTCCCGGGTCATCGTTTTTTTTTTTTTTTTTTCATACTTTCCTATCATGGTTAAAAGGCAAAATATATTCTTTAAACTGATGGCAGTTAAGCTCCATCCACAAAGAAATTGAGTTCAAATCCCGGGTCATGTTTTTTTTTTTTTCATACTTTTGGGATTTTGACGACAGGTCCCGGGTCATCGTTTTTTTTTGTTTTTTTTTCATACTTTTGGGATTTTGACGACAGGTCCCGGGTCATCGTTTTTTTTTTTTTTTTTTTTTTTTTTTTTATACTTTCCTATCATGGTTAAAAGGCAAAAGATATTCTTTAAACTGATGGCAGTTAAGCTCCATCCACAAAGAAATTGAGTTCAAGTCCCGGGTCATGTTTTTTTTTGTTTGTTTTTTTTTGGATTTTGACGACAGGTCCCGGGTCATCGTTTTTTTTTGTTTTTTTCATACTTTCCTATCATTGTTAAAAGGCAAAAGATATTCTTTAAACTGATGGCAGTTAAGCTCCATCCACAAAGAAATTGAGTTCAAGTCCCGGGTCATGTTTTTTTTTGTTTTTTTGTTTTTTCATACTTTTGGGATTTTAACGACAGGTCCCGGGTCATCGTTTTTTTTTTTTTTTTTTTTTTTCATACTTTCATATCATGGTTAAGAGGCAAAAGATATTCTTTAAACTGATGGCAGTTAAGCTCCATCCACAAAGAAATTGAGTTCAAGTCCCAGGTTAGGTTTTTTTTTTTTTTTTTTTTTCATACTTTTGGGATTTTGACGACAGGTCCCGGGTCATCGTTTTTTTTTTTTTTTTTTCATACTTTCCTATCATGGTTAAAAGGCAAAAGATATTCTTTAAACTGATGGCAGTTAAGCTCCATCCACAAAGAAATTGAGTTCAAGTCCCGGGTCATGTTTTTTTTTGTTTTTTTGTTTTGGGATTTTGACGACAGGTCCCGGGTCATCGTTTTTTTTTGTTTTTTTCATACTTTCCTATCATTGTTAAAAGGCAAAAGATATTCTTTAAACTGATGGCAGTTAAGCTCCATCCACAAAGAAATTGAGTTCAAGTCCTGGGTCATGTTTTTTTTTGTTTTTTTGTTTTGGGATTTTGACGACAGGTCCCGGGTCATCGTTTTTTTTTGTTTTTTTCATACTTTCCTATCATTGTTAAAAGGCAAAAGATATTCTTTAAACTGATGGCAGTTAAGCTCCATCCACAAAGAAATTGAGTTCAAGTCCCGGGTCATGTTTTTTTTTGTTTTTTTGTTTTTTCATACTTTTGGGATTTTGACGACAGGTCCCGGGTCATCGTTTTTTTTTTTTTTTTTTCATACTTTCCTATCATGGTTAAAAGGCAAAATATATTCTTTAAACTGATGGCAGTTAAGCTCCATCCACAAAGAAATTGAGTTCAAAGTCCCGGGTCATGTTTTTTTTTGTTTTTTGTTTTTTTCATACTTTTGGGATTTTGACGACAGGTCCCGGGTCATCGTTTTTTGTTTTTTTTCATACTTTCCTATCATGGTTAAAAGGCAAAATATATTCTTTAAACTGATGGCAGTTAAGCTCCATCCACAAAGAAATTGAGTTCAAGTCCCGGGTCATGTTTTTTTTTGTTTTTTGTTTTTTTCATACTTTTGGGATTTTGACGACAGGTCCCGGGTCATCGTTTTTTTTTTTTTTTTTTTTTTTTTTCATACTTTCCTATCATGGTTAAAAGGCAAAAGATATTCTTTAAACTGATGGCAGTTAAGCTCCATCCACAAAGAAATTGAGTTCAAGTCCCGGGTCATGTTTTTTTTTGTTTGGTTTTTTTTGGATTTTGACGACAGGTCCCGGGTCATCGTTTTTTTTTGTTTTTTTCATACTTTCCTATCATTGTTAAAAGGCAAAAGATATTCTTTAAACTGATGGCAGTTAAGCTCCATCCACAAAGAAATTGAGTTCAAGTCCCGGGTCATGTTTTTTTTTGTTTTTTTGTTTTTTCATACTTTTGGGAGTTTAACGACAGGTCCCGGGTCATCGTTTTTTTTTTTTTTTTTTTTTTTCATACTTTCATATCATGGTTAAGAGGCAAAAGATATTCTTTAAACTGATGGCAGTTAAGCTCCATCCACAAAGACATTGAGTTCAAGTCCCAGGTTAGGTTTTTTTTGTTTTTTTGTTTTTTCATACTTTTGGGATTTTGACGACAGGTCCCGGGTCATCGTTTTTTTTTTTTTTTTTCATACTTTCCTATCATGGTTAAAAGGCAAAAGATATTCTTTAAACTGATGGCAGTTAAGCTCCATCCACAAAGAAATTGAGTTCAAGTCCCGGGTCATGTTTTTTTTTGTTTTTTTGTTTTGGGATTTTGACGACAGGTCCCGGGTCATCGTTTTTTTTTGTTTTTTTCATACTTTCCTATCATTGTTAAAAGGCAAAAGATATTCTTTAAACTGATGGCAGTTAAGCTCCATCCACAAAGAAATTGAGTTCAAGTCCTGGGTCATGTTTTTTTTTGTTTTTTTGTTTTGGGATTTTGACGACAGGTCCCGGGTCATCGTTTTTTTTTGTTTTTTTCATACTTTCCTATCATTGTTAAAAGGCAAAAGATATTCTTTAAACTGATGGCAGTTAAGCTCCATCCACAAAGAAATTGAGTTCAAGTCCCGGGTCATGTTTTTTTTTGTTTTTTTGTTTTTTCATACTTTTGGGATTTTGACGACAGGTCCCGGGTCATCGTTTTTTTTTTTTTTTTTTCATACTTTCCTATCATGGTTAAAAGGCAAAATATATTCTTTAAACTGATGGCAGTTAAGCTCCATCCACAAAGAAATTGAGTTCAAAGTCCCGGGTCATGTTTTTTTTTGTTTTTTGTTTTTTTCATACTTTTGGGATTTTGACGACAGGTCCCGGGTCATCGTTTTTTGTTTTTTTTCATACTTTCCTATCATGGTTAAAAGGCAAAATATATTCTTTAAACTGATGGCAGTTAAGCTCCATCCACAAAGAAATTGAGTTCAAGTCCCGGGTCATGTTTTTTTTTGTTTTTTGTTTTTTTCATACTTTTGGGATTTTGACGACAGGTCCCGGGTCATCGTTTTTTTTTTTTTTTTTTTCATACTTTCCTATCATGGTTAAAAGGCAAAAGATATTCTTTAAACTGATGGCAGTTAAGCTCCATCCACAAAGAAATTGAGTTCAAGTCCCGGGTCATGTTTTTTTTTGTTTGGTTTTTTTTGGATTTTGACGACAGGTCCCGGGTCATCGTTTTTTTTTGTTTTTTTCATACTTTCCTATCATTGTTAAAAGGCAAAAGATATTCTTTAAACTGATGGCAGTTAAGCTCCATCCACAAAGAAATTGAGTTCAAGTCCCGGGTCATGTTTTTTTTTGTTTTTTTGTTTTTTCATACTTTTGGGAGTTTAACGACAGGTCCCGGGTCATCGTTTTTTTTTTTTTTTTTTTTTTTCATACTTTCATATCATGGTTAAGAGGCAAAAGATATTCTTTAAACTGATGGCAGTTAAGCTCCATCCACAAAGAAATTGAGTTCAAGTCCCAGGTTAGGTTTTTTTTGTTTTTTTGTTTTTTCATACTTTTGGGATTTTGACGACAGGTCCCGGGTCATCGTTTTTTTTTTTTTTTTTCATACTTTCCTATCATGGTTAAAAGGCAAAAGATATTCTTTAAACTGATGGCAGTTAAGCTCCATCCACAAAGAAATTGAGTTCAAGTCCCGGGTCATGTTTTTTTTTGTTTTTTTGTTTTGGGATTTTGACGACAGGTCCCGGGTCATCGTTTTTTTTTGTTTTTTTCATACTTTCCTATCATTGTTAAAAGGCAAAAGATATTCTTTAAACTGATGGCAGTTAAGCTCCATCCACAAAGAAATTGAGTTCAAGTCCTGGGTCATGTTTTTTTTTGTTTTTTTGTTTTGGGATTTTGACGACAGGTCCCGGGTCATCGTTTTTTTTTGTTTTTTTCATACTTTCCTATCATTGTTAAAAGGCAAAAGATATTCTTTAAACTGATGGCAGTTAAGCTCCATCCACAAAGAAATTGAGTTCAAGTCCCGGGTCATGTTTTTTTTTGTTTTTTTGTTTTTTCATACTTTTGGGATTTTGACGACAGGTCCCGGGTCATCGTTTTTTTTTTTTTTTTTTCATACTTTCCTATCATGGTTAAAAGGCAAAATATATTCTTTAAACTGATGGCAGTTAAGCTCCATCCACAAAGAAATTGAGTTCAAAGTCCCGGGTCATGTTTTTTTTTGTTTTTTGTTTTTTTCATACTTTTGGGATTTTGACGACAGGTCCCGGGTCATCGTTTTTTGTTTTTTTTCATACTTTCCTATCATGGTTAAAAGGCAAAATATATTCTTTAAACTGATGGCAGTTAAGCTCCATCCACAAAGAAATTGAGTTCAAGTCCCGGGTCATGTTTTTTTTTGTTTTTTGTTTTTTTCATACTTTTGGGATTTTGACGACAGGTCCCGGGTCATCGTTTTTTTTTTTTTTTTTTTTTTTTTTCATACTTTCCTATCATGGTTAAAAGGCAAAAGATATTCTTTAAACTGATGGCAGTTAAGCTCCATCCACAAAGAAATTGAGTTCAAGTCCCGGGTCATGTTTTTTTTTGTTTGGTTTTTTTTGGATTTTGACGACAGGTCCCGGGTCATCGTTTTTTTTTGTTTTTTTCATACTTTCCTATCATTGTTAAAAGGCAAAAGATATTCTTTAAACTGATGGCAGTTAAGCTCCATCCACAAAGAAATTGAGTTCAAGTCCCGGGTCATGTTTTTTTTTGTTTTTTTGTTTTTTCATACTTTTGGGAGTTTAACGACAGGTCCCGGGTCATCGTTTTTTTTTTTTTTTTTTTTTTTCATACTTTCATATCATGGTTAAGAGGCAAAAGATATTCTTTAAACTGATGGCAGTTAAGCTCCATCCACAAAGAAATTGAGTTCAAGTCCCAGGTTAGGTTTTTTTTTTTTTTTTTTTTTCATACTTTTGGGATTTTGACGACAGGTCCTGGGTCATCGTTTTTTTTTTTTTTTTTTCATACTTTCCTATCATGGTTAAAAGGCAAAATATATTCTTTAAACTGATGGCAGTTAAGCTCCATCCACAAAGAAATTGAGTTCAAGTCCCGGGTCATGTTTTTTTTTTTTTCATACTTTTGGGATTTTGACGACAGGTCCCGGGTCATCGTTTTTTTTTTTGTTTTTTTTTCATACTTTTGGGATTTTGACGACAGGTCCCGGGTCATCGTTTTTTTTTTTTTTTTTTCATACTTTCCTATCATGGTTAAAAGGCAAAATATATTCTTTAAACTGATGGCAGTTAAGCTCCATCCACAAAGAAATTGAGTTCAAGTCCCGGGTCATGTTTTTTTTTGTTTTTTTGTTTTGGGATTTTGACGACAGGTCCCGGGTCATCGTTTTTTTTTGTTTTTTTCATACTTTCCTATCATTGTTAAAAGGCAAAAGATATTCTTTAAACTGATGGCAGTTAAGCTCCATCCACAAAGAAATTGAGTTCAAGTCCCGGGTCATGTTTTTTTTTGTTTTTTTGTTTTTTCATACTTTTGGGATTTTGACGACAGGTCCCGGGTCATCGTTTTTTTTTTTTTTTTTCATACTTTCCTATCATGGTTAAAAGGCAAAATATATTCTTTAAACTGATGGCAGTTAAGCTCCATCCACAAAGAAATTGAGTTCAAGTCCCGGGTCATGTTTTTTTTTGTTTTTTGTTTTTTTCATACTTTTGGGATTTTGACGACAGGTCCCGGGTCATCGTTTTTTTTTTTTTTTTTTTTTTTTTTCATACTTTCCTATCATGGTTAAAAGGCAAAAGTTATTCTTTAAACTGATGGCAGTTAAGCTCCATCCACAAAGAAATTGAGTTCAAGTCCCGGGTCATGTTTTTTTTTGTTTTTTTGTTTTGGGATTTTGACGACAGGTCCCGGGTCATCGTTTTTTTTTTTTTTTCATACTTTCCTATCATGGTTAAAAGGCAAAAGATATTCTTTAAACTGATGGCAGTTAAGCTCCATCCACATAGAAATTGAGTTCAAGTCCCGGGTCATGTTTTTTTTTGTTTTTTTGTTTTTTCATACTTTTGGGATTTTGACGACAGGTCCCGGGTCATCGTTTTTTTTTTTTTTTTTCATACTTTCCTATCATGGTTAAAAGGCAAAATATATTCTTTAAACTGATGGCAGTTAAGCTCCATCCACAAAGAAATTGAGTTCAAGTCCCGGGTCATGTTTTTTTTTGTTTTTTGTTTTTTTCATACTTTTGGGATTTTGACGACAGGTCCCGGGTCATCGTTTTTTGTTTTTTTTCATACTTTCCTATCATGGTTAAAAGGCAAAAGATATTTTTTAAACTGATGGCAGTTGAGCTCCATCCACAAAGAAATTGAGTTCAAGTCCCGGGAAATGTTTTTTTTTGTTTTTTGTTTTTTTCATACTTTTGGGATTTTGACGACAGGTCCCGGGTCATCGTTTTTTTTTTTTTTTCATACTTTCCTATCATGGTTAAAAGGCAAAATATATTCTTTAAACTGATGGCAGTTAAGCTCCATCCACAAAGAAATTGAGTTCAAGTCCCGGGTCATGTTTTTTTTTGTTTTTTGTTTTTTTCATTCTTTTGGGATTTTGACGACAGGTCCCGGGTCATCGTTTTTTTTTTTTTTTTTTTTTTTTTCATACTTTCCTATCATGGTTAAAAGGCAAAAGTTATTCTTTAAACTGATGGCAGTTAAGCTCCATCCACAAAGAAATTGAGTTCAAGTCCCGGGTCATGTTTTTTTTTGTTTTTTTGTTTTGGGATTTTGACGACAGGTCCCGGGTCATCGTTTTTTTTTTTTTTTCATACTTTCCTATCATGGTTAAAAGGCAAAAGATATTCTTTAAACTGATGGCAGTTAAGCTCCATCCACATAGAAATTGAGTTCAAGTCCCGGGTCATGTTTTTTTTTTTTCATACTTTTGGGATCTTGACGACAGGTCCCGGGTCATCGTTTTTTTTTTTTTTTTTTTTTTTCATACTTTCCTATCATGGTTAAAAGGCAAAATATATTCTTTAAACTGATGGCAGTTAAGCTCCATCCACAAAGAAATTGAGTTCAAGTCCCGGGTCATGTTTTTTTTTTTGTCATACTTTTGGGATTTTGACGACAGGTCCCGGGTCATCGTTTTTTTTTTTTTTTTTTTTCATACTTTTGGGATTTTGACGACAGGTCCCGGGTCATCGTTTTTTTTTTTTTTTTTCATACTTTCCTATCATGGTTAAAAGGCAAAATATATTCTTTAAACTGATGGCAGTTAAGCTCCATCCACAAAGAAATTGAGTTCAAGTCCCGGGTCATGTTTTTTTTTGTTTTTTTGTTTTGGGATTTTGACGACAGGTCCCGGGTCATCGTTTTTTTTTGTTTTTTTCATACTTTCCTATCATTGTTAAAAGGCAAAAGATATTCTTTAAACTGATGGCAGTTAAGCTCCATCCACAAAGAAATTGAGTTCAAGTCCTGGGTCATGTTTTTTTTTGTTTTTTTGTTTTGGGATTTTGACGACAGGTCCCGGGTCATCGTTTTTTTTTGTTTTTTTCATACTTTCCTATCATTGTTAAAAGGCAAAAGATATTCTTTAAACTGATGGCAGTTAAGCTCCATCCACAAAGAAATTGAGTTCAAGTCCCGGGTCATGTTTTTTTTTGTTTTTTTGTTTTTTCATACTTTTGGGATTTTGACGACAGGTCCCGGGTCATCGTTTTTTTTTTTTTTTTTCATACTTTCCTATCATGGTTAAAAGGCAAAAGATATTCTTTAAACTGATGGCAGTTAAGCTCCATCCACAAAGAAATTGAGTTCAAGTCCCGGGTCATGTTTTTTTTTGTTTTTTTGTTTTGGGATTTTGACGACAGGTCCCGGGTCATCGTTTTTTTTTGTTTTTTTCATACTTTCCTATCATTGTTAAAAGGCAAAAGATATTCTTTAAACTGATGGCAGTTAAGCTCCATCCACAAAGAAATTGAGTTCAAGTCCTGGGTCATGTTTTTTTTTGTTTTTTTGTTTTGGGATTTTGACGACAGGTCCCGGGTCATCGTTTTTTTTTGTTTTTTTCATACTTTCCTATCATTGTTAAAAGGCAAAAGATATTCTTTAAACTGATGGCAGTTAAGCTCCATCCACAAAGAAATTGAGTTCAAGTCCCGGGTCATGTTTTTTTTTGTTTTTTTGTTTTTTCATACTTTTGGGATTTTGACGACAGGTCCCGGGTCATCGTTTTTTTTTTTTTTTTTTCATACTTTCCTATCATGGTTAAAAGGCAAAATATATTCTTTAAACTGATGGCAGTTAAGCTCCATCCACAAAGAAATTGAGTTCAAAGTCCCGGGTCATGTTTTTTTTTGTTTTTTGTTTTTTTCATACTTTTGGGATTTTGACGACAGGTCCCGGGTCATCGTTTTTTGTTTTTTTTCATACTTTCCTATCATGGTTAAAAGGCAAAATATATTCTTTAAACTGATGGCAGTTAAGCTCCATCCACAAAGAAATTGAGTTCAAGTCCCGGGTCATGTTTTTTTTTGTTTTTTGTTTTTTTCATACTTTTGGGATTTTGACGACAGGTCCCGGGTCATCGTTTTTTTTTTTTTTTTTTTTTTTTTTCATACTTTCCTATCATGGTTAAAAGGCAAAAGATATTCTTTAAACTGATGGCAGTTAAGCTCCATCCACAAAGAAATTGAGTTCAAGTCCCGGGTCATGTTTTTTTTTGTTTGGTTTTTTTTGGATTTTGACGACAGGTCCCGGGTCATCGTTTTTTTTTGTTTTTTTCATACTTTCCTATCATTGTTAAAAGGCAAAAGATATTCTTTAAACTGATGGCAGTTAAGCTCCATCCACAAAGAAATTGAGTTCAAGTCCCGGGTCATGTTTTTTTTTGTTTTTTTGTTTTTTCATACTTTTGGGAGTTTAACGACAGGTCCCGGGTCATCGTTTTTTTTTTTTTTTTTTTTTTTCATACTTTCATATCATGGTTAAGAGGCAAAAGATATTCTTTAAACTGATGGCAGTTAAGCTCCATCCACAAAGAAATTGAGTTCAAGTCCCAGGTTAGGTTTTTTTTTTTTTTTTTTTTTCATACTTTTGGGATTTTGACGACAGGTCCTGGGTCATCGTTTTTTTTTTTTTTTTTTCATACTTTCCTATCATGGTTAAAAGGCAAAATATATTCTTTAAACTGATGGCAGTTAAGCTCCATCCACAAAGAAATTGAGTTCAAGTCCCGGGTCATGTTTTTTTTTTTTTCATACTTTTGGGATTTTGACGACAGGTCCCGGGTCATCGTTTTTTTTTTTGTTTTTTTTTCATACTTTTGGGATTTTGACGACAGGTCCCGGGTCATCGTTTTTTTTTTTTTTTTTTCATACTTTCCTATCATGGTTAAAAGGCAAAATATATTCTTTAAACTGATGGCAGTTAAGCTCCATCCACAAAGAAATTGAGTTCAAGTCCCGGGTCATGTTTTTTTTTGTTTTTTTGTTTTGGGATTTTGACGACAGGTCCCGGGTCATCGTTTTTTTTTGTTTTTTTCATACTTTCCTATCATTGTTAAAAGGCAAAAGATATTCTTTAAACTGATGGCAGTTAAGCTCCATCCACAAAGAAATTGAGTTCAAGTCCTGGGTCATGTTTTTTTTTGTTTTTTTGTTTTGGGATTTTGACGACAGGTCCCGGGTCATCGTTTTTTTTTGTTTTTTTCATACTTTCCTATCATTGTTAAAAGGCAAAAGATATTCTTTAAACTGATGGCAGTTAAGCTCCATCCACAAAGAAATTGAGTTCAAGTCCCGGGTCATGTTTTTTTTTGTTTTTTTGTTTTTTCATACTTTTGGGATTTTGACGACAGGTCCCGGGTCATCGTTTTTTTTTTTTTTTTTCATACTTTCCTATCATGGTTAAAAGGCAAAATATATTCTTTAAACTGATGGCAGTTAAGCTCCATCCACAAAGAAATTGAGTTCAAGTCCCGGGTCATGTTTTTTTTTGTTTTTTGTTTTTTTCATACTTTTGGGATTTTGACGACAGGTCCCGGGTCATCGTTTTTTTTTTTTTTTTTTTTTTTTTTCATACTTTCCTATCATGGTTAAAAGGCAAAAGTTATTCTTTAAACTGATGGCAGTTAAGCTCCATCCACAAAGAAATTGAGTTCAAGTCCCGGGTCATGTTTTTTTTTGTTTTTTTGTTTTGGGATTTTGACGACAGGTCCCGGGTCATCGTTTTTTTTTTTTTTTTTCATACTTTCCTATCATGGTTAAAAGGCAAAAGATATTCTTTAAACTGATGGCAGTTAAGCTCCATCCACATAGAAATTGAGTTCAAGTCCCGGGTCATGTTTTTTTTTGTTTTTTTGTTTTTTCATACTTTTGGGATTTTGACGACAGGTCCCGGGTCATCGTTTTTTGTTTTTTTTCATACTTTCCTATCATGGTTAAAAGGCAAAAGATATTTTTTAAACTGATGGCAGTTGAGCTCCATCCACAAAGAAATTGAGTTCAAGTCCCGGGAAATGTTTTTTTTTGTTTTTTGTTTTTTTCATACTTTTGGGATTTTGACGACAGGTCCCGGGTCATCGTTTTTTTTTTTTTTTCATACTTTCCTATCATGGTTAAAAGGCAAAATATATTCTTTAAACTGATGGCAGTTAAGCTCCATCCACAAAGAAATTGAGTTCAAGTCCCGGGTCATGTTTTTTTTTGTTTTTTGTTTTTTTCATTCTTTTGGGATTTTGACGACAGGTCCCGGGTCATCGTTTTTTTTTTTTTTTTTTTTTTTTTCATACTTTCCTATCATGGTTAAAAGGCAAAAGTTATTCTTTAAACTGATGGCAGTTAAGCTCCATCCACAAAGAAATTGAGTTCAAGTCCCGGGTCATGTTTTTTTTTGTTTTTTTGTTTTGGGATTTTGACGACAGGTCCCGGGTCATCGTTTTTTTTTTTTTTTCATACTTTCCTATCATGGTTAAAAGGCAAAAGATATTCTTTAAACTGATGGCAGTTAAGCTCCATCCACATAGAAATTGAGTTCAAGTCCCGGGTCATGTTTTTTTTTTTTCATACTTTTGGGATCTTGACGACAGGTCCCGGGTCATCGTTTTTTTTTTTTTTGTTGTTTTTTCATACTTTCATATCATGGTTAAAAGGCAAAAGATATTCTTTAAACTGATGGCAGTTAAGCTCCATCCACAAAGAAATTGAGTTCAAGTCCCGGGTCATGTTTTTTTTAGTTTTTTGTTTTTTTCATACTTTTGGGATTTTGACGACAGGTCCCGGGTCATCGTTTTTTGTTTTTTTTCATACTTTCCTATCATGGTTAAAAGGCAAAAGATATTCTTTAAACTGATGGCAGTTAAGCTCCATCCACAAAGAAATTGAGTTCAAGTCCCGGGTCATGTTTTTTTTTTTTTCATACTTTTGGGATCTTGACGACAGGTCCCGGGTCATCGTTTTTTTTTTTTTTTTTTTTTTTTCATACTTTCATATCATGGTTAAAAGGCAAAAGATATTCTTTAAACTGATGGCAGTTAAGCTCCATCCACAAAGAAATTGAGTTCAAGTCCCGGGTCATCGTTTTTTTTTTTTTTTTCATACTTTCCTATCATGGTTAAAAGGCAAAATATATTCTTTAAACTGATGGCAGTTAAGCTCCATCCACAAAGAAATTGAGTTCAAGTCCCGGATCATGTTTTTTTTTGTTTTTTGTTTTTTTCATACTTTTGGGATTTTGACGACAGGTCCCGGGTCATCGTTTTTTGTTTTATTTTCATACTTTCCTATCATGGTTAAAAGGCAAAATATATTCTTTAAACTGATGGCAGTTAAGCTCCATCCACAAAGAAATTGAGTTCAAAGTCCCGGGTCATGTTTTTTTTTGTTTTTTGTTTTTTTCATACTTTTGGGATTTTGACGACAGGTCCCGGGTCATCGTTTTTTGTTTTTTTTCATACTTTCCTATCATGGTTAAAAGGCAAAAGATATTCTTTAAACTGATGGCAGTTAAGCTCCATCCACAAAGAAATTGAGTTCAAGTCCCGGGTCATGTTTTTTTTTGTTTTTTGTTTTTTTCATACTTTTGGGATTTTGACGACAGGTCCCGGGTCATCGTTTTTTTTTTTTTTTTTTTTTTTTTTCATACTTTCCTATCATGGTTAAAAGGCAAAAGATATTCTTTAAACTGATGGCAGTTAAGCTCCATCCACAAAGAAATTGAGTTCAAGTCCCGGGTCATGTTTTTTTTTGTTTGTTTTTTTTTGGATTTTGACGACAGGTCCCGGGTCATCGTTTTTTTTTGTTTTTTTCATACTTTCCTATCATTGTTAAAAGGCAAAAGATATTCTTTAAACTGATGGCAGTTAAGCTCCATCCACAAAGAAATTGAGTTCAAGTCCCGGGTCATGTTTTTTTTTGTTTTTTTGTTTTTTCATACTTTTGGGATTTTAACGACAGGTCCCGGGTCATCGTTTTTTTTTTTTTTTTTTTTTTTCATACTTTCATATCATGGTTAAGAGGCAAAAGATATTCTTTAAACTGATGGCAGTTAAGCTCCATCCACAAAGAAATTGAGTTCAAGTCCCAGGTTAGGTTTTTTTTTTTTTTTTTTTTTCATACTTTTGGGATTTTGACGACAGGTCCCGGGTCATCGTTTTTTTTTTTTTTTTTTCATACTTTCCTATCATGGTTAAAAGGCAAAATATATTCTTTAAACTGATGGCAGTTAAGCTCCATCCACAAAGAAATTGAGTTCAAGTCCCGGGTCATGTTTTTTTTTTTTTCATACTTTTGGGATTTTGACGACAGGTCCCGGGTCATCGTTTTTTTTTTGTTTTTTTTTCATACTTTTGGGATTTTGACGACAGGTCCCGGGTCATCGTTTTTTTTTTTTTTTTTCATACTTTCCTATCATGGTTAAAAGGCAAAAGATATTCTTTAAACTGATGGCAGTTAAGCTCCATCCACAAAGAAATTGAGTTCAAGTCCCGGGTCATGTTTTTTTTTGTTTTTTTGTTTTGGGATTTTGACGACAGGTCCCGGGTCATCGTTTTTTTTTGTTTTTTTCATACTTTCCTATCATTGTTAAAAGGCAAAAGATATTCTTTAAACTGATGGCAGTTAAGCTCCATCCACAAAGAAATTGAGTTCAAGTCCTGGGTCATGTTTTTTTTTGTTTTTTTGTTTTGGGATTTTGACGACAGGTCCCGGGTCATCGTTTTTTTTTGTTTTTTTCATACTTTCCTATCATTGTTAAAAGGCAAAAGATATTCTTTAAACTGATGGCAGTTAAGCTCCATCCACAAAGAAATTGAGTTCAAGTCCCGGGTCATGTTTTTTTTTGTTTTTTTGTTTTTTCATACTTTTGGGATTTTGACGACAGGTCCCGGGTCATCGTTTTTTTTTTTGTTTTTTTTCATACTTTCATATCATGGTTAAGAGGCAAAAGATATTCTTTAAACTGATGGCAGTTAAGCTCCATCCACAAAGAAATTGAGTTCAAGTCCCAGGTTAGGTTTTTTTTTTTTTTTTTTTTTTCATACTTTTGGGATTTTGACGACAGGTCCCGGGTCATCGTTTTTTTTTTTTTTTTTCATACTTTCCTATCATGGTTAAAAGGCAAAATATATTCTTTAAACTGATGGCAGTTAAGCTCCATCCACAAAGAAATTGAGTTCAAGTCCCGGGTCATGTTTTTTTTTTTGTCATACTTTTGGGATTTTGACGACAGGTCCCGGGTCATCGTTTTTTTTTTTTTTTTTTTTCATACTTTTGGGATTTTGACGACAGGTCCCGGGTCATCGTTTTTTTTTTTTTTTTTCATACTTTCCTATCATGGTTAAAAGGCAAAAGATATTCTTTAAACTGATGGCAGTTAAGCTCCATCCACAAAGAAATTGAGTTCAAGTCCCGGGTCATGTTTTTTTTTGTTTTTTTGTTTTGGGATTTTGACGACAGGTCCCGGGTCATCGTTTTTTTTTGTTTTTTTCATACTTTCCTATCATTGTTAAAAGGCAAAAGATATTCTTTAAACTGATGGCAGTTAAGCTCCATCCACAAAGAAATTGAGTTCAAGTCCTGGGTCATGTTTTTTTTTGTTTTTTTGTTTTGGGATTTTGACGACAGGTCCCGGGTCATCGTTTTTTTTTGTTTTTTTCATACTTTCCTATCATTGTTAAAAGGCAAAAGATATTCTTTAAACTGATGGCAGTTAAGCTCCATCCACAAAGAAATTGAGTTCAAGTCCCGGGTCATGTTTTTTTTTGTTTTTTTGTTTTTTCATACTTTTGGGATTTTGACGACAGGTCCCGGGTCATCGTTTTTTTTTTTTTTTTTCATACTTTCCTATCATGGTTAAAAGGCAAAATATATTCTTTAAACTGATGGCAGTTAAGCTCCATCCACAAAGAAATTGAGTTCAAGTCCCGGGTCATGTTTTTTTTTGTTTTTTGTTTTTTTCATACTTTTGGGATTTTGACGACAGGTCCCGGGTCATCGTTTTTTTTTTTTTTTTTTTTTTTTTTCATACTTTCCTATCATGGTTAAAAGGCAAAAGATATTCTTTAAACTGATGGCAGTTAAGCTCCATCCACATAGAAATTGAGTTCAAGTCCCGGGTCATGTTTTTTTTTTTTTTCATACTTTTGGGATCTTGACGACAGGTCCCGGGTCATCGTTTTTTTTTTTTTTTTTTTTTTTTCATACTTTCCTATCATTGTTAAAAGGCAAAAGATATTCTTTAAACTGATGGCAGTTAAGCTCCATCCACAAAGAAATTGAGTTCAAGTCCCGGGTCATGTTTTTTATTGTTTTTTTGTTTTTTCATACTTTTGGGATTTTAACGACAGGTCATCGTTTTTTTTTTTTTTTTTTTTTTTTTCATACTTTCCTATCATGGTTAAGAGGCAAAAGATATTCTTTAAACTGATGGCAGTTAAGCTCCATCCACAAAGAAATTGAGTTCAAGTCCCAGGTTAGGTTTTTTTTTTTTTTTTTTTTTTTTTTTTTTTTCATACTTTTGGGATTTTGACGACAGGTCCCGGGTCATCGTTTTTTTTTTTTTTTTTTCATACTTTCCTATCATGGTTAAAAGGCAAAAGATATTCTTTAAACTGATGGCAGTTAAGCTCCATCCACAAAGAAATTGAGTTCAAGTCCCGGGTCATGTTTTTTTTTGTTTTTTTGTTTTGGGATTTTGACGACAGGTCCCGGGTCATCGTTTTTTTTTGTTTTTTTCATACTTTCCTATCATTGTTAAAAGGCAAAAGATATTCTTTAAACTGATGGCAGTTAAGCTCCATCCACAAAGAAATTGAGTTCAAGTCCCGGGTCATGTTTTTTTTTTGTTTTTTTGTTTTTTCATACTTTTGGGATTTTGACGACAGGTCCCGGGTCATCGTTTTTTTTTTTTTTTTTCATACTTTCCTATCATGTTTAAAAGGCAAAAGATATTCTTTAAACTGATGGCAGTTGAGCTCCATCCACAAAGAAATTGAGTTCAAGTCCCGGGTAATGTTTTTTTTTGTTTTTTGTTTTTTTCATACTTTTGGGATTTTGACGACAGGTCCCGGGTCATCGTTTTTTTTTTTTTTTCATACTTTCCTATCATGGTTAAAAGGCAAAATATATTCTTTAAACTGATGGCAGTTAAGCTCCATCCACAAAGAAATTGAGTTCAAGTCCCGGGTCATGTTTTTTTTTTTTGTTTGTTTTTTTCATTCTTTTGGGATTTTGACGACAGGTCCCGGGTCATCGGTTTTTTTTTTTTTTTTTTTTTTTTTCATACTTTCCTATCATGGTTAAAAGGCAAAAGTTATTCTTTAAACTGATGGCAGTTAAGCTCCATCCACAAAGAAATTGAGTTCAAGTCCCGGGTCATGTTTTTTTTTGTTTTTTTGTTTTGGGATTTTGACGACAGGTCCCGGGTCATCGTTTTTTTTTTTTTTTCATACTTTCCTTTCATGGTTAAAAGGCAAAAGATATTCTTTAAACTGATGGCAGTTAAGCTCCATCCACAAAGAAATTGAGTTCAAGTCCTGGGTCATGTGTTTTTTTGTTTTTTTGTTTTGGGATTTTGACGACAGGTCCCGGGTCATCGTTTTTTTTTTTTTTTTTTTTTATACTTTCCTATCATTGTTAAAAGGCAAAAGATATTCTTTAAACTGATGGCAGTTAAGCTCCATCCACAAAGAAATTGAGTTCAAGTCCCGGGTCATGTTTTTTTTTGTTTTTTTGTTTTTTCATACTTTTGGGATTTTGACGACAGGTCCCGGGTCATCGTTTTTTTTTTTTTTTTTCATACTTTCCTATCATGGTTAAAAGGCAAAAGATATTCTTTAAACTGATGGCAGTTGAGCTCCATCCACAAAGAAATTGAGTTCAAGTCCCGGGTAATGTTTTTTTTTGTTTTTTGTTTTTTTCATACTTTTGGGAATTTGACGACAGGTCCCGGGTCATCGTTTTTTTTTTTTTTTCATACTTTCCTATCATGGTTAAAAGGCAAAAGATATTCTTTAAACTGATGGCAGTTAAGCTCCATCCACAAAGAAATTGAGTTCAAGTCCCGGGTCATGTTTTTTTTAGTTTTTAGTTTTTTTCATACTTTTGGGATTTTGACGACAGGTCCCGGGTCATCGTTTTTTTTGTTTTTTTCATACTTTCCTATCATGGTTAAAAGGCAAAATATATTCTTTAAACTGATGGCAGTTAAGCTCCATCCACAAAGAAATTGAGTTCAAAGTCCCGGGTCATGTTTTTTTTTGTTTTTTGTTTTTTTCATACTTTTGGGATTTTGACGACAGGTCCCGGGTCATCGTTTTTTGTTTTTTTTCATACTTTCCTATCATGGTTAAAAGGCAAAAGATATTCTTTAAACTGATGGCAGTTAAGCTCCATCCACAAAGAAATTGAGTTCAAGTCCCGGGTCATGTTTTTTTTTGTTTTTTGTTTTTTTCATACTTTTGGGATTTTGACGACAGGTCCCGGGTCATCGTTTTTTTTTTTTTTTTTTTTTTTTCATACTTTCATATCATGGTTAAAAGGCAAAATATATTCTTTAAACTGATGGCAGTTAAGCTCCATCCACAAAGAAATTGAGTTCAAGTCCCAGGTTATGTTTTTTTTTTTTTTTCATACTTTTGGGATTTTGACGACAGGTCCCGGGTCATCGTTTTTTTTTTTTTTTTTTCATACTTTCCTATCATGGTTAAAAGGCAAAAGATATTCTTTAAACTGATGGCAGTTAAGCTCCATCCACAAAGAAATTGAGTTCAAGTCCCGGGTCATGTTTTTTTTTGTTTTTTGTTTTTTTCATACTTTTGGGATTTTGACGACAGGTCCCGGGTCATCGTTTTTTTTTTTTTTTCATACTTTCCTATCATTGTTAAAAGGCAAAAGATATTCTTTAAACTGATGGCAGTTAAGCTCCATCCACAAAGAAATTGAGTTCAAGTCCCGGGTCATGTTTTTTTTTGTTTTTTGTTTTTTTCATACTTTTGGGATTTTGACGACAGGTCCCGGGTCATCGTTTTTTTTTTTTTTTTTTTTTTTTTCATACTTTCATATCATGGTTAAAAGGCAAAATATATTCTTTAAACTGATGGCAGTTAAGCTCCATCCACAAAGAAATTGAGTTCAAGTCCCAGGTTATGTTTTTTTTTTTTTTTCATACTTTTGGGATTTTGACGACAGGTCCCGGGTCATCTTTTTTTTTTTTTTTTTTTCATACTTTCCTATCATGGTTAAAAGGCAAAAGATATTCTTTAAACTGATGGCAGTTAAGCTCCATCCACAAAGAAATTGAGTTCAAGTCCCGGGTCATGTTTTTTTTTTTTTTTTTTTTTGGGATTTTGACGACAGGTCCCGGGTCATCGTTTTTTTTTTTTTTCATACTTTCCTATCATTGTTAAAAGGCAAAAGATATTCTTTAAACTGATGGCAGTTAAGCTCCATCCACAAAGAAATTGAGTTCAAGTCCCGGGTCATGTTTTTTTTTGTTTTTTTGTTTTTTCATACTTTTGGGATTTTGACGACAGGTCCCGGGTCATCGTTTTTTTTTTTTTTTTTCATACTTTCCTATCATGGTTAAAAGGCAAAATATATTCTTTAAACTGATGGCAGTTAAGCTCCATCCACAAAGAAATTGAGTTCAAGTCCCGGGTCATGTTTTTTTTTGTTTTTTGTTTTTTTCATACTTTTGGGATTTTGACGACAGGTCCCGGGTCATCGTTTTTTGTTTTTTTTCATACTTTCCTATCATGGTTAAAAGGCAAAAGATATTTTTTAAACTGATGGCAGTTGAGCTCCATCCACAAAGAAATTGAGTTCAAGTCCCGGGAAATGTTTTTTTTTGTTTTTTGTTTTTTTCATACTTTTGGGATTTTGACGACAGGTCCCGGGTCATCGTTTTTTTTTTTTTTTCATACTTTCCTATCATGGTTAAAAGGCAAAAGATATTCTTTAAACTGATGGCAGTTAAGCTCCATCCACATAGAAATTGAGTTCAAGTCCCGGGTCATGTTTTTTTTTTTTCATACTTTTGGGATCTTGACGACAGGTCCCGGGTCATCGGTTTTTTTTTTTTTTTTTCATACTTTCATATCATGGTTAAAAGGCAAAATATATTCTTTAAACTGATGGCAGTTAAGCTCCATCCACAAAGAAATTGAGTTCAAGTCCCAGGTTATGTTTTTTTTTTTTTTTCATACTTTTGGGATTTTGACGACAGGTCCCGGGTCATCGTTTTTTGTTTTTTTTCATACTTTCCTATCATGGTTAAAAGGCAAAAGATATTCTTTAAACTGATGGCAGTTGAGCTCCATCCACAAAGAAATTGAGTTCAAGTCCCGGGAAATGTTTTTTTTTGTTTTTTGTTTTTTTCATACTTTTGGGATTTTGACGACAGGTCCCGGGTCATCGTTTTTTTTTTTTTTTCATACTTTCCTATCATGGTTAAAAGGCAAAAGATATTCTTTAAACTGATGGCAGTTAAGCTCCATCCACATAGAAACTGAGTTCAAGTCCCGGGTCATGTTTTTTTTTTTTCATACTTTTGGGATCTTGACGACAGGTCCCGGGTCATCGTTTTTTTTTTTTTTTTCATACTTTCATATCATGGTTAAAAGGCAAAAGATATTCTTTAAACTGATGGCAGTTAAGCTCCATCCACAAAGAAATTGAGTTCAAGTCCCGGGTCATGTTTTTTTTAGTTTTTTGTTTTTTTCATACTTTTGGGATTTTGACGACAGGTCCCGGGTCATCGTTTTTTGTTTTTTTTCATACTTTCCTATCATGGTTAAAAGGCAAAAGATATTCTTTAAACTGATGGCAGTTAAGCTCCATCCACAAAGAAATTGAGTTCAAGTCCCGGGTCATGTTTTTTTTTGTTTTTTTCATACTTTTGGGATTTTGACGACAGGTCCCGGGTCATCGTTTTTTTTTTTTTTTTTTTTTTTTCATACTTTCATATCATGGTTAAAAGGCAAAATATATTCTTTAAACTGATGGCAGTTAAGCTCCATCCACAAAGAAATTGAGTTCAAGTCCCAGGTTATGTTTTTTTTTTTTTTTCATACTTTTGGGATTTTGACGACAGGTCCCGGGTCATCGTTTTTTTTTTTTTTTTTTTTTTTTTTCATACTTTCCTATCATGGTTAAAAGGCAAAATATATTCTTTAAACTGATGGCAGTTAAGCTCCATCCACAAAGAAATTGAGTTCAAGTCCCGGGTCATGTTTTTTTTTTTTTCATACTTTTGGGATTTTGACGACAGGTCCCGGGTCATCGTTTTTTTTTTTTTTTTTTTTTTTTCATACTTTCATATCATGGTTAAAAGGCAAAAGATATTCTTTAAACTGATGGCAGTTGAGCTCCATCCACAAAGAAATTGAGTTCAAGTCCCGGGTAATGTTTTTTTTTGTTTTTTGTTTTTTTCATACTTTTGGGATTTTGACGACAGGTCCCGGGTCATCGTTTTTTTTTTTTTTTTTTTTTTTTTTTCATACTTTCCTATCATGGTTAAAAGGCAAAATATATTCTTTAAACTGATGGCAGTTAAGCTCCATCCACAAAGAAATTGAGTTCAAGTCCCGGGTCATGTTTTTTTTTTTTTCATACTTTTGGGATTTTGACGACAGGTCCCGGGTCATCGTTTTTTTTTTTTTTTTTTTTTTTCATACTTTCATATCATGGTTAAAAGGCAAAAGATATTCTTTAAACTGATGGCAGTTAAGCTCCATCCACAAAGAAATTGAGTTCAAGTCCCGGGTCATGTTTTTTTTTTTTTCATACTTTTGGGATTTTGACGACAGGTCCCGGGTCATCGTTTTTTTTTTTTTTTTTTTTTTTTCATACTTTCATATCATGGTTAAAAGGCAAAAGATATTCTTTAAACTGATGGCAGTTGAGCTCCATCCACAAAGAAATTGAGTTCAAGTCCCGGGTAATGTTTTTTTTTGTTTTTTGTTTTTTTCATACTTTTGGGATTTTGACGACAGGTCCCGGGTCATCGTTTTTTTTTTTTTTTTTTTTTTTTTCATACTTTCCTATCATGGTTAAAAGGCAAAATATATTCTTTAAACTGATGGCAGTTAAGCTCCATCCACAAAGAAATTGAGTTCAAGTCCCGGGTCATGTTTTTTTTTTTTTCATACTTTTGGGATTTTGACGACAGGTCCCGGGTCATCGTTTTTTTTTTTTTTTTTTTTTTTCATACTTTCATATCATGGTTAAAAGGCAAAAGATATTCTTTAAACTGATGGCAGTTAAGCTCCATCCACAAAGAAATTGAGTTCAAGTCCCGGGTCATGTTTTTTTTAGTTTTTTGTTTTTTTCATACTTTTGGGATTTTGACGACAGGCCCGGGTCATCGTTTTTTTTGTTTTTTTCATACTTTCCTATCATGGTTAAAAGGCAAAATATATTCTTTAAACTGATGGCAGTTAAGCTCCATCCACAAAGAAATTGAGTTCAAGTCCCGGATCATGTTTTTTTTTGTTTTTTGTTTTTTTCATACTTTTGGGATTTTGACGACAGGTCCCGGGTCATCGTTTTTTGTTTTTTTTTCATACTTTCCTATCATGGTTAAAAGGCAAAATATATTCTTTAAACTGATGGCAGTTAAGCTCCATCCACAAAGAAATTGAGTTCAAAGTCCCGGGTCATGTTTTTTTTTGTTTTTTGTTTTTTTCATACTTTTGGGATTTTGACGACAGGTCCCGGGTCATCGTTTTTTTTTTTTTTTTTTTTTTTTTTTCATACTTTCCTATCATTGTTAAAAGGCAAAAGATATTCTTTAAACTGATGGCAGTTAAGCTCCATCCACAAAGAAATTGAGTTCAAGTCCCAGGTTAGGTTTTTTTTTGTTTTTTTGTTTTTTCATACTTTTGGGATTTTAACGACAGGTCCCGGGTCATCGTTTTTTTTTTTTTTTTTTTTTTTTCATACTTTCATATCATGGTTAAAAGGCAAAAGATATTCTTTAAACTGATGGCAGTTAAGCTCCATCCACAAAGAAATTGAGTTCAAGTCCCGGGTCATGTTTTTTTTTGTTTTTTTGTTTTTTCATACTTTTGGGATTTTAACGACAGGTCCCGGGTCATCGTTTTTTTTTTTTTTTTTTTTTTTCATACTTTCATATCATGGTTAAAAGGCAAAAGATATTCTTTAAACTGATGGCAGTTAAGCTCCATCCACAAAGAAATTGAGTTCAAGTCCCAGGTTAGGTTTTTTTTTTTTTTTTTTTTTTCATACTTTTGGGATTTTGACGACAGGTCCCGGGTCATCGTTTTTTTTTTTTTTTTTTCATACTTTCCTATCATGGTTAAAAGGCAAAATATATTCTTTAAACTGATGGCAGTTAAGCTCCATCCACAAAGAAATTGAGTTCAAGTCCCTGGTCATGTTTTTTTTTTTTTCATACTTTTGGGATTTTGACGACAGGTCCCGGGTCATCGTTTTTTTTTTGTTTTTTTTTCATACTTTTGGGATTTTGACGACAGGTCCCGGGTCATCGTTTTTTTTTTTTTTTTTTCATACTTTCCTATCATGGTTAAAAGGCAAAAGATATTCTTTAAACTGATGGCAGTTAAGCTCCATCCACAAAGAAATTGAGTTCAAGTCCCGGGTCATGTTTTTTTTTGTTTTTTGTTTTTTTCATACTTTTGGGATTTTGACGACAGGTCCCGGGTCATCGTTTTTTGTTTTTTTTCATACTTTCCTATCATGGTTAAAAGGCAAAAGATATTTTTTAAACTGATGGCAGTTGAGCTCCATCCACAAAGAAATTGAGTTCAAGTCCCGGGAAATGTTTTTTTTTGTTTTTTTGTTTTTTCATACTTTTGGGATTTTGACGACAGGTCCCGGGTCATCGTTTTTTTTTTTTTTTTTCATACTTTCCTATCATGGTTAAAAGGCAAAATATATTCTTTAAACTGATGGCAGTTAAGCTCCATCCACATAGAAATTGAGTTCAAGTCCCGGGTCATGTTTTTTTTTGTTTTTTGTTTTTTTCATACTTTTGGGATTTTGACGACAGGTCCCGGGTCATCGTTTTTTGTTTTTTTTCATACTTTCCTATCATGGTTAAAAGGCAAAAGATATTTTTTAAACTGATGGCAGTTGAGCTCCATCCTCAAAGAAATTGAGTTCAAGTCCCGGGAAATGTTTTTTTTTGTTTTTTGTTTTTTTCATACTTTTGGGATTTTGACGACAGGTCCCGGGTCATCGTTTTTTTTTTTTTTTCATACTTTCCTATCATGGTTAAAAGGCAAAATATATTCTTTAAACTGATGGCAGTTAAGCTCCATCCACAAAGAAATTGAGTTCAAGTCCCGGGTCATGTTTTTTTTTGTTTTTTGTTTTTTTCATTCTTTTGGGATTTTGACGACAGGTCCCGGGTCATCGGTTTTTTTTTTTTTTTTTTTTTTTTTTTCATACTTTCCTATCATGGTTAAAAGGCAAAAGTTATTCTTTAAACTGATGGCAGTTAAGCTCCATCCACAAAGAAATTGAGTTCAAGTCCCGGGTCATGTTTTTTTTTGTTTTTTGTTTTTTTCATACTTTTGGGATTTTGACGACAGGTCCCGGGTCATCGTTTTTTTTTTTTCATACTTTCCTATCATTGTTAAAAGGCAAAAGATATTCTTTAAACTGATGGCAGTTAAGCTCCATCCACAAAGAAATTGAGTTCAAGTCCCGGGTCATGTTTTTTTTTTGTTTTTTTGTTTTTTCATACTTTTGGGATTTTAACGACAGGTCCCGGGTCATCGTTTTTTTTTTTTTTTTTTTTTTCATACTTTCATATCATGGTTAAGAGGCAAAAGATATTCTTTAAACTGATGGCAGTTAAGCTCCATCCACAAAGAAATTGAGTTCAAGTCCCAGGTTAGGTTTTTTTTTTTTTTTTTTTTTCATACTTTTGGGATTTTGACGACAGGTCCCGGGTCATCGTTTTTTTTTTTTTTTTTTCATACTTTCCTATCATGGTTAAAAGGCAAAATATATTCTTTAAACTGATGGCAGTTAAGCTCCATCCACAAAGAAATTGAGTTCAAGTCCCGGGTCATGTTTTTTTTTTTTTCATACTTTTGGGATTTTGACGACAGGTCCCGGGTCATCGTTTTTTTTTTGTTTTTTTTTCATACTTTTGGGATTTTGACGACAGGTCCCGGGTCATCGTTTTTTTTTTTTTTTTCATACTTTCCTATCATGGTTAAAAGGCAAAAGATATTCTTTAAACTGATGGCAGTTAAGCTCCATCCACAAAGAAATTGAGTTCAAGTCCCGGGTCATGTTTTTTTTTGTTTTTTTGTTTTGGGATTTTGACGACAGGTCCCGGGTCATCGTTTTTTTTTTGTTTTTTTCATACTTTCCTATCATTGTTAAAAGGCAAAAGATATTCTTTAAACTGATGGCAGTTAAGCTCCATCCACAAAGAAATTGAGTTCAAGTCCTGGGTCATGTTTTTTTTTGTTTTGGGATTTTGACGACAGGTCCCGGGTCATCGTTTTTTTTTGTTTTTTTCATACTTTCCTATCATTGTTAAAAGGCAAAAGATATTCTTTAAACTGATGGCAGTTAAGCTCCATCTACAAAGAAATTGAGTTCAAGTCCCGGGTCATGTTTTTTTTTGTTTTTTTGTTTTTTCATACTTTTGGGATTTTGACGACAGGTCCCGGGTCATCGTTTTTTTTTTTTTTTTTCATACTTTCCTATCATGGTTAAAAGGCAAAATATATTCTTTAAACTGATGGCAGTTAAGCTCCATCCACAAAGAAATTGAGTTCAAGTCCCGGGTCATGTTTTTTTTTGTTTTTTTCATACTTTTGGGATTTTGACGACAGGTCCCGGGTCATCGTTTTTTTTTTTGTTTTTGTTTTTTTTCATACTTTCCTATCATGGTTAAAAGGCAAAAGTTATTCTTTAAACTGATGGCAGTTAAGCTCCATCCACAAAGAAATTGAGTTCAAGTCCCGGGTCATGTTTTTTTTTGTTTTTTTGTTTTGGGATTTTGACGACAGGTCCCGGGTCATCGTTTTTTTTTTTTTTTCATACTTTCCTATCATGGTTAAAAGGCAAAAGATATTCTTTAAACTGATGGCAGTTAAGCTCCATCCACATAGAAATTGAGTTCAAGTCCCGGGTCATGTTTTTTTTTGTTTTTTGTTTTTTTCATACTTTTGGGATTTTGACGACAGGTCCCGGGTCATCGTTTTTTGTTTTTTTTCATACTTTCCTATCATGGTTAAAAGGCAAAAGATATTTTTTAAACTGATGGCAGTTGAGCTCCATCCACAAAGAAATTGAGTTCAAGTCCCGGGAAATGTTTTTTTTTGTTTTTTGTTTTTTTCATACTTTCATATCATGGTTAAAAGGCAAAAGATATTCTTTAAACTGATGGCAGTTAAGCTCCATCCACAAAGAAATTGAGTTCAAGTCCCGGGTCATCGTTTTTTTTTTTTTTTTCATACTTTCCTATCATGGTTAAAAGGCAAAATATATTCTTTAAACTGATGGCAGTTAAGCTCCATCCACAAAGAAATTGAGTTCAAGTCCCGGATCATGTTTTTTTTTGTTTTTTGTTTTTTTCATACTTTTGGGATTTTGACGACAGGTCCCGGGTCATCGTTTTTTTTTTTTTTTTCATACTTTCCTATCATGGTTAAAAGGCAAAATATATTCTTTAAACTGATGGCAGTTAAGCTCCATCCACAAAGAAATTGAGTTCAAAGTCCCGGGTCATGTTTTTTTTTGTTTTTTGTTTTTTTCATACTTTTGGGATTTTGACGACAGGTCCCGGGTCATCGTTTTTTGTTTTTTTTCATACTTTCCTATCATGGTTAAAAGGCAAAAGATATTCTTTAAACTGATGGCAGTTAAGCTCCATCCACAAAGAAATTGAGTTCAAGTCCCGGGTCATGTTTTTTTTTGTTTTTTGTTTTTTTCATACTTTTGGGATTTTGACGACAGGTCCCGGGTCATCGTTTTTTTTTTTTTTTTTTTTTTTTTTCATACTTTCCTATCATGGTTAAAAGGCAAAAGATATTCTTTAAACTGATGGCAGTTAAGCTCCATCCACAAAGAAATTGAGTTCAAGTCCCGGGTCATGTTTTTTTTTTTTTCATACTTTTGGGATTTTGACGACAGGTCCCGGGTCATCGTTTTTTTTTTTTTTTTTTTTCATACTTTTGGGATTTTGACGACAGGTCCCGGGTCATCGTTTTTTTTTTTTTTTTTCATACTTTCCTATCATGGTTAAAAGGCAAAAGATATTCTTTAAACTGATGGCAGTTAAGCTCCATCCACAAAGAAATTGAGTTCAAGTCCTGGGTCATGTTTTTTTTTGTTTTTTTGTTTTGGGATTTTGACGACAGGTCCCGGGTCATCGTTTTTTTTTGTTTTTTTCATACTTTCCTATCATTGTTAAAAGGCAAAAGATATTCTTTAAACTGATGGCAGTTAAGCTCCATCCACAAAGAAATTGAGTTCAAGTCCTGGGTCATGTTTTTTTTTGTTTTTTTGTTTTGGGATTTTGACGACAGGTCCCGGGTCATCGTTTTTTTTTGTTTTTTTCATACTTTCCTATCATTGTTAAAAGGCAAAAGATATTCTTTAAACTGATGGCAGTTAAGCTCCATCCACAAAGAAATTGAGTTCAAGTCCCGGGTCATGTTTTTTTTTGTTTTTTTGTTTTTTCATACTTTTGGGATTTTGACGACAGGTCCCGGGTCATCGTTTTTTTTTTTTTTTTTCATACTTTCCTATCATGGTTAAAAGGCAAAATATATTCTTTAAACTGATGGCAGTTAAGCTCCATCCACAAAGAAATTGAGTTCAAGTCCCGGGTCATGTTTTTTTTTTTGTTTTGTTTTTTTCATACTTTTGGGATTTTGACGACAGGTCCCGGGTCATCGTTTTTTTTTTTTTTTTTTTTTTTTTTCATACTTTCATATCATGGTTAAGAGGCAAAAGATATTCTTTAAACTGATGGCAGTTAAGCTCCATCCACAAAGAAATTGAGTTCAAGTCCCGGGTCATGTTTTTTTTTGTTTTTTTGTTTTGGGATTTTGACGACAGGTCCCGGGTCATCGTTTTTTTTTGTTTTTTTCATACTTTCCTATCATTGTTAAAAGGCAAAAGATATTCTTTAAACTGATGGCAGTTAAGCTCCATCCACAAAGAAATTGAGTTCAAGTCCCGGGTCATGTTTTTTTTTGTTTTTTTGTTTTTTCATACTTTTGGGATTTTGACGACAGGTCCCGGGTCATCGTTTTTTTTTTTTTTTTTCATACTTTCCTATCATGGTTAAAAGGCAAAATATATTCTTTAAACTGATGGCAGTTAAGCTCCATCCACAAAGAAATTGAGTTCAAGTCCCGGGTCATGTTTTTTTTTGTTTTTTGTTTTTTTCATACTTTTGGGATTTTGACGACAGGTCCCGGGTCATCGTTTTTTGTTTTTTTTCATACTTTCCTATCATGGTTAAAAGGCAAAAGATATTCTTTAAACTGATGGCAGTTGAGCTCCATCCACAAAGAAATTGAGTTCAAGTCCCGGGAAATGTTTTTTTTTTGTTTTTTGTTTTTTTCATTCTTTTGGGATTTTGACGACAGGTCCCGGGTCATCGTTTTTTTTTTTTTTTTTTTTTTTTTCATACTTTCCTATCATGGTTAAAAGGCAAAAGTTATTCTTTAAACTGATGGCAGTTAAGCTCCATCCACAAAGAAATTGAGTTCAAGTCCCGGGTCATGTTTTTTTTTGTTTTTTTGTTTTGGGATTTTGACGACAGGTCCCGGGTCATCGTTTTTTTTTTTTTTTTTCATACTTTCCTATCATGGTTAAAAGGCAAAAGATATTCTTTAAACTGATGGCAGTTAAGCTCCATCCACATAGAAATTGAGTTCAAGTCCCGGGTCATGTTTTTTTTTTTTTCATACTTTTGGGATCTTGACGACAGGTCCCGGGTCATCGTTTTTTTTTTTTTTTTTTTTTTTCATACTTTCATATCATGGTTAAAAGGCAAACGATATTCTTTAAACTGATGGCAGTTAAGCTCCATCCACAAAGAAATTGAGTTCAAGTCCCGGGTCATGTTTTTTTTAGTTTTTTGTTTTTTTCATACTTTTGGGATTTTGACGACAGGTCCCGGGTCATCGTTTTTTGTTTTTTTTCATACTTTCCTATCATGGTTAAAAGGCAAAAGATATTCTTTAAACTGATGGCAGTTAAGCTCCATCCACAAAGAAATTGAGTTCAAGTCCCGGGTCATGTTTTTTTTTTTTTCATACTTTTGGGATCTTGACGACAGGTCCCGGGTCATCGTTTTTTTTTTTTTTTTTTTTTTTTCATACTTTCATATCATGGTTAAAAGGCAAAAGATATTCTTTAAACTGATGGCAGTTAAGCTCCATCCACAAAGAAATTGAGTTCAAGTCCCGGGTCATCGTTTTTTTTTTTTTTTTTTCATACTTTCCTATCATGGTTAAAAGGCAAAATATATTCTTTAAACTGATGGCAGTTAAGCTCCATCCACAAAGAAATTGAGTTCAAGTCCCGGATCATGTTTTTTTTTGTTTTTTGTTTTTTTCATACTTTTGGGATTTTGACGACAGGTCCCGGGTCATCGTTTTTTTTTTTTTTTCATACTTTCCTATCATGGTTAAAAGGCAAAATATATTCTTTAAACTGATGGCAGTTAAGCTCCATCCACAAAGAAATTGAGTTCAAAGTCCCGGGTCATGTTTTTTTTTGTTTTTTGTTTTTTTCATACTTTTGGGATTTTGACGACAGGTCCCGGGTCATCGTTTTTTGTTTTTTTTCATACTTTCCTATCATGGTTAAAAGGCAAAAGATATTCTTTAAACTGATGGCAGTTAAGCTCCATCCACAAAGAAATTGAGTTCAAGTCCCGGGTCATGTTTTTTATTGTTTTTTTGTTTTTTCATACTTTTGGGATTTTAACGACAGGTCATCGTTTTTTTTTTTTTTTTTTTTTTTTTCATACTTTCATATCATGGTTAAGAGGCAAAAGATATTCTTTAAACTGATGGCAGTTAAGCTCCATCCACAAAGAAATTGAGTTCAAGTCCCAGGTTAGGTTTTTTTTTTTTTTTTTTTTTTCATACTTTTGGGATTTTGACGACAGGTTCCGGGTCATCGTTTTTTTTTTTTTTTTTTCATACTTTCCTATCATGGTTAAAAGGCAAAAGATATTCTTTAAACTGATGGCAGTTAAGCTCCATCCACAAAGAAATTGAGTTCAAGTCCCGGGTCATGTTTTTTTTTGTTTTTTTGTTTTGGGATTTTGACGACAGGTCCCGGGTCATCGTTTTTTTTTGTTTTTTTCATACTTTCCTATCATTGTTAAAAGGCAAAAGATATTCTTTAAACTGATGGCAGTTAAGCTCCATCCACAAAGAAATTGAGTTCAAGTCCCGGGTCATGTTTTTTTTTGTTTTTTTGTTTTTTCATACTTTTGGGATTTTGACGACAGGTCCCGGGTCATCGTTTTTTTTTTTTTTTTTCATACTTTCCTATCATGTTTAAAAGGCAAAAGATATTCTTTAAACTGATGGCAGTTGAGCTCCATCCACAAAGAAATTGAGTTCAAGTCCCGGGTCATGTTTTTTTTTTTTGTTTGTTTTTTTCATTCTTTTGGGATTTTGACGACAGGTCCCGGGTCATCGGTTTTTTTTTTTTTTTTTTTTTTTTTCATACTTTCCTATCATGGTTAAAAGGCAAAAGTTATTCTTTAAACTGATGGCAGTTAAGCTCCATCCACAAAGAAATTGAGTTCAAGTCCCGGGTCATGTTTTTTTTTGTTTTTTTGTTTTGGGATTTTGACGACAGGTCCCGGGTCATCGTTTTTTTTTTTTTTTCATACTTTCCTTTCATGGTTAAAAGGCAAAAGATATTCTTTAAACTGATGGCAGTTAAGCTCCATCCACAAAGAAATTGAGTTCAAGTCCTGGGTCATGTTTTTTTTTGTTTTTTTGTTTTGGGATTTTGACGACAGGTCCCGGGTCATCGTTTTTTTTTGTTTTTTTCATACTTTCCTATCATTGTTAAAAGGCAAAAGATATTCTTTAAACTGATGGCAGTTAAGCTCCATCCACAAAGAAATTGAGTTCAAGTCCCGGGTCATGTTTTTATTTGTTTTTTTGTTTTTTCATACTTTTGGGATTTTGACGACAGGTCCCGGGTCATCGTTTTTTTTTTTTTTTTTCATACTTTCCTATCATGGTTAAAAGGCAAAAGATATTCTTTAAATTGATGGCAGTTGAGCTCCATCCACAAAGAAATTGAGTTCAAGTCCCGGGTAATGTTTTTTTTTGTTTTTTGTTTTTTTCATACTTTTGGGATTTTGACGACAGGTCCCGGGTCATCGTTTTTTTTTTTTTTTCATACTTTCCTATCATGGTTAAAAGGCAAAAGATATTCTTTAAACTGATGGCAGTTAAGCTCCATCCACAAAGAAATTGAGTTCAAGTCCCGGGTCATGTTTTTTTTAGTTTTTAGTTTTTTTCATACTTTTGGGATTTTGACGACAGGTCCCGGGTCATCGTTTTTTTTGTTTTTTTCATACTTTCCTATCATGGTTAAAAGGCAAAATATATTCTTTAAACTGATGGCAGTTAAGCTCCATCCACAAAGAAATTGAGTTCAAGTCCCGGATCATGTTTTTTTTTGTTTTTTGTTTTTTTCATACTTTTGGGATTTTGACGACAGGTCCTGGGTCATCGTTTTTTTTTTTTTTTTTTCATACTTTCCTATCATGGTTAAAAGGCAAAATATATTCTTTAAACTGATGGCAGTTAAGCTCCATCCACAAAGAAATTGAGTTCAAAGTCCCGGGTCATGTTTTTTTTTGTTTTTTGTTTTTTTCATACTTTTGGGATTTTGACGACAGGTCCCGGGTCATCGTTTTTTGTTTTTTTTCATACTTTCCTATCATGGTTAAAAGGCAAAAGATATTCTTTAAACTGATGGCAGTTAAGCTCCATCCACAAAGAAATTGAGTTCAAGTCCCGGGTCATGTTTTTTTTTGTTTTTTGTTTTTTTCATACTTTTGGGATTTTGACGACAGGTCCCGGGTCATCGTTTTTTTTTTGTTTTGTTTTTTTTTCATACTTTCATATCATGGTTAAAAGGCAAAATATATTCTTTAAACTGATGGCAGTTAAGCTCCATCCACAAAGAAATTGAGTTCAAGTCCCAGGTTATGTTTTTTTTTTTTTTTCATACTTTTGGGATTTTGACGACAGGTCCCGGGTCATCGTTTTTTTTTTTTTTTTTTCATACTTTCCTATCATGGTTAAAAGGCAAAAGATATTCTTTAAACTGATGGCAGTTAAGCTCCATCCACAAAGAAATTGAGTTCAAGTCCCGGGTCATGTTTTTTTTTTTTTTTTTTTTTGGGATTTTGACGACAGGTCCCGGGTCATCGTTTTTTTTTTTTTTTTCATACTTTCCTATCATGGTTAAAAGGCAAAAGATATTCTTTAAACTGATGGCAGTTAAGCTCCATCCACATAGAAATTGAGTTCAAGTCCCGGGTCATGTTTGTTTTTTTTTCATACTTTTGGGATTTTGACGACAGGTCCCGGGTCATCGGTTTTTTTTTTTGGTTTTTTTTTTTCATACTTTCCTATCATGGTTAAAAGGCAAAAGATATTCTTTAAACTGATGGCAGTTAAGCTCCATCCACAAAGAAATTGAGTTCAAGTCCCGGGTCATGTTTTTTTTTGTTTTTTTTGTTTTGGGATTTTGACGACAGGTCCCGGGTCATCGTTTTTTTTTTTTTATTTTTTTTTTTATACTTCATCGTTTTTGAAGTTTTGAAGTCCCGGGTCACCGTTCCCGGGTCATGTTTGTTTTTTTTTCATACTTTTGGGATTTTGACGACAGGTCCCGGGTCATCGGTTTTTTTTTTTTGGTTTTTTTTTTTCATACTTTCCTATCATGGTTAAAAGGCAAAAGATATTCTTTAAACTGATGGCAGTTAAGCTCCATCCACAAAGAAATTGAGTTCAAGTCCCAGGTTAGGTTTTTTTTTGTTTTTGTTTTTTCATACTTTTGGGATTTTGACGACAGGTCCCGGGTCATCGTTTTTTTTTTTTTTTTTTCATACTTTCCTATCATGGTTAAAAGGCAAAATATATTCTTTAAACTGATGGCAGTTAAGCTCCATCCACAAAGAAATTGAGTTCAAGTCCCGGGTCATGTTTTTTTTTTTTTCATACTTTTGGGATTTTGACGACAGGTCCCGGGTCATCGTTTTTTTTTTGTTTTTTTTTCATACTTTTGGGATTTTGACGACAGGTCCCGGGTCATCGTTTTTTTTTGTTTTTTTTCATACTTTCCTATCATGGTTAAAAGGCAAAAGATATTCTTTAAACTGATGGCAGTTAAGCTCCATCCACAAAGAAATTGAGTTCAAGTCCCGGGTCATGTTTTTTTTTGTTTTTGTTTTTTGGGATTTTGACGACAGGTCCCGGGTCATCGTTTTTTTTTGTTTTTTTCATACTTTCCAATCATTGTTAAAAGGCAAAAGATATTCTTTAAACTGATGGCAGTTAAGCTCCATCCACAAAGAAATTGAGTTCAAGTCCCGGGTCATGTTTTATTTTGTTTTTTTGTTTTTTCATACTTTTGGGATTTTGACGACAGGTCCCGGGTCATCGTTTTTTTTTTTTTTTTTTTTCATACTTTCCTATCATGGTTAAAAGGCAAAATATATTCTTTAAACTGATGGCAGTTAAGCTCCATCCACAAAGAAATTGAGTTCAAGTCCCGGGTCATGTTTTTTTTTGTTTTTTGTTTTTTTCATACTTTTGGGATTTTGACGACAGGTCCCGGGTCATCGTTTTTTGTTTTTTTTCATACTTTCCTATCATGGTTAAAAGGCAAAAGATATTCTTTAAACTGATGGCAGTTAAGCTCCATCCACAAAGAAATTGAGTTCAAGTCCCAGGTTAGGTTTTTTTTTGTTTTTGTTTTTTCATACTTTTGGGATTTTGACGACAGGTCCCGGGTCATCGTTTTTTTTTTTTTTTTTTCATACTTTCCTATCATGGTTAAAAGGCAAAATATATTCTTTAAACTGATGGCAGTTAAGCTCCATCCACAAAGAAATTGAGTTCAAGTCCCGGGTCATGTTTTTTTTTTTTTCATACTTTTGGGATTTTGACGACAGGTCCCGGGTCATCGTTTTTTTTTTGTTTTTTTTTCATACTTTTGGGATTTTGACGACAGGTCCCGGGTCATCGTTTTTTTTTGTTTTTTTTCATACTTTCCTATCATGGTTAAAAGGCAAAAGATATTCTTTAAACTGATGGCAGTTAAGCTCCATCCACAAAGAAATTGAGTTCAAGTCCCGGGTCATGTTTTTTTTTGTTTTTGTTTTTTGGGATTTTGACGACAGGTCCCGGGTCATCGTTTTTTTTTGTTTTTTTCATACTTTCCAATCATTGTTAAAAGGCAAAAGATATTCTTTAAACTGATGGCAGTTAAGCTCCATCCACAAAGAAATTGAGTTCAAGTCCCGGGTCATGTTTTATTTTGTTTTTTTGTTTTTTCATACTTTTGGGATTTTGACGACAGGTCCCGGGTCATCGTTTTTTTTTTTTTTTTTTTCATACTTTCCTATCATGGTTAAAAGGCAAAATATATTCTTTAAACTGATGGCAGTTAAGCTCCATCCACAAAGAAATTGAGTTCAAGTCCCGGGTCATGTTTTTTTTTGTTTTTTGTTTTTTTCATACTTTTGGGATTTTGACGACAGGTCCCGGGTCATCGTTTTTTGTTTTTTTTCATACTTTCCTATCATGGTTAAAAGGCAAAATATATTCTTTAAACTGATGGCAGTTAAGCTCCATCCACAAAGAAATTGAGTTCAAGTCCCGGGTCATGTTTTTTTTTGTTTTTTGTTTTTTTCATTCTTTTGGGATTTTGACGACAGGTCCCGGGTCATCGGTTTTTTTTTTTTTTGGTTTTTTTTTTTCATACTTTCCTATCATGGTTAAAAGGCAAAAGTTATTCTTTAAACTGATGGCAGTTAAGCTCCATCCACAAAGAAATTGAGTTCAAGTCCCGGGTCATGTTTTTTTTTGTTTTTTTGTTTTGGGATTTTGACGACAGGTCCCGGGTCATCGTTTTTTTTTTTTTTTTCATACTTTCCTATCATGGTTAAAAGGCAAAAGATATTCTTTAAACTGATGGCAGTTAAGCTCCATCCACATAGAAATTGAGTTCAAGTCCCGGGTCATGTTTTTTTTTTTTTCATACTTTTGGGATCTTGACGACAGGTCCCGGGTCATCGTTTTTTTTTTTTTTTTTTTTTTTTCATACTTTCATATCATGGTTAAAAGGCAAAAGATATTCTTTAAACTGATGGCAGTTAAGCTCCATCCACAAAGAAATTGAGTTCAAGTCCCGGGTAATGTTTTTATTTGTTTTTTGTTTTTTTCATACTTTTGGGATTTTGACGACAGGTCCCCCCGGGTCATCGTTTTTTGTTTTTTTTCATACTTTCCTATCATGGTTAAAAGGCAAAAGATATTCTTTAAACTGATGGCAGTTAAGCTCCATCCACAAAGAAATTGAGTTCAAGTCCCGGGTAATGTTTTTATTTGTTTTTTGTTTTTTTCATACTTTTGGGATTTTGACGACAGGTCCCCCCGGGTCATCGTTTTTTGTTTTTTTTCATACTTTCCTATCATGGTTAAAAGGCAAAAGATATTCTTTAAACTGATGGCAGTTAAGCTCCATCCACAAAGAAATTGAGTTCAAGTCCCGGGTCATGTTTTTTTTTGTTTTTTTTGTTTTGGGATTTTGACGACAGGTCCCGGGTCATCGTTTTTTTTTTTTTTTCATACTTTTGGGATTTTGACGACAGGTCCCGGGTCATCGTTTTTTTTTTTTTTTTCATACTTTCATATCATGGTTAAAAGGCAAAATATATTCTTTAAACTGATGGCAGTTAAGCTCCATCCACAAAGAAATTGAGTTCAAGTCCCGGGTCATGTTTTTTTTTTTTTCATACTTTTGGGATTTTGACGACAGGTCCCGGGTCATCGTTTTTTTTTTTGTTTTTTTTTTCATACTTTCATATCATGGTTAAAAGGCAAAAGATATTCTTTAAACTGATGGCAGTTAAGCTCCATCCACAAAGAAATTGAGTTCAAGTCCCGGGTCATCGTTTTTTTTTTTTTTTTTTCATACTTTCCTATCATGGTTAAAAGGCAAAATATATTCTTTAAACTGATGGCAGTTAAGCTCCATCCACAAAGAAATTGAGTTCAAGTCCCGGATCATGTTTTTTTTTGTTTTTTGTTTTTTTCATACTTTTGGGATTTTGACGACAGGTCCCGGGTCATCGTTTTTTTTTTTTTTTCATACTTTCCTATCATGGTTAAAAGGCAAAATATATTCTTTAAACTGATGGCAGTTAAGCTCCATCCACAAAGAAATTGAGTTCAAAGTCCCGGGTCATGTTTTTTTTTGTTTTTTGTTTTTTTCATACTTTTGGGATTTTGACGACAGGTCCCGGGTCATCGTTTTTTGTTTTTTTTCATACTTTCCTATCATGGTTAAAAGGCAAAAGATATTCTTTAAACTGATGGCAGTTAAGCTCCATCCACAAAGAAATTGAGTTCAAGTCCCGGGTCATGTTTTTTATTGTTTTTTTGTTTTTTCATACTTTTGGGATTTTAACGACAGGTCATCGTTTTTTTTTTTTTTTTTTTTTTTTTCATACTTTCATATCATGGTTAAGAGGCAAAAGATATTCTTTAAACTGATGGCAGTTAAGCTCCATCCACAAAGAAATTGAGTTCAAGTCCCAGGTTAGGTTTTTTTTTTTTTTTTTTTTTTCATACTTTTGGGATTTTGACGACAGGTTCCGGGTCATCGTTTTTTTTTTTTTTTTTTCATACTTTCCTATCATGGTTAAAAGGCAAAAGATATTCTTTAAACTGATGGCAGTTAAGCTCCATCCACAAAGAAATTGAGTTCAAGTCCCGGGTCATGTTTTTTTTTGTTTTTTTGTTTTGGGATTTTGACGACAGGTCCCGGGTCATCGTTTTTTTTTGTTTTTTTCATACTTTCCTATCATTGTTAAAAGGCAAAAGATATTCTTTAAACTGATGGCAGTTAAGCTCCATCCACAAAGAAATTGAGTTCAAGTCCCGGGTCATGTTTTTTTTTGTTTTTTTGTTTTTTCATACTTTTGGGATTTTGACGACAGGTCCCGGGTCATCGTTTTTTTTTTTTTTTTTCATACTTTCCTATCATGTTTAAAAGGCAAAAGATATTCTTTAAACTGATGGCAGTTGAGCTCCATCCACAAAGAAATTGAGTTCAAGTCCCGGGTCATGTTTTTTTTTTTTGTTTGTTTTTTTCATTCTTTTGGGATTTTGACGACAGGTCCCGGGTCATCGGTTTTTTTTTTTTTTTTTTTTTTTTTCATACTTTCCTATCATGGTTAAAAGGCAAAAGTTATTCTTTAAACTGATGGCAGTTAAGCTCCATCCACAAAGAAATTGAGTTCAAGTCCCGGGTCATGTTTTTTTTTGTTTTTTTGTTTTGGGATTTTGACGACAGGTCCCGGGTCATCGTTTTTTTTTTTTTTTCATACTTTCCTTTCATGGTTAAAAGGCAAAAGATATTCTTTAAACTGATGGCAGTTAAGCTCCATCCACAAAGAAATTGAGTTCAAGTCCTGGGTCATGTTTTTTTTTGTTTTTTTGTTTTGGGATTTTGACGACAGGTCCCGGGTCATCGTTTTTTTTTGTTTTTTTCATACTTTCCTATCATTGTTAAAAGGCAAAAGATATTCTTTAAACTGATGGCAGTTAAGCTCCATCCACAAAGAAATTGAGTTCAAGTCCCGGGTCATGTTTTTATTTGTTTTTTTGTTTTTTCATACTTTTGGGATTTTGACGACAGGTCCCGGGTCATCGTTTTTTTTTTTTTTTTTCATACTTTCCTATCATGGTTAAAAGGCAAAAGATATTCTTTAAATTGATGGCAGTTGAGCTCCATCCACAAAGAAATTGAGTTCAAGTCCCGGGTAATGTTTTTTTTTGTTTTTTGTTTTTTTCATACTTTTGGGATTTTGACGACAGGTCCCGGGTCATCGTTTTTTTTTTTTTTTCATACTTTCCTATCATGGTTAAAAGGCAAAAGATATTCTTTAAACTGATGGCAGTTAAGCTCCATCCACAAAGAAATTGAGTTCAAGTCCCGGGTCATGTTTTTTTTAGTTTTTAGTTTTTTTCATACTTTTGGGATTTTGACGACAGGTCCCGGGTCATCGTTTTTTTTGTTTTTTTCATACTTTCCTATCATGGTTAAAAGGCAAAATATATTCTTTAAACTGATGGCAGTTAAGCTCCATCCACAAAGAAATTGAGTTCAAGTCCCGGATCATGTTTTTTTTTGTTTTTTGTTTTTTTCATACTTTTGGGATTTTGACGACAGGTCCTGGGTCATCGTTTTTTTTTTTTTTTTTTCATACTTTCCTATCATGGTTAAAAGGCAAAATATATTCTTTAAACTGATGGCAGTTAAGCTCCATCCACAAAGAAATTGAGTTCAAAGTCCCGGGTCATGTTTTTTTTTGTTTTTTGTTTTTTTCATACTTTTGGGATTTTGACGACAGGTCCCGGGTCATCGTTTTTTGTTTTTTTTCATACTTTCCTATCATGGTTAAAAGGCAAAAGATATTCTTTAAACTGATGGCAGTTAAGCTCCATCCACAAAGAAATTGAGTTCAAGTCCCGGGTCATGTTTTTTTTTGTTTTTTGTTTTTTTCATACTTTTGGGATTTTGACGACAGGTCCCGGGTCATCGTTTTTTTTTTGTTTTGTTTTTTTTTCATACTTTCATATCATGGTTAAAAGGCAAAATATATTCTTTAAACTGATGGCAGTTAAGCTCCATCCACAAAGAAATTGAGTTCAAGTCCCAGGTTATGTTTTTTTTTTTTTTTCATACTTTTGGGATTTTGACGACAGGTCCCGGGTCATCGTTTTTTTTTTTTTTTTTTCATACTTTCCTATCATGGTTAAAAGGCAAAAGATATTCTTTAAACTGATGGCAGTTAAGCTCCATCCACAAAGAAATTGAGTTCAAGTCCCGGGTCATGTTTTTTTTTTTTTTTTTTTTTGGGATTTTGACGACAGGTCCCGGGTCATCGTTTTTTTTTTTTTTTCATACTTTCCTATCATGGTTAAAAGGCAAAAGATATTCTTTAAACTGATGGCAGTTAAGCTCCATCCACATAGAAATTGAGTTCAAGTCCCGGGTCATGTTTGTTTTTTTTTCATACTTTTGGGATTTTGACGACAGGTCCCGGGTCATCGGTTTTTTTTTTTGGTTTTTTTTTTTCATACTTTCCTATCATGGTTAAAAGGCAAAAGATATTCTTTAAACTGATGGCAGTTAAGCTCCATCCACAAAGAAATTGAGTTCAAGTCCCGGGTCATGTTTTTTTTTGTTTTTTTTGTTTTGGGATTTTGACGACAGGTCCCGGGTCATCGTTTTTTTTTTTTTATTTTTTTTTTTATACTTCATCGTTTTTGAAGTTTTGAAGTCCCGGGTCACCGTTCCCGGGTCATGTTTGTTTTTTTTTCATACTTTTGGGATTTTGACGACAGGTCCCGGGTCATCGGTTTTTTTTTTTTGGTTTTTTTTTTTCATACTTTCCTATCATGGTTAAAAGGCAAAAGATATTCTTTAAACTGATGGCAGTTAAGCTCCATCCACAAAGAAATTGAGTTCAAGTCCCAGGTTAGGTTTTTTTTTGTTTTTGTTTTTTCATACTTTTGGGATTTTGACGACAGGTCCCGGGTCATCGTTTTTTTTTTTTTTTTTTCATACTTTCCTATCATGGTTAAAAGGCAAAATATATTCTTTAAACTGATGGCAGTTAAGCTCCATCCACAAAGAAATTGAGTTCAAGTCCCGGGTCATGTTTTTTTTTTTTTCATACTTTTGGGATTTTGACGACAGGTCCCGGGTCATCGTTTTTTTTTTGTTTTTTTTTCATACTTTTGGGATTTTGACGACAGGTCCCGGGTCATCGTTTTTTTTTGTTTTTTTTCATACTTTCCTATCATGGTTAAAAGGCAAAAGATATTCTTTAAACTGATGGCAGTTAAGCTCCATCCACAAAGAAATTGAGTTCAAGTCCCGGGTCATGTTTTTTTTTGTTTTTGTTTTTTGGGATTTTGACGACAGGTCCCGGGTCATCGTTTTTTTTTGTTTTTTTCATACTTTCCAATCATTGTTAAAAGGCAAAAGATATTCTTTAAACTGATGGCAGTTAAGCTCCATCCACAAAGAAATTGAGTTCAAGTCCCGGGTCATGTTTTATTTTGTTTTTTTGTTTTTTCATACTTTTGGGATTTTGACGACAGGTCCCGGGTCATCGTTTTTTTTTTTTTTTTTTTCATACTTTCCTATCATGGTTAAAAGGCAAAATATATTCTTTAAACTGATGGCAGTTAAGCTCCATCCACAAAGAAATTGAGTTCAAGTCCCGGGTCATGTTTTTTTTTGTTTTTTGTTTTTTTCATACTTTTGGGATTTTGACGACAGGTCCCGGGTCATCGTTTTTTGTTTTTTTTCATACTTTCCTATCATGGTTAAAAGGCAAAAGATATTCTTTAAACTGATGGCAGTTAAGCTCCATCCACAAAGAAATTGAGTTCAAGTCCCAGGTTAGGTTTTTTTTTGTTTTTGTTTTTTCATACTTTTGGGATTTTGACGACAGGTCCCGGGTCATCGTTTTTTTTTTTTTTTTTTCATACTTTCCTATCATGGTTAAAAGGCAAAATATATTCTTTAAACTGATGGCAGTTAAGCTCCATCCACAAAGAAATTGAGTTCAAGTCCCGGGTCATGTTTTTTTTTTTTTCATACTTTTGGGATTTTGACGACAGGTCCCGGGTCATCGTTTTTTTTTTGTTTTTTTTTCATACTTTTGGGATTTTGACGACAGGTCCCGGGTCATCGTTTTTTTTTGTTTTTTTTCATACTTTCCTATCATGGTTAAAAGGCAAAAGATATTCTTTAAACTGATGGCAGTTAAGCTCCATCCACAAAGAAATTGAGTTCAAGTCCCGGGTCATGTTTTTTTTTGTTTTTGTTTTTTGGGATTTTGACGACAGGTCCCGGGTCATCGTTTTTTTTTGTTTTTTTCATACTTTCCAATCATTGTTAAAAGGCAAAAGATATTCTTTAAACTGATGGCAGTTAAGCTCCATCCACAAAGAAATTGAGTTCAAGTCCCGGGTCATGTTTTATTTTGTTTTTTTGTTTTTTCATACTTTTGGGATTTTGACGACAGGTCCCGGGTCATCGTTTTTTTTTTTTTTTTTTTCATACTTTCCTATCATGGTTAAAAGGCAAAATATATTCTTTAAACTGATGGCAGTTAAGCTCCATCCACAAAGAAATTGAGTTCAAGTCCCGGGTCATGTTTTTTTTTGTTTTTTGTTTTTTTCATACTTTTGGGATTTTGACGACAGGTCCCGGGTCATCGTTTTTTGTTTTTTTTCATACTTTCCTATCATGGTTAAAAGGCAAAATATATTCTTTAAACTGATGGCAGTTAAGCTCCATCCACAAAGAAATTGAGTTCAAGTCCCGGGTCATGTTTTTTTTTGTTTTTTGTTTTTTTCATTCTTTTGGGATTTTGACGACAGGTCCCGGGTCATCGGTTTTTTTTTTTTTTGGTTTTTTTTTTTCATACTTTCCTATCATGGTTAAAAGGCAAAAGTTATTCTTTAAACTGATGGCAGTTAAGCTCCATCCACAAAGAAATTGAGTTCAAGTCCCGGGTCATGTTTTTTTTTGTTTTTTTGTTTTGGGATTTTGACGACAGGTCCCGGGTCATCGTTTTTTTTTTTTTTTTCATACTTTCCTATCATGGTTAAAAGGCAAAAGATATTCTTTAAACTGATGGCAGTTAAGCTCCATCCACATAGAAATTGAGTTCAAGTCCCGGGTCATGTTTTTTTTTTTTTCATACTTTTGGGATCTTGACGACAGGTCCCGGGTCATCGTTTTTTTTTTTTTTTTTTTTTTTTCATACTTTCATATCATGGTTAAAAGGCAAAAGATATTCTTTAAACTGATGGCAGTTAAGCTCCATCCACAAAGAAATTGAGTTCAAGTCCCGGGTAATGTTTTTATTTGTTTTTTGTTTTTTTCATACTTTTGGGATTTTGACGACAGGTCCCCCCGGGTCATCGTTTTTTGTTTTTTTTCATACTTTCCTATCATGGTTAAAAGGCAAAAGATATTCTTTAAACTGATGGCAGTTAAGCTCCATCCACAAAGAAATTGAGTTCAAGTCCCGGGTAATGTTTTTATTTGTTTTTTGTTTTTTTCATACTTTTGGGATTTTGACGACAGGTCCCCCCGGGTCATCGTTTTTTGTTTTTTTTCATACTTTCCTATCATGGTTAAAAGGCAAAAGATATTCTTTAAACTGATGGCAGTTAAGCTCCATCCACAAAGAAATTGAGTTCAAGTCCCGGGTCATGTTTTTTTTTGTTTTTTTTGTTTTGGGATTTTGACGACAGGTCCCGGGTCATCGTTTTTTTTTTTTTTTCATACTTTTGGGATTTTGACGACAGGTCCCGGGTCATCGTTTTTTTTTTTTTTTTCATACTTTCATATCATGGTTAAAAGGCAAAATATATTCTTTAAACTGATGGCAGTTAAGCTCCATCCACAAAGAAATTGAGTTCAAGTCCCGGGTCATGTTTTTTTTTTTTTCATACTTTTGGGATTTTGACGACAGGTCCCGGGTCATCGTTTTTTTTTTTGTTTTTTTTTTCATACTTTCATATCATGGTTAAAAGGCAAAAGATATTCTTTAAACTGATGGCAGTTAAGCTCCATCCACAAAGAAATTGAGTTCAAGTCCCGGGTCATGTTTTTTTTAGTTTTTAGTTTTTTTCATACTTTTGGGATTTTGACGACAGTTCCCGGGTCATCGTTTTTTTTGTTTTTTTCATACTTTCCTATCATGGTTAAAAGGCAAAATATATTCTTTAAACTGATGGCAGTTAAGCTCCATCCACAAAGAAATTGAGTTCAAGTCCCGGATCATGTTTTTTTTTTGTTTTTTGTTTTTTTCATACTTTTGGGATTTTGACGACAGGTCCTGGGTCATCGTTTTTTGTTTTTTTTTTCATACTTTCCTATCATGGTTAAAAGGCAAAATATATTCTTTAAACTGATGGCAGTTAAGCTCCATCCACAAAGAAATTGAGTTCAAAGTCCCGGGTCATGTTTTTTTTTGTTTTTTGTTTTTTTCATACTTTTGGGATTTTGACGACAGGTCCCGGGTCATCGTTTTTTGTTTTTTTTCATACTTTCCTATCATGGTTAAAAGGCAAAAGATATTCTTTAAACTGATGGCAGTTAAGCTCCATCCACAAAGAAATTGAGTTCAAGTCCCGGGTCATGTTTTTTTTTGTTTTTTGTTTTTTTCATACTTTTGGGATTTTGACGACAGGTCCCGGGTCATCGTTTTTTTTTTGTTTTTTTTTTTTTTCATACTTTCATATCATGGTTAAAAGGCAAAATATATTCTTTAAACTGATGGCAGTTAAGCTCCATCCACAAAGAAATTGAGTTCAAGTCCCAGGTTATGTTTTTTTTTTTTTTTCATACTTTTGGGATTTTGACGACAGGTCCCGGGTCATCGTTTTTTTTTTTTTTTTTTCATACTTTCCTATCATGGTTAAAAGGCAAAAGATATTCTTTAAACTGATGGCAGTTAAGCTCCATCCACAAAGAAATTGAGTTCAAGTCCCGGGTCATGTTTTTTTTTTTTTTTTTTTTTGGGATTTTGACGACAGGTCCCGGGTCATCGTTTTTTTTTTTTTTTCATACTTTCCTATCATGGTTAAAAGGCAAAAGATATTCTTTAAACTGATGGCAGTTAAGCTCCATCCACATAGAAATTGAGTTCAAGTCCCGGGTCATGTTTGTTTTTTTTTCATACTTTTGGGATTTTGACGACAGGTCCCGGGTCATCGGTTTTTTTTTTCGGTTTTTTTTTTTCATACTTTCCTATCATGGTTAAAAGGCAAAAGATATTCTTTAAACTGATGGCAGTTAAGCTCCATCCACAAAGAAATTGAGTTCAAGTCCCGGGTCATGTTTTTTTTTGTTTTTTTTGTTTTGGGATTTTGACGACAGGTATGACAGGGATTTTGACGACGGTCATCGTTTTTTTTTTTTTTTTTTTTTTTTTATACTTCATCGTTTTTGAAGTTTTGAAGTCCCGGGTCACCGTTCCCGGGTCATGTTTGTTTTTCTTTCATACTTTTGGGATTTTGACGACAGGTCCCGGGTCATCGGTTTTTTTTTTTTGGTTTTTTTTTTTCATACTTTCCTATCATGGTTAAAAGGCAAAAGATATTCTTTAAACTGATGGCAGTTAAGCTCCATCCACAAAGAAATTGAGTTCAAGTCCCAGGTTAGGTTTTTTTTTGTTTTTGTTTTTTCATACTTTTGGGATTTTGACGACAGGTCCCGGGTCATCGTTTTTTTTTTTTTTTTTTCATACTTTCCTATCATGGTTAAAAGGCAAAATATATTCTTTAAACTGATGGCAGTTAAGCTCCATCCACAAAGAAATTGAGTTCAAGTCCCGGGTCATGTTTTTTTTTTTTTCATACTTTTGGGATTTTGACGACAGGTCCCGGGTCATCGTTTTTTTTTTGTTTTTTTTTCATACTTTTGGGATTTTGACGACAGGTCCCGGGTCATCGTTTTTTTTTGTTTTTTTTCATACTTTCCTATCATGGTTAAAAGGCAAAAGATATTCTTTAAACTGATGGCAGTTAAGCTCCATCCACAAAGAAATTGAGTTCAAGTCCCGGGTCATGTTTTTTTTTGTTTTTGTTTTTTGGGATTTTGACGACAGGTCCCGGGTCATCGTTTTTTTTTTGTTTTTTTCATACTTTCCTATCATTGTTAAAAGGCAAAAGATATTCTTTAAACTGATGGCAGTTAAGCTCCATCCACAAAGAAATTGAGTTCAAGTCCTGGGTCATGTTTTTTTTTTGTTTTTTTGTTTTGGGATTTTGACGACAGGTCCCGGGTCATCGTTTTTTTTTGTTTTTTTCATACTTTCCTATCATTGTTAAAAGGCAAAAGATATTCTTTAAACTGATGGCAGTTAAGCTCCATCCACAAAGAAATTGAGTTCAAGTCCCGGGTCATGTTTTTTTTTGTTTTTTTGTTTTTTCATACTTTTGGGATTTTGACGACAGGTCCCGGGTCATCGTTTTTTTTTTTTTTTTTTCATACTTTCCTATCATGGTTAAAAGGCAAAATATATTCTTTAAACTGATGGCAGTTAAGCTCCATCCACAAAGAAATTGAGTTCAAGTCCCGGGTCATGTTTTTTTTTGTTTTTTGTTTTTTTCATACTTTTGGGATTTTGACGACAGGTCCCGGGTCATCGTTTTTTGTTTTTTTTCATACTTTCCTATCATGGTTAAAAGGCAAAATATATTCTTTAAACTGATGGCAGTTAAGCTCCATCCACAAAGAAATTGAGTTCAAGTCCCGGGTCATGTTTTTTTTTGTTTTTTGTTTTTTTCATTCTTTTGGGATTTTGACGACAGGTCCCGGGTCATCGGTTTTTTTTTTTTTGGTTTTTTTTTTTCATACTTTCCTATCATGGTTAAAAGGCAAAAGTTATTCTTTAAACTGATGGCAGTTAAGCTCCATCCACAAAGAAATTGAGTTCAAGTCCCGGGTCATGTTTTTTTTTGTTTTTTTGTTTTGGGATTTTGACGACAGGTCCCGGGTCATCGTTTTTTTTTTTTTTTTCATACTTTCCTATCATGGTTAAAAGGCAAAAGATATTCTTTAAACTGATGGCAGTTAAGCTCCATCCACATAGAAATTGAGTTCAAGTCCCGGGTCATGTTTTTTTTTTTTTCATACTTTTGGGATCTTGACGACAGGTCCCGGGTCATCGTTTTTTTTTTTTTTTTTTTTTTTTCATACTTTCATATCATGGTTAAAAGGCAAAAGATATTCTTTAAACTGATGGCAGTTAAGCTCCATCCACAAAGAAATTGAGTTCAAGTCCCGGGTAATGTTTTTATTTGTTTTTTGTTTTTTTCATACTTTTGGGATTTTGACGACAGGTCCCCCCGGGTCATCGTTTTTTGTTTTTTTTCATACTTTCCTATCATGGTTAAAAGGCAAAAGATATTCTTTAAACTGATGGCAGTTAAGCTCCATCCACAAAGAAATTGAGTTCAAGTCCCGGGTCATGTTTTTTTTAGTTTTTAGTTTTTTTCATACTTTTGGGATTTTGACGACAGGTCCCGGGTCATCGTTTTTTTTGTTTTTTTCATACTTTCCTATCATGGTTAAAAGGCAAAATATATTCTTTAAACTGATGGCAGTTAAGCTCCATCCACAAAGAAATTGAGTTCAAGTCCCGGATCATGTTTTTTTTTGTTTTTTGTTTTTTTCATACTTTTGGGATTTTGACGACAGGTCCTGGGTCATCGTTTTTTGTTTTTTTTTTCATACTTTCCTATCATGGTTAAAAGGCAAAATATATTCTTTAAACTGATGGCAGTTAAGCTCCATCCACAAAGAAATTGAGTTCAAAGTCCCGGGTCATGTTTTTTTTTGTTTTTTGTTTTTTTCATACTTTTGGGATTTTGACGACAGGTCCCGGGTCATCGTTTTTTGTTTTTTTTCATACTTTCCTATCATGGTTAAAAGGCAAAAGATATTCTTTAAACTGATGGCAGTTAAGCTCCATCCACAAAGAAATTGAGTTCAAGTCCCGGGTCATGTTTTTTTTTGTTTTTTGTTTTTTTCATACTTTTGGGAATTTGACGACAGGTCCCGGGTCATCGTTTTTTTTTTTTTTGTTTTTTTTTTCATACTTTCATATCATGGTTAAAAGGCAAAATATATTCTTTAAACTGATGGCAGTTAAGCTCCATCCACAAAGAAATTGAGTTCAAGTCCCAGGTTATGTTTTTTTTTTTTTTTCATACTTTTGGGATTTTGACGACAGGTCCCGGGTCATCGTTTTTTTTTTTTTTTTTTCATACTTTCCTATCATGGTTAAAAGGCAAAAGATATTCTTTAAACTGATGGCAGTTAAGCTCCATCCACAAAGAAATTGAGTTCAAGTCCCGGGTCATGTTTTTTTTTTTTTTTTTTTTGGGGATTTTGACGACAGGTCCCGGGTCATCGTTTTTTTTTTTTTGTTCATACTTTCCTATCATGGTTAAAAGGCAAAAGATATTCTTTAAACTGATGGCAGTTAAGCTCCATCCACAAAGAAATTGAGTTCAAGTCCCGGGTCATGTTTTTTTTTGTTTTTTTTGTTTTGGGATTTTGACGACAGGTCCCGGGTCATCGTTTTTTTTTTTTTATTATTTTTTTTATACTTCATCGTTTTTGAAGTTTTGAAGTCCCGGGTCACCGTTCCCGGGTCATGTTTGTTTTTTTTTCATACTTTTGGGATTTTGACGACAGGTCCCGGGTCATCGGTTTTTTTTTTTTGGTTTTTTTTTTTCATATTTTCTTATCATGGTTAAAAGGCAAAAGATATTCTTTAAACTGATGGCAGTTAAGCTCCATCCACAAAGAAATTGAGTTCAAGTCCCAGGTTAGGTTTTTTTTTGTTTTTGTTTTTTCATACTTTTGGGATTTTGACGACAGGTCCCGGGTCATCGTTTTTTTTTTTTTTTTTTCATACTTTCCTATCATGGTTAAAAGGCAAAATATATTCTTTAAACTGATGGCAGTTAAGCTCCATCCACAAAGAAATTGAGTTCAAGTCCCGGGTCATGTTTTTTTTTTTTTCATACTTTTGGGATTTTGACGACAGGTCCCGCCCGGGTCATCGTTTTTTTTTTGTTTTTTTTTCATACTTTTGGGATTTTGACGACAGGTCCCGGGTCATCGTTTTTTTTTGTTTTTTTTCATACTTTCCTATCATGGTTAAAAGGCAAAAGATATTCTTTAAACTGATGGCAGTTAAGCTCCATCCACAAAGAAATTGAGTTCAAGTCCCGGGTCATGTTTTTTTTTGTTTTTGTTTTTTGGGATTTTGACGACAGGTCCCGGGTCATCGTTTTTTTTTGTTTTTTTCATACTTTCCTATCATTGTTAAAAGGCAAAAGATATTCTTTAAACTGATGGCAGTTAAGCTTCATCCACAAAGAAATTGAGTTCAAGTCCTGGGTCATGTTTTTTTTTGTTTTTTTGTTTTGGGATTTTGACGACAGGTCCCGGGTCATCGTTTTTTTTTGTTTTTTTCATACTTTCCTATCATTGTTAAAAGGCAAAAGATATTCTTTAAACTGATGGCAGTTAAGCTCCATCCACAAAGAAATTGAGTTCAAGTCCCGGGTCATGTTTTTTTTTGTTTTTTTGTTTTTTCATACTTTTGGGATTTTGACGACAGGTCCCGGGTCATCGTTTTTTTTTTTTTTTTTTCATACTTTCCTATCATGGTTAAAAGGCAAAATATATTCTTTAAACTGATGGCAGTTAAGCTCCATCCACAAAGAAATTGAGTTCAAGTCCCGGGTCATGTTTTTTTTTGTTTTTTGTTTTTTTCATACTTTTGGGATTTTGACGACAGGTCCCGGGTCATCGTTTTTTGTTTTTTTTCATACTTTCCTATCATGGTTAAAAGGCAAAATATATTCTTTAAACTGATGGCAGTTAAGCTCCATCCACAAAGAAATTGAGTTCAAGTCCCGGGTCATGTTTTTTTTTGTTTTTTGTTTTTTTCATTCTTTTGGGATTTTGACGACAGGTCCCGGGTCATCGTTTTTTTTTTTTTTTTTTTTTTTTTCATACTTTCCTATCATGGTTAAAAGGCAAAAGTTATTCTTTAAACTGATGGCAGTTAAGCTCCATCCACAAAGAAATTTAGTTCAAGTCCCGGGTCATGTTTTTTTTTGTTTTTTTGTTTTGGGATTTTGACGACAGGTCCCGGGTCATCGTTTTTTTTTTTTTTTCATACTTTCCTATCATGGTTAAAAGGCAAAAGATATTCTTTAAACTGATGGCAGTTAAGCTCCATCCACATAGAAATTGAGTTCAAGTCCCGGGTCATGTTTTTTTTTTTTTCATACTTTTGGGATCTTGACGACAGGTCCCGGGTCATCGTTTTTTTTTTTTTTTTTTTTTTTTCATACTTTCATATCATGGTTAAAAGGCAAAAGATATTCTTTAAACTGATGGCAGTTAAGCTCCATCCACAAAGAAATTGAGTTCAAGTCCCGGGTAATGTTTTTATTTGTTTTTTGTTTTTTTCATACTTTTGGGATTTTGACGACAGGTCCCCCCGGGTCATCGTTTTTTGTTTTTTTTCATACTTTCCTATCATGGTTAAAAGGCAAAAGATATTCTTTAAACTGATGGCAGTTAAGCTCCATCCACAAAGAAATTGAGTTCAAGTCCCGGGTCATGGTTTTTTTTGTTTTTTTTGTTTTGGGATTTTGACGACAGGTCCCGGGTCATCGTTTTTTTTTTTTTTTCATACTTTTGGGATTTTGACGACAGGTCCCGGGTCATCGTTTTTTGTTTTTTTTCATACTTTCATATCATGGTTAAAAGGCAAAATATATTCTTTAAACTGATGGCAGTTAAGCTCCATCCACAAAGAAATTGAGTTCAAGTCCCGGGTCATGTTTTTTTTTTTTTCATACTTTTGGGATTTTGACGACAGGTCCCGGGTCATCGTTTTTTTTTTTTTTTTTTTTTTCATACTTTCATATCATGGTTAAAAGGCAAAAGATATTCTTTAAACTGATGGCAGTTAAGCTCCATCCACAAAGAAATTGAGTTCAAGTCCCGGGTCATGTTTTTTTTAGTTTTTAGTTTTTTTCATACTTTTGGGATTTTGACGACAGGTCCCGGGTCATCGTTTTTTTTGTTTTTTTCATACTTTCCTATCATGGTTAAAAGGCAAAATATATTCTTTAAACTGATGGCAGTTAAGCTCCATCCACAAAGAAATTGAGTTCAAGTCCCAGGTTATGTTTTTTTTTTTTTTTCATACTTTTGGGATTTTGACGACAGGTCCCGGGTCATCGTTTTTTTTTTTTTTTTTTTTTTTTTCATACTTTCATATCATGGTTAAAAGGCAAAATATATTCTTTAAACTGATGGCAGTTAAGCTCCATCCACAAAGAAATTGAGTTCAAGTCCCAGGTTATGTTTTTTTTTTTTTTTCATACTTTTGGGATTTTGACGACAGGTCCCGGGTCATCGTTTTTTTTTTTTTTTTTCATACTTTCCTATCATGGTTAAAAGGCAAAAGATATTCTTTAAACTGATGGCAGTTAAGCTCCATCCACAAAGAAATTGAGTTCAAGTCCCGGGTCATGTTTTTTTTTGTTTTTTTGTTTTGGGATTTTGACGACAGGTCCCGGGTCATCGTTTTTTTTTTTTTTTCATACTTTCCTATCATGGTTAAAAGGCAAAAGATATTCTTTAAACTGATGGCAGTTAAGCTCCATCCACATAGAAATTGAGTTCAAGTCCCGGGTCATGTTTTTTTTTTTTTCATACTTTTGGGATTTTGACGACAGGTCCCGGGTCATCGGTTTTTTTTTTTGGTTTTTTTTTTTCATACTTTCCTATCATGGTTAAAAGGCAAAAGATATTCTTTAAACTGATGGCAGTTAAGCTCCATGCAAAATATATTCTTTAAACTGATGGCAGTTAAGCTCCATCCACAAAGAAATTGAGTTCAAGTCCCGGGTCATGTTTTTTTTTTTCATACTTTTGGGATTTTGACGACAGGTCCCGGGTCATCGTTTTTTTTGTTTTTTTCATACTTTCCTATCATGGTTAAAAGGCAAAATATATTCTTTAAACTGATGGCAGTTAAGCTCCATCCACAAAGAAATTGAGTTCAAGTCCCGGATCATGTTTTTTTTTGTTTTTTGTTTTTTTCATACTTTTGGGATTTTGACGACAGGTCCTGGGTCATCGTTTTTTTTTTTTTTTTTTCATACTTTCCTATCATGGTTAAAAGGCAAAATATATTCTTTAAACTGATGGCAGTTAAGCTCCATCCACAAAGAAATTGAGTTCAAAGTCCCGGGTCATGTTTTTTTTTGTTTTTTGTTTTTTTCATACTTTTGGGATTTTGACGACAGGTCCCGGGTCATCGTTTTTTGTTTTTTTTCATACTTTCCTATCATGGTTAAAAGGCAAAAGATATTCTTTAAACTGATGGCAGTTAAGCTCCATCCACAAAGAAATTGAGTTCAAGTCCCAGGTTAGGTTTTTTTTTGTTTTTGTTTTTTCATACTTTTGGGATTTTGACGACAGGTCCCGGGTCATCGTTTTTTTTTTTTTTTTTTCATACTTTCCTATCATGGTTAAAAGGCAAAATATATTCTTTAAACTGATGGCAGTTAAGCTCCATCCACAAAGAAATTGAGTTCAAGTCCCGGGTCATGTTTTTTTTTTTTTCATACTTTTGGGATTTTGACGACAGGTCCCGGGTCATCGTTTTTTTTTTGTTTTTTTTTCATACTTTTGGGATTTTGACGACAGGTCCCGGGTCATCGTTTTTTTTTGTTTTTTTTCATACTTTCCTATCATGGTTAAAAGGCAAAAGATATTCTTTAAACTGATGGCAGTTAAGCTCCATCCACAAAGAAATTGAGTTCAAGTCCCGGGTCATGTTTTTTTTTGTTTTTGTTTTTTGGGATTTTGACGACAGGTCCCGGGTCATCGTTTTTTTTTTGTTTTTTTCATACTTTCCTATCATTGTTAAAAGGCAAAAGATATTCTTTAAACTGATGGCAGTTAAGCTCCATCCACAAAGAAATTGAGTTCAAGTCCTGGGTCATGTTTTTTTTTTGTTTTTTTGTTTTGGGATTTTGACGACAGGTCCCGGGTCATCGTTTTTTTTTGTTTTTTTCATACTTTCCTATCATTGTTAAAAGGCAAAAGATATTCTTTAAACTGATGGCAGTTAAGCTCCATCCACAAAGAAATTGAGTTCAAGTCCCGGGTCATGTTTTTTTTTGTTTTTTTGTTTTTTCATACTTTTGGGATTTTGACGACAGGTCCCGGGTCATCGTTTTTTGTTTTTTTTTTTCATACTTTCCTATCATGGTTAAAAGGCAAAATATATTCTTTAAACTGATGGCAGTTAAGCTCCATCCACAAAGAAATTGAGTTCAAGTCCCGGGTCATGTTTTTTTTTGTTTTTTGTTTTTTTCATACTTTTGGGATTTTGACGACAGGTCCCGGGTCATCGTTTTTTGTTTTTTTTCATACTTTCCTATCATGGTTAAAAGGCAAAATATATTCTTTAAACTGATGGCAGTTAAGCTCCATCCACAAAGAAATTGAGTTCAAGTCCCGGGTCATGTTTTTTTTTGTTTTTTGTTTTTTTCATTCTTTTGGGATTTTGACGACAGGTCCCGGGTCATCGGTTTTTTTTTTTTTGGTTTTTTTTTTTCATACTTTCCTATCATGGTTAAAAGGCAAAAGTTATTCTTTAAACTGATGGCAGTTAAGCTCCATCCACAAAGAAATTGAGTTCAAGTCCCGGGTCATGTTTTTTTTTGTTTTTTTGTTTTGGGATTTTGACGACAGGTCCCGGGTCATCGTTTTTTTTTTTTTTTTCATACTTTCCTATCATGGTTAAAAGGCAAAAGATATTCTTTAAACTGATGGCAGTTAAGCTCCATCCACATAGAAATTGAGTTCAAGTCCCGGGTCATGTTTTTTTTTTTTTCATACTTTTGGGATCTTGACGACAGGTCCCGGGTCATCGTTTTTTTTTTTTTTTTTTTTTTTTCATACTTTCATATCATGGTTAAAAGGCAAAAGATATTCTTTAAACTGATGGCAGTTAAGCTCCATCCACAAAGAAATTGAGTTCAAGTCCCGGGTAATGTTTTTATTTGTTTTTTGTTTTTTTCATACTTTTGGGATTTTGACGACAGGTCCCCCCGGGTCATCGTTTTTTGTTTTTTTTCATACTTTCCTATCATGGTTAAAAGGCAAAAGATATTCTTTAAACTGATGGCAGTTAAGCTCCATCCACAAAGAAATTGAGTTCAAGTCCCGGGTCATGTTTTTTTTTGTTTTTTTTGTTTTGGGATTTTGACGACAGGTCCCGGGTCATCGTTTTTTTTTTTTTTTCATACTTTTGGGATTTTGACGACAGGTCCCGGGTCATCGTTTTTTTTTTTTTTTTTTTTTTCATACTTTCATATCATGGTTAAAAGGCAAAAGATATTCTTTAAACTGATGGCAGTTAAGCTCCATCCACAAAGAAATTGAGTTCAAGTCCCGGGTCATGTTTTTTTTAGTTTTTAGTTTTTTTCATACTTTTGGGATTTTGACGACAGGTCCCGGGTCATCGTTTTTTTTGTTTTTTTCATACTTTCCTATCATGGTTAAAAGGCAAAATATATTCTTTAAACTGATGGCAGTTAAGCTCCATCCACAAAGAAATTGAGTTCAAGTCCCGGATCATGTTTTTTTTTGTTTTTTGTTTTTTTCATACTTTTGGGATTTTGACGACAGGTCCTGGGTCATCGTTTTTTGTTTTTTTTTTCATACTTTCCTATCATGGTTAAAAGGCAAAAGATATTCTTTAAACTGATGGCAGTTAAGCTCCATCCACAAAGAAATTGAGTTCAAGTCCCGGGTCATGTTTTTTTTTGTTTTTTGTTTTTTTCATACTTTTGGGATTTTGACGACAGGTCCCGGGTCATCGTTTTTTTTTTTTTTGTTTTTTTTTTCATACTTTCATATCATGGTTAAAAGGCAAAATATATTCTTTAAACTGATGGCAGTTAAGCTCCATCCACAAAGAAATTGAGTTCAAGTCCCAGGTTATGTTTTTTTTTTTTTTTCATACTTTTGGGATTTTGACGACAGGTCCCGGGTCATCGTTTTTTTTTTTTTTTTTTCATACTTTCCTATCATGGTTAAAAGGCAAAAGATATTCTTTAAACTGATGGCAGTTAAGCTCCATCCACAAAGAAATTGAGTTCAAGTCCCGGGTCATGTTTTTTTTTTTTTTTTTTTTGGGGATTTTGACGACAGGTCCCGGGTCATCGTTTTTTTTTTTTTTTCATACTTTCCTATCATGGTTAAAAGGCAAAAGATATTCTTTAAACTGATGGCAGTTAAGCTCCATCCACAAAGAAATTGAGTTCAAGTCCCGGGTCATGTTTTTTTTTGTTTTTTTTGTTTTGGGATTTTGACGACAGGTCCCGGGTCATCGTTTTTTTTTTATTTTTATTTTTTTTATACTTCATCGTTTTTGAAGTTTTGAAGTCCCGGGTCACCGTTCCCGGGTCATGTTTGTTTTTTTTTCATACTTTTGGGATTTTGACGACAGGTCCCGGGTCATCGTTTTTTTTTTTTTGGTTTTTTTTTTTCATATTTTCTTATCATGGTTAAAAGGCAAAAGATATTCTTTAAACTGATGGCAGTTAAGCTCCATCCACAAAGAAATTGAGTTCAAGTCCCAGGTTAGGTTTTTTTTTGTTTTTGTTTTTTCATACTTTTGGGATTTTGACGACAGGTCCCGGGTCATCGTTTTTTTTTTTTTTTTTTCATACTTTCCTATCATGGTTAAAAGGCAAAATATATTCTTTAAACTGATGGCAGTTAAGCTCCATCCACAAAGAAATTGAGTTCAAGTCCCGGGTCATGTTTTTTTTTTTTTCATACTTTTGGGATTTTGACGACAGGTCCCGCCCGGGTCATCGTTTTTTTTTTGTTTTTTTTTCATACTTTTGGGATTTTGACGACAGGTCCCGGGTCATCGTTTTTTTTTGTTTTTTTTCATACTTTCCTATCATGGTTAAAAGGCAAAAGATATTCTTTAAACTGATGGCAGTTAAGCTCCATCCACAAAGAAATTGAGTTCAAGTCCCGGGTCATGTTTTTTTTTGTTTTTGTTTTTTGGGATTTTGACGACAGGTCCCGGGTCATCGTTTTTTTTTGTTTTTTTCATACTTTCCTATCATTGTTAAAAGGCAAAAGATATTCTTTAAACTGATGGCAGTTAAGCTTCATCCACAAAGAAATTGAGTTCAAGTCCTGGGTCATGTTTTTTTTTGTTTTTTTGTTTTGGGATTTTGACGACAGGTCCCGGGTCATCGTTTTTTTTTGTTTTTTTCATACTTTCCTATCATTGTTAAAAGGCAAAAGATATTCTTTAAACTGATGGCAGTTAAGCTCCATCCACAAAGAAATTGAGTTCAAGTCCCGGGTCATGTTTTTTTTTGTTTTTTTGTTTTTTCATACTTTTGGGATTTTGACGACAGGTCCCGGGTCATCGTTTTTTTTTTTTTTTTTTCATACTTTCCTATCATGGTTAAAAGGCAAAATATATTCTTTAAACTGATGGCAGTTAAGCTCCATCCACAAAGAAATTGAGTTCAAGTCCCGGGTCATGTTTTTTTTTGTTTTTTGTTTTTTTCATACTTTTGGGATTTTGACGACAGGTCCCGGGTCATCGTTTTTTGTTTTTTTTCATACTTTCCTATCATGGTTAAAAGGCAAAATATATTCTTTAAACTGATGGCAGTTAAGCTCCATCCACAAAGAAATTGAGTTCAAGTCCCGGGTCATGTTTTTTTTTGTTTTTTGTTTTTTTCATTCTTTTGGGATTTTGACGACAGGTCCCGGGTCATCGTTTTTTTTTTTTTTTTTTTTTTTTTCATACTTTCCTATCATGGTTAAAAGGCAAAAGTTATTCTTTAAACTGATGGCAGTTAAGCTCCATCCACAAAGAAATTTAGTTCAAGTCCCGGGTCATGTTTTTTTTTGTTTTTTTGTTTTGGGATTTTGACGACAGGTCCCGGGTCATCGTTTTTTTTTTTTTTCATACTTTCCTATCATGGTTAAAAGGCAAAAGATATTCTTTAAACTGATGGCAGTTAAGCTCCATCCACATAGAAATTGAGTTCAAGTCCCGGGTCATGTTTTTTTTTTTTTCATACTTTTGGGATCTTGACGACAGGTCCCGGGTCATCGTTTTTTTTTTTTTTTTTTTTTTTTCATACTTTCATATCATGGTTAAAAGGCAAAAGATATTCTTTAAACTGATGGCAGTTAAGCTCCATCCACAAAGAAATTGAGTTCAAGTCCCGGGTAATGTTTTTATTTGTTTTTTGTTTTTTTCATACTTTTGGGATTTTGACGACAGGTCCCCCCGGGTCATCGTTTTTTGTTTTTTTTCATACTTTCCTATCATGGTTAAAAGGCAAAAGATATTCTTTAAACTGATGGCAGTTAAGCTCCATCCACAAAGAAATTGAGTTCAAGTCCCGGGTCATGGTTTTTTTTGTTTTTTTTGTTTTGGGATTTTGACGACAGGTCCCGGGTCATCGTTTTTTTTTTTTTTTTTTTTTTTTTCATACTTTCATATCATGGTTAAAAGGCAAAATATATTCTTTAAACTGATGGCAGTTAAGCTCCATCCACAAAGAAATTGAGTTCAAGTCCCAGGTTATGTTTTTTTTTTTTTTTCATACTTTTGGGATTTTGACGACAGGTCCCGGGTCATCGTTTTTTTTTTTTTTTTTCATACTTTCCTATCATGGTTAAAAGGCAAAAGATATTCTTTAAACTGATGGCAGTTAAGCTCCATCCACAAAGAAATTGAGTTCAAGTCCCGGGTCATGTTTTTTTTTGTTTTTTTGTTTTGGGATTTTGACGACAGGTCCCGGGTCATCGTTTTTTTTTTTTTTTCATACTTTCCTATCATGGTTAAAAGGCAAAAGATATTCTTTAAACTGATGGCAGTTAAGCTCCATCCACATAGAAATTGAGTTCAAGTCCCGGGTCATGTTTTTTTTTTTTTCATACTTTTGGGATTTTGACGACAGGTCCCGGGTCATCGGTTTTTTTTTTTGGTTTTTTTTTTTCATACTTTCCTATCATGGTTAAAAGGCAAAAGATATTCTTTAAACTGATGGCAGTTAAGCTCCATCCACAAAGAAATTGAGTTCAAGTCCCGGGTCATGTTTTTTTTTTTCATACTTTTGGGATTTTGACGACAGGTCCCGGGTCATCGTTTTTTTTTTTTTTTTTTTTTTCATACTTTCATATCATGGTTAAAAGGCAAAAGATATTCTTTAAACTGATGGCAGTTAAGCTCCATCCACAAAGAAATTGAGTTCAAGTCCCGGGTCATGTTTTTTTTAGTTTTTAGTTTTTTTCATACTTTTGGGATTTTGACGACAGGTCCCGGGTCATCGTTTTTTTTGTTTTTTTCATACTTTCCTATCATGGTTAAAAGGCAAAATATATTCTTTAAACTGATGGCAGTTAAGCTCCATCCACAAAGAAATTGAGTTCAAGTCCCAGGTTATGTTTTTTTTTTTTTTTCATACTTTTGGGATTTTGACGACAGGTCCCGGGTCATCGTTTTTTTTTTTTTTTTTTTTTTTTTCATACTTTCATATCATGGTTAAAAGGCAAAATATATTCTTTAAACTGATGGCAGTTAAGCTCCATCCACAAAGAAATTGAGTTCAAGTCCCAGGTTTTTTTTTTTTTTTTTTTTCATACTTTTGGGATTTTGACGACAGGTCCCGGGTCATCGTTTTTTTTTTTTTTTTTTTATACTTTCCTATCATGGTTAAAAGGCAAAAGATATTCTTTAAACTGATGGCAGTTAAGCTCCATCCACAAAGAAATTGAGTTCAAGTCCCGGGTCATGTTTTTTTTTGTTTTTTTGTTTTGGGATTTTGACGACAGGTCCCGGGTCATCGTTTTTTTTTTTTTTTCATACTTTCCTATCATGGTTAAAAGGCAAAAGATATTCTTTAAACTGATGGCAGTTAAGCTCCATCCACATAGAAATTGAGTTCAAGTCCCGGGTTATGTTTTTTTTTTTTTCATACTTTTGGGATTTTGACGACAGGTCCCGGGTCATCGGTTTTTTTTTTTGGTTTTTTTTTTTCATACTTTCCTATCATGGTTAAAAGGCAAAAGATATTCTTTAAACTGATGGCAGTTAAGCTCCATGCAAAATATATTCTTTAAACTGATGGCAGTTAAGCTCCATCCACAAAGAAATTGAGTTCAAGTCCCGGGTCATGTTTTTTTTTTTCATACTTTTGGGATTTTGACGACAGGTCCCGGGTCATCGTTTTTTTTTTTTTTTTTTTTTTCATACTTTCATATCATGGTTAAAAGGCAAAAGATATTCTTTAAACTGATGGCAGTTAAGCTCCATCCACAAAGAAATTGAGTTCAAGTCCCGGGTCATGTTTTTTTTAGTTTTTAGTTTTTTTCATACTTTTGGGATTTTGACGACAGGTCCCGGGTCATCGTTTTTTTTGTTTTTTTCATACTTTCCTATCATGGTTAAAAGGCAAAATATATTCTTTAAACTGATGGCAGTTAAGCTCCATCCACAAAAAAATTTAGTTCAAGTCCCGGGTCATGTTTTTTTTGTTTTTTTTTCATACTTTTGGGATTTTGACGACAGGTCCCGGGTCATCGTTTTTTTTTTTTTTTTTTCATACTTTCCTATCATGGTTAAAAGGCAAAATATATTCTTTAAACTGATGGCAGTTAAGCTCCATCCACAAAGAAATTGAGTTCAAGTCCCAGGTTATGTTTTTTTTTTTTTTTCATACTTTTGGGATTTTGACGACAGGTCCCGGGTCATCGTTTTTTTTTTTTTTTTTTCATACTTTCCTATCATGGTTAAAAGGCAAAAGATATTCTTTAAACTGATGGCAGTTAAGCTCCATCCACAAAGAAATTGAGTTCAAGTCCCGGGTCATGTTTTTTTTTGTTTTTTTGTTTTGGGATTTTGACGACAGGTCATCGTTTTTTGATTTTTTTCATACTTTCCTATCATGGTTAAAAGGCAAAATATATTCTTTAAACTGATGGCAGTTAAGCTCCATCCACAAAGAAATTGAGTTCAAGTCCCGGGTCATGTTGTTTTTTTGTTTTTTGTTTTTTTCATTCTTTTGGGATTTTGACGACAGGTCCCGGGTCATCGTTTTTTTTTTTTTCATACTTTCCTATCATGGTTAAAAGGCAAAAGTTATTCTTTAAACTGATGGCAGTTAAGCTCCATCCACAAAGAAATTGAGTTCAAGTCCCGGGTCATGTTTTTTTTTGTTTTTTTGTTTTGGGATTTTGACGACAGGTCATCGTTTTTTTTTTTTTTTCATACTTTCCTATCATGGTTAAAAGGCAAAAGATATTCTTTAAACTGATGGCAGTTAAGCTCCATCCACATAGAAATTGAGTTCAAGTCCCGGGTCATGTTTTTTTTTTTTTTTTTTTTTTAAAGGCAAAATATATTCTTTAAACTGATGGCAGTTAAGCTCCATCCACAAAGAAATTGAGTTCAAGTCCCGGGTCATGTTTTTTTTTTTTTTCATACTTTTGGGATTTTGACGACAGGTCCCGGGTCATCGTTTTTTTTTTTTTTTCATACTTTCCTATCATGGTTAAAAGGCAAAATATATTCTTTAAACTGATGGCAGTTAAGCTCCATCCACAAAAAAATTTAGTTCAAGTCCCGGGTCATGTTTTTTTTGTTTTTTTTTTCATACTTTTGGGATTTTGACGACAGGTCCCGGGTCATCGTTTTTTTTTTTTTTTTTTTTTTTTCATACTTTCCTATCATGGTTAAAAGGCAAAATATATTCTTTAAACTGATGGCAGTTAAGCTCCATCTACAAAGAAATTGAGTTCAAGTCCCGGGTCATGTTTTTTGTTTTTTTCATACTTTTGGGATTTTGACGACAGGTCCCGGGTCATCGTTTTTTTTTTTTTTTTCATACTTTCCTATCATGGTTAAAAGGCAAAAGATATTCTTTAAACTGATGGCAGTTGAGCTCCATCCACAAAGAAATTGAGTTCAAGTCCCGGGTAATGTTTTTTTTTGTTTTTTGTTTTTTTCATACTTTTGGGATTTTGACGACAGGTCCCGGGTCATCGTTTTTTGTTTTTTTTTCATACTTTCCTATCATGGTTAAAAGGCAAAAGATATTCTTTAAACTGATGGCAGTTGAGCTCCATCCACAAAGAAATTGAGTTCAAGTCCCGGGTAATGTTTTTTTTTGTTTTTTGTTTTTTTCATACTTTTGGGATTTTGACGACAGGTCCCGGGTCATCGTTTTTTTTTTTTTTTCATACTTTCTTATCATGGTTAAAAGGCAAAATATATTCTTTAAACTGATGGCAGTTAAGCTCCATCCACAAAGAAATTGAGTTCAAGTCCCGGGTCATGTTTTTTTTTGTTTTTTGTTTTTTTCATTCTTTTGGGATTTTGACGACAGGTCCCGGGTCATCGTTTTTTTTTTTTTTTTTTTTTTTTTTTTTCATACTTTCCTATCATGGTTAAAAGGCAAAAGTTATTCTTTAAACTGATGGCAGTTAAGCTCCATCCACAAAGAAATTGAGTTCAAGTCCCGGGTCATGTTTTTTTTTGTTTTTTTGTTTTGGGATTTTGACGACAGGTCATCGTTTTTTTTTTTTTTTCATACTTTCCTATCATGGTTAAAAGGCAAAAGATATTCTTTAAACTGATGGCAGTTAAGCTCCATCCACATAGAAATTGAGTTCAAGTCCCGGGTCATGTTTTTTTTTTTTTTTTTTTTTTTTTTATACTTTCCTATCATGGTTAAAAGGCAAAAGTTATTCTTTAAACTGATGGCAGTTAAGCTCCATCCACAAAGAAATTGAGTTCAAGTCCCGGGTCATGTTTTTTTTTGTTTTTTTGTTTTGGGATTTTGACGACAGGTCATCGTTTTTTTTTTTTTTTCATACTTTCCTATCATGGTTAAAAGGCAAAAGATATTCTTTAAACTGATGGCAGTTAAGCTCCATCCACAAAGAAATTGAGTTCAAGTCCCGGGTCATGTTTTTTTTTGTTTTTTTGTTTTGGGATTTTGACGACAGGTCCCGGGTCATCGTTTTTTTTTTGTTTTTTTCATACTTTCCTATCATTGTTAAAAGGCAAAAGATATTCTTTAAACTGATGGCAGTTAAGCTCCATCCACAAAGAAATTGAGTTCAAGTCCCGGGTCATGTTTTTTTTTTTTTTCATACTTTTGGGATTTTGACGACAGGTCCCGGGTCATCGTTTTTTTTTTTTTTTCATACTTTCCTATCATGGTTAAAAGGCAAAATATATTCTTTAAACTGATGGCAGTTAAGCTCCATCCACAAAAAAATTTAGTTCAAGTCCCGGGTCATGTTTTTTTTGTTTTTTTTTTCATACTTTTGGGATTTTGACGACAGGTCCCGGGTCATCGTTTTTTTTTTTTTTTTTCATACTTTCCTATCATGGTTAAAAGGCAAAATATATTCTTTAAACTGATGGCAGTTAAGCTCCATCCACAAAGAAATTGAGTTCAAGTCCCGGGTCATGTTTTTTTTTGTTTTTTGTTTTTTTCATACTTTTGGGATTTTGACGACAGGTCCCGGGTCATCGTTTTTTGTTTTTTTTTCATACTTTCCTATCATGGTTAAAAGGCAAAAGATATTCTTTAAACTGATGGCAGTTGAGCTCCATCCACAAAGAAATTGAGTTCAAGTCCCGGGTAATGTTTTTTTTTGTTTTTTGTTTTTTTCATATTTTTGGGATTTTGACGACAGGTCCCGGGTCATCGTTTTTTGTTTTTTTTTCATACTTTCCTATCATGGTTAAAAGGCAAAATATATTCTTTAAACTGATGGCAGTTAAGCTCCATCCACATAGAAATTGAGTTCAAGTCCCGGGTCATGTTTTTTTTTGTTTTTTGTTTTTTTCATACTTTTGGGATTTTGACGACAGGTCCCGTGTCATCGTTTTTTTTTTTTTTTTAACTTTTTTTCACTTATAGATCTCATCGGTTCATATATCCTTCATGCTCTGACTTTTTACCCCAGCCCAACAGGAAGTCGGCTATTTGGCGTAGTTTAAAAAAACACATGCAATGGAATTTAAAATACTCCTCCTAGACGATTCAACCAATCACCACGAAACTCGGTGTGCATGAAGTCAAGACATTGAGGATGAAAAGTTGCGAGGGGATTTTTGATATCTCGAACAGTTTGGCCGTGGCGAGGAAACGAATTTATGGCGAATATTGGAAACAGGAAGTGTGTTATAACATCCTCATACATTAACTGATCTTGATGAAACTTCAGCAGTGTGTTCGCTGTAAGAGGCCGATCACATGGATGTGACTATTGTGAGTCAAAGTTATAGCGCCACCAACTGGCAGCAGGAAGTGTGTCACTTTCAAAATGCTTTGAAATCACCCTCTTATTTTTACCCGATTTGCTTCAAACTTCATCTGTATAATGTAAACACACGACAGATGTAGACCTGTGAAAGGATTATTGATATCTTTAATACTGTCGCCATGGCAACGCTTTAAACTTTTATATTATTTTTGGATGCATTTGAGGCTCTTAACATGCTTCAAATTGCATGAAACTCAACATGCATTTGACATTTATTGTGTAATAGACATGTGCGAAGTTTCAGAAACGGGCGTGGTAAGGGGCTCAGTAGCGCCACCTTTAGTCAAAAATGGGGTATTAGTTTTACCTACAGTAACCAAACTCGGTACGTATATTCTTCTCTTCGATCCGGACAACTTTCTAATTTACAGTCATTAGCTCTGACCAACAGGAAGTCAGATATTTTTGTTTGAATGTGTACTGTTTGGAGCATTTTCCCTCTGCCCCTCTGTGTGTGTGTGTGTGTGTGTGTGTGAGGAGGGGGGCTAGTTTAGTTTAACCCTTTCTCTGCTGTGTGCAAAATCTCTGGCACTTTTGAGGGCCTTAACATGCTCGAAAACTCTTGAAATTTTGCACACAGGTCAGAACCCGCAGCCATTAGGGCCAGGCTGAAGCTGGTACCCGGGCGTGGCAGGGGGGCTCGACAGCGCCCCCTGGAATGGGATTCGAACACTTGTCCGTATATCAAACACGCTTGCATGAATTAATATGAAACTCGGTACACATATAGATTTAATCGGGCCGAACAACTTTCCCTGGGTCAAGTTTTACGCCAGCCCAACAGGAAGTCGGCTATTACGGGTTGATTGGAGAACGCTTGCTCTCGCATTTGAAACACTTCTCCTAGAGAATTAATCCGATGACCACGAAACTCGGTCAGCATGAAGTCAAGACATGGAAGATGATAAATTGCCAGGGGATTTTTGATATCTCGAACGGTTTGGCCGTGGCGAGGAAACAAATTTATGATTAAAAAAGGATGCATAAAGTGTGTTATAACTTAGTCATAGTTTTACCTACAGTAACCAAACTCGGTACGTATATTCTTCTCTTCGATCCGGACAACTTTCTAATTTACAGTCATTAGCTCCGACCAACAGGAAGTCAGATATTGTGGTTTGAATGTGGATTTTCTCTCTCTCTGTCTCTCTGCCATTCTGTGTGTGTGTGTGTCTGTCTGTGTGGGGAGGGGAGGGGGGATGTGTGTGTGTGTGTGTGTGTGTGTGTGTGTGTGTGTGTGTGTGTGTGTGTGTGTGTGTGTGTGTGTGTGTGTGTGTGATTTTGGTTGGGTGACAGTTGTTGTAGGTTACAGTTTGACAAGAGTTTATAGTTTAACAAAAGCACAATGTTGTGTTTCATTGCGAGTGTACACAAATATAAGGAAACACTTTGCATTTTGAATGATGGTCTGTATGAACAAAATGACGGAGTATGTTTTTATGTCTCCATTGTTCGATCGAGCCTCACACACACACACACACACACACACACACACACACACACACACACACACACACACACACACACACACACACACACACACACACACACACACACACACACACACACACAGCATTCCAGCATTGCAATCTTGACATCGCAGAATGTTCATTATAGCCTTAATAAAATATAATAATAAAATAGTCAACCTTACATATAAAAATTACACTGCTCTGTTTAAATAGTCATTTGTACAGTTTGTGCCGTTCATAATAATTTTTTTTAATTTTTCTATATTGGAACGTGAGTGTACAAAGTGTACAAAGTACAAAGCCTATAAAAAGAATAGTTTAGCATCCAAAAATGTTAATAATATATATATTATTATTATATATATAATAATATATATGTTAAAAATAGGGGGAAAAAAATAATTTACATAATATATATATATATATATATATATATAATTAAAGCTGCAAGCAGCGATGGAGGGCCCAAGCCGGTGGCACCGCCACCCGGTGCCTTTAGTTCCACTAAAGTCACCAGGGTGGCGGTGCCACCGGCTTGGGCCCGCAATCGCTGCTTGCAGCTTTAATTTATAGTTACTACTGTACATCTAGTAAAGTACTAGTAACCGTCGCTATTTGTGAACGTACAGCAGATGGCGCTGTAGTAAAGGCCAGTAAACACGCTTTTGGCACGAGCTCAGTTCCATAAACAAACTGCGCAGACGCGGTAATATGGACAGTCAGATAGCGCACTAGGAGGAAATTCACCCACTGCATGTTGAGACCAGCACATTTTCTTTAGGATATAGCGATCGCAGAGCCTTTCGACGAGCTTTTTTCTCCCGACGGGGCGAATATGGCGACGCTGGGACCGGAGCCCCGTCCTCATTCCCAGCTGACTTCTGCCGCATTACAGACGAACCTGAGCGGACAGGGCTCCAACACGAACCTGCCTCTCAGCCGGGGCTTGGAGAGAGCTCTGGAGGATGCGGCGAACTCTGGATTTATGAACCTCAGCTCAAGAAAACTGAAAGAATTCCCTCGGACAGCAACAAATTACGACCTAACGGATACGGTTGAAGCAGGTAAAGTGAAGTGATGCTTTATTTGTGTTTAGCACGCTGTGCGCGCGCGTCTGCTCAGTCAGATGCTCTTTAAAATATAGTTTCAAACGGGAATGTTGCCCAATATGTTTTGTCGCATTTTTACCCATTATGTGTTGGCTGTTAAAAACTTGAATTATACATATTACTCAACAGAAAGCAGATGAAACGTCTTTAGCAGCATGCATACAATGTAACAGACTATGTTGTCGCGGACAGGACAGTGTCCTGGGCCGGGATAAAGATGTGGGCCACTTCAGTTGTGAGATGCATTACAAACGCCTAGAAAATAGCTTTGAGGATGTGTGGGATGAAAGTAGAGGATGTTGTTATTGTCGCGCGGGACTGACCATATAAACTTCCTACTATGACCAGCTTGTCTACATACTGATTGATTACTATGGAAATCCCCTTACACTTATGACTGAAAATTTCATTTCCATGTTTGGAGATAAGTAGCCTACACACCATTGCCTAAGAAATGAAAATGAATGCATTTGTGGGTTATGTTTTGAAACCAGAACTCTGAAGGGTGATGGTCATTGGATCTGCAGGGATTAGGCTAGTTCTTTTGTTTACTATTGTATAGCGTAAATAATTAACTTCCAACCTATTGAAGTTGTCATTGAGGACACACTCGTAATGAGACACTTGAGCTTCCTATAAAAATGTCCTGAATTAAAAAAAAAGATTGCTTTGATTTGATGCTTTTATGTCTACTGCGTGTTAGGATGATGACTACTTTAGTCATGCATCTCTGCGAGGCGTGTGACGTATAGGATCTCAGTGAGTCGAATCTTTTGAATCTCTTAAGCAAAATGATTCACTCGGGTATGTAGCCTATGATACATCACTTTGTTTCTTTGTGTGGTGAATCTTTCACTTAACCGATTTGTTCAAGTCAACACAAAATCAAAATCATTTTCTGTTTCTTTTTATTGAATATTGCAGCATTTGCAATATTTAGTTAAATATATTTATCTGTGCACATCATTAGGCTATTACCGGTATTATTTGTATTAATTCATGGGCCTCCCTCCCAATTCTCTATTGATGTTTTTTTAAGTGTGAGGGCTGGACAATCTTGTCTCTCCCATGAGATCACAGCAATAGTAAATTACAACGATTCAATGATCCAATAAAATCCTCCATTTTTAAATGCAACACATAATTTACAATCCAATCAACAACTGATGCAGAACCAAGTCTCCACCCTACATGTCCGTTACACTTGCATCATGCATGTATATCACAATACGGAAGAAAATATTTATCACTACCTCCGTTTCATTGCGACTTTAAGCATCATCACAGCGTTTCCCCACAAATGACAATTACATAAATGCATCTTTATTTATTTATTTAGGCCTACTACTGGGCATTTTTATCTGGTCAAAGAAAAACACCACAATAATAGTCTAAATAAATGTAGAGATTCAATAATGACCTTACAACATTAATCGCCAGTTCTGCTGTCTAGTTAAGAGCCGCTTTGAGTCTTGTTAACACAGTGGCAGTGGCTGCATCCGAAATTGCATACTTTCTTATTCCTACTGTATAGTAGGTGTAAAACAGTATGTGACTAAAGTAGTAAGTAAGTATGTCCAAATTTACAGTACTCATAAAAGATGCAAAAATTTACCCGAAAGACCTACTTGTTCCGGCGAGATTCTGAAGTGTGCATATGATGGACACTTTACTATCCCATGAGGCCACGGGAGAGGATTTGTGAATGGCAGTGAAGTGATGCAACTCACACTGGTAGGTCACATGATAATGACAACATGGTGAATGTAGTAAATCCAGATTGCATTCACACATTCATACTATATAGAACATACTTTTTTAGCGGTTGTGAACTAATTACTTAGTACCTACTACAGTACTCGAGAGGATGCGATTTAGATGCAGCCAATGACTCATTTAGTACTAGTTACACTCAATGAATTGCTCCCTTACAGTACTATTTTGAGTGCTTCAAAATAAACCGTGAACGAGTCAATATATGGAGAACCGTTCATTCACTGGAAAGATTTGGTCACCACTAGTCATGAACGGGTGCGGGAAAAGCCAAGATGACAGTTGGGAATGTTCACTGAGCGGGAGATCTGCTTCCGTTCCCCATGAATTCCTCCGCACTCCCCTCAGCTCGGAGGCAGGAGAGCAGCTAAAATAGGAAACAGGAAAGGGCAGACCGTGGAAATGGCAAATTCCTAGCATTCTTGGAAGCTCTTCTGAAGTACTTTAATGCAGGAAATTATACTTTCAGTCCATTATGATATTTGGAATGTAAGAAGTGTTATTAAGTGACTAAACAGCAAATCATTTTAGCTGGTTATGGTGTCACAGCTCACAGGGAAGTCATCCTTACCATTAGTAACGGTGAAGTTAGCACAAGATATTATTTACTGTCACTCTGCATCCTTATAGATATGTCAGATATGTTTCAAAGGGCCCCAATATTTGTGACGTGTTAGGACTCGTTCAGGTGTTCTGTGCCTGACTGTGCCACTGATGAGTTCAGCTCCCATTTCTCCCTATAGCTCTGAATTCCTTAGAAGTTGTGTGTGTGTGTGTGTGTGTGTGTGTATGTTTTTGTTTTTTTACTGATTCAAGATATTTCAAGCTGGGACATGTTGCCCTCACTGACATACACACTCTCTCTACCATTTTAAGAAAGCCTCTCAGAGTTTCACGGGTGGTGTTGGGTATTTTCCACTGCTAATAAAACCATGTGTGTACTTTTTTTTTTTTTTGTATTTGTGGCCTTGAGGTCTGTTTTTAGGGAAGAAGGTTTGCCTGATGCCTGTTGTTTGTTGTGATTAGAGTCATTATTTCAAGAAGGAGTTTTCTGTAAATTCCAACCCAACTGAAAGTGAAAACACACAGTTTAATGCCTGTTTTAAATGTGTGTGTGTGTGTGTGTACGTACGTTTATCCTTAAAAACACTTAAACTTTAATAACATTGTCAAATGTAATATTTATCAAATCTCGAAATCAATCATACTGTACATTATGTTGTTGATACCTACATTTGTAGCATTAAAAAGTTTTCTGATTAGTAAAATTTGTTTTTAAAGAAATTATTTTATTCAGCAAGTGATCAACATTGACAGTTAATACATTTATCGTGCTGCAAAATATTCCTAAGCTTTTTTTACAGCAGTCATTTGATTTTTTTTGCAATTAATTATATCTTTATTTTTGCAGTTTTTTATTTTGCAATTCTTTATTTTTGTTTGCTAAACAACTTTTATTTGCTCAATACTTGATTTTGATTTTTGAAACATATGTGGCATTATATTGACTCCATAGAAACGGTCTCTTCTTTACTCAAATTGTTGTGTTTTCTGTCAGCATTTGACTTTTTCCTCTCAAACGTTGAACTTACTGCTTATGTACAATGTGCAGTGTTTCCGTGACTGTACAAAGCACGCAAATAAGTATGCGATTGGATGTCCGTTAACCAGCTGAACCGTGCAGTGGGATCTATTGTTCAGTTCCACTGACAGCAAGGCACAGATCACATGCATCAGAAGTTAACAGATCCATTCTGTGTTCTCTAACAGGATGCACTGCAGTTTAGAAAGGCAGCACAGGCCCACTCACAACGTGATGCAGTTTGGTCTGTTTTTTTTTTTTTTTTTTTTTTGCTTTTTTGCAGCATGTGAGGTGGCGTGTGATCCACACACTCCTCTTCACATGCAAACACCTACATGCACTACATGTAACCTGTGATCATCTCTCATAGAAGAGAGAGATGATGTTATGATGAAGCCATCCCCCCTCTCTCTCTTTTTCTCTATCGCTCTCTCTCTCTCACCTCCTACTTCTTTCTGCTGTCAGCCCACACAATTACGTTACACATGAGCTCACACACATGCATACTAACCTTGTTACACAATGTACACATTTTTGTTTCATTTTTGGGACACACACATATACACAGAAACACAAACTTATACGACACACTCACAACACAAACCCTCTTCCACATGATAGCATTTTCATAAATGTGAGCATGCAAGCACAAATCCTCTCTTTGACTAGCTCTCTGAGTCATGTCTTTTGTTGCGGACGGTCAGGGTTTAATTTTAGTGCAACAACTGCTAATAGGATCGAAGTATAGAGAGAGTCTCAGAAAAGCATTTTGGCAGATAATCTCGCATCCAGATTTCTTTCTCTGTGGTACATGTATGTTAATGTTTTGGTGGGTGTATTATGAGATAAAACCCACACACATGTACACACCAATAGGCTACTCCAACCAACCCCCAAATATTGGAGTGCGTCTTGTCTCTGGGCAACAACGCTTTGGATAAACATTGTGCATTAAAGATGCATTACATCAACACCTTTCAGAGTGTTTGCTAATGCACCATGGCAACAACCTGTCACCCATTACAAAACTCAAACACTCACTGATAGAACCTGAAAGGAAGATAGGCAAAAATGCATCTGCCACAAAGGGTCGACTCTTCTCTATTTTCAGGTGTCAGAGTCTCAGAGACTTGCATGCAACACCCCTAACATTATATATATATATAATGAATCACAGAGAAAATATTGTCAGTTTAAGCTAAAGAGGTAATGTTTTACAACAATGCACAAAATTAATTAAAGGGGTGGTATAATGCCCTTTTCACAAGATGTAAAATAAGTATTTGATGTCCCTAGAGTTTGTATGTGAAGTTTTAGCTAAAAATACCCCAGATATATTTTTATATAGCTTGTTAAAGTTGTCACTTTGAGGGGGAGCAAAAACATTAAAGCTATTTTTGTGTCTGTCTTTTTAAATGCAAATGAACAGGGGGCGGGGCTTCAAGAGCTCATGTTCTTTTACCTCACACAGACATGCACTGAAAATTTCAATGTTTATTATGTCCAAAGATAAGTCAGACAATAATGGAGAGACTCAAGAAGTGACAACATATAGAATGCAATAGGACATTTCTGAATGGTTAGTTGATGAATTTATGTAGTTTATGTGTAATATATCTTCTAGTCATTGATTAGCATATTCTGTCTTGATTATCTATTAATCGTGTTCCCGAAGGCGGGGTTTATGTAAATTTTAGGGTTGGTGACGTCCGTAACCCGGGAGGAATATCGTGTAGTCCCTACCAGCCGTTTGTTGTAGTCCTTAAAAAGTGATTTCTTTAAAAGCAAATAACCCATTGCTTTGAACTGAGTGTTGTAACTTTGCAGATGTTGTTTATGCTCAAACAGCAACATTACACACAAACTAAAGTTAGAAAAGTGAAATCATAGTCAACCACCCATTTAAAACTTAATTAAAATGGTTGTAACGGGTGGCTGCTGCAGACCTGCAGTAAACGCATGACAATGGGGTTGCACAACAAAAGTTTTTAATCAGAATATTTAACACTTGGAGATATCCAAGGAAACAACTTGTATACACAGAAATAGATCATTAACAAAACTAGAAACAGGTGCACAACTTAATCAGTAACCATGGAAACTAACAAAGAACAAGAACACAGGCAATCAGGATCACGGGAAACGAAACCAAAACAATGAAACTAAACATATCCCTGACATTGGTAAAAAATAAAATAAAATAAAAATCTGTATCAACACTCCTAGTTTCTGTTAATAAAAAAGTTTGAAAACAAGCGTAGTCATAATTGATTCATAATTTCAATGAAGTTCAGTGTGTTGACGGTAATGCAGTAAGTATCATGAACTAACAATTAACAATATTTACAACATTTATTAATCTTGGTTAATGCTATTTTTTTACATATATTGTGTTAAGATTTCAAGTTGTGTAAATGAACATTAATGTTTCATGATTAAGCATGCATGATACACATTTAATATTAACCTAGAATTAAATCTGTAAAAATTGTGGTTAATTTTGCATTGCGTTAAATAATGCATTAACAAACATAAATACATGTAACCTTATAAAGTAAATTATTACTGTTCAGACAATATTGGGGCCTGTTAATGAGGATTTAAAAAATAAATAGTACTTGCGTTGGTGTATGTGTGTGTGACTTAATGGGGGCATCTGTGTCCTGAAGGGTTTTGGCTTAGTACCCTTGTAGGGCTTTCCAACCTACGCCATTTTCTGTAGGTTTGTAAGAGTGTCACAGCATTGCATGATGGTTGTGAATATATTGTATTGCTGTAAAGTCAGATGCTGTGTGATAGTCCTTAAACCAACTGTTGGAAAGAACGTTGTTGTCAGAAAGAAGAGAATGACAGAAACGAGAAATCTTGAATGTGTTGTCCATCCATTGACTTCTATTGTTCATAATTTCAGATTACAATTGCTCACACACTTTTTGTGAGGGCATTTTCAGGAAATGTGGTCTCGCATGAACAGCCAAGCAAGTTGACACTTTTTGACCACATGTCATGCTTATCCATTAGCTCAATTCTTTCTGTTTTATTTTTGCTTTTACTTTAGTCATTATGGGAATCGTTCCATAGTTCAAGACTAACTTCAGCACACATTTAGTTTGCTAGCATGGTTTATGGTTTTACAGTTTCTGTAAAAAGTGAGTGTGACAACTGACTTTGTAATGATTGTAATATTTATTCAAAACTGTTAGCCTGCAATGTCTGAAACTTTTGTTGGATAGCATTATTTTGTTAATTTGTCATTTTGATAGCCAGTGTTTGGTTTTTGTGCAAATGTGTGTCTTTGGATATCAAAAAAAAAAAAAATCAAATTTCATGTAGTTGTAGGAATTGTCCTAGATACTATTGAATGACCTTGCAGGATGTTTATAAGGTTTATATAGTATGTATGAATACATTTACAGTTATGTATCACACAGCTTAGTTATGACAAGCACACATTATTTTTATGCTTAATTCATGTAATACTTAAATACTTAAACCCATATGTTTTGCTATCTGAGAAATTTATAAACTTAAATTATAAATACTAAATATAAAAAATTCAGGATGTTTCTTAGTAAATATATATTGCTTTCGTGGGCCACAATAAGAACACCATAAACAACCTACACATTAAACTAAAGTTAAAAACAAATACAATTGTCATAAAAAGCAAATCAGGGACAAACCAAATACAAAATGCATGCTCCTTTTTCAATTAAACTTTTCACTCATGTTGTTATAATAATAATAATGCAGTTTGTAATCAAATATTTTATATTAAGTTGATGCATTTTTACTAGTGGTCTCAGATTTTTGGACCCCACTAGTTCTTAATAAACGGGTCACTGCACATTGTGTCAGGCAAATACAAACTAGGCCGTCTGTCGGAAGTGACTGGTCAAGTCAAGTCATGAATCTTTGTCAACCTGCTTGCTTGAGTAATTGTCACAGATGTCATTTATATCTGCATACTGTATGAATAAATTATTAAATCTTATTTAAAAAAAAAAAATATTAGAATGATCCAAATGCCCAATCAAAGCATTGTGAGATTTATTTGCAGGCAGTACCCAAACAGGTTTTCATGTGTTTGGGAAGGGGTGTGTAAATGTGTGTGCGTTTCCCATGATTCTCCTGGAGGAAATGGCCTTTTCTGCACATGTTGTCATACAATGAGCCAGGGAGGAGACAACATCCTGCCTCTGTCTTACAGAATAAACCTGTGTTATGCTGGTATACTTAGAAAGATATACAAATGAAATCAGGGGCATCTGACCAATGTTCAAGAGAAAAACATCATCATTAGAAGAACACCGCATCATCAACATGGTTCATTATTACACCCTGTCTTTTGTTTTTAACTCCATAAGTCATGTTAGTATAAGTTATATTAAATGTAATAAACTGCTCCTTTTATTTAGGACAGTAAAGAACCTCCTACTACCTCTACATATAGGCTACCTCGTTCAAAAGTTTGGGTTGGTAAGATTTTTTAAAATGTTTTTAACATCTCTTATGCTCACCAGGGTTGCATTTATTTGATCAAATTACACTAAAAACAGTAATATTGTTAAATGTTATTAAAATTTAAAATAACGATTTTCTATTTAAATATATTTAAAAATAGAATACATTTTTAGCAGCCATTACTCCAGTCATTATGGAAGCTTATAGGTAGCAAATTAGCAATATTCAATTTGAAATGTAATATGCAAAATGACAATGCAATATGTAAAATGGCAATGCATTTCTGTATTTCAATTTGAATTTCCCCATACATTTGTGCAAAGTTTGGTGCAAAATGAAAATTCAATTATATAATTTACATTTGCCATTTCATACACTAGTTTTAATATGTAAATTGAATACATATTTTTTAAAATTAAAATGTATTACAGAAATTATTAGATATGTTTAACATGTTCAAGCTAAAACCGTAAGTCTTCAGTGTCACACAATCCTTCAGAAATCATTTTGATTTATTATCAAAGTGTTAAAACAGTTGTGCTGCTTAATATTTTTCTGGAAACTGAGATACATTTTTTTCATAATTCTTTGATGTATAGGAAGTTCAAAACAACAGTATATTATTTAAATAAAAACCTTTTGTAACATTATGAATGTCTTAACACCTTTGATCAAATGAATGTATCCTTGCTGACCATGGTATTTGCCTGGTAAATGGTGACCTGTTCAGTTTAATATAAGGTTGTGTACAGACACCAGCTGTTTGTGTCCTTTAGACTGTGATATTACCCAGATTCATCTGCCCTACATACAGTCTGAGACACTCGCTTTATCAGAGGTCCACATCGACACCAGAAAGAGGGTCAAAGTGTGTGTCTGTGTGTGTGTGTGTGTGTGTGTACTGATGAAGGTGATATGTTATTGATAGTATATATTTTATTATTGGATAGTTCTCTTGATCTTTGAGTTAATCTTTGAATATGTTTATGGCCTTGCTATACAATGCTCATATAATTGACAAAAGTCTTTAAATATGTGGAAAACTCCCCTGCTATCTAAAGGAAAATGGTTCATAGAGAGACTAAAGAATATCTTAAATAACTTCTACAAATTACTAATCTGTGTTACTTGGCATAATTTATGAACCGTATGAGAAGTCCCCAGTCATACAGAAAGGAAAGGGTTGTGTGGGTGGTTATCTCATATGTGGATATGTGTGTGTATGTTATGTGGGGTATTGAAATGGTTTTTGAATGCGTACTCGCTGTCATCAATATCACGTGTACTCTGTGTATAGGGAGCTGCGGTGCTGACTGCACATTTTACAAGATAAGATATTTGTCAATGACTCTCGGGATCTGTTGTGCACCCAATCCTCCACCATCGTCTTGTCAGTCATCTCATCTCTCCTTACTCTCGTCACGTGACAAGTGAAATCTGACTCCTGCTGCACTGTGCTTCAACTCTGCAGCTTGTGCTGTATGGAGCAGAGCAGATGCTTTCAGTTCATTGTACGTGTCACTTGTAAGTACGGTTGAACACCATGTAATACCGACTACTGCAGCAAGCCATGTGTGTGTGTGTGTGTGTGTGTGGACAGATGGACTGAGCTTGCTAATCAGGTCATCATATGGTAGAATACAGCAGACCTTCTAGCTCTGGGTGTGCAATGCATTGATGGATTGATCTGACAATGAAAATGAAGTGCATCGATTATGCAATTTAAAAATCAATTATGATAATAATAATACACATTGCGCTATTCCTTACCCAAAATACTTTTTAACATTTAACAAATCAGTTGTGAGTTGTACCGAAATCAGCTAATCGAATCAAACTGCAATGTGACGGACTGGAATGAATCAGACTGAAAATATCAGATTTCTTAATGCATCATAAAGAATCATAAACATGTTGAATCATTGTCAGAGCAAATGTGGCACACCGGTCAGTTTTTTCCAATACAAATTTGATATTAGCATGTTGCTAAGCTAAGGATCAGCCTGTCAGTCACAAACCGTTTGAGAGAAAAAAAAATCAGTTGTAAAGCAAATGACATCAGATGACCTGTATTGTTAACCTTTCTGGAATTGCCATGATGCCCTGCGAAGCATATAAATACACAAATATTTGTCAATATTTAAAGTCAAAATGAATTAAATCAAAATCGACTATTGTTTTTAATTGAATATTGCAGTATTTATTATCAAAAAAAATTGTGCACAGATGAGATCGCAGCAATAGCAAATGACAATGATCAAAACATCAAGTCCCACCTTACATTTCTTCTTGTTAAAGAAGCAATAAGCAAAATCACAATAGGGAAATATCGCAACTTACAATTCATGTTAGCTTTAATTATATTTTACTATTATTTTTGGTGATCCTCTCACTCCATCTGTGATGATCAATATGTATGAATGAAAGCACTGCTGCGATTTCTTGTTTGGATTGCCTGCTGCTCCAGAGATCTCTGCTCAACTGTGAGCTTTGATAATATGTGCCTCCTAAAGTCCTGAAGAGTGGAAAGAAACAAACACACATACTCCTCCCATCCAGTGTGTGTTGCCGCTGTCTGTCGGAGAGAGAAACAGTTTGCTTATTCAACAGAACTCAGAGCACACACACACACACACACACACACACCGTGACGATGAGAGTGGGCACAAAGAGGAATGCTGAGTGGCAGAAAATGCTCAAGCACAATTGCACCACTCCACGTGTACACGTGCATTTTGTGCACACAGTTGGTATACATTTAAGTCAGAACCATCTGTTTGATTACATACTGTAAATAAGTGCACAAGCGCGCACACACACACAGATATGCTGAGCTGATTATTTCAGCTGTACGCCGCAGGATGAGGCCACACCCTGAGCAACATAATGACAGACTGTGTTTCTACGCCCTTTTCCCACTTCAGAGACACTCTGAGGAGGACAAGAGTGTTTAGGTGAAAGAATAAGGGATTAGAGCTCAAATGAAAGAAGGAGAGATGCAATCAACTTCACTCAGTCAGAAGTATGTCTCTGTCTGTGTATAAGATACTGCTATTTCAAAATCTTACCCCAAGCCAAAGAATGTAGTTTACAGAACACAACTGTATATGCATGTATCACTGTAAAAAAAAGTTTTTACATTGGTGTTTCTATTAGTGTAAAAATACTTAAACAAAGTTATGATACACAATATACAAAAAGTTGTCGTTTAAAAAAAAAAGTACATCCCTGTGTGACATCACAATTATATTTTATATAAAATAATTAGTTTATTTTGTCTAACCATTTCGATCAACTCTAAATGAGTGCTGAGTAATCCCTTTAAAACGGCGTGTGTACCTCCCGCGGGTGCCACGGAGCTACGGGGGAAAAAAATATATTTTTCAAAACTACTGCCTTGATCAACACAAAATAGGTGTCATTTGAAAGCTTAGAGTCAGAACTTTACAATGCATGTAGCCAATTTGATTAACTCCTAAGTACTTAATCAAAGTAGTATTTGCTGATGATTAAAAAAAAAAATCATAATTTATGAAAAAAAAATTTTTGTCATTTGAAAGATATGGAGTATAATATAACAAGCATAATTGTTTTGGGCTTTGACTAAACTTGAGCAAGTTTTTGTACGTGAAGCCCATTTTCGCTCGTAACTTAATGGAACATGCATTTATCAATGATGGCACATCATTACTTGTGTGGATGCTGCTACCGATTGAAATGAGTCCAAAATCAACATAATCCACTGCATCGATCACAAGATATTCCTCACGGAGGAACAACAATTAAAAAAAAAAGCCTATTAGGGGGTGTCAAGGGCTAAACAAAAAGGCTACCTTGTTTCCAAATGCTGTAACTTTTTATTAGTTTATGCTATCACATTTGATCCAGATGCAGCTCACGTGTAACTTCACCAAAAATAATTTATAATAATTATTTCCTTCCTGAGTAATTGCATATCAAATATGAAAAAAAATAAAAAAAATATATATATATCTTTTATCAGCAGTTTCTCAGCATGATAATGGACAAATTTTCTCCCCCAAAAAATAAAACATTATTACAAGAGCATAAAAGATCGCGATCTCAACGATTCGCTTAAAAAGTAGATCACGGACGTCTTCAAGATCGATCACGATATAAAAATGTCAGATCGCCCACCCCTACTTTAATGCATAGGCCTAATAAACCTGTTGTAGGAGACCTCCAAAACAAAATGAAGAACCTTTAAAAGCATAATAGGGGCACTTGGATCCTCTACTAACATTTATTAGTTACCATAGTTCAGTGTTGTTGCGGTACAGGCTCCCATTACAGACCTACATTTCCCAGAATCCTCTTACATCAGTGTTCCCTTGACAGCCCATGTGTTGACATAGAGCTCCCATTCAAGCTCACTCTCTTCTATCCTTTCCTCCTGTTCTATTTCTCATGTGTCTGTTTACTATCATATTATCTTTAAAACCCACACACACACGCTCTTGCAATTGAGGTGTTTGTGCGCGCTTTTCATCAGGGTTAGTCTGATAATCCATGCCATCTGTGCCATCTCGATGCCCATTGTGTGCTCTGAACAGAACAAACAGCCTCAACACGGACTGCTGTTACAGCTCAGCAAGACCGAGAGACGATTCACACAGAGACGGATCGGAGATGAGAGACCGTGAGAGCGACGTCTGTAAGAAAATCAAGAGTCCTGACTGTTGTACTCTAGAAAAAAAAAAGCTTTTCTTCTAGCTCCGTCCTGCAGCACATCATGCAGGCATCTTCTGTCTCTCTCTTTCTTGGATGTACCTGACAGTAGTGGAAGCAGGGATGTTCTTCAGTAGAACAATGTTATATAATGTTCACTAGAAAAGCTTTAACAAACTCTGTATGAATGCTTTTTCAAATCCTCATTTTGTTGTTTAGTTGGTCTTATAGGCTTATCTGCACAGGCTGTAGATTTGACCTACAGGCCTAAAATCATGAAATGATTATTCATCCCTCTGTTTTGTTTTTTTAACCTTTGCCCGTAAAGCTGAGAATGGGCTGAGCCAGCAGGGCTGTTTGGTGGCACACATAGCTGTCCAATCATATTTTCCTTTCCATAAACTAATACTCTGATGTTTAATTGTAATAAGAACTGGTTGGTTACCCTTTGCCCTTAATGGTTGCCTCCAGCACATCAGTTGTTCTGTCAGCCTGTAACTAAGACACATCTAGGTTATCTGCCATGTTCACTTCAGTGTTTGAGGTAGAGAGCTTTATGGGCAGTTTTAAAAGCACTCAAAATGAAATGGCTATACATGCACATCTTTTATAATAAAATTGTGGCCAAATATTTTTAGAACCTTTGTAATTTGTCTGCCCTGACATGAGGAAATTCAGAATCTAGGATATAGATTATAGAATTACACTAAATGTATGAATAAACAGTATTATAGAGTATAAGGTAAGGCTATTAAATAGCAATCCCAAACTAGCTTTTGTTTTGTACAGTAAAGTTAGTAAGTTGATATGAGCCACTAGCCTGGCTAACGCCAGACCCAATTCTCGTTGAGACTTGGGTCTGGGAACCACATGCGCATTTTCTCGTATTTGAGGCGTGGTTTACGAATGCCCGGCGCCGTTTATTGGGTGCTAAGAATGTCTATCAAATGCGCCTGTACGTAGCTCATAACCAATCGTTTCCATTATACCAGATGACGTATGTGGAGACGCCAAAAGCTGACGCCAAAAACTGCTCTTTTTTTCGAAATAAACTTGCGTTCTAAACTACTTAGAACAATATCTAAGGCTGCATCAAAAGGTAGCTTCGCGTCTGCTGCCATGTTGAATCCATAAACAAACTGCTTAGTTGTGTCGCATAGATGTCGTCATCGTCTTGCTGCTCCCTCCCCGTTCTGTGATTGGTTCTCTAAACGAGGAGAAAATCAGGTCCATGGTTTCCAGACTGCCTTTCAGCGAGAATAAAATCGCGCTGCGCAAAGGCAGTATGGGGAAACCCAGGCTAATGAGCCACCACAGTCATCAAAAATGTAGTATTGGTGGTATTTTGGGTTAAGGTTACGGAAACTAGTGATACAGTAAATAACCAATACTAACATGTAGCTACTGTTAGTAAAACATGGACACTGATCCTGATAAATAGAACAAACATCAAACTAGCTTTTGTTTGTAGTAAAGTTAGTTGGTATACCTGCATGCAAATCCTTCCCAGCTAACACATGATCTACCACGTGTTTCATAGTTGTTGTTTTTTAACTTTCTTGTAATTTTGGTAATTGAGAACTTAACTACGACGTTGCGAGCTGCATTTTAACCGTTGCATTGCAATTTTAACTGCAAAAACACATTCTGTGTGAACCGACTATTTATTTCAGTAATTCAAAGGTGAAACTAATATATTATATAGACTCATTACATGCAAAGTGAGTTATTTCAAGCCTTTATTTGTTATAATTTTGATGATTATGGCTTACAGCTTATAAAACCCCCAAATTCAAAATTAGAATATTGTGAAAAGGTTTTCACAGCTGTAAGACTTAATCATCAAAATGATAACAAATAAAGGCTTGAAATTTCTCACTTTGCATGTAATGAGTCTATATAATATATTAGTTTCACCTTTTAAGTTGAATTACTGAAATAAATGAACTTTTGCACGCTATTCTAATTTTTCGAGTTTCACCTGTATAGCCTGACATCAGATACTGAACCATGTAATTCACAAGATGCTGCAAAAGACACGAGTGCAATGATCAAACTAATCAGCCTAGCATGTTTACATAGTAAAACAATGGAAAAGTAGTGCAGTGGAAAGGAAAAATGCGTTCTGTCTGACAGTAGAGCAAAGTCTTTGCAGAAGAGTCAACAACTTTTCAGCATGTCTTTCAAAATAAAAGTCTTCAAGCAGAAAAATATTTTTATGTAATAAGTACTGGGTCTGGTTTGGACTGTCTTTTACTATTAGCACTTGCACAGTCTCTCATAGGGCTGTGTGTACGGTTTCCTTGGAAACACTAATGTGTAGTGACAGCAGGTTATAGGTCAGTGGTGGAGTTGTCATTAGTTGTATCATTAAACACACACACAATGTACACAGGAGTTCAGTCACACACTCACAAAGCAAATTCAACTGCTGCACAGTTTCATTAATATTACTATGAATTTGATATAAAAACATGGCCTGAAAGCCAAACACCAATCACTTTAATAAAATGGTCTGGTAGTTAAACCCTCATACACACATTTGTTAAATGTCATAATTTAAACAATGACATCACCTTTAGGCACGTGAAATACTAACTGAGCTTGGGCACTACCAATTATGGCTTTCAAAGCGTGTGTGTGTGTGTGTGTGTGTGTGTGTGTGTGTGTGTGTGTGTGTGTGTGTGTGTGTGTGTGTGTGTGTGTGTGTGTGTGTGTGTGTGTGTTCAGGAAGGATACTTAACCTTTGAATCCCCTACTTCACACACCCACAGTTGTATTTGTTAGTGTTCTCTTCATTGATATCTGTTGTTATGAAAGCACCTCCTTGTGTTTAGTTAGGGTACTACAACAACAAATGTAGCATTAAGTGCAATGTGAATTTATGCTATTTGCATAATTTCTATTACCTTTTTTTTATGTGCTAGTGTTAACTGAGCTGTCTTTTTTTTTGTCAGATCTGTCGAAGAATCGCTTGATTGACATCCCGTCAGAGGTGTGTCATCTGGTCTCCCTGGAAACACTGAATCTTTATCACAACTGTATCAAAGGCATTCCTGATACCATCATCAGCCTTCAGTCCCTTACCTGCCTAAACATCAGGTGAACAACACACACACACACACACACACACACACACACACACACACACACACACACACACACACACACACACACACACACACACACACACACACACACACACACACTCCCTCCCTCTGTCTCTCTCGCTTGCTCTGTTTGAGTTCTCTCTCTTTAGCCAAATGTCTCCTGCAGAAGGCCTGATATTCACACTGAGTTAGCAATGCAATTTGTTCTGTAAGAAGTTAATGAAGCACTAAGCAATGGTTGAGAAGAGTGAACATAAACTGGAGATGGTAAATCAAGCAGAAAAACCGAGTGAGGTCATGAAAAATGAATGGAAGATATAATCAGAATATGGAAGCACCAAAAAAAGTGAAAAGACAGTCGCACACAGATTTATATATTTTTCCTCTAGTACCTCCATCAACAACACACACACACACACACACACACACACACACACACACACACACACACACACACACACACACACACACACACACACACACACAGCTAAAAAAATATATATTTGTCTGTCATTCTCTAGTCATAACAGGCAAAGTTTGTCTTCTCATGAACCCGTGAACAATTCCCTGAAGTCAGCCTTTTTCCTGTTTAATATCATATAGACAGAAATGATAGTGTTACAGGAAAACAGATTATTTATCATTTTACATTTGGATATCAATCTATTATGAGTTAGTAATGCACATAAGCCTCTATTCAGTGCCACAGCTGTTGTGAAATAAATTGTATTATAGTAATTTTTTCACACATATACATTTAATTAGAGGTCGACCGATTCATCGGTTTTGCCGATTAATCGGCACCGATTGTTGACTGGTGGAACTATCGTTATCGGCAAAAATATATACCGATAGTTTTTCCTGGTTGCGTCCATTGCTGGAGCGGCTGAGAATTGCGCGCTGTCATTCATTACACAGTGTCAGAGCTGAGAAGGGTCTGCTGGCATCATGCAGTACAAGAGCGGCCTCTAGAGGTGTAATAAAAACTTGTGCCTCGTGTTGTTTATTTCGACACGTGATTCTGCGTGCTGCACTAAGAGCACATGCTGCGTGGAGAGCGCTGACATCAGACGCGCGTTTAAAGCACCGACAGCTCAAATGTATGTATACAGTTACAGTACATTGTCATATCATTATAAAGTGATAAATTTGTTGACTAAATGCTGCATTAGTAGAGAAAGAACAGCACAACAGTATGTTTGTTTGCCTTCGAGGCTGAGAGGACGCTAACATTAGTAGTACCTCAAGCGGTTAAAACACTGACAAACATAAACATAAGTCCGACCCAAATGTTTAATGTCACAATTGTTACCTCTATATTTGCATTAGTTCATATCCAGCTGGTCACTTTTATGCATTAAATATGCAGAGAAGTTGCATATTTAAAGCTAGAGACGTAAGCAAACTGATGTTCATACAGCTGACAGAAACATAAACGAATCAGAAAAGCATTCGATTTCGGTTATTTATTTATTTTTTTTCATCTTCACTTTAATAAAAATTTTGTTACTTTTTTATTAATTAAGTTGGCTTGAAAAGAACAGTTAAATAGTTAAATTTTGAATGTAACTGGTTTTATTTGTTATTTAGAGTATTACTTTTTGTTTCAGTTTGAATGAATGTCTTTTATTGACTTAAATATTTATTCACATTTATATATTTATTTCATTTAGCATGTTTTCATGGTTCAATACAGTTTTTTTTATTTTTATAATAAAGTTCAGCACTGTTTTACTTGGAGTGTTATGTTTGTTTTTATCCAGTATCAATTTTAAAAACTATCGGTTCATTAATCGGTTATCGGCAAGTATGGCCCAACCTAGCTATCGTTATCGGTAAAATACACTATCGGTCGACCTCTACATTTAATTATGTTCATATACAATGGGTCTAAAAGTCTAAGAACAATAGTGAAAAAGCGTTATTCTTTTATTAGGACCCGAGCACCGATGGTGTGAGGTTTATTTCCTCCGTTTATTTTTTATTTTTTCCTGTTACAGATTATATTAGCATCACAATAATTTAAAAAAGTTTAACTTAGGCCTAGTTAACTTAATTAAATTTTCAGATACACTTCAGGCGTACACTTCTAAAAAAAAAAGGTGAATTTAAATATACAGAAATATATAAAAATAACAATAATGTAAAAATGTCAAAGAAAATATATTTTCTTTATATATGAAGAACATACTAAGAGAGTAGGTTACAGCACATGCATTAAAAAATTAAATAAAAAATGACAAAAATACAACACAAGGTAATCTGATAAAAGCTTCCAGACTTTTCAAAAAATAAATATAACTTTTCAGTATTGATCTATCGTAATTTCATTATACTGTATGTACAGTGTAAAGTTTACCAAGTAACCTAACCAAACATCAAATGTTTCTTGTTCACATTTTTTTTGTATTTTTATATGTTTTAACATACGTTTTTTTTTCCCATGTTTTTTTTTTGTTTCTTTTGTTTCCAGGTTCAAATTATAATTTGATTCTAATATCCCCCCCCCCCCCCCCCCCCCCCCCCATTTTGATAAATACATGTTGTCTTTGATCAGTCAGAATGAAGCTTTCCAGATAAATATTTCTGCTTGAGGAGTAGCATTGAGAAAGATGCTGTAACGTGTTTTGTTTAAATGTTGCGGTGCTGTAGCCGGAACCAGCTGTCAGTGCTGCCAGCGTGTGTGTGTGGTCTTCCTCTGCGAGTGCTCAACGCCAGCAATAACAAACTCAACGCACTTCCAGAAAGCATTGGCCAGCTCACCAATCTCATGGAGCTGGTAAGTGTGAGCATGTGTGCTGTACCTCTGATGTCTGCATATGCATGAGATGTTTGCGATACTTGTGATATCACCTTTGTTGACTCACCCTTTCTCGACTTGGCTCATATCTGCCTTTGTTAAATACGCTGTTTTTCACTCTTTCCAGTTTTTATTCTCTGGTAGTTCTTCTCTCTCTGTTTTTCATAACCATAAATAAGAACATGCACAGACCAGGATTTGTGGGGCTGTGTTAGGTGGGAAATGGCCCCTCATACTTTCCAACCAAATATAGTACAACAAGTGCTTAGTACTTTAGTGTAATGAAAGGTTTGTGCAGAAAGTTGTGTTTGAGAAGAAGATAAACATGCAACTCTAAAAAAAGTTCTCTCTCTTTTTCTCCTCAGGACGTAAGCTGTAATGAAATCACAGCTCTTCCACGCCACATTGGCCAACTCAAAGCTCTAAGGGAACTCAATGTACACAGAAACCTTCTCTGTGTTCTACCAGAGGGTGAGTCTGCAATCTGTGTGTGTGCGTGTGTGTGTGCGTGTGTGTGCCCTCCTCCAACCTTCTTATCTCTGCAGAAAAGATTTCACTACTCATCACATTACCCATAAAAACATCCTCCGGTAGCTCCACCGCTACAGGAAATCTAGCCCTTGTTTGACCTCTACTCCACCAACCTTCTTATTTACGCCCTCTCAGTGTCATAAATTGAAGGGAGGTTAGTTCACCCCAAAACAAAAATTCTGTCATCATTTACTCAACCTCGTGTTGTTCTGAACCCTAAAGACTTTAATTCACCTTCTTCAAATCACAAATTAAGACTTTTTTTCCCCCATTGAAAGTCCACGCAAACAAAACTTTGATGCTTCAAAATGTTCATAAAGACATTGTAAATGTTACTGAAGTCTTCTGAAGAGACAAAATTGCTTTATATTTATGAAGAGATTAAATTTAGGCTTTTATCAAACATAAACATTGATTAACACACATACATAGAGCACATCAAATATGGTAAGCAAACGCTCAAATGTGCTTGCTTGATGCGCCAGAACCAATGAGGTTTATTCTCTATTCATATCGAATACTTTTATGATGTCTTCTTGTACTTTTTAATGTGCTTAAGTTTATTAAGTTGCACAGAAAACATAATTTGTGTTTCGAAGATGAAATGAATACATATATGTTTGGAATGATGAGAAGGTGACTGAATGATGACGGAATAAAAAAATTTGGGGTAAACCGACAGTTCTTGCAGATCACTGTTACGACACTCATTGAGCGCATTCAGAATGCTACAGAACTTTAGTATTCAAAATACTAAACATCTAATGCTTTTGCTAAAGCTAGTTTTAAACTCTATCGCCCAGTCTGACCACTACATCCCTACTTTGTCCATGTTTTTCAGTAAGCAATCATTTTGGAACAACAGATTCACTACACATTGTAACAAAGCCAAATAAAACTCTCAGCCTCATGTTGTACTTGTATAAACTACCATTAACACAACAATTTTGTAAGTTGTTCTGAAGAAAAGCTAACTGCCAAGAACATAAACGTAAAGTGTGGGTGTGTTCCTTTAAAAGAACGGCGAGAAAAAGTGCTAAAATTATTATGTGAGCCAAGCATTGTCTTAAACGTGGCTGGAGTTATATCAACAGCTTAACTTGGCAAAACAATTTCTGTGGCTGAGATTTTGCAGCTCAACTAACGATTCAGCTAAATTATGCTGGCAGGTTATGAAAAATACGTAATGGTCTCTCCAAGCACATTGTGCCAAAATGATCTCATGGAGCTGAAGCTTTAATATAGATTATCTATAATTGTATAGATCATCTTTGATTTATTGCTGTTATTTAGTAAATAACCAGTAAATAACATTTATAAAGGCCTGCTGAGACCCAACAATATTTAATGTAGTTGGTTGTTTTTCTCTTTTTTTTTCTGGATTTAAGGTGATATAGTCTGATGTACGCTTTTTATCATCGATCTTCCAAACACTGAATATCTCTTATTTGCTTTTCAAGAGCTGTTGTGTCTTTTCCTGTTTCCCTACTGTTTTAATGTGCCCCTATTATGCTATTTTAAAGGTTTCTAATTTGTTTTGGAGGCCTCCCCTGGCGTATTAACACACAGGCTTTCATGAGCTGAAGCCCAGAGGCCTACATTGGGGAGGGACCTACTGGCTGCAAGAAAATGATATAGTTAAAATAATTATTAGTTTATATGGAATTTTACAGCAGTGACAAATGCATTCTATAAACAAACTCACACCTGTAAAATTTCAGGACTCGCAACAGCATTTTCGGCGAAGCCCTGCTGTGTGAACGGAACCGGACTAGTCATCATACAGACAGTGCGAGAGAGATGCTCTGCGCTAAACGTGGGTTCAGTATCTTACAAAAGTGTGGATATAATCTGCGTATCATCTAAAGGTTTTAGATCAGGGGCCGTATTCACAAAGAATTTTAAGGCTAAAAGTAGCTCCTAACTGGCGAATTTAGGAGTACTCCTAAAAATAATGGGCGTGTCACTCCTAACTTTAGGACTCCTAACTTTTTTCACTAAGAGTAATTCACGAAGCATTTTAGCCCTAAAAGTAGCACCTAAGTCTGGGACAGCTTAAAAGAAGTCGAGAGGACTCCTAACTCACTAAGACCTATTCACAAAGGATCTTAAAATCGCCGCGCGACACAGTGTGTTGGAGACACTCAATGACACGGAGTTATTACAAAGGTACCGCCTTAACCGTGAGGGAATACTGATTGTTGTGGATCGTGTGAGGGATGCAATAACAGCGCCAACTAATCGCAACAACCCAATCAGTGCCGAATTGAAATGTTTGATAACACTTCGCTACAATGCAATTGTGTAATGCCGACGATCTAGCGATATCCCAGACATCGGTAAGCAGATCCATCCACCAAACCATCAATGCACTCTGTAGACCCCATATTATTCAAAGTTTTCCTTTGGACATTCAAAAGCCAGCTTTATGGATATTGCCGGTGTGGTCGGTGCTATAGACAGGACACATATTAAAATAATTGCACCACGTCAAGATGTGTTTGTGAATAGAAAGAAAACCCACTCCATCAATACCCAGATTGTGTTCGATGCAAACTTCACAATTCTCGATGTTGTATCCCAGTGCCGAATTTCCCTTTTATTATGTTTTTTTTTTCCAGCACCAACTGGGCCAGCACCAACTGGGCCAGCAGCAGTAACTGATCCTGCGTCCAGTTGGGCTTTCTTTTACATTTTGGCGAGTTCATAATCCACCGTCATTTAACTATTACATTACTTCAATAGGAGCAACATTTCCTTGCTTTAAGTAGTCTATTTAGGCTAATAGGATGTCAATTAACCAAGCAAGTGTTAATGCAAGTGTCATTTTTCATTATTAGGCAAGTGGCGGTTTTCATTAGGGTATTAGGCTACCTTGATTTAATTTAATTCACAACTTCTCTCTCTCTCTCTCTCTCTCTCTTTCTCTCTCTCTCTCCCTCTCTCTCTCTCTCTCTGCCTTTTTAGAATTACACTTCACTGGGGCCTGCACAAACATGTCATTATATATTCATTTCGATGACATTATTATTATTATTTTGTGTAGGACACAGACATATTTAGATGTCGTAGCCTAATTCCATGATTTGGTGCGTCTGTGTTATGTTTCGCATGATGGGCTGTCATCTAACAACCAATCACCGTGATCATTGCGAGGAAGCTCGTGCATGAGTATTGATGTCATCCATAGCAACGAAGACTCACTCTTAGTTCAGGAGATGTCATTTTTCCTTACTAAAAGTAGGTCTGAAAGGCGTTGTGAATAACTTTTAAGAGAACACTACTAGCTAAAATCTTTTAGTGCGATTTAGGAGTACTCCTAGTGGTAAGATAAAATTCTTTGTGAAACCGGCCCCAGGTCAATGTGTTCCATCAGTGATGCTTTATGCCTGCTACTACAATCCTATATGATCATTATTAATCACACTGTACGACATGGATCTAATAAACTTGGGTACGTACGACATGTATGTAGACTGTACGATGATGACACCTATTGAATCGTAGGCTACGACGCAAGTTAGTATAGACGAATAAAACATAATCAGCATGCGCCGGTTTATCGACAAGATAATTTTCGACATGAAGCTAAAATAATATTTTTCTGGGGTACTGTAATTCTGTAGCCCAGGGCCCTCTGGTTTTCTTAAGGCGCCCTTGTATCCTACAATATGTTTACATGCATCCAAGGTCAAAAAACACTTAAATTCACCTCTTTTCTTAGTGTCTGAAACGGTTCAATAAAGGATCTGTCTCTTTAAACTCTTCCTATCTGATCGCCTACTCTGTTGTGATTGGTCTACCACTTATTAAACGTGTTGGAAACAAAATTTGACGGGTACCGGCAGGCCAAGCGAACTGCAGCCCGGGTGATTGTGGAGGCAAAAACTCGGGCCTGGGAGGAGTTCGGTGAGGCCATGGAAAAGGACTATCGGCTGGCCTCGAAGAGATTCTGGCAAACCGTCCGGCGACTCAGGAGAGGGAAGCAGTGCCCTACCAACGCTGTCTACAGTGGAGGTGGGCAGCTGTTGACCTCAACTGGGGATGTTGTCGGACGGTGGAAGGAATACTTCGAGGATCTCCTCAATCCCGCCGTCACGTCTTCCATGGAGGAAGCAGAGGCTGAGGTCTCAGAGGTGGACTCGTCCATCACCCAAGCTGAAGTCACCGGGGTAGTCAAAAAACTCCTCGGTGGCAAGTACCTCAAGTCTCTGGATGTTGCGGGGCTGTCTTGGCTGACACGCCTCTGCAGCATCGCGTGGCAGTCAGGGACAGTGCCTCTGGGATGGCAGACCGGGGTGGTGGTCCCTCTTTTTAAGAAGGGGGACCGGAGGGTGTGTTCCAACTACAGGGGGATCACACTTCTCAGCCTCCCTGGGAAAGTCTATGCCAGGGTACTGGAGAGGAGAATACGGCCGATAGTAGAACCTCGGATTCAGGAGGAACAGTGCGGTTTTCGTCCGGGCCGTGGAACACTGGACCAGCTCTATACCCTCTACAGGGTGCTGGAGGGTTCATGGGAGTTTGCCCAACCAATCCACATGTGCTTTGTGGATTTGGAGAAGGCATTCGACTGTGTCCCTCGTGGCGGCCTGTGGAGGGTGCTCCGGGAGTATGGGATCCGGGGTCCTTTGCTAAGGGCTGTCCGGTCCCTGTACGATCGAAGCAGGAGCTTGGTTCGCATTGCCGGCAGTAAGTCAGACTTCTTCCCGGTGCATGTTGGACTCCGGCAGGGCTGCCCTTTGTCGCCGGTTCTGTTCATAATTTTTATGGACAGAATTTCTAGGCGCAGCCAGGGGCCGGAGGGTGTCTGGTTTGGGAACAACACGATTTCGTCTCTGCTCTTTGCGGATGATGTTGTCGTGTTGGCCCCATCAGACCAGGACCTTCAGCATGCACTGGGACGGTTTGCAGCCGAGTGTGAAGCGGCTGGGATGAGAATCAGCACCTCCAAATCCGAGGCCATGGTCCTCAGTCGGTGAGGGAAGGATGGAACGGGAGATTGACAGACGGATCGGTGCAGCGTCCACAGTAATGCGGACGATGTACCGGTCTGTCGTGGTGAAGAAAGAGCTGAGCCGCAAGGCGAAGCTCTCGATTTACCGGTCAATCTACGTTCCTACTCTCACCTATGGTCATGAGCTTTGGGTCATGACCGAAAGGACAAGATCCCGGATACAGGCGGCCGAAATGAGCTTTCTCCGCAGGGTGGCTGGGCGATCCCTTAGAGATAGGGTGAGGAGCTCGGTCACTCGGGAGGAGCTCAGAGTAGAGCCGCTGCTCCTCCACATCGAGAGGGGTCAGCTGAGGTGGCTCGGGCATCTGTTCCGGATGCCTCCTGGACGCCTTCCCGGAAAGGTGTTCCGGGCACGTCCCACCGGGAGGAGACCCCGGGGAAGACCTAGGACACGCTGGAGAGACTATGTCTCTCGGCTGGCCTGGGAATGCCTCGGTGTCCCCCCGGAAGAGCTAGAGGAAGTGGCTAGGGAAAGGGAAGTCTGGGCATCTCTGCTTAGACTGCTGCCCCCGCGACCCGGCCCCGGATAAGCGGAAGAAGATGGATGGATGGAAACAAAATTCATTTTTCAATTTCAGCTCTGAAGGCTTCCTCAACACTTGTATACACAGTGATGCTAACAGTAACGATGGCGTCGGTTTTACCATATCAATACGAGGTCGAAGAATTACTGACAACTCGTTTCAAGCGGTTCAGAATCAGGAGACAATAACTCCATGTGTATCATCTTTGTAACTTTGCAGGCCTTTTACATTCACAAACAGCTATATATATTACACACTACATGAAAGGTAATATCTGAAAAAGCATAATAGGGGCACATTAACTTTTGGCAGCCCCCTCTGCCCCCTAGTTGCAAAATGTATTGACTTTTGTGGTTTAGTAATTTTCTGTATGTGTGTGTTTTAGATTTGGCAGATTTACCCCTCGTCAAGTTTGATTTCTCCTGTAATAAGGTTTCTACTATTCCTGTCTGCTATCGAAAAATGACCCAACTCCAATCACTACAACTGGAGATCAATCCACTTCAGAGCCCTCCTGCTCAGGTAACACATACACAAAAATGTTATACTTCCGTGCTCTCACAACTATTACTGACATTATGTTTTGCTGCTTTTAGATCTGCATGAAGGGCAAGATTCATATATTTAAATACCTCGCCATGGAGGCGTGTCGTAGTGACAAGATGGCCGATGCCTTGTACCTTCCTGTCACGGACCGCCTCAGCTTGACAAGGCCGACCAATGGGAGGTCAGTCCTCATGATTATCAAGTAGAATGATGTAATTAAACTGTGTTGTGGTGATTGATAAATTACAAAAGCACCATGTTCTGTCATCTATATGTATATTTAAAATGTGTCATGACATTTAAGAGGTCTTTGTACCATTAAAACATCCTGCATTTTACATTTGCATATATCTGTCTCCAGAGCAAAACATGGACATCCCTGAACCATAGGCCCCGCCCACTGTCGTTCAGTCTCTTATCGGCTGACATTTGCCTACGCTAAATGTGAGCGTTTCGTCATGTCAAAAGCAAATAGAACCCATTATAATCACTGATGTTGTCTACACTGAATACGGTATACAGATCCACGTTCAGTTTCTGACATACTCCACGCACTAGAGTCTGTCGACAACAAGACAAATGAAAGAGTGAATGAACGTTCTCTTTGACGCATCCATTTTAAACTGCTCGTTTGCCTCTCTGTACAGACTTCAAAAGAATACCAGTGTCAGAAACAAGTGGATGGTTTATTTTATGGTTTATCAAATGAGATATTAAATCTTTATATAGTCAGAATATCTGTCATTTTACCAATTCATGCACGTCTAGGTGGGTGTGTAAAAAGATCTGAATGTGGAATATAGTGTGGAATCTCAAAAAAAAAAAAAAAAAATCCAGGTCGTGTGTGTCTGTGTGTTGGCTGTCATTATCATCCTTATCTCAGGAGAATCCTTTTAATAGACTGCAGGGGGTCACTCTTCTGAGGGAGAGAGAGAGAGAGACCGAAAGATTTCTTTCCCTGTCTCATTGAGAGACATAGGCTACTTCTCTCTTTCTGTCCTACGCGACCCCTAACTTCTAATCCCGCTCTTCTTTTTGTCTCAGCACTGAGGACATTGATCAGCATAAGAAACTTGACAGTGACTCTGGGGTAGGCAGTGATAATGGAGACAAACGCCTTTCTGCTACAGAGGTCAGTGTGTGTAAGTGTGTGTGTGTGTGTGTGTGTGTGTGTGTGTGTGTGTGTGTGTGTGTATGTGCATGTTTGAATGGAAGAGAAGACTGCGACCATCTTGCCTATGTTCTTTGCATGTCTAATTCCATTTATTTATTTATCTGCTATATAGTGTTTTCATCAGTGTTGCAAATTTTAGGTAATAACACTATTAAAAGCATGTGTTAACTTAATGTGTTAGTTTGCTTATGGCTGGGTTGCAGTAGAAAACTCTGAGCTCATATGATTTAGGGACAAAGGTCTAGCTGGTATCTGACAGGTATCATGTAGCATACAGTGTCTGGTCAACTGTGGTTGTAAAACACTGTCCTAGCATCAGGACAGGACCGTATGTCTATTTAGTTTTTTCTGTAGTGTCATGCTGGGTAGCCCTGCCCATAGTGAAATCACATTGGTCCAAAAAATTGCTGTATGTTAAATATCAACTATTCTCTGATTTACTGTTAGTTTGTCATTATCATTTCAATAAAATATAAAAGGATGGATAAATGTGAAAATAATGCCAATTATTAAGCTTCTAAAAATATATATTTTTAAGGCCGAAATTAGTGATTAGTAAAAGTGAATTGAATGCAGTGTTATGTGTGCTAGTAAGTCTTGCCCTAACGTGAATTCACTTTCAGTTCACTTGATTTAGATGCTGTGGTTTTGTGTTCCAGCCTTCAGATGAAGACAGTCTCAGCTTGAATGTGCCCATGACCAACATCACAGAGGAGGAGGGCTTGAGCAAAGACGACTCCAGTGAACACATCAGCGCCCTGACAGGTGCTGCTCGCACACGCAAACACACCCTCATATGTGTGGACAGGATATTAAAGGCCTGTAAAGAAAAACATCCTCTTACTGGGCTGACATAACATTGCTGTGAGACTTTAGACAGCCTGCGGGTGTGTGCATGAGACCCAGGTTAAGCCCAGGGGAGGGTCCCGGACAGGAAGTGTGGATACTGGCTAGGAAGTCAGTGTCAGCACATAAGGAGAATTAAGGGAGAGGGAGTTGAAAGCAGAGAACATTGCAGGAAGAGTGTGTGTGTGCTGTACTTTCAGTGTGTGCGACTGACTGCTGATACTCTTTATGCTTTCAATAAGATGTACTTGACATGTACACACTGCATGTGTGCTGTTCATTCTAGAAGAGCACTACAGAATTTGAAGTTCTATTGACAGCAATTAGGACATAATGTTAGATTTATCTTCTTTCTTTTTTTTTTTTTTTTACAAACAATTTAGTTACAGGAACTCAATTTACATTGGCAGGTAATTAGTTGTGTACACTATAATTCCTTTAAAATTTACATTTAGTGTTTGTAAAAAAAACTCTTTTTCCTAGTCAATATAATAATGTAGCCATGTTTACGTGTCTTGTAGCAGACAGAAGTCCGTCGGAATCTCTTAAGGAACATCTGGGTTATCGAGACTCTGCACTCAGCTCTCCGTTCGTCAACTATATCAAAGTAAGCATGTTCAAGATTGTTCTTTTTCATGCTCTGTCAGAAATTCATATCTATAACTGATTCATTGATTAGCTCCAGGACTGGCACCAAGCGCCTCCCATTGTCCACAACCATATTCAATGTCCCCATGACTTTTCTAGTTGTTTATTACTTCCTGGATAATTATTAAGAAGAAGAATTTGGCATAACTAGAAATATATGTATTCATACAAAATATAAAAATACCCGTGCAGTTTTATTAATATATAACTTTTTCAAGTCTAGAAATCACCATAATTAGGCTCATATACACTTGTTCCTAGACTGGGAATTATGGTTCTTCAAAGAGTAGTAGTTGATGTGTTGAATTAAAGAAATAAATATATTTTGGCAGTTTGTCAAATATTTGTTGGCAGTTTTATCTTATTTTAAATCATTTTAAGTCATCTTGAGGCCCCGTTTGAAGTTTACTGAGGCCTGCGGTTGAGAACCAAAAGAGGCGTGTGAAACTTGATGTTCATTAAGTGTTTTTTTCTTTTCTCTCTCTCTTTTTCCCCTGAAAGATTTATGAGTAATTGCCCCACTTTACAAAATATTGTGGGCTGATCTGGTTTAAAACAGGTTTGATCTGTTTTTTGTTTCTTTTGTACTACTTTTATTTTCTGTTACTCTTAATAGTTAAAGTGTTCTAGTTTGAGCCCTAGCTGGAGTATATTAAACATCTTTTTCATGTTTTTATCTGCCCTATTTACCAGTTTATTCTATTCTTTTCATGTCATATTTTTCATCTGCCTCTCTTGGCATAGTGTTTTATGTTCCAGTAACTGTTAGTTTATCTGATAACGTCTCATTACATCATAGGATTGGCACTGACCGTGTTTATTTGTGCATTAGCAGTTCCCTTGTGAAGTAATCCACGTCTAGAGGGACATTGTGCGTATGAAGGGGTGTGTGTATTCCCATCTGTGTCTGCATCACCCTCTCCCACAGCCAGTGCTGGATCTGGTTGAATTTAAATTCAAGCAAATCAGGCCTTTAGTTTGCAGTCACATGACTGAGTTTGCAGCTGGAGTTGATGTGTGTGTGTGTGTGTGTGTGTGTGTGTTTGAAGGGTCGAGGTGCTGAGTTCGATGAGCCCCTCAGGATAGAGGAAGACACCAACTGGGCTTCAGAACAAACGTATGTTTATATTCGTATATTTATTCTCCTTGTTTTCATGCCTGTATCTCTTCTATCTTTTCTTTCTGATTTGCTCACTAGTTAAAACATCTCCATATATACCATGTTGCTTTGTTCAACAGGTCAAAGGTCAATATGATCAATCAGCTAAAGGAAGCTGTGGAGATGCTACAGGATCCTAACAGGTAGGTCAATAGGTGATTTGCTGGGGTGTTACTCATCCTCTTTCATTTTTGTCCTCATGTTACAAGTCAGCATTTTGTGTTTTTAAAATGAGTTCTATATTTAATCAATATTGCAAAGTCACTGTTAATATCTAATGCATTTCTTTGAGTTAGCTATTTAGCATTGGTAACAAAGTAAAACTGTCAAACCATGAACTGCCATAACATGCATGGTGGTCTCAGTAGAAATAATATGTATTGTGAAAAGTGCTATACAGGTAAAATTGACTTGACTCTTTTGTTTATGTTAAGGGTTAACATGAACTCGGCTGATCTCTCTGGTATTAAGCTTTATCCTGTTGAAATGGTAACAGTAGATGACTCGCTCAAGTAAGTGACTTTAGCTTATAGCAAATACAAAATAGTAGTAGTAGTACATTCAAATGCTGCTTTGCATGTTTAATTGTTTACCAACGCATCATTCTTGTTTTCGTCCTCCTGCAGTGGCCAAGAGAGTGATGATAGTCAGGCGACACCTAAGGTAAAACGCCAGTACATATGTGTCTAAAAGTTATATAATTGTTAGACAAGTTTCACTTACAGTACCTTACCGGTTCCCCTTAGCATCCTGTTCAGTTCCTCTTTATAGTGGCTCTGTAGACGGCAGAGTTCCTCTGAGATCAGTGGGCTATTGTTGAAGGTCGACCCGTTTCCCAGGATGATTGTCTTTCATACACCTTTTCGAATGTTTATATGATGTCAGTTATGTGACATCATTTTACATAGGGTTTATAATATCAAAAGTTGCTAGTTTTTCATTCATTCAAGAGCAGCTGTAAAAATCCTTTACCTTACCTTAACTAAAGAAAATGATGAAGTTCTACACTCACAGTAGCCTCTCTGATTACAAGCGCTATGTGGTTTGAAGTACTATCACTACACTTCAAAAGTTTTGGGTTGGTACACATTTTTTTAATGTCTCTTATGCTCACCAGGACTGCATTTATTTGTTCACAAATAAAGTAAAACCAGTAATATTGTGAAATATTGCTGTTTTCTATTTTACATTTTTTTAAATTACTTTATTTTTTTTATTTTTTTTTATTTTTTTTATTCTTGAATTGTCAGCAACAATTACTCCTAATCCTAATTTGCTGATTTGGTGCCAAAGAAACATGTTGAAAACAGTTGTGCTGAATTATATTTTTGTAGAAACACACTTTTTTTTTAATTATTTGATTAATAGAACATTCAAAAGAACATTTATTTGAAATGCTTTTTTTGTAACAGTATAAATGTCTTTACTTGCTGAATAACATTAATTTCTCTCTTTCTCTCTCAAAAATTTTTTTACTGACCCCAAACTTTTGAACGGTAGTATATGTTGTGCTTTCGGTGTGCAGTGGTCTATCAGTGTGGTTTTTTGTGTTGTGTTTGTGTGCGTAGTTTCCTGTGTTGTGATCTGATTATTTGGATGATAAGACTGTTGACTATTATTAAATCTAAAACTGTAATCAACTGTAGCCATGGTGTGCTAAAGTTCTGGTTAGCCTGGTAGCTTCTATGCTATAGTTACAGGCAGTTAGTCCAGGGCTGTTTTTACCAGTGTGTTGTGTGCTGTGGTTGGTAAGCCGTAGTGTCATGGTCTTAAGAGCAGTGATTGTCATTGAAGGCGGCTCCTGGAGAATGCTGGGAGTTCCAGAGGAAGAGACAGTACATTCTAGAACGGGCCCGGCTCGAGGCCCAGCTCGCATGCCAACAGTATGCCCTGCACATGGCACAACAGGTAATCTGAAAATCCTGCCATCCAGCCCATAGATACACCCTGTTTGACCGTTGAAACCTTGGCCAACTTGTACAAGTCAGCTGCTCTCTGAGGAATGATTCATCATTCGGTGCAAATGTGTTTGTCATTTGTATGCAGTTCACTTTGTACCGAATTACCCAAACCAGTGGTTCTGATGTAGCTGCCACATATGTGCTTTTTGTTTGTGCTGTGGTGACTTCATTTTTGTTGTAGTTGTGCTATTGTAAACATGCACTTCATTCCCAGCAGACCCACGCAGAATCTGTGTCCACAGAACTCATAATAAATCTTTGCAGATTTCGGCAGAATTGGAACGTCTGTCATTCATTAGTTCTATTTGTCCTCTGCCGCCCTTGCATGTTTGTTCATTAAAAACAATGTGAATTCTCATTCCTGCAACCTTTTTACTTTTGTAATATGACACATTTCTGAGTAAAAAAAGAAATGTTCAGCCAGAAAAAAATGTTGGGCTGAACTTGATTTTATCCATCTGGAAGTGACTGGATCTTGAAAAGTGGGTGCTCCACACCAGAATGTGAGATACCAGATTGCTAACTAAGACACTCTGACTCTTTTTTTCGTTCCATAACTGACTTTCTTTCTTCTGTGGGACATACCTGTATAGCCCTGGTTTCACAGACCGGGTTTAGATTAAGGTTAGGATTAGGCCATAGTTCAATTAGGACATTTAAGTAGCTTTTATAAACATGCTGTAGAAAAAAAAAACATTACTGGTGTGCATCTTGAGACAAAACAATGCCACTGACATATTTTAAGATATGTCAGTGTAAGTTGTTTTTAGTTAAAACAGTTAAAACACATATTTTATAATATGAAGATATTTTGAGAAATGTGTTTGGTTACCAACATTTTTTATGTTATTTTATGTTTGTTTTTTAATACTGTGCATTAAATCATTCACAATAACACTAGAATTTGATTGTGCTGTCATCTGTTGCAAAGAGTGAAGTACTCCAAGCTCTGTTTTTACCATGTTTAAGTCCATATAATAAGTGATTTTCACTTAAAGGTCCCATATTGTCAAAACTGAAATTCCCTGGCTTTTTTTTTTTCATGATTACAGGTCTAGGGGCTATGTAACTACCATATAAGTTTCAAAACAGTCAATCCACAGACAAATGCAGTGCACAAAGCTTGCATAAAGTAGCTGTGCCTTTTCACAAGCCTTTGTGACTTCCGTAAAAATGTGACGTCATAACTACTCAGTCACCGCCTTCAGTCACCCACCACCCCGAACACTGCCCACCGTCCCTCCCTCCTTTTGCCCAACCGCTAGACAACATTGCGTCCATGCCAATGATGAGCAACAACAACACGGAAGCATGTAGAGAAAACGCTGTTCCGTCGATGGATGTCAGGAAACTACATCATTGCACAGGCTTCTGAACAGCCAATCAGAAGAGAGGCTCATGAATATTAATTAGACAGGACAAAATCGACCTGTTCTTAACAGAGCTCCTGAGAAAGGAGCTGTACAAATATATTGAGATGGTTTTTGGTACTTCTACTGCAAATATATGTTCTTAATGACATCAAAACCTAAAATAAAACTCCAGAAAGTGTACAATATGGGATCTTTAATATACAGTATCTGTCATATTTGTGGTGCTGGATGCATTTGTTTGTTTTAATTGTGTAGTATTAATTCCAACATATTGGTCCATGTACTTTTAGTCCATAATGTAGCCTGCATGAACTGAATAGAAATTAAAAGTAAATTTACTCATGGGGATTGAGACTCATGCAATTATCCAATAAAAGAGGAAAAACAAACAGTTAGAGACCGAGAAAGAAAGACTGAGTCATATCGAATCGAGTCAGAGAACAATGATGCATTGTTTCACTATGTCTAAAGAGCTTGTTTGTTAACATCTTACATCATCTCAAGAATCTCACAGCCTGTTTTTTCTCACTCATAGGGTGACGTGATTGGCCAGGAAGGATCATATGATAGTTGTGAGATCCAAGTTACCGAGGTAAATCTTTTTAATGTTCCCATGGCTTTGCTCTGATCATAATGTGCACTTTACACTTATAAAACTGAATTTGACTTGGTTCAGTGCACTTGTGCTGAGTGTGTTTGTGTCATGTACCAGAATGAAGACAAAACCCCAGTTTCCAGCCCCACACTGAGCTCGCCTCCCTTTGGTCTGAAGCCCAGATCAGGTGAGAACAGTGTTTTACTAACACACATGGTGCCAATGCGCTGGTTGGCATGGGTGGCTTTTCACTTTAGAGGATGGTGCACATTTTGTGCTCTCTCATTATAATCAGCACATTTAAATAATAAGAGGTCGAAGAGTTTGTGTATAAAGATCTTTTTACCTGTGGCAAACACCTGTTATCCTGTCAAGCTCATAACTGTCATGCAACATTACAGTCGGGCTTTTTGTGCATACATATACTGCTGTTTATTATTACTCTCTTGGCTTTGGGGGCTAAACTGCATCTGGTTTAGAAAATAATACATGGCAACTGAATATGTCCTATTTTCTTTTTATTTACACATCAATTTTATATATTCCATCCACAAAATATACCATTCATTACTAATGTGTACAGTTAAATAAATAGACAAAACAACTTGCTTGCCTTTATCTGGATGCAGTTTAATTGATGTAGCTGTTTGTTTAGCTGCCTAGAGGCTTCTTGCTTCCCCCTCTAACATCTAAGCTAGTGTTTGCATCATTATCTGTGATCTGTTATTTATGTCTAACATTAAAAGGATAGTTCACCCAAAAATTAAAAATTCTGTGATCATTTACTCACCCTCAGGTTTTTCCAAACCTGTGTACATTTCTTTCATCTGTTGAACACAAAGAAAAATTCTATTTTTGAAGAATGTGGGAAACAGAACAGTTCTAGGGCACCATTGACTTCCATAGTCTTTTTTTTTTCTACTATGGGAGTCAATGGTGCCCCAAAGCAGCCTGGTTACAAACGTACTTCAAAACATCTTTCTTTGTGTTCGGCAGAACAAAGAAATGTATACAGGTTTGGAACAACTTGTGAGTAAATGATAACAGAATTTTATTTTGGGGTGAACTATCCCTTTAACAGCATTATCATGCCCAGAGTCTGACATAAATAATAGTCATTTGTACCAGGCGCATAACAGCATGACAACAAACTGGTACTGAAATACTGTTAACATTGACTTCTTTTGTTTTTAATATTTCTCTTTTGTGTTGTGCTTTGTTTACGTGTCACTTTGCTTTGCATATCTTCCTGTTTCCTTCTCTTCCCTTTTATTTACCTGTTTCCCTGAACTCCTGCTTGCCTGCTTGTGTGCTCTTATTACACAAACTACTGTTGCTCGGCATCCTCCCGTTTTCTGACTGATACCTGAAACCCCTGCCTGTTTCCTTTGGTTTTCCAATGAAAATCCCTTGTTTGGCTCCTCCTCCTACTGGCACTGGCCTTTATGTTGATACCTGCATCTAGCTTCGCCCTCTGTGCCATGCTCGACTCGGCCCTGTCCCCTCCCACTTACACAGGCCCTGCCCACCGATAGAGACACGCCCCCTAGCCCAGCTGAAGGAGACATGCCAAGCAGTGGTAGGTCTGCTCAATGTATCGTCCTGTACAGTCACATTAGTCTCTTTGTGTTTTCTTGTCAAAGATGAAATGTCAGGTGTTTTTATTCTTCTTTGTAATATTATAATTTGCTAATTTTTATTATTTTATTCCCTTTTTTGTTGATTGCTAAGGCATTGAGTCACTATCATAGAAATGTGAAGAATATACCTTTAACCCTAAATATTAAATTGCATGAAACTCATTCTGTAGTCTTTGTACTACAGGGTGTTAAAGCCACCGCCTAAAACACCCAGAACACCCTAGCCACCGCCTAACCATGCTCTAGTACACCCAACTCTCTAGCTATCACACACAGTAGCATTGTCTAATAACATCCTGAACACTCTAGCAACTGCTTTGCAACGCTCTGGAAACCACTCACAGTACCCTAGCATGATGGCAGCAGATTTTAGCTTGGCAAGCATTACTTTCATTATCCTCAGACAATGTAAACATCTAGTTTGTCCAACTTTTTGTCTCTTTTAATGCTTGAGTATCAGTTTTTAGAAATGACAAAGATGGCTGAATACTTCAGCCCACTGCCCAACATTTCACTGTCAACGGGTGTTTGGTTGGCTCAGAGAATTTGGCATCTTTTTGAAAGTTCATTATGTGAAAGAAATGAATTAAATAATTATTTACTGTCAAGATTCACTAGCACCAGCTTCCAATTAAAGGCTTAGTTCACCCAAAAATGAAAATGCTCTCATCATTTACTCGCATCGTTCCAAACCTGTATGACTTTCTTTCTCTACGGAAGACAAAAGAAGATATTTTGAAGAATGTTGGTAACCAAACCGCATTGCCTTCCATTGTTTGACAAAAATAACTGAGACATTTCTCAAAATATCTCCTTTTATGTTCCACATGTCAGTAAATGAGAATAGAATTTTCATTTTTGAGTGACCATACCTTTGAGCTTAGTAAAATAGTCATGACATTTTTTTGTATGAAAGTAAAAAAAAATTCTGAGGTTTGTGGTGTAGCATTAAAGGGTCTTTTAAGACTCAGGAGTGAAAGAGCGGATGTGGTTGAGCTGAAATTTGGGGTGGCCCAGTGGCTTTAAATGGAGATGCGTGTATTTATAGAGCTGCTATTTTGAAGCATTAGATAATGGCCTCAGAGGGAAAATCAGACCTCCATTTAAGAGGAAATGCTTTTAGAGGATGAAAAACTGCCAGGAGACATGTGTACTTGCTCATCGTCTTACAAGAAAGAGCTAGTAATGGGGGGGGAAAACACTTCAGTAATGAATAGCTTTGTACTAATGGGTCCTATTGAACTTCATATTAGGAGACTCGGTGGAATCTGCTGCCTTTTTACATGATCTAAACCAATTGTAAGTCTTTAAACATAAAATGTCTACACTGAACTGAGAGTACTACACTCTTTTTGGTAGTTAAAATCCTTACCAGATTAGGCAATTATGCACTTTGTGAATGATGTGGTGTTCGGATTCTACAGTGGTTTATTTCTGTCCATAAGATGAATACTTTTAGAGAACTTGGAGAATTTGTAACTTCCTGTTAGATGTCAGAAATTCTCCTGTGTTTTGTTTCTTTCTTTGACCTGTAAGTTTGTTGATAATATTCTGGAATTCTCACTGTCTTAGCACACGATGTAACCGCAAATGCGAGAATGAATCTTATTCTTGCCAATACTGGGTTGAATTTATATGTGTGTTGCTCTTAGAGAGATGGTGAGATAGAAACTAAAGTTTAGTTTAGAAACTCGGTTTGCTATTGGTAAATAAACAGATAGCCCCACCCCAAAACTTACGCCATTGGTTGAGTCAGTGTTTCTATGTTAGCCTGGCAGGAAAAAATAAGTATACATAAACATAATAAATACACACGTTTAAGTAAGTAAATAGGCTGTAAAAGACTTGCCCCTGAAGCATGAGGAATGACTTTTAAGCCATCTTTTTTTTCTCCCTGATGCTAACACTCATACACACAAGTTCAGCCATCTACATCTGGACATTCAATAGACTTCTACTGTTTTTACATACTGCTAGTTATCTTATCTGGATTTTTACAATAAAAAACAACTTTATTTACTTTGTACTATTGTTTACCAAAGGAGAGTTTGTCAGATTTAGCTAACTTTGGTGTATACATTTGCCCCAAAAATGTTTAAGTAGGTACACGTTCATGTTTTATGGGGACTTTCCATAGACATAATGATTTGTATACTCTACAAACTGTATGTTTTAGTCCCTTACACTAACCCTACTCCTAAACCTACCCATCACAGAAAACTTTCTGCATGTTTACATTTTCAAAAAACATAGTTTAGTATGATTTATAAGCTGTTTTCGTCACAAAGATTTCAGATATTGCCATCTTTGTGGGGACATTTTGTTAGGTTTACTGGGACCACACACACACTTTTTTTTTTTTTTTTTTTGTATTCTGCCCAGAGAAGTCTAGCATATGCTTGCTGTATTACTGTACATCAAGCACAGAAACGGCTCCAGGGCTTTAAACTGTGAGACAACAAAAAAAGGGAGGAATGTTCTGGAATAACATCCTTTTAGTGTTCCCGTCATACTCTGTCCTCTTCCTTTCGTTTTTTCACAGGATGAGTAGTTATGCAACTACAGAAGCACATTCAGATGTGTGGAATGAAGTGCTGTGCTCTTGTCTTTCTCAATCTTCATTTCTCTCATGTCTAGACCAGTGCTCCCCCTTGTGGGGAAATATCATATAATAAAGGCTGTGAGCTGTCAGATATGGAACGTGCCTTCAAAGTTCAGAATGTGAAGAAAAAGCAGCATAATGCCAGAAGTAGTGACATTTAATGTCAAAATCGCGATATGTAACCTAAAGTTGAAAGTTTTCGGATATCATGATGGATTTGACTTTAAATTGTGTCTTTATGCATGTGGGAATAAGACAAGAGACATAATGTGCTCTGTGCAGACTGATGACGGTTCAGTTGTGTGACAGTGTTTTTCAGGACGCAGAAGACTTTGGAATCAGTGGATCCTCAGTTCACAATGAGGAGAAAGATGGAGCAGCTCAGAGAGGAGCTGGAGCTCACAGAGCAACTACGAGAGGTACGAAACACTCACACAGAAGCGAAGTATATCAACTAACTGTAGTTAGCTTGACTGACTAAAAATGACCCCACAAGATTTAAGATTTAAATGAAAATGTTTTATTTATTACCAAATCTCATTGATTTTGCCAGAGTATTGAGAGCAGACTGAAAGTAGCTCTTCCTGGAGATCTGGGCTCCTCTCTCATGGATGGGGTCGTGCTTTGTCACTTAGTCAATCACATTCAGCCGCGGTCAGTGGCCAGTATCCACGTACCATCCCCTGCCGTGGTGAGTCCTCTCTGAATGATCCACACATTCACACAAACACTATACACTACCGTTCAAATGTTTGGGGTCAGTAATATTTTTTTTTAAGTTTCAATTTTTTAATTTTCTTATTCTACATTTATTAGTAAAAACGGTACTATTGAGAAATATTATTACGATTTCAAATAATTTTCTATTTTAATAAATGTTTAAATGTGTTTTATGCCTTTGATGGCAAAGCTTCATTACTCCAGTGTTCAGTGTCACATGATCCTTCAGAAATCATTCTAATATGCTGCTAATTTGATGCTCAATAAACATTTCTTATTACTATCGATGTTGAAAACCGTTGTGCTGCTTTCACCGTGATACTTATTTTGTTCAGGAATTCTAGAAAGTTCAAAAGAACAGCATGTATATGAAATGGAAATCTTTTGTAACTTTTTTAATGTCTTTACTGTCAATTTAGATTAATGCATCCTTGAAGTATAAATTCTTTCAAAAAAATGAAATGTTTTGACCCCAAACGTTTGAACAGTTGACTGAAGTGTGTGTTGACTGAAGTTCGTTAACCTGTTTTTTCTCTCTTTTTTTTATATCTGCACATGGACACGTTAAACCTTCCAGCCCAAGCTTAGCATGGCTAAATGTCGCAGAAACGTTGAAAACTTTTTGGACGCCTGCAGGAAAATGGGAGTCCCTCAGGTGAATATGTCATTCTTTTTTGTGAATGCCAAATGAACTAGATCTGTTTTTTCAAGGGCCACTGTTTGTACGGGTTTTGCTGTTACTACCGGTAGTCTCTCATGGACTATCCTAAATTAAAAGCATTCATTTACTGGTATTGGTGGGGTAAAATTACCTTTTCTCAGTATAAGAAGTCAATCTCAGATTAAATATATTGTTAGTTTTACTGAACGAAAGAAGCACAATTTATTATACTATTTTTGTCTGATTCGGTTGCTTAGTTGAAATGTATTATTACTGACAAACAGTTTCTAACAGTTTCAGTCTTTCCCCATTATAGTAAATATGAGCTCTTCTTGTATTCATATTTCCTACATAGAGAATAGCTGCTGGTATTACTGCCAACTGAGCTCTTTAAGAGACTGTAGTCTAATTCGAATTTGGTGAAAATTCACCCTGTGACTCTGATCCTATACATTTCACAGATTATAACTTGTCTGTCATTGAAGTGGACTGTTAATGGGTATTTCCACTGAATTTCCTGACTGATCTAAATCTCTTTCTGAGAAACCTGCCCGATTAGTTCAAATGAGTTTTTGTGAAAATAAACCTGTACACCTAGGGCTTCTTAAAAAACAGGTTCTGGTTAAAAACATGTTATCACTTGATGACATAACTGATTTTGATCATCAGCCACCCCTAATCTGATTGGTTGAAGCAGCTGAGATTGCCTCAAACTGGCCTATGATCAGTCATGCCTTTAAACGTTTTGGAGCCTTGTGTTTAGCAGCTTCCAAAACCTCCTGGACCTTCTCTATTCAATAGATTTGGGGGGAAAACTGATCATAGAACAGCAGTAACAGGCACTTTCTCACAACCTCATACTAGAGCTGCATCATGCCCTTGTGTTAAGATGTTATCATCATGGCTTTAGGCTTCATCCATTTCCAGAGCTTCATTCCATCCTGTTTCTGGCTCTGACCTGCTCTCTGATAAATGATCATGTTTCTTCGAGCTGTTACAGAGAGGGATAAACAGACAATGGAATATATACACATGAGTGGAATGAATTTCTGTGTAAATCGTCCATAAAATCATTATTTCAGTGTAACAACTTGCGTAATACATTATCCTAAAAACACAAAACTAGAAGCAATTAGTTTTTGTCCAAATTAGTAACAATGAGCAGAGCACAACGACCATGTTCCTTTGAAACATGGACGAAATGTGTGTTGTCATATCTCTTTTTGTGTGCATGTGGTCAATTTTGGGTCCACTTTTTACATTCTTGCTCAAACTGTGCAAAAGTTTCTATTGGTTGTGCCATCCTACCCTCCAAAAATGGCTATTCTACCATATCAGTGGCCTTTCTAGTAGGAACCCAGATGTTGTCTTCATGTCTTTATGGGTTGAGCTTGGTCCAAGCCATTCACAACGGGCTGTTCTGATGAACGTGCCGTACAGGAACCTTGTAGTTGTCATAGCTTGTGTCTGTAGTAGCAGTAGCTACTACAAGTCTGCATGGCAGCTAGCTTTGTCATTATGTGTCTTTTGTGTTTGCTACCCTGTTACGTGTAGCTGATACTGTTTAACAGGCTATACGGTTAACGTGTTTAGGGATAATGTGGCAAGCCTTGTTTGTTTGGCAACTTCTGGTCTTATATAGGTTCATACAGTATGTCATTGTTTTTATTATTAACTTACTAGGGGTGTAGTGTAATTGTTGAGTTACGCACTAGTGTAGCTTGGCCTGCTCTCTTGCTTTGTACAGTTTTTAACGCTGTGGCTTGACTTGTGCCTGGCATATGCTCACTACTTCACATGCTCTGCTAACCACCATGCTAACAGCATCTGTCCCAGCCGCAGTAGGCAGTAGGAGGGTCCTTTTTGGGAAATGGTGCCATTTGTGCTTGAAAATTTTAGGATTTTTTTTCCTACTTTGTTTTACAAGGTGAAAAATATGATTTTTTTTTTTTTTTTTTTTTCAAACATTATTATATACGCTATTGTTCTAAAGTTTGGAATCAGTATGGTTTTATTTTTAAAGAAATGAATACATATTCAGAAAAGACACATTAAGCGGTTTAAAAGTGACAAAGTCATTTATATTTCCATTTTTAAATGTAAGCAGCACAACAGTTTTCTTGAGCACCAAATCAGCATATTAGAATGATTTCTGAAGAAAAACAAATGTATTTGCACCACCACACCACATTATTTTACATTTATTTATTCCCCTTGAAATCACCACAAAAAAAGTAATCACCATTTTTGTGTCTATAAACAGCTGAACTATTGAGATTGATGATTCCAGTGTGTGTGAGCGAATAGAAATGCGTGAAATACTGTAATATATACCTTTGTTTGAACCATGTGGTCAACAAAAACACAAATATTATGAAGTCATTTATATAGAGGTAAATGTCACAGTGAAACAGGTTGAACAAAACACTATTTATAACCCATGTAATAGTAATGAACGAGAATATTTAAATTGACTGAGATTTTGATGAAAAACTTTTGTTAACAATACTTAACAATATTTACAATAATGTTGACAATACATACTAAATCTAGTGAAATGTATCAAACCATGTGATTCTGTATCTTGTTAACTAAAGTCAGTCATGGGAACATGCATTTTTTACACATATGGCACCGTTTCCTGAGAATGATCCAGAATTCGTACCGTTTATTGAGCTCAAAGCATTTTACCTTTGACCTTTATCACTGTCTAATCACCTTCCTTATCTTTCTCTGGTGCCGAACGGATGATCTCTCCTCTTCTCATTTCTCCTCTTATTTGGCTTTATTTTCCCTTTGTTTCTCCCTCCATCTATACTTCATTCTCACTCTATTCTCTTCTCTTCTTCCTTCTCCTGGTTCTCTTTGTCATCCCCTCTATATTTTGAATCTCTCTCAGTCCTCTCTCTGTTCGGCTTATGACGTTCTGCAGTGTAACCTGCGTCCACTCTGGGCCGTGGTCGCGGCCTTGCTCATGTTGGAGAGCACAGGAACAAGGCAGAAGGAAGGAAAGGTGGAGAGTGGCAGGGAGAAAGAGACAGAGGTCAAGAAGCTTATCCCCGAGTCCACTCAGACTCCACCTCCTTCCTGGCAAATATGGGATCTGATTGGCTCAAGTCTGCTGCACGTTTTCTGTCTGGTGATGCTGTTTGTGGCCTACAGCTGGAGTGAATTTAAATAACACACATGCACTAAAACACACAAATAACACATTACAACATTTATTGTCTTAGAAAGCACATTGAACGTCTTAAAATGGACACTACCTGTTTTTTGAAAGAAAATATGTATCCCTGTCAGTTGGAGCAAATTTTATTTGTAAAAACGTATATATCTTAACTTGGCTATGGTGAAACCATACTTAACACAAAACATTTTTGTAACACAACATGTGCTCCTTAATACAGGAACTTGATGCTTTCATGTTTGAGGAAGTATTATTTATTAGTTGGCGAATATAATATTTATTAGTCTTTGCAAAATGCTAAGGAAACCATCTTTAAACAGACTTTTTGCAAACATTTACGCTGGAGGTGGACTGAGCACTTTAATAAGGAATGACACATGGCCACGTTCTCACTCACTTTCAGTCTCTCTAAATCTTGTTGCAGAAACACTTAAAAATGAAGGTTCTTTATTGGTTCCATGAAGAACCTTTAACATCCATGGCATTTTTATATACCACAAAAGGTTCTTTATGGTGGACAAAGGTTCTTTAGATTATATAAAATGCTCTTCACACAGAGGAAAAAAAGGAGTTTTGAAAAAATAATTCTTTCGAGAACCCAAAATGGTTCTATGGCATCACTGCGAAAACTCCCCTTTGGAACCTTTATTTTTAAGAGTGAAGTTGAATTTCAACAGTCATAACACTGAACATTTAGCTGGTCCTCTTGAAAAATTCACATATAAACAATATAAGTGGTATAGTTACTAGCATCTGCATGACAAAACTAAAATAATAGAAACGGAAATGGAGGTTTTGCCTCATGCCAATCATGCCAATGACCAGCAATGTATCACCAGGAATCAAGGTCTGCTTCAATAAACTATTTATAGATGATAATATGAGGACACTAGAGTAAGTGAAGGCCCAGATGTCATTAAAACGATAGCTTTGCTTTGCACAGAAGTCTTGTACGGTGAGGTTATGAATATTAATCATTAGCATAAGGGCTAATTAATCTGTTGGATGTAAAAAGCAGCAACTTTTGGTTAACAGTGTTTTTAAAAGCAGCAGTCAAGGACTGATCTTTTCAAGTTGATGTGTTATTGAAAATTATTAAATATCATGCACAGTCATACATGATTACAGTGTTATTTGATCCAAAATACCATCAATAGCATTGTCTTTCTCCTTATGAGAGAGATCCGAATAGGACTAATGGATCGTTTCTTTAATTTCCTGTTAATCAGAAAAGCAAAATGACAGAGTGAACCAAATCTATTTTTTAATTAATGTAATATGCACAATTCCACAGATAGGTGACTAATCCAAACCAAACAATGAGGAATAATGGGCTCTTCATGAAGATTTTCTTTATGTATTCTATCAGTGATCTGTAATAAAGGGCTGAGACAGGTTTTTAAATTATGATAAATCAGATTTACACAAATTGTATGAGTTCAATAATTAAGTGCAATCTCTGTTGTATGTAATAACCTGCTGTGAAGGTCTGTGCACAGAGTTTCTCTTGATTCTAATTGGTCTTTTCTAATTGGATCCTCTGATTCTATTTTAGGTTCTGATCTTTCTCTCGCATAATAGAATGACCTTGTTCATCTCATCACAGATAAAAGGAATCATTAAAAGGAGCTGTTAGCAAATGAGCCGACAGTGATGTCACTGAGGCCTCTTGACATCATTTCCTCAAAATATAAAACACTTTGAACCTTATCTATACGATCACATCAGTTATAATTGGTACTGCTTTCATCATCCAGTTTGACAAAAAATAAAAGGCAATATTGACTCTTCGGGACCTTTTGTTTGGTATAATTTCCCAGTTGTTTCCTCATTTCTCAAAAAAGCTACCAAATGCAAAAAGTGTTTGCAAAAGGCTTAAATGAGACTGCATGGGATCAGCTGCTTCTGTTTGTCCAGATCTAGACTCTTTGACTCCTCTCAGTGTTGAATTATGTGCAGTGCTGCTGCTTATGGACTTTGTACGGCGTTGGTTTTTATGATCCTGTATATGAAAAGGAATAAATGTACAGTTCAGGTTGGTTTTCTCTGCTTTGTGGTTGTTTCTTTAAGACATTTTTGTCTTGCAATTTAGCTCTTGTTAATGTTCAAACGTTTGGAGTCAGTAATATCTTGTTTTGTTTTTGAAAGAAATGAATGTATTCAGTCAGGGCTCAATAATGTATTGAGTGTCAGTAAAGAGTTTTATAATGTAACAAAAGATGTGTATTTCAAATCAATTCGATTTCAAATAAATGCTGCTCTTTTGATCAAAGAATCCTGAACAATTTCCACAAAAGTATAAAGCAGCACAACTGTTTGTGTAACTTTGATTTAAAAAAATATGAAATGTTTCTTGAGCAGCAAATCAGCATATTAGAATGATTTCTGAGAGATCATGTGACACTGAAGACTAGAGTAATGATGCTGAAAATCCAGCTTTGCCATCTCAGGAATAAATTAGATTTTAAAATATATTTAAAGAGAAAGTTATTTTATTTGTAAAAAATATTTCACAATATTACTGTTTTAACTGTATTTTGGATCAAATTAATGCAGCCTTGGTGAGCAGAAGAGACTTCTTTCAAAACACAAAAAAACTGTTATTGACCCCAAATCGTTGAACAGTACAGTATGTGTGTTTGGGCTTTAGTGTCTGAGATGCAAATATTTTATATATATAATTTTTGATTGTTTGAATAACTGATATCATATTTGGCATCACTGCTAAATGAGGTGAGTCTTTATGAGTGTAATTAACTGCATTTAGTGGCAAGTGCATTCAGTTTTAATGTCATTTTATTTCTCTTCATGGTTTCCACTCCTTTTGACCAGTCAAATGTACAGTTGTTGTGATTACTAGATTACAAGGATAAAAAAAAAAAAAAAAATTGCTCTTGATAACAATTAAATGTAAAAAAAAAATAAGGATAATTCACTTTTTAGAACATTACATGACTTGAGATTTAAATAATTTGGCATTTCATTAAAAAAACTTCTTCATGCCTGAAAATGTCCTTATAACTGTGGGGACCCTGTCTCTTTCCTCTCTGACTAAGCACTTCATGTGTCCTCTTTGTGAATCTCTCTCTCCAGGATAAATTATGTCTGCCACATCATATTCTGGAGGAGAAGGGGCTGATCAAAGTTGGCATTACTGTACAAGCTTTGCTGGATGAGACTTCCACCAACCAGACACTCTTCACATGAGTCACACACACACAAACACACACTATTCCCTGTGGATGGACCTTTAACACCAGATGATTTTTGAGAAATTCCCTGGACACTGTCCATATAATCTTTTTATCGTAGCTGATCTTCAACTGCAGGTATATGCTCATGTTTTCCTCACTTTCTTTACTTTTTTATTTAGTACTGTTATGTGATCACTGTTGCCCAGGCCATAGTCGTGTATGCAAATTTAGCTCAAAAACTAGCTTAACATATGAAATTCCTTTATTTAATATACATATTTATTAAGCAGCTAGTTGAGAGATGCACAATTCCTGATTTATATATATATATATATATATATATATATATATATATATATATATATATAAGTGTGTGTGTGTGTGTGTGTGTTTAGATTATATGATATTTGTGTTGGGCCTTTAGTGATCTAGATTTAAAACACTCATCCTCTCAGTTTTAATATTGTTTTTTTTTTTTTTGTTTTTTTGATTGCGAACACACAATCAATTCAACAATTCTCACAACTGTAAAGACCATCTCAAAGCTACACACCAACTTGAACAAATCTCAAACTTCCAGGTCAAAATCTAATTTTAGTCAAAATATTCTCTTTTGTTAGAATCAAACTTTGGCATCACAAACAAATAACAAATACACAGATTATTTTGTTAGATCAAATCACAACACTGTAAAAAAAAATCTCTGGGCAATAATATATTCGGGAATAATTTTTCAGCTAAATGTATTACAGTATACAACATAAAGGAAAGTGCAGATACAGTAAAATATAACAATGAGCTTTAGAAAAAAAATATTTCCATTACACTAAAGTGATCTTACAGTAGATGAAAAGCACTAAATACCAAAGAATTGAATATGAACCCGGTATGCAACACAATACAGTATACTGTCAATTACCGGTGCATCCTCTGCACTTTCGGCCACATGTCATTACATTATACAGTACTATAGCAGTTTCTTGGTCTTCTGACAAAAGACCTCCTCTACCTCCCTCAGGCAGTCTTCTCTCAGTTCTGCAAAAATATTGTACAATATAGCAACAAATTAATTTGACAATCACAAGGTTGATGGTGTACAGCATGTGCTATAGTTTACTGTACATACAGTAGAATAGTAATAGAATTGTAATTATACTGTGTGTAAGACGTAGTATTAAACCCCTGTAGATGATTCTTTCAGTTCTCTTTCCAGTGTTAGGATGCTTTTACTAAAGCACAATCACCTGTGCTCCTATTTATATTATTCTGAGATTTGAGATTAATTGAGATTTGAGATGAATAAGTTATAGTGTGTTGGCAATCAAGAAAAACTGTAAACCACTTTTTTACTTTTTTTTTTTAAACTTTTTTTTGGGAGCCATTGATGTTTGTCTCAGGGGAAGTGTGGCCTCACTATAGTTTTATACACTCTGCTCTGCTTGCCTGTCAGTCAGGTATTATATCACTAAAAGAAAATGTCTGAGTGTGTTTACAGTAGAACGCAACATACCTTTCTTTCTTTGTGTATGTGCATTTGATATCTTCAGGAGAGTGTTTCTTTTGTGAGAGTTAGAGAACGGGAGCACATGTTTGCACTTTTTGTATGTAAGTTTGTGTGTCTAAGGACATTATTATTATTCTTTTTTTACTTTGTTCTACTTGTGTGTACCGTATTTGCTTACGGAAAGTCTGACGTCCAAAGCTTCATCTCCTCATAGATTCAGCCACGAAACAGACCAAAACATTTGAAGCTGGAATCTCACTGGAGATTATTTGACAGTTGCCAAAATGATTTTCTTATCAAACTGATTTACAAACATAGGCCTAATCGTTTTATACAGTTCTTTAAAGGTATTTTTAAAATAAGAGTTTTGTATTTGTAGAAGGATTTGTAATGTGATATTGGTGTGTGAATGTGAAAAATGTACAGAGCATTTATATTTGATGTGCTTATTTTAGTAAGAATATATTTGGTTATTTTACTTGCGTTTAAAGCACAATTTACTTTATTAATGTGAACTGACAGGGCAAAAAAAACAACTTTTATTATTATTTAAGTTCTTATATGAAAGCAATTATAACACTTCCATATACAGTATCATTTCAGAGACTTATTCATGCGAATAATTACAAATAAAATACATTCACAAGGATTATCCCTTTAATTGGCAACAAATTTCTCATTTGATTTCTCATTTCAAAACTTATTCACATTTTTATTCTGTAATTAGTAACAAAACATCTGGCCAGAAGTTTAAACTCCAAAAATACTGTCATAATTTGATTAAAATGCATGGAATAGAAATAGGGATTAGAAAGTGTAATTTTAGAGACAATTGAAAGGGAGAGCACTTAGATTTTGGCGTTTGGTGGTAGTTTTACGAGAGGTAAGCCTTTAACATTTGCATTTATTTTAAAATCAAGTATAGATTAGACAATAGTTCCATCCTATGCACATTTTCACTGCTGTATCTTTTGATAAATTCTGTCCTTAGTTTAGATTAATTAAAGTACAGTCTCCAAATCTCTGCTACCTTGGGCAAGTTGTGCATCATTACTGTAATATCAACATTCCCCATTCAGAGAAAACGTAGTGAAACTACTTTACACTAGATTTTAATGAAGATTTGATTTTGAAATGACAGTGTTTTGCACTTTATGTATTTGGGACTCTCTTTTTTTGGCAACTGGCAAATAGTATTATGCGTGCTATTTATATTACAGTATTTGGAGGAACTATATCAGATGACTAATGTGTTTGATAAATCACCTTAAACTGCTGAATGTTATGTGGGTATTTTTTTGTCATCTTCTTCAATGTATTATAAAGAGAAAAGGCTTGTATTAAACATTTTTGTACTTTAATTTTTATAAATAGGACTTATTTTTCCATGTCTTTTCAGTGTTTGGGATTTTACCCCTTTGTAATTCTGTGAACTTTAAGGTGCATGTACAGTAATGTTTTTGGGAAAAGCATGCATGTCATTCCACCTTTTGCCTTAACCTCTGTAAATACGGTTTATTTGTACCAACTTCTACCAGTAAAAACTTTCACCTTCAAAGACTAGTTTGTTTCTTAAATAATCAGGATACTGTGACATGACATACTAGTGATGTAATTTGCTAAACTACATTAATCAGATGTCTGAACCATTTAGCCTGCTTTATGTGTGAAATGGGGACATGTAGAATAATTGTGCGCAACGGAATAATTTGCAGAATTTATGTAATTAATACAACTTAATTAAAATAATTCACTGCAGAACAAAAAATACAAAACCACAACCAAATGCCTTTATTTAAGGAAACGTCTCTACAGTTAAATATCACCCTGTTAATTATGCATAAGAAAATACAAAGGGTTACATTGTAGTTTGAGAGATGGTGAACCAGTCAAGACGTGGTTCTGATGTCATTTCCAGGTGTGTAGATGGGTTTTGTAATGATCTGGAAGGCACGAGAGCTGGTTGCCATAATCATGTTGCATAGCTTCAGGCATTCAGATATTTGGCATGGTGCTTGATGTGGTCGTTGATGAAGGAGAAGATGAAAAAGTAGCTGTGATCATAACCCTGATAGAGCAACAAAAAAACAAACAAGATTGAACAGAAAAGAACAGATTTTGTCTTAAAATATACTCCATTGTATACGGTTAAACAGAGACATCTAATCCTGAGAGTTGATTTACCGGTAGTTGCACTGATGGAGAATTCATTTAAAATATAACAAAAGTCAATGTATTAAAGTTATTATTGAGGTTTATTTAAAATTCAAAGACCCGTTCTACCACCACGTGGTCTAAAAATCTGAGACCACAAGTGAAAATGCTTTCATTTTATTATAGTTTAATACAAAAATGTTCCTTACAAATCATATTATCAGCATACAGTAATAATAATAAATTCACATGAATTTTACGGTTCTTGGTATGTGTCCATTTTGGCGTGTGGTTATCAGCACAAAAAGCCCAGGTACTGGATAATTAGATTTCCAAACATGCCATTCCTCTCATTCATCACGGTGGGTTCAGTACTGACCTGCTGAAGGCGGAAAACTACGGGAATTTTCTTCTTGGAACAGGCAGCGATCAGATTGTCAGGAAGCAGCTGACTGGAAGACAAGAACTGGTCATCACGGCCTTGATCAATCAGAATATCAAGCTCAGGACCGGAATATGATTCAGCCAATACTGTAGCGTCATACAGCTGTGGAAATGACACAAGAAGACAAATAAAGCAATGTTGTACTCGTACAATGCAGTGTGCTAAGGTAAAACTATGTTAAATAAGAACAAAATGATTATGCACTGATTATTATTTCAGAATATTACTGTTTTTACAGTATTTTTTATAAATAAATAAAAACACAAAAAAAATTATCTTACCAACCACAAATTCTGAATGGTATAGTACACACATACTATCATCTCTTACCTCCCAGGTGGACTTGTCAGATCCAAGATAGCCAGAGAAAGCTTTCTGTCCCCATGCACATTGTATGGGGTTGCAGATGGGTGCAAATGCTGACACTGCCTGAAACAGGCAAATGCACAAAATTAATATAGACTATCTGAACTTCAAATAACTAAATTATGAAGCAGTGCATATAACATGAAATATGCCTTATATTTCCCAGGATTCTTTAGTGCACAAATGAGAGCTCCATGGCCCCCCATGGAGTGACCAGAGATGGACATTTTCTCCGGATCAGCAGGGAAGTTAGAATTAATCAGTCGTGGGAGCTGAGAACAAGAGGAATGTGATGACGACGATGAGTGCGAGATCTAATGTTTACGGTGTCATTGTTTACAGTCATCAGAGTATAACTTTGTTTTCCTACTAGTGACTAAGTACGTTTTTGGAACAGAGCTAAAGTACACACCTCCTCTGTGACATACGAGTACATGCGGTAGTTGGTCTTCCAGGGCTCCTGGGTGGCATTAACGTAGAATCCTGCACCTGTCCCGAAGTCCCAGCTCTCTTCCTCTCCTTCAATATTGCATCCACCTGACGAGAGCAGAATCATCTCATTTTCTGAGAATAGGCTTATGTGTAAATGAGGACATTTCAGTTTTGGTTGTTGACTCGAATATTTCTGACAACAAAATAACAATAGCCAGAAGTTTTTCACTTTCTTACTGCAACAGTACAGACTTAAATGGCAAAATATTAGTTTACATTTGATTTATGCTTGAACTGGAATTTCTCCAAGCAGTGGAGTGACTGTCTGGTGGGAAACTCTAAACTGGGAAGTCACAATGCTATTTGATCCTCAGGGGATACTCTTTTTATCTATATGTTGCAGTAATGTTCAGCCCCAAAATCCACCTGTTTCCATAATTAATATGCGTTTGTCCGTGTATCTCCAGGATTTGGCCGAGCAGAAATCAAAATTATAGGGTGTAATGTATCCAGAGATGGACAAGCAAGACTGGAAACTGGTGTATAACAAATGTTGAGATGTTTACGTGGACTGGTGTCTGGAGCTACAATGATGATCCCATGTTCAGAAGCCGCCTGCTGGCTCCCTGCTTTAGTGATGAAGTTTTGCTCTGTGCATGTCAAACCTAGAAAACACAGTGTTACCGGTAAATACATTTTTAGTAGCATACTGGTATGTACAACAATACAATTATTGTTGGCTCTTTGACTGATTTGTTCCTCTTTTGTAAGTCACTTTGAAGAAGAAAAAAAGTCTGCTAAAAGCATGAATGTAAACGTACTTAAAGGCAACAATATAGTATACTTCAGTATGCAGTATGAAATAGTTACGCTCATTCACTCAAACTGGCCTAGAGAAGTGAATCAGAATGAATTCAAGTACCTGAAAGCCAATAAAACACTGGGCATTTGGAGCTCTCTGCCTTGGGAGGAAGGTAAATGGCGAACTTCATTTTACATTTTAACTCAGAGCTGGAAATAGAGTTGATGTTAAGATCAGTAAGTATGTTTAATTCGAGGGTTTTGATGAAGCCTACAGTCTCTCACCTGTCATGCTCGAACACTTTCTGATATCCATCACTGCACTTATTAGAAGATACTTGTGTCAGTGCCATGGCGCCGTTTACTGTGTTCAGAAAAATCAGAATTCGAGTTATGAAATTAGACAGACTCACTTTGCACTCGTACATATGCACAAATATTACTTCATGTTATGACTTTAATACATAAAGGGTGATCGCTTTCGATAACCTTTCATGTATCTGGACACCATTTAAAGCTTAGCTTATCCAATAATTTCGTTGAACAGTTAATTCATGTTTAGCACTCCACACTCATGGAGTTTGCGCATGCGCACTGCAGTAACTGGCCTGCCAAACTCTCAGCTCTGCTTACGGGATCTGCAGAAAACGACCCAAAGAAGCCCCTCGGTACGCTTGAAAGAATGCCAAAGCATACGTTGAAGAAATGTACGTTTTAATTAGTTCCCGTGTAACAGTCCTCTTCGTGCAGGATATTGGCCTGGCCTGGATATTATTTTGTAGCACTTACCTCTGCTGCAGCTAAAGGATTCAGAGTCCAGTGTGACGTCAGGGTTAGCGTAAGACGTAAAATCACGCCCCCTTACGTTTTTGGTCTGTGCTTCTACGTTTTGGTCATACAGGGGCGCTCGAGAGATATGTTTGTTTGATGTCCTTCCGTTAGTGTGCGCCCAAGAAATTACATTTACAAACTTTATATTGGATCTCTTGGAAATAAGATGTTTTTTGTTTCCCCCCCAAAAGTAAGAATGAATTAAATATAGGCCTAAAGGTCGATTATATTTTAATATTTTACAGGCGAAATATATGATGCTGGCCTTGTAGATAATCACCTTCTGACCAACTGAGGATGTCCGAATGTTTTCCTAAGGCCACGTGACCCGAGGAGTCGTCAGATCAAAAAGTATGCCTAAAACAGAAAGGTGACAAGAAAACAGTGAGCCAAACATATCTATCTATCTATCTATCTATCTATCTATCTATCTATCTATATATCTATCTATCTATCTATCTATCTATCTATCTATCTATCTATCTATCTATCTATCTATCTATCTATCTATCTATCTATCTATCTATCTAGAAATATAAAGTAGGCCTACACATGATAATTAATCAGTGTTTATATTAATGTGAACTCTTAACGGTCTGAAAGTGTTAATAAATGTGAACACCTGACATTGAAAGCTTACATAACTGGATATGTTTGTGCCTTGTTAATTATGATACAATACAAAGTATAAACTTCCCATGGTGTATATTAGTCAAGATTAGTCAAGATAAAAATTAGGACTTGATGGTTGTGTTGTACCCTGGAGCATATTAACGAGTGGATTTTTAGATTGTTTTGGACACTCGTTCATTTATGGATGTGAAGCTGCGAATGATACATCAGTGCCCTGCCTAACAGCGTAATATACAGATGGCATACTGTTATATCAGTTACAATAACGCTTTTTTTGTGTGTGTGGCTCTACTAAAATCGTAATTTGTCCTTCCTATGAAATCAAATTATTTGTTACCATACCCTAGCCGTCGCTTATCCTTATAGACCATTAATGAACTTTATTATTTTAGTGTCCTTCAACTGATTTCTGTGTCACCTTAAGTACTGCCATCATTTAGTACAAAACACTCGGCATGATTCAGTGCCTACTTCCACTGCACTGCATAAATGTGATCAGGATGAAATGACAGACTCCATGGAAACGTGTCACTTTGAGCATCTCAAACCAATAAGCCCTTCTTTTCTAAAAAAAAACTAAATAAACAGTAATGACCACATACAATGACCACATTCAGTAATGAAAATACATTAGTGTCCCCTGTTAAAGTCAAATTGTAGGCTGTCCAGACAATTACCAGAGCATGGAACGGAATGCTTACTTAATTTAACCGCAGAAACACAGTGTACTGAAGAACAGGAAGAACACAATCAGTCTCTCTCCGTCAGCCATCTGTAAAGGCATTTTACCTTCAACATTTTATTTTTATTGGTTTTCTAATAAAAACTCCAAAAGTATTTTGCCTTATCTGGTAACAACATTAATCCTTAAATTCTAATCATCGATCCACCCGGTGCTAATGTTTCCAAATTATTCAGTACACTACTGGTGATACCTTCAGACTAGAGTCATGCAGGACCCCTCACATATACTTATAAACTATTCTATGCAAAACAAAATGTGTATAAATAGAGTTGTATGTTTGACACTGAAAATTCCAAAAAGACAAAGTGCACTTAAGGGCACAACAACTGGATGACAAAATAACCTGGTAACACTTTACAATACGGTCCCATTAGATAACATTAGTAAATGCATTACCTATAACAATGAGTAATACATTTGTTACTGATTGTATTAATCTTTGTTTATGTTATTTAATACAACTTTTTTATTGTTTACTGTTAGTTCATGTTAACCAGTGTTAACAAACCTTAGTGTAAAGTGTTACCAATAACCTTATGAAGTTCTTATGCAAGATCTCACCTCGTGGGGCATCAATGATCATGAGGAAGGTGAGGGATCAGCCCAGAACTACACGGCAATGTAGTACAGTTTAAAATCCTGCAGCGCACGCAAGGTCCCCCTGCTCAAGCCAGCTCATGTCCAGGCCCGTCTGAAGTTTGCCAATGACCATCTGGATGATCCAGAGGAGGAATGGGAGAAGGTCATGTGGTCTGATGAGACAAAAATAGAGCTTTTTGGTCTAAACTCCACTCGCCGTGTTTGGAGGAAGAAGGATGAGTACAACCCCAAGAACACCATCCCAACCGTGAAGCATGGAGGTGGAAACATCATTCTTTGGGGATGCTTTTCTGCAAAGGGGACAGGACGACTGCACCGTATTGAGGGGAGGATGGATGGATGGGGCCATGTATCGCAAGATCTTGGCCAACAACCTCCTTCCCTCAGTAAGAGCATTGAAGATTGGTCGTGGCTGGGTCTTCCGGCATTACAACGACCCAAAACACACAGCCAGGGCAACTAAGAAGTGGCTCCGCAAGAAGCATCTCAAGGTCCTGGAGTGGCCTAGCCAGTCTCCAGACCTGAACCCAATAGAAAATCTTTGGAGGGAGCTGAAAGTCCGTATTGCCCAGCGACAGCCCCTGAACCTGAAGGATCTAGAGAAGGTCTGTATGGAGGAGTGGGCCAAAATCCTTGCTGCAGTGTGTGCAAACCTGGTCAAGAACTACAGGAAACTTATGATCTCTGTAATTGCAAACAAAGGTTTCTGTACCAAATAAGTTCTGCTTTTCTGATGTATCAAATACTTATGTCATGCAATAAAATGCAAATGAATTACTTAAAAATCATACAATTTGATTATCTGGATTTTTGTTTTAGATTCCGTCACTAGTTGAAGAGTATGATAAAAATTACAGACTTACATGCTTTGTAAGTGGGAAAACCTGCAAAATCGGCAGAAAAAAATGTTCTCCCCACTGTATATCATTTGGGACAAAACTATACTTTGAACATTCCACTCCAATTTAGTGCATCATCCGGGTATTTAAAGTGCACTTTTTCTTTTTGGAATTTTCAGTGTGAACACAATACTCACACTATTTATACTACAAAACGTCATACTGTACAATAGTGCACAATTATGCAAATTGGGACGCACATAGTATTCGAAAAACAATAGGCAAAAAGTGACATACTACAACTTCAGCCGAGATTCTGAATTGTGCATTCGATGGACACACGACAGTATAAACAACCTGGACATAGTCTGAATTTTACCCATAATCATACTACATAGAGCATACTTTTCTAACAGTCGGTAAGCAAATTCAAACCCAAATGTAGTACCTATACTCATTAGTTAGCAATTTCAGACGCAGCGCCAGTCTTTGGTTTCCAAAGGAACTTAGTCTTTCGAATGACTCCCACATAATATATGAACACGGAGTCTGTCTAGCTGAAAGGGAATTTGATCACACTTCCCCTGTTATGAATCATCACTAAAGTCTGAAAGGCTTACTGATTTCAAAAGCTTAATAATACTCTCAATGTTCGCATGTTAGATAAAAGGCTGACCATCAATATAAAGATGAAGTGAGCCGTAATCACCCTTTTTTTAACCAAGTGGTTTAGACACATTTGTTACTGATTTAGCTTTAGCACATACTGATAAAGCATGAGAGTGAGATTTACAGCTAAGGTGACACATACTTGCAACCTCATTTGATTTACAGCTACGCATCAAGCACAAGGCCAGTGATTTGAATGGAGTGCAAAAGAATAGAGTCTAACCTTGTGATGGTTGAGCTGGATGCCTTTTTCATGTCTCAAGCTTTCTCTAACTTCTGCTAAATGGATCTCTATTTGTTATTTTTTATACATGTTTATATATATATTATTAGTGCTGTGAAATCAATTAATTGTGATTAATCGCATCTAACATAAAAGTTTGTGTTTACAAAATATATATGTATATGTATGTATATTATATTAACACACATCAAAATAGCTTTGCCGTTTTATTTATTTTTAATTCTATTGATTTTAGTCCAATTAAATTATTGAATTACATTTTTCATTCTATTTATTTATTTTTAAATGTATTTATTTATAGTTGCTATTTCACAAACATCAAATCTTTTTTCCATTTGTTTTATTAATTTGAAATATAATTTATTATCCATTTTGGAACATTCACTTATACACGCAAAATTAAAGCATCATTAAGATGCAAATGACCTGATTTTATACCCCCGTCCTCTTGTATCTCTCTCTGCCATAATCCTCTACTGATCACCTGAGGATAAGAACGTAACCGGAAAAAAAGGAAATGACATGGTCACATCATGATTCACAGATCTTGCCGAAACTGAAGATCAGAATCGGCAAGGGACCTTTAGCATTTCAATAGATTTATTTCACACTGAGCGATGGCCTGCACTCCAGCAATTTCCAAATGCTCTGTTTTTGAAACTGAAAGCGTGTTATTTTCTTGGCACTCTCAAAGAAATACGAAGCTGGATGCAAGAAACTGGCCAAGTGGTCTTGACTGCACATAAATCTTCAGCAGATCTTTGATTTTAACAATGTGCTCTAGAATTATGATGCTTTTATGGTGCAGTTTAGATTACAGCTGTAAAAACCAATAAAGTACTTCAGAAATTGTGGTCTAGCAGAGAAAGCAGAAGGTCAGAAAAGCCGTGAAGAATGTCACGGACCGGTGGCGGTTTGCTATTAGAAAATGAATTTAGATATATCACCAACAGTATGAGAAACACATAATACATCTTATGATATTTTTAAGTAGCCAGAACTGCAGTAGATCACAAAGCCCTGCATCTCTGATGGTCTTCAGCTATTATGAACATCAACATATTTATGTGCCTAGGCCGTATTATTGGTAATAGTAAAGTGTCACACTTGCTTATGTGTGAAAAATACATGTGAACTGAATGGTTGATCCCATCAGGGAGATGAATCAACAGCTTTTAAAAAAAAAGAAGCTACGAAGGTCAGGCATCCATAGTCAAAAGGAAGCAGCCGTTGTAAGCTCTTGAAATCATCCCTTCAGTCGGTGAAAAGCTCAACTGTGCTGAGTTTTACTGGCAATTTCTGGCTGGATCCGAGGCATCTGCGATCATTTCATCTACTACCTGTCAGTCTAAAAGCAATTTAACACAAGGTAAGAAAAGGAAGGGGGAGAGAAGAAGAAGGTAGAAGATAAAAAACAGAGGGGTTTTGTTTGTATATGGCCATAACGTATGGTGATATTAGCATTTTAATTTCAGAAATCTTTTTCGCCTTTGCTCCTTGAGTCGGTCCTGCTCTCTTTTAATGAGTCTCCCATGTATCACAGAGGTGATTCATAGGATTACAGGCGTGATGTGCCATATGTGAATAATTTAGCATCAGCTCAAAAGAGGGTTTAGGAGAACCCCAGAAAAAACATGAAAGGAGTGTCAAGCAGGGTTCATTCTTTACTCGTGCCTCTTATGGCAGCTTTCTCTCTCTCTCTTTCACACTCATTTTTGAGCAACTGTGACAGTTGGCATTTCATGCTTAAAGTTCAAAGAACTTTGCTGTGAGCCTGATTTTCCCATCTCTCTCTCTCAAATATAACTTTAGCCCTGGAGGATTGATAGTCATATTCTAGGTGGGCGTAGTAGTTAGTTCTGGGTTGGATGAAGCCCTCCAGCATGAAGACTAAACTGCTCACAAAGCGTTCTTTAATTGAATGAAATCACTGTGTACGTGCGTGTTTCTGTGTGTAGGTGTGTGTTGGTACGTGTGCATGTTTTTTTGGGCCAGTAAATGACATGAATGTATTAAACAAATTCACCTTAAGGTTATTTAATTTTGAAAGAAAATGCCACCCACATGCCTTCTGATTCCCAGCAGCCGCTGCTGCACCTCGCTGATTAGGAATCGCACAGGTGCCAGTCATATCATAAAACCCACACGCAGATTATGACACACACAGTCCAGACAAACATACTCAATGAAATATATACTGTATATATATTTACAGACTTGATGTGAATATTGTATCATCGGTTCAGAAGGTGGTTTGGTTATCACAAACCAAATATCCTGGAATCACAAACTGAATCATGGTCAATTTAATACTCTTATTTGATCAATTTTGCCAATATTGGGAGCCTTTCAGTCAGAAAGGTTAAGAAACGCTAAGAGAAACCCTAAATTATATATGTTTATATATAAATGTATAAAATCTTATATTGTATATTGAATTGTACTCAAGCATATCATTATTTTTATATTGCAGGAAGCTTCCTCTTACAATTGAAAACAACAATCGGTTTTCCAGATCAGAACACAATTTTTCATGTATTTGTTTTACCATGAACATATAGTGATGATTCAGGCATCTGGCCTGCGGCGCTGATGGAACAGGACATTTTCAAAACGATTGTTTACAAAAACTTTCATTCATATTCATGATTTTGTCGAGTAACCCAGGGAAGATCTGGCATAATGGAAATACTTTCCGTGTCCACTTCTTAACAGAATATCCAGAAACTGCAGTGTACAATAGTGATGATGATAGTGTCTGCGCTCTTCACTTTGATGTTCTTTTGACGTTTAATGGAATCGCTGGCACATATTCAGCTCTTACTTACTCTTTTATTTTAGCTGTCAGATGGTTGCAGTCGAAAGAGCAGTAGGCCTACGAGCTGCTTTATCTAGGATAACCGGAAAGCTAATTCATAACCACTGCGTCTGGAATTGCATACTGTATAGTAGCAGTTGTGTGCGGCGGTGTTTCAAAATGAGTCCTCACTTTGTAATATACATATATATATCAAATGTAAATTTTAAGTCCCTGTTACACTTAATTTTCCTGGTTAAATAAACATTACGAAGAAGAGACCAAATACAAATAAATCTATGTCGTATTTTTTACACTATAATGTTATATTCATTAAAACCATTAAACCAAAAATATATTTTTTAGGCATTTTTACATTTATTACAAAATAATAACTAAAGGCAGTAACAATTTAAACAATATACTTTAGCCTATATTATCTGTGAACTAATGTTCAGCTTTTCTTTTCAATAGTCAATTCATTTTCATCAGTCATCAAGCTTGTAGCCTTATACACTGCCCTGGAAAAAAAGTATACTTTATTGTATTTGAAATATATTCCCTTTTTCAATTGCAAATATAATATATATATAAAATAATATATATATCTTAATAAAAAGTATATTAGCATCATGCTTTTACCTATTTTCACAATACAACTTTTAACACACTTTAAATTATACACTAAAAAAATATATTTTAGAAAAATATACTTGAAGTGAAAATTCAGTTTATTTTTCAAAAGTGTATTTATTTGCACTTTATTAATATTTTAGGTATATTTGAACTGTGTGCTGGAAATGATCTTTGTAACAATGCATTAAAAGTATACTTTCAAAATACATTATAGTATACAATAGTATGTTGTACAAAGTATAGCTAAGTTTTATTTGTCTAATAATGTACATTTGTTATTGAAGACAAAGTATGCAATTATTGCATAGTAGTATTAATTATAGTATTTGGAATAAGCCAAAGATATTAATGAGCCTATACCTTCCTGATCCCGTCCTCCTCTTTCTCTCCCACCTCACTTCCTGTCTAGCTACTGTAAAAATAGATACATAAATAAAACATTTATATAAATACACTTATGGTATATTGTATGTTTCGAAGACACTCTCATGAATTTGTAATGTACTTGTAACAAAAATAAAGTACACTTTAATATCACTAATCAAGTAGGCTATATAATAGTCCATACACAGGAATATACTTAAAGTATACTAAATACACTTAAAGTTATGCTTTACTACAATTTAATTACAACTAAAATATGCTTGGTATAAAATTAGTTGTAGCAAAATAGCACACTTCAAGTTAACTAATCATTAACACAGTTGATTATGTGTAAGATCATGTATACACTGTCTTTTAATTAGTCTGGCTGCAAGTATACTTAGCTTTTTGTTTTCACCAAGGTTGTCACAGACACAAAGATGTATCTTTAATTTCCACAAGCTGATTGCTCACTAAAACCCCCCACAGTCATCAGGTTTTTAGGCCCCTTCAAGTTTGATTTTGACATGACATAAAGCGTGAAATTGTTTACCTACTTTTTAATTAGTCTTCCCATTAATGCCATGTCTTCATTCAGGCCGATTCGAGAATGTGCACGAATACAAGAGGCGGGTTTATTGCACGAACCAATCATATCCAAGGATTGACATTGCCACCTCTCATGTGCCTTTCCCTCATTCACTCTCAATTATCTCCTTATCATTGTTTTATTTTTGTAATTTCGATTATTTCCTCATGCAGTTTTTTTGAGACACTGCCTCAGAGGAAACGCCCCTGTATGATAGGTACTACATTTGGTTTATATAGTATGAATGAAATTTGGACATACTACACTGTTAGAAATTTCTTGTAATTTTTACAGGAAATTCCTGGCTAATAGTTGCCGTGAATTTACTGTAAACAGTATACAGGACTGTTATTGTAAAATAATTACAACAAGGTACTGAATTTCCTGTAATTTCACAGGATAGAATACTGTAAATATTACAGCAAAATTTTATATTTACGGCAACTCAGTAGCCAGGAATTTCCTGTAATTTTAGAGATTTCCTGTAAATTCACAGGACAGAATATTGTAAATATTACAATTAAATGTTGTAACTTGGATAAATGTCCTCTTTCAGACTTCTGCAAAGAAAAACAAAACACTTAGTATTTTTTTTAATATTTTTTTATTTTCTCTTAAAACTGACGAGAAAACAAACAATCCATTACTGTACAGTACAGTAAAACTTGAATGCCTCGTTTTTCTCTGCCTTGCTGCCCGTCTGGGCATTTATGCCGCAAAAGGCTCTGAAAACAGGGGAAAAAACACACTTATCAGGTAACATTTAAGACTTGATATGACATGGTCATAACCATGACATGAAACATTAAGGGATCTTTATGAATGAATGAGTGCTTGTGTGTGTGTGTGTGTGTGTGTGAGACTGAGAGTCATCGTGGGCTATATGAGTATGTGTGTGTCTGTGGCTTGGCACGATCGATGCAAGGGTCTGCGATGCGAGTGCAAGATTCAAGCAATCACTGTTCAGTAAAACCTTTCAGTAAAATCTGATCACTCAAAATGCGAAGTAGGTAATATGTTTCTGTATTAAGTGGGCCGAGGTGACTTACTGACATCCCTAACTCTAACAAAAAATGTCAATTACAGAAAAGTTATAAACATTGATTAAGATCCCTTAATATATCAAGTCATTGCTTATGGAGGTATATTTGATTCAAATCAACTGAACGCCTGTGACAGTGCGATTTGTAGTTGTAGAGAATAGCCACACATGTGTATCAGTAAATTTGAAGTCACAGAGAGAAATTATTTAATGAGTTGCAAACTTGTAGACTTTTTTTTCTCTCCCACAAACACAACACAGTTACACCTTCTCAAATTCTTCATTGCAGGTTCACAAATCCTATTCTACAAATCACAAATTAAGAAACTCGTACGCTCACATTTTTAATACAATCGCTGTAGTGAATATGGTGCACAACGCATTTACACACCCGCATCAAGAAATGTGAAGTCGTGGAGAAATTTAGCACATCCACAAATCAGTATGTGAACTCATCCAATGAGAGTTGCACACTTGAAGAATATTTCTTGTATGACTTGTATATGTTTCTAGCACAAACACAAGTACATAACTACAGCTGCTTGAATCTGCTGCAACGAATCTCAAACACTGTTACAAAAGGTAAAAATAGTTTCAGCGCGAACTTGATATACAATTGTGCATCATTTAATTTCATAAAAGTATATGAGCTTTATGAAATGATGCACAATTGTATTTTAAGTTCGCGCTGAAACTATATTTACCTTTTTTGAAATAATCCATTAATAAACCTGCTGAGAAACGATCGCGTGAACTAAAATGTGCAGTTAGACATGCGCATGCTCTGGAAACTCATGAATATTAATGTAGGCTCCGCCAAGTGCCTCTACAGATGCACAACACACTTTTGAACCAAATATCATGGTGCAAAATGGAGAGCGCGCAAAACTTGTCACTTGAAAGCGAAAAACAGTGTTTGAGATTCGTTGCAGCAGATTCAAGCAGCTGTAGTTATGTACTTGTGTTTGTGCTAGAAACATACAAGAAATATTCTTCAAGTGTGCAACTCTCATTGGATGAGTTCACATACTGATTTGTGGATGTGCAAAATTTCTCCACGACTTCACATTTCTTGATGCGGGTGTGTAAATGCGTTTTGCACCATATTCACTGCAGCAATTGTATTAAAAATGTGAGCGTACGAGTTTCTTAATTTGTGATTTGTAGAATAGGATTTGTGAACCTGCAATGAAGAATTTGAGAAGGTGTAACTGTGTTGTGTTTGTGGGAGAGAAAAAAAAGTCTACAAGTTTGCAACTCATTAAATAATTTCTCTCTATGACTTCAAATTTACTGATACACATGTGTGGCTATTCTCTACAACTACAAATCGCACTGTCACAGGCGTTCAGTTGATTTGAATCAAATATACCTCCATCATTGCTATGATCGTTTTCATGACAGTGCCATGTTTAAACTCACCTCTGAATTCAAGTGTGCTTACGGCTTCTGTGGGGCCCCCATCACACCATGCTCCTTCCATGGACATAATCCACGTCTGCGCCGCGCAGTATCTCTCCTGAAACCCATTAACAATATGATAACTAAAAGCTGCACAACACACTATTGCCACCTAACATGAATTCATTAATGGTCAAGTGGAGAAAGACTCGCACACCTCCACTTGAACATTATTATCTCCTTAAACCCCCGCACCCTCCATCAACAACTCAAATAAAGACATTTTTAAACCGAAAAATTGCTCAAAAATGACGTTCGAATATTCCCTCTAAAGAACAATCAAACATATATTCGAACATTTGGTTGGACATTTTGTCAATTACGCGCATTACGTCAATAACAGGACAAATTAATACAAAGAGACACAACTACTTGTATAGGTAGTTTATTTAAGTTTAAACCTATTTGACAACGTATTACCTACACTAAAACAAGCAAATCAACTAATGGCTAAGACCGCAGAGCACCTCACTCTCGCTCGCTGGCACTCTCTCTCTCTCGCCCTCACCGCTCTCTGTGCATAGCAGCTAACGTTAACGGTTTAAACTAACAACAACAACAATAAACAAATGTTGAATGCTGATCAAGAGTTTTGTGCAAGCAATTTAAGGGCGCGACTCTTGTCCCAAATATAGCAGGCTTCATTCAGTGATTGAAACAAATATTATTAACATTAATTGAAGTTTTACAGTATATAGAACCGACATTGAACGCTCCGAGCGAGCTGTGCTGTGCTAACTTAACGTTAAACATGAAACTTTTCCTTGACGTGAAACGGTAACGTTAAATAATCAAACCAGTGGGAGCCTGCAGTGCATGAAAGTGCTGTATCTAAGTTAACCTAAGTTACCTTATTCATGCAATATCCCCGCGCCTCTGCTAAGTTACCACGGCGTGTTTTTCCACATTCGAATATTAATTTTCACCTTCGAAATTCTGTTTTTAAAACTATTCGAATTTAGAATATTCGTTGACAGCCCTAAATGACAGTCGAGCTAGCTAGCCAATCCATCCAAACAGTGAAAGAACCACGTTGACGTTACTTCAGGCAGATTAAAAATAGCATTCATTTGTGATGAACAAGATAAGTTAACGCTAACGTTAGCAACTACCAGTAACGTATACCTGATTTCAATGGACTGATGGAGGAAGAGACGCGTTAATAACGTTAGCTAACTTATCATAAAAGCACCTATTTCTGCCCATGCCCTATTTCAGCTGTTTTCAGCCTAACGTATAACTTACAGCTGACTTTATGTTAGCTAATCAAAGCAGACAAAACCGTCACCATCCACTCAGATATGCAGAACTAATAACGTTATATCTATGATATAAAAATACATAGGGTAACAGTAACGTGAAGTTAACTTACCTTCGTCCCAGAATGTTTGCTGCTTCTTTTTTCGTCTTCTTGAATGATGGCTTAGTCCCAGAATGTTCGTTTAGAACTAACCGCCTAAAAATTCAAAATTCAGTCCGCGGTGAACCCATGATGCAACGCGGTGGCTGTAAAATCATTGTAAAACTCCGCGTGTACAGTGTAGTTACAATAAAAATACAGGACTGTCCAATAATTTCCCATGGTGCATTGCCGTTTACAGTAAAAACACAAATACAATACATTGTTGTAATATTTACTGTAGAAATTACATCAATTGCTAACAGTGTACATTAGCCATGTTGTCATTGTCATGTGACTTACCGCGTCAAATGCGTTGCTTCGCCATTCACATATCCTCTCATGTGGCCTCATGGGATAAAATGGGCACTTCAAAATCTCTGAAAGCAGTAAATCATTCGGCTACTTTTCACCTTTTTGGAATATGATGTATTTGGACATACTAGGCTACTCTGTTGGTGTACTGTTTTTTGCATAGGCTACTATATAGGCTATTCGATTTAGGAGGCAGCAAATTTGTTACCTCAAGAGTTTTCTATAAGGTTTGTAGAATAACATATTTTTAGGTCATGTTTATCTACCATGATTTTATGAAAATGCGAATGTCTGTATTTTAAAGATAGTCCTCTATCAATTTGCCACATTCTGCACACTACTGAGTCACCTTGTGTTTTACATAGTATAGTAGCCTACATGTGCAGTGTGGATTAATGTAACTTCATGTGCTGGCCACCTGTTACAGAGACAAATTATGACCATTTTGGTCAAGCGGTGGACTTGATAAATACAGAGGCTGGTAGAAAAACATTTGTAACTCTGTGTTCTTCAGAACATCTACAGCTATACTGCTCAAGCTGATTCAAAATATCTATGGTATATTGGAATGAGGGCAGATAAACACTGCACATATAAACAAACATATAAACCTGACATAATTATCCATCAGAAACAGAAATGACTCATTCAATATCTGCAAACAAGTTTATGACCGTCACCATAACAACAACAACAACACCGTTGTCAATTCAGACACTGGAAATAGAATCAAAAAGGTGCTGATCACAAGGTGCTGAGATCTGAACCTCAGGAGACGCACGAATGGTCCCCGAGATCGCTCTCTGTGTTGCCATGGAACCCTGAATGCTGAACCAAAAACTTACCGGTGATCTTAAAAGCATGTTTTCGATGAACTTCAAATCTGACAAAGGTAAGTGTTGGGTTTGAGCAATATGTGCAACATCAAAATGTCTCAGAAATGGTTTTTGATAGGTCCAAATGACAAGGTGCAAAAGTGGATACTAAATTCGCTTTTGAAAAGAACAGCTTTGACTTTCCATGCTGGTCCAGAATGGTTTATGCTGGTTACCATTTTAGTGCTGGTCTAGCTCAACATGTTGTTTACCACCAGAATAATTCTTGTAGTCTTTATTTGAGGAGGTTTCTATGGAAGCCCATTTCCACCTCAGAGTCAAGTGTGACTGGAGTAATGATGCTGAAAATTAAGCATTGCCATCACAGGAATAAATTACATATTCAAATATATTATTTAAAATAGAAAAAAAAAAGTTCTTTTGAACTGTAATATTTTACAATATTGCTGTTTTTACTGTATTTTAATGAAATAAATGCAGCCTTTGTGACCATAAGAGACTTCTTTCAAAAATATTTAAAAATCTTACCAACCCCATACTTTTGAAAAGTAGTGTATCTCACATGTTTATATTTTACAGTTTGACTTTATTTCTTATTTTAAACATAATGATTTTGTTTTACTCTGAAGTGGAAACAGGCTTCTATATGATTCTTTTACTTCTTTTCCATGACATTGAATGCATATGGTAAAATGATAAACCAGCAGCACACACGTCAGCTTATATGAATGAGGCTACAGCATCTCAATCGTTTGACGCAGTACAAAACTTTAGTCACATCACAAATTGTTTTCAAAAACCTGACATTGTAAACAAAACACAGCTGACCTCCCATGAATTTAGACTTTGCCTTCTGGAATATAAAGTGCTACATAAAAATGAAAAGTCTTGACATCAAACCGTAACTCTGACTTAACACTTATATACAATTTTTGTTTATCCCATTGATTCAACTGACACTGATGGTACTAAGGACCGATCCCAGTCAGACGAAGGTCTTTTGATGCATCACTGCCCTGTGATCAAGTCATGGACTGTGATGCTGTTTGTTCATAGATGTATTTGGGCTTTGAATACTAATACTTTAGACCAATCTGAGCTGATTTCTGTAGAGGTAAGAAGGATAGAATGCCAAACACGAACCCAGAAGACAATCCAGGGTTACGATTGGCATTTGTGAGTTCATTGAGTGAATTCACAAGCAGCTGACACACTCATTTTTGCGGCTTTTGGACAAATGGTGGTTTTTATTGGGAAGGTGCAGAGAGAAATCCCCATTGCCTATTGATCCAGTAAGCGGCAGGTGTGTGGACTGATAGGCCATCGGTGGAATGGTGTTGACCAGAAATTGCTGTAGTGGTTTCTTCTCTTCGTGAAACTGGCATCGGATGTATCTAGCAAAGGCAGAGCGGTAAGTCTTGTTGAAGAGCGTGTAAACCAGCGGGTTAACGGCGGAGGAAAGGTAACCGACCCACACAAACACATTCAACAGTCCGTTCATTATATCGGCGTCGCACGCCACCGGCTCGCAAACCACCGCCAAAACGTTGGTGATAAAAAAGGGACACCACATGACCACGAACAGGAAGAAGACCACACCCAGAACTTTGGAGGCTTTCTGCTCGTTGCTGATGGACTGTACGCTGTGCCGTCCGAAAGGTGGCATCCCAACCCCGGACTCTGTCCCCGGCTCGCGACTCAACGAGCGCCGCAAGAACAGTTTCTTCTCTGAGGGCGAGAACGACGGGCTAGGGAGGAAGTTCAGAGTTAATCCTGTGCTCCATTTGGGCCTGGGCACCAGTTGGTCAAGGCAGAGCGTAGCCTCACTCTGCAGAGCGCTGATAGTCAGGAAGTAAGTCACCACCATAATGGTCAATGGCACAAAGAAGGCCACAAAGGACCCAATCAACACAAACGAATTGTCAGTCAATAGGCAGCTGCCATCCTTGAAAACTTTGGTGTGATCGCGTAGACCCAGCACTGGGATCGGCATGGAGATGCCTGCAGAAAGACAGAGGGAAGAAAGTGCATTTGTAGTTTTGTTTAGTCAGCAGAAATTGTGACAGACCAAAACAACAAAAAACTAAACAAAAGAGATGAAATTATGACAGTTGCTTATTTCACACAAAACACAAAAGCAGTAAAGTTGTGTGACCTGCAGTTGTCCATGGCATATCATATGCAGCTGTTCTATTTATGTCCCTTTCACAGTCCATTTGTCCAAGCAGACATAAATAAATAATAGTTAATATACTGTAGTGCTATGAAAAATAGCACTTTCGTAGAAAACACATTAACATGCAGTTCATTATTCTCTTTAATGGCAATTAGCAATTCAGACATTATAACTGTTCTGTGATTATTATTTTTATATTATTACGATTTACGATTATTATCAGTAAATCATGGTACAATAATTGAGGTTTAATTTACAATCAAAATGGGGTTCATTGTGATTTAATAATAATAAATTAATATTACAATTTAATAAACAATAAATAAAAAAATTGTTTTCACAACATATGGTAATTGTGTTATTTGTTACATATTATTTTGCTATAAATAATAGCGTTTTCATAAAAGCACGTTAACATGCAGTTAATTCGTTTTCATTTTCAATGGCCGTAATGCATTTTGCCAATTTGGCATTATACCCGTTTTATTCTCTTCTGAGATTATTATTATTATTTTCAGAAAGTGGTGGAAAAAGACCCTCTTAATTGCTACAAAATTACTAAACATTAGATTAACTGTTATTAATAATAATAACAACAATAGAAAAATATAATAAATATTATTTATTAACAGCCCTTAAAAATACTAAACATGTAATATATATGAATAAAATATAATACATATATAATACAAATTGTATACAAATATATATATGCTAATAAAGAGTGTGGTTTACATATAATTTTAAAGAGGACTCACAATATGCTGTTCACTTGGACTGGAAAGAGTTCATGTAAAGGAATATCACTTAAACACCTGACTAACACATACATCCAAGATATGAACCATCTCTTATATCAAAGGAAAAACAGACTCTCACACACAGCAGATTCTGTCTGATCCCCTGTTATCACATCTTGTTTCAAAAGAGATGATAATCTTTAAATAGCTCTTGGCTCATAATCAAGTGTAAACACTTTACATTAATTGTTTCAAGCACTAATACATAATTTAGTTACAAATCATTAAACTGAGAGCGCAGGTGGCGTATTAAAAACATGCTGTGCGGCTCAATGGGAACCCTGTGGATTGATGAATCTCTTATTGAAGGACATGCTCATAGTCTACTTAGATATATTGCTAATGCTTAGGCAGCGAAAATGTCCATCTTTGTCACATGCCTTCGGGTTACTTCACAGTAATTGATGGGACGTTTTTCTCTCATTGCCTATATAGAAGCTTAACCTCAACAACACAACTATTTATGACCATTAGTGTTCAGTTCTGTATAATGCTGTATATGATATACTTCTCATTTCCGCTAGCATCTTGCAAATGGAAAGCTTGTGTCGCTCAAGGACAAACTTTCAGTGAAACTGCCATGGTGACAAACCATCTCCATGGCAACAGTAAATCTCTGCAAATCGTGTCTGATCTCCGGGGTTTGTTGGGGGAAACAGAGCTGGTAAGGAGGGCGGGGGTGCGTGTGCCATGATGGACCCCATGCCACTGGATGATGCATCTGGAATTGGCTGTGAATCTATGGATAACCGCGGGCCTTGGATGACTATGATAAGAGTGTCAAAATCTTAGAGGAATATGAGGAGATTAAAAATATATATCTGTAAGATTTCTCCTTTAAAAATGAGTGGGGTTACTTTATCTTACACACTATCAACCTCCTCTGACATCCCATTTATCATCCTTTCCTGGAGATGAGAGTTGGAAAAAGTTAGAAAAGCATCATTATAATGTAAATGGAGATTATGGTGCTTTGCTCAAATCCACTGACAGCACTGATCCTCATCTCAGTTATAGATGTAATGTGATGGCATTTGAAGGCAAGACACTACATGTGAATTTTAACTAAATATCACCATACTTCCCCAGTTAATAAATCACACTACATTAACACTTATTTTGTATTGCAAGTTTTCTAAAATATTATGTTTAAAGATGCAGATGAGCTGAACATTGAATAAAGCCAGGTAAAAAATATTATTGTTTCATTTTGTTGATAATATTAAAAGTAAAATGTTTTATTTTATTTTATTTTGGCTGTCTCGTTGTATCACTCTATAAATCAGAAAGCAGTCAACAGCCAAAAAAAAAAAAAAAAAAAAAAAAACTGCTCTGAAAGAATACATGCTATGGAAGCAAAAAGTCTCAAAATTGACCAGTGCTTGATAAAAGATTGGTTTTGTTTGTAATGTCTTGCCTTAAAGCAGATTAAGAGCTGTTTAACATGGAGAGGAAGGGGGATAGTTCATCTGTTATGTTTGCATTACAAATACTGGATGGATGGATACTTTTATGCAAGAAAAATGACACCCATAAAATGTTCCATACAGAAGACAGATAATTACGCATCTCAGTGGCATGCGCCTCTTCCAGTGATAATTACAAAAGCACTTTTTTGTCTTACCAACCAGACATGCTGTTCTTTGAAAAGCATCTGACTCATGCTCAAAGAGCCCTAATCTCTGAAATGTCAGTAGGTCTTCTTTGATCCCCAAACGATACATAATTACTAATCACTTTAAAGCAACATTAGCTCTCCGCTCTATGACCAGTCTGAATCTGGCAGAGGCTTGAGACTGGAGTTCGGGGATCTGAAGCTCTTTTACAAAAGTGTAACGGCACAGTTTAACTGCTTTATTAGTGTAGATATTTTTTTAAATGGTTCTATGGACTGTAGTTATATTGCTTTGCATTATAAATGTGTTTCATTACACTGTTTTGTTGTCATTGTGGGATGCACTTTATTACATTTTCTGCTCATAATAATTCATTTCTGTCTGCGCTGGATACAGATCGAAAAACAGGGCTGGTTTGAGGTCGGTTTGAAAAAGATGAGAACTTTTTCAGAACTTGGGCATTTCCTCAATTGCGAGCACTGTAGAGGGTGATTTTTATTAAAACTAATAGATTTCTTTTTCTTTTGTTAAATGAAGGTTATACTAAAACTGTCTCTCCTTGCCTTCATTATCTTTTGCTACTTTTTTGTCCCAGACAGGGACATGGCAGTCTCTAAATAAATAAATGAATAAATATTATATAATTAAAAAAACAAAATCTACATCACTCATCAATGATTTAATAATATTGTTTTATCAAAGGTTTGTGTACTTATTTACCAAGGCTACAACACTTTTAGTGAAGAGTACGTGAGATTAAATACGTAACATGACATGGAATACAAATTCAAAGGGAAATCAAAGAAACATTAAGGTAAATGTCAGTCGTGAACAATATATTTATTGAAAATAATTTCCAAGCAAGCTGGACGTGTGAACATGTATTTGTGTGTATTTGCGATCTGTAAAATGATGGCTCCATCTTGCTAAGGCTAATACCATTGATATTTTCTTCTGCAAATGTTTTAACTCTCATTTCCATCATGTCATTTCCAGCAGAGAATGATTTGAGATGTGGTGGAAATTACATGGTGCAATTATTCATGTCTTCAGCATTCAATAACCCAGACATGTAAAATTCATTCATTTTTATCTTTCTATTATGCTATTTTTTCCTCTTCTCAATTATTTTCTCCATTGACATAATCAGCAGGATACTAATGAAGGTGCAGTCACTCATTGCAGGTCTCATTGTTGCCTCTCAGTTCCAATCTATATTATAGCTGATTATTGCTGCAATTTGACTTCTGATTAACAGATATCCAACTTGTGCTCAAAAAGCTCTCTCTCCCACTCATGTATTAAATATCATGGTAAACATAACTTGATACATTGACGTTTTTGTCCTACAACGCACACTGCACACACTCACGCCCCAAGCTGTCTTATCCAGTTATTTATTAAAAGCGTACGTTGGGTGTGTGTAATTTACGTTGTAAAATAAAACATCAAAGCACAGTCAAGTTATGTTTACCACAGGCTTTACTTTACACATGAATCGAAAAACCTCATAGGAAAATCTCGAAGGAACCAGCGGCGTATTAAGACTTCCGGGTTCTGACGTCATACCTTAACACTGCCATCAGTCATAAAGCGGAAGACAAAATCATGTCACCCGATAAGACGGAGTCTCTACACACACTTCAAAAAGTACACTCTAAAAAATGCTGGGTTTTAACCCAATTTTGGGTCAAATATGGACAAACCCAGCCATTGGGTTACATTTTTTAATTGCATTTTTGATCCAATGTTTCGGTTTGTCCATATTTGACCCAAAATTGGGTTAAAACAACCCAGCATTTTTTAGAGTGTAAGCTCGCCAGTTTTTTGGATTTAGAGAAAATGAGACGTTAGATACCCCAGTCTGCAGGACAATACCAGAAACCTGTTCACCCACCTCTGCGTCAAATAATCCTTAGTCCAAAAATGTGCTCATTCGGATTAAAACATGGATTATAGTATGTTAACTTCCAATATCTATAGAGGAATATTTTTGTTGTATTTTTACTAGTGCTGTCAAATCGATTAATCGCATCTAACATAAATGTTTTTGTTTTTATATATATATATATATGGTGTGTGTTTATATATTATTATATAGTATAGATATAGGTTTCTACCGTGATATATATACCGTGAATTCTTTTGGCCACGATAACTGTGGTGTGAAAATTCTGAAATCGTGACAACCCTAGTACACATAAACATTTAAACCCTCTTTGGATTACTCTTCTTTTTAGTAGCATCTCTAAACAGCTAATGTCATCTCAAACCAATAAGGAAATTATTCTAGGATTTCACAAATTCTGAAAGCAGAGTCAGAGGTTAATACTACGTTGTCATGAATATACATTAGATCAGAGTCATGACTCATGAGACAGAATGACATCCTGTTCATAACAGCTTCATGGCTTCATGGCTTCACATCACACTACAGCACGCAGTGTCATGCCCACATGTTGTACCTGCAGAGATGGTCCAGACCGCCGTGATTTTGGCCCGGGCCCGGGAGCGTGAGTTTGATCGATTGTGTCGGATGGGGTTCCGGATGGCCACGTAACGGTCCAGGGAGATAGCGCACAGGTGCATGATGGAGGCGGTGGAAAAAAGAACATCCAAGTAGATCCACACGGGACAGAGTGACGCAGGGAGGGGCCAGGAGTAACCTGAAGAGGAGAAACACATTCAGAAAATCAAACCGAAGGAATAAAACTGACAACAAAAGGTTTAAAACATTGACTTTCCTCTGTTGCATACTAATGAGTCCTGAGTCCTTAATGGGCTTCGTCCACTAAGCTCAAGTGAGTGATTTCATTGGAAAGCATGAGTGTGATGAGTCTTTTCTGTTGACACGGTGGTGAAAAACAATACTCAAGAAATTCATTTCAACAAGATTGTAGTCTGTCTGTCTGTCTATCAGCACATCCATCCATCCATCCTGAAAAGCAAGTTCAGTTTTGTGAGTGCAATAGAGTTAACTCACTCCACTGTGGGCAGTCAGGCAGAAAATGACCATCCACCATTCACCAGACTGAAACTGTAAAGTTCATTGTTAACACCCCTGGCACTTTGTACAGGACACACACAGACACAAACCATGAAGGGGAGAAATGTTGAATTAATAATACATGTACAACAATTTGCAGTTATTGTCAGGTACTTTCTTATTTTTAGTGCTTTCACTAGTTTTTTGTTTGTTTGTTTTGTCAGTGACAAAAGTTTGAAATGAAGCACGACAGCAAAGACAAAAGAGTCAACACAAATGAAGTGCCACAAAGAAAATAGACTTTCGAGGGAAGAGGAAATGAGGTAGAAAAATATATAGAAAGAAATGGGTGAAAGGATAACAGGAGGAGGAGCCGCCGGAAATGAAGGGAAGAATGATCATATGTGGGTGAATGAATATACAGAGCTTGTGTGCAGAAATATACAAAGACCATCAATCACCAAAACAAAGAGCACACAATCACACACTTGAGTTTCAGAAACTGCACTCTTCATCAGAACTCACTCAGGTTTGTTATTGGATTGTTACCTCTGCAGAGCCAACGTATTATATTAGTTTCCCTGTGTGTGTTGTGTTTACGTTCTTTCAAAGTGATTGAAAACCTGTGGTTTCTATACAGTTTAAGACAGCGCTCAAAAACAGATTCTGTGAATTTCTCTGCAGAAGAAGAATCAGCTAAAATCCAGTCTGCAGTGGGATAAACGCATGCAGCAACATGGGAGATCAATTGTGAGAAAATAACATTATTTTAGTTCTCTAAAGCTCCCACGCTCTCCTGCCTTCACTATCTATTGAGGTACAAAAAGAAGTCTGGGTGACACACTAGCAGATGCATTTTACTATGAACACAAGAGACTGCCATCCAGCTCAAACATAAACTTATTACCCATGTAACTGTACACAGACTGAAACTACTGCCATTCTCTGTGAATACGATACATATTTTTTTATCATAATAATCTGATAAACTGATATGAAACTCAATTGTACCGGTAGTAAAAAATATATGCAATTATCATTATTTTATTCACTTTTTATTTAATATTTTAATTATTACTTTAAAACTAAATTAATGCAAGCATATTTTAATTACCAAAAATTTAAACCACACAAATAAGATTTTTAAAACTATTTAGGCAATATTAAATTGAATTATGTCCCAAATTTCAACAAGAAATTCAAGTAATTATTACATCAAACCACACGTCTTCTGAGCTTGTTGATCAACATTTTTAGAAGGTTAAGCCCCTATTTATTGAAAAGAAAAAAGAGTTTCATGCCTTTATTTTATACCCCATTGCATGGAAAGTGATTAGAGCATGGGCTGAAAGAGAGAGAGAGAGAGGATCAGGGCTTATGATATGAAGAGATGAAGGTCTTTTCAGAAAATATTAAGATGGGGGGCACTGTTTGATGTAGCGGTATGCATCATGGCATAAATCAAAATCAAAGTCTTGATGAAAGTTGCACAAAAAGGAAAATAAAGAACTAAACGAATAAAAGTTCAATCACTGCTCGGCATAAGAGGTGCTTATGAATAGAGATGAAGAACGTCATCCCTTTCTCCGCGAGGCTCCTGCCAGCTGTGGCTTTATTCAATAAAGCTCAAAAACAAGAGATGCCGCATCAAAACCAGAGGCTAATTAATAATCCATTAATACAAAATGGCTGTGGATGAGTGTGTGCTGTCTATGAGATGCATGCATTGGTGTTTGTGCTTGTGACTGAAAGGGAAACAGAAACAATGAATGGCAAAGACTCGATCTAAAACCCTTCAGACAGTTTGTCTAATTGGAGTTGCTCATCGGCACAGGCTTAGGGGACGCCCTATTTGCTGAAGGGTATACTCAGCGTATAATACAGAGAGTCTGAGAGACCCGACAAAAACCTGACAAATTCCCTCAAATCCTAAGAGTGTTTGTGCCTCTGCTTTAGATGAAAGCCAAACGTTATCTAGCCATGCAGGGTATAGCCTGATTTTGCTGAATGACACCTTAGAAAGCAGTGAGTGTGTATGAGTGTGTGTACTACTTAACCAAATTTGTACCCAGAAATGAGCTAAATCTGACAAAACCTCCTTTCTGGAATGTTGTCAGTTAAAACTTTATAAAATACAGTATATTAAAGAAATAGTTCACCCATGAGAATTGTGTCATCATTTACTCACCCTCATGTTGTTCCAAACCTATATGACTTACTTTCTTCTCTGAAACACAAAAGAAGATATTTTGAAGAATGTTGGTAACTAAACTGTTTTGGTTCTTATTGTATGAACAAAAAAATACAATGGAAATCACTAGGAACCGAAACGATTTGCTAATCAACATTCTTCAAAATATCTTCATTTCAGCAGAAGAAAGAAATGCATATAGGTAAGTACTTTTTTTTTTTTTCTTTCTTTTTTTTAATTGTAAATAGCAGGACGTTTTCTGTTAGGGTTAGGTTTAGGTTACATTTATAACAAACTATATACAAATAGCACACTGAATTTAACCATACAGCCTTCTCTCTGACAACATCGACTGAATACACACACAGAGACAAACAGCACCACCGCCTTAAAAGCTTTGCCTTTTGACCACAAGCCCAAGATTTCAGCAAGCTGAATGACAAGTCTTAGCAAAAACTTGACTCTAGAGTGCCAGCACATTTTGAAATGCATTTCATGTAAGCACTGATTTGAGCCGGATGCCTGGGAAATGACCACTGAGGGCATGATTATATGCGTCACTGTGTCACCATGTTGAAAAAAAAGAGAGAAAAAAAAGTCTATGATATTTGCCTGAGGCAAGAAGGAAACTCGCTGTAATGTCACGAGGAGTGTGTCTGCGTGTGTGTTAGTGTCGGTAGATTGATAATTACAATACCGCTGGCTCACCCCGTTTTCCCTGACCCTTCCTGAACTCATCCTCTGCCTCGTTAAACAGCCCTGAATCTATCAGACTAATTAATCTCTCCCTCCTTGCCCACACACACCTCTCTCACTGCCTCTTTACCTCTTGTTTGTCATGAAAGAGAAACATTTGTACTCTTCCATAATCAATCATCATCATTCTAAACCTGTATGACTGGATGCATGTTTTGAAGAATGTCGATGCCTCTTTTTCCAAAAAATCATGCCGTGACCAGGAGCTATTAAACTCCAAAGTTTGTACTTGCACGTATTCAAACTTGCTGTGTCGTAATGTGATACAAGAACACAACACTTTCAAAGTGAAATGTCCAAGTGCCACTAAATACAGTATGTGTTAAGTTTTAACCGAAAGAGATGAACGTGAATATGGCAACGTATTATGCAGTTTGGAAATAAAATATCCAGAGTGGTGCTAATAATGCTCTATTGCATTTGAAAAACATCGTGTTTAACATAGTGTTAAAAAAGTAAACGTGAGCTGAAGCAAATCAGCAGATTACATTTTAAGATTACAGCAAACAGCAGAAAAGTTATGTCAAATAGCAGACCCCCAACGTAATAATAATAATTTGTTACAATTATTTGCATATGGAAGGAGGAAATCTCCCCAACCACCACCAACGTGCAGCATCCACCTGGATGTTGCGACGGCAGCAATATTGCGCACAAATGGCCACTACACACCAGTCTATTGGTGGAGAGGAGGTGGAGGGATGAAGGGGATGATTAGGAGGCAATCATGATGGACAGAGGCCAGTGGGCAAATTGGATGCCAGGGTTATACCCCTACTCTTTTTCAAAGGACATCCTGGGATTTTTAATGACCACAGAGAGTCAGGACCTCGGTTTAACATCTCATCCGATGGACGGTGCTTTTTGACAGTAATGTCCCCATCACTATACTGGGGAGTTAGGACCCAGACCAGGGTGAGCGCCCTCAGCTGGCCTCACTAACACCTCTTCCAGCAGCAACCTGGTTTTCCTAGTTTTAAAATCCAGGTACTGACCAGGCTCAACCCTGCTTAGCTTTAATGGACAACCTGTGTTGGGCGCTGCTGGCTATGTATACTCATCTTGGCATTTAGATCTTGATCATTATCAACACCTCTGTCCCTTAGGAATCACAGATGGCCCTTTTTGTAATGGAAGAGAGGGTTAGACTAGGAAACCACATATCTTTATTGATTTTAAACCCTACAATCGTTTAGGGGTAAATGCATTAAGAATGATTTGCACATGCTGTTTGCATTGGTTTAGTGTCACTTTTCTTTAAAATGTGAATGTGCTCGACACAACACTTCTGGATATAAGGTACACCTTATAACGCTGATGAATAACTACCCTGCTTATCAATAGAAAATGAAATATCTTTTTCTTTATCAAAGCTGATTGCGGCAGGAAAAAAGTGCAGTTATTTTTAATGAAGAACAATTTATAATCCTAATTTACATAGAAAGGAATGTGCTGAAAAGAATGACAATGATCTCATTTGAATCTGCACATTGCAGTGCTGTTCCAGCACAGTCAGCACATGATTAAACTGAACTCTGGTCAGTTAGTGAATAAGACACATGCTTTTGAGTTGAAATAGTGGACGGAACATTTAAGAAAGTGAAGTGACGTGAAGTGAAGGCCAAGTATGGCAACCAATACTCAGAATTTGTCCTCTGCATTTAACCCATAAGTTAGTGCACACACATAAGGAGCAGTGATAGTGAACACACACACACTGCAAACCGTGGACACACACCCAGAGCAGTGGACAGCCATTCACTGCGGCGCCCAGGGAGCGTTTGGGGGTTAGGTGCCTAGCTCAACGGCACCTCAGTTGTTTCTTGCGGGTATTGAGAATCGAACCCGCTCTCGCTACCGAACCCAACTCTCTAACCATTAGGCCACAACTGCCCCAAAGTGATGATGTGTGATGAATTGATGTGATAAATAGTTAAGCAGCCATTACTGATGTGGCACAGGTTTCATGTGCTTGAAATGGCCACGACCCTAATGAGAATAAAATAAATAGATATGTTTCAGTGTCTACGCAGATGCTCGTCATTAGCCCTTCATGCTGCTCATTAAGTCACTCCTCTCCTTTTAGTCGGTGAGCGCCGTGGCAACCTAGAGACCACCTGTGCCAGAGAACCATCAATGCTGCATCAACGGCAGCTATTGAGCTTTGTGTGTTGTTCTGGAATACTCCATCGTCATGGTGACATGACGTGGCGGTGGATTATGCCAGAGCTCTGCTGTGGAGCCGTTTGGGAGATTGAGAGGTTTAGAGAATCAGGGGGAAATTAGTGTCTTTGTGTTTTCTGATCCCATTTATTTTAGCTTCCCTAACTGTCACTCTGTGGAAAAATAAAAAGAAAGTGGAACAGCGAAGACACTGGTGTCTGTCGTTATCATATTAATTCTCATTACCGTATACTCACTATAACACATGGCCTCTAATGGCGTTTTGCTTCATTCACATTCATTAGAACCGAGTCACAACTATCTCCACACACTCATTAACCCCCCCCCCCCCCCCCCTCTCCGCCATTTTAATTCCTATAATTTCAGTTAACCTGTATGCAACAAGTCTCAACCTTTATATCTGTTGTTAAATGTTTTGTCATATCAAAATATGTCAAGTCAATGTAATGTCAAGATATGTCTTTTGTCTAGTGTACGTGTTTTATTTTTGTGTAGTATTCTTGTGGCTACTGTATCGTTACATTTAGTTCGTAATAAAAATAAAAAATAAAAAAAAGAACCGAGTCACATCAATTTTATGCATTTAACTACTTCAAAAAAAGGAAGGAACCTTTTTTTTGAGGAGACACTGGCTCCTTTGCTTTCTAGAGATAATGGCCCTGATTCACACACACGTCTATTCTTACCTGTTCGGATAATGGGTTAGAAACACGCGCTGCTATTTATAAAACAGCTCTGATTACCACTGGATTACTCAGAGCGTGCTTCGTCACGATTCTAGTACGTCAGCGCATTGCTGAGACTCAATGGGAGTTCCTCTCTGATTTTATCACCCCTGCAGCTTCAGCTGTGATCCCCTTCTCATGAACTAAAAGATCTCTGTCCCATGTGTCAGTTTCTCGCACGCTCTGTCATCTCCTCTCCTTCTCTAAGACCAGTGGAATCAGTCTGTTCACAAGTGATTCGGTGGAGGTTTCAGTAGTGTTTCACTAATCCTCATCACTAGTTCTCATGAAATGTCCCTAAAAAGACATTCCCTCAAATGATAATGTGAAGGTGGGAGAACATTACGGCTTATGTAAATGATGTGAAATTACAAACAGTATAGTCATATACACCTTGGATGGCTTGATGGTGAGTAAATCATGGTATAATTTTCATTTTTGGGTGAACTATCCATTTAAATAAATGGCACTATCAGCAGGCACAATTTGTTTCCTCCTTCCTGTTATAACCCTTTTTTCAATTATTTTAAATGGGAAAAAATACACTTTTTTGCTTTTTATTGTATAGTACAAAAAAGAATTGCCAGGAAGCTGAAGGGGGTGGATAGATAATAGATATAAAATGACACAAGCTAGATTGAAACTCATCGCCCCCAACCGTGCAACAGTGCCGAAGCATGAGCACCACCAGGCCACGTCTCTGATAAAAGACATTTGTCCATCAGGAAATACTCTTACTGGAGTCTCTCTCAATGTGTGTGTTTGTCTCTTGAATGTTTGTGTACATGCAATGTTCTTTATCAGAAAATCTGTGTTAAAATACATTGTACTAAAGTTTTAAAGTGGGGGAGCAGCCCATAGTATTATAGTGATTAGCTTCCTTCCTCTGTGTCGGCATGTGGTCAGTGCTGGAACAATACAGAGCAGCTGCCTATTGAATCCACCCATTATCCATTCAAAAACACACTAATTATTATCTGATCAAACAGCTTATTCTGAACAAGACCATTTTTCTATTGACACTTTCCTGTGCAAAACGTGTTACTTCGTTGCCAAGGAGTTGTGTTTGGTTGCCAGGGCATTGTAATGCGGTTGCTAAGGTGTTCTGAGTGGCTGTTAGCATTCTGCTATGCAATTGCTAGAGTGTTTTGAGTGGTTGCTGGGTGATTGCTTCTAATATTACATTTATGATTTTTTTAATGCTTTTTTTTAAAATCTGCCAGGCAAAAATATTAATCTGCCAGTCAAAAAAGATTAGAATGTATTAATATAACATTAATATGAAAATAATTATCGATTATTGGTAAAATTTTAATATCGGTGCATCCCTACCGTGGTGAGTTATGTGCCAAAACTAAAAAAAAAACAAGAATATTTCTCTAAATATTTAAATTATTTTAATTAGTAAATGAAGTATTATTTCACTATATTTTGCATATATTCTTAAAAGTAATCCTGCAGAGTCACAGTCCAATCAGTCCAATGTTCAGCTTTGGGGAAAAAATGATAGAACCTATAATTCATTGCAACATTCTCCGGAAAATATGTGTTTGTGTATGCATTCATGTGAGACAAAAAGAAAAGGAGAATGGAACAGACATTGTGACTCAACCCTCAAACGCAAATACAAAGAGTTTAATCAAGCCAATTAACTGGCAAAATAACAATAGTGTCATTTTTCCTGAACAATAAAACCCACAATGCACAGCCAGCCAGGAGACAAAGACAAATTGCTTAAAGTCACCCTGTGGTGAAAATCAAGTTTTTAATGTTGTTTATGTCTATATGGTGTTTTTAATATGCTTTAAAACAAACCATGAGCAAATTCATATAAATCAACATTGTTGCTGAGTATTTTTTCTCCTTAAATCTCCAGTGAACCAAAGTGTCTTTCGAACTTTCGTCTCGAAAACGCGGTTTGAAATCGCTGGTGTTTCTGACGTCACAAACTACCTTGTAACCAATCACGTCAACGTGTGATCGTCAACGAGTGGCTTTCTGAGCTGGTGTGAGTGAGTGGAGACGGGGCTCATTTGCATATTCATAGAACCATGTATACTTAATGAGACGAGGGTGTAGAGTTACATTCAAGCGATTTTAAGGCATGAAGAGATTTTTTCAAGGAGAATTTTGGTGATCAAAGATGTGATTTGAGGGATAAAAGTATTGACTACAGGGGGACTTTAAGAGTACAGGTGAAGTGCTGAATCTCCCCGGCATCAAGTGGATTTGAATAGCATCAGTCCGGCATTTATGCAGCAAAAATGAATTAGACTTTGTCTCAAAATTCTCCCTCTAATGGGAACCTTTAATGGGTTCTGTTGTTTGACCGTTTAACAGATGCATTTACTAAGCAGCAGAGGTCCATTTACTCACACACACACACACACACACCTTGAAATTTTAACAAGGTTTTAGCTGTAACATGTGACTCTGTCCTAAAACCGTGACATGATGTCATTCATTCACATCCACAGTCTGACTAATAGTACTAATACTTCCCACAGCATCCAGTATCTAGAGGGGACAGACAAGCAGAAGAGAGACAGAGGGATGGAAACGGTGAAGAGGGGGCATGTTTCTCTCATGCACACTCTTGTGCGATTTTTTAACCTCTCTGTCTCTTTGAGTTCTTCAAAACGGCTGCCTCGGCACACTGATAACAGCCGGAAATACAGCGTGACAATGACATTTCACTGTCAAGCTCCATCAGAAAAACACACTCGAATAGTAAACACACCGTCAAACTCCATCATAAACTAATATAAAAGCTTGCGTGCTACACCATGCCTTTTTTATGTGTTTGGACTCATTATAAAATAGAGGAGCAATTAAAATCATCTACAATGTCATCCAACAAGCCCTTTGCATGAAAATACACTCGTCAGTGTATACAAGGCCACTAATGATCAATTAACACATCCACTTTAAGTAGACAAATAACAAATTACACAGAAATTAGCATTCCCCTAATGAAACACGAAAGATAATGAATCAAAATTAACAACACAATGTGGAAATTATAAATAAACATGACCCATATACATATAAGAAATATCACAATCAAAACCTTTCTGTCATTTAAAATACCTTAAACTGGGGTTCAGCTAGGTTATAAAATTACCATTAAATGGCACAAATATTGTATCAGGGTATCTGCACATTTTTTAAAGTCAAATTTAAGGCTTTTTAAGACCTTTTTAAGACCTGAAGAAATCAAAATTAATACCGTACATTAGGGGTTTGCAATATTAACAAAAACATATCTTGATATTTTCAAAGTTTTGTTGATAATAATTAGATGATATTTTACTGATTTTGTACTGGTACCATTAGGTTTGTTGTTGACAGCAGACTCACAAAGATATTCATATTTAACATATTCCATCTATGCAGTGGTCAGTTTACAGTAGTGACTGAAATAATTTTTTTTATTAAGGGGCAATATTTGCCATCTTAAATTGATTTCCAGGGGCATTTTCACCTAAATATGGAAATTATTTCTTAACGTATTTAGAGGTATGCATCACCTTTTATGACAAATTCTAACATTAAAATTAAATTCTATTAGAATAACACAGTACCACTGTCAAATTAAATAATTAAATAAAAAATCATCCTCACAGTGCAGAGGTGACACAGAAGCGGCATCCGAACTGGCATTACTATATTTACACTTAATTTGCAATTGCATAAATAAAGCTATTCAATATTTAAATATGAAATTATTTATAATTTTAACATTTTAATTAAAGGGTACTTTAAATATGAAACTAAACCCGCCAGTAGGTGGCAGTAAGTCACTGTCTTAATAAGCGAGTTGTTGGAGTTTTATTCAACCGATTTGTTCAAACGGCCGATTCATTCATGAATCAAATGATTCGTTCAAAACGCGGATTTCACTTTTTTCAAAAAAGAATCGCTGTCTGTTGGACTACAGTTTCATTATAAAATTCTCGTCGGCGAAATAAAGGGGGAAACAAACAATATTGACAATATAAAAAGTAACACACAATGTTAATTTAACTGTTGTATAAAATAAATAGCACATTTGCAATTGTGCACAGGAAAACGGCACTCTTGCTCATGTGATATTCTAATATAACAACATAATATGATATAAATATAATAAGACAAAAACTCATTTGGGGACATACCTATAACTGCACTGACACATCACGCAGTGAAAGAAAGCATGAGAGACAAACGCGATGTCAGCTCGAACTCGCGGTGCCTCGTACGTAACGTTATTAAAACAATGATTACAATATCATCATAGTTCATAGACAATCCTAAGCACAAAGAATGAACTTACTATTGAACTGACATTTACTCGTTCTCTTATCCTCTCCTCTCTCGCGCGCAGGAGACAGACGCAGGCTATACGCTGCCGTAAATGACGCGAATTGTCACGTGAACAAGCAAATCCACAAAGATAGAATATTAAAAATAATACGTACGCTAATTAGATAGTTTTTTATTTGGAAAGCATTTAGATACGTCGTCAAAGTGTCATCTAAAATTTAAGACCTTTCATAGGTAAAAATAAGACTTTTCATAAGTAAAAATAAGATTTTAAGACTTTTTAAGGCCTTAAATTTTAAATATCGAATTTAAGACTTTTTAATACTTTTTAAGGATCCGCGGGGACCCTGTGTATGTTGCAGTCATGTTCAAAGTCATTTCAAATTCTGTGCTATTACACCATATACCTTACTTTACTAAAAAAAATGTTGAAGTATAAAATGGGGATTTGATTAATTTAGATTTGTTACATTGAAGAAATGATTACTATTTTATACAGTATATTATATAATGTAAAGTACATTCAACTGTATATTCATTTTGAATATACAGTAAAGTATATTCAAAATGTTACTGAGGTACATATATTGTGTTGAAAAAACAAACCAAAAAACATTGGCCCTCATTTATCAATCTTGCGTCGAAACGGGCGTATATGTTGGCGTAAGATTATGCTTACACTCCTCTCACCGCCTGATTTATGAAGCTGTGCGTACCTTTGAAATTCAGGTGTACGCAATACCTGCCTCTTGATAAATGCCGCGGCTGAAAACGATCGTCATTAGATTAACACGCCCCTATATATTCACGTCTCCGCCTCCCCCACGCCCTCATTCAGCACTAACTCAAAACGTGCGTACATGTACACCACCTCCTGAGCTGGCGTAGGATTTGAGCGTGCCGTACGCCAACGTCCATATTGATAAATCGCAAAGTCACCGTGGTTTTGGGTGTACGCCAGGTGTACGCTGGAAATTTGGTGTACGCACTTTTCAGAAATGAGGGCCATTGTGTGTAGGCTATATGCGATCCCAATATGAATCAAACAAGAAAATATCCAAATACATCACAAGACAGTGCCACAACTCATGTCAATTAGGCCAATTATGGCAAAAACAAAAGTCATGACCATGAAATGTTCGCGGTCACTATAAAAAAAAGCACAAAAAATGAACAACGCCGCGCTTTGCTCGACAGTTGCCCGCCATCTTTGACATATCAAATGACGCTTCTCCCTGAGGTCAGGATTGATCAATCTAATCTAATCCATGTCCGACTTCCGAGCACCGTTCCAGTCATTATTTTCAAGTAGGAGTTGGAAAAATTTCTTCTGTCCCCTATTAAAATCAGCCATAAGTTCACTTCCAACTTTTCCGGTGGAAACTCATATGGCAATAACTCTTCATATGGTGTCCAATCACTAGTAGTAAACTACTGAAACCTGATAGATATACACACCATGGCTTTTGACAATGACATTACTAGATCACCACACATTACTGTTATTCAGAATCGCACAAGAACATTCAACACTGTGTAAGTGAAAGCTTACATCCAAACATCACTGCCTACTTAATCAATCACAACAGTACACACCTATTGCAGCTGTCAAAATCAAAGCAGACTCACCATACACAATGGTCACCATGGAGACAGGCATGACCAGAAGTCCCAGAAGCATATCTGCTACTGCCAGTGACATGAGAAAGTAATTGGTGGCATTTTGCAGTTTTCGTTCCAGATTGACAGCCATGATTACTAGAATGTTTCCAGAAACCGTAACAATGACCACAATCAAAATCAGCAGTGCAACCCAGTTTTTCCGAACTAACTCCTCTTTACTCATCTCGCCGTTGCACCTGATCCATGACAGTGGTTCTTTCCTGTCACTGGAAGTGCCGCTGATGGATAGATTTGGCAGGAGAGATTCTTCTGTGTCAGCCCAACTTCTGTTACAGCCAAGCGTACTGTTGCGGACCACATTACCCAGCATGATGTCCGTGCTCGGTGACCAGGTGTCTGGGTCAAAGGGCATCAGGTTCGAAGAGGTAAAGATGCTTTTGGACACAGGTTTTGAAATGTTGACATGCAAGTTCATAATGTCCCTTATTAACACTGATAGACTGTCAAAAACAAGTTCAGTTAGAGGTGATGTATCCTTCTTTTCTTCATGGCATCTTTCATACAGACACGAGTCCAGAGGTTTGCTTCATTCTGTCCAGTTTGGAAAAAACTCCTGAAGTCTTCCTGCTACTCTTTTACTGTCACCAAAAAGCCTGAAAACTGGAAATGTAAGGTGTATAGATGGAACGTGGTTTCCATAATCCGTGCATTTCAGAACGCGCAGTGTGTTGTGCCTGTTAAATGAAATCTTCTTGTTCCCCTCTGTTCTCTTTGTCAGATTTTATGAGCTGGATGACCTGCTAGTTGAGCACACGCTCTCTCTCGCTCCCTCTCTCTGCTCTCTCTGGCTGTGTGTGAGCTAGCAGAGTCTGGTCCTCCTCAAGTCAGTGATCATTCTGTTCAATCCAGCTGTGCTGAGAGAGTGAGCGAGCGAGAGAGAGAGAGAGAGAGAGAGAGAGAGAGAGAGACAGAAGTGAGTCAGAGGTTTAGTGAAAGTTCCTCAGGTGTTCCCTCTTTCTTCTGCACCTGCATCTGCAACTACCAAGATGAATCAGGGAGCTTATGTAATGTGACAGGCGACACAAGTACACACACTCCACCTTCTTGAGGCCCAAAGAAAATGTGATTGATGGAAATAGCAGGCAAGATTAGGAAAACATTCAGACAAAGATATAAAACACAAACTTACCTTGAAAAAATAAATATTCTTCAGATGTTAAAAAATCATGACTGCTGGAAAAAAATGTCTATCCATCTATCTGTCTGTCCATCTATTCATCCATCCATCCATCCATCCATCCATCTAAACGTCTATCTATGGATCTATCCATCCATCTATATATATCTAAACGTCTAACTATCCCTCTATTTGTCCATCTATATCAATCAATAAACCTATCTTGTCAATCTATCCCTTTATCTGTTCAACTATTAGGGGTGTAACAGTTCTCAATAAAAAAAATCAAACATTGTTGTTGAAAATAACAATGCGTAAAACAGACACACAGATGTATGTTACTGTCGACGGATGCGCATTCTGGCTTCCCAATATGTTACAACAGCGATAATAATAAAAAAACGTGGACAAAAAAAAAATCTTTGTAAACTTTGTTCAAGTGTCATGGGCTATAGCCTATTGAACTCAGTTTACAAATGCTCTAATATATGACAAGCCATTTATGCTGTCATCACCCGAATGCAGAGGTGAGACCTGAACAGCACACGTTGCTATCTGTGTTTAAACCAAATTAATTTAAGCCTTGCCAATTTAAACATTCAAGCCCAAAAAGACGCAAAAGAAAACTTGCACAAGCTGTGTGAAGATTTATGTGTGCACTCATCTCAGCCGCACACAGTAAACCTCGTCTCAGACAGTGCGCAAATTAGGACTGTCACTTTACGCTCGAAAATTGATCGCATATTCGATCGGGACCAACCAATACAAGTTTTGAAAACGAAAATAGAGAATCGATTTTAACGGCCTTCTCGCTACAGGCTACAATCGCCCACGTAGGCGAAATTTGTTTGACATTTCTAATCGTAATAAACACAGCCACGTTGAAGCCTGCAGTAATGTTTTTAATTGATGTTATGGCAGTGCACTCTGCTTATTGAATATTGCACTCCTGTTTGTCATTGCGCACGAAACTTCACGCCAAGAAATCATCAGAAATATTGCTGACTGATGTCTCAAGCGCCCTCTTTACGTTCGTCCTAATGCCTGTTAGTTGTCCGTATATTTGGCGTCGAAAATGGATTTTATAATCGATTCAATTAACACTTATGTCTCAAAAATCGAACAAGATTTTTTCACAAAAGTGACAGCCCTAGCGCAAATATTAAGTTCTCTTTCAAGTCTTGCTCTTGAATGGACGAATTTACACAAAAATTGTCAACATGCCCGTCTTGGCGAGTATCCTAGCAAACTTTGTAGGTTATGTCTTAAAGGTCCCATGACATGGGGTTATTTTATTATTTTATAATGTGTCCTGGGTTGCCCTTATAATGTTAGTATGTTTTTTAGATCAAAAATAGTCATAATGTAGAAATAAAAGGCATTTTTCCTAGCCCAGTTTTAGCCTCTGATTTGAACGCTCTGTTTGAAGGGGCGTGTCTGTGTGAGACTTCAGTGTAACCGGCCACTGCTCTGATTGGCTGACATGCTTGCATATGAAATAGCTACGCATTACATGTGATACTCTCTCGAATACTTTTACTACAGTTATTATACGTTTTTACTATTACAGCTTTCGAGATTAACAAATCGTCAGAAGTTTTTAAAGTATTTAGATCTATTCCCATCACATAAAATGTTGCCGTGATGAGCATTGAGCAAGCAGATGACAGTCTGTTGTTGATCGCGTGAATGAAGATCTTATCTTTGCAACGCAGTTTCTGCCCTCTCTCTGCGTTCACCAATGCAAACACGATGATGTAAGAGCTTCGTTGTGCAGTGTAACGTCATTGATTTCATAACGAGTTTGGCAAGTGTCCAGATAAACTCGCGCTGTGTGGAAAGATTGTTCTTTGATCGCTTTCTGTATATAATTTATTCACAATTTAAATAAGATTATTTTCATCCTACTAAAAGAAACGATGTGAAGTTGATATTTTAGTCACTGGCTTGACTTACTGATGCATAAACAGTATTGAACGATTTTGAGAGAAAGATTACCTGTCTGAACTTGAACAATTACACATCAGAAATTGTTGCTTGGTAGCTCGATCGATTTATTTTCAGACGTTCATTGAGGCCAGCTCTGTATTGACCCAAGTTCAGGAAACAGTCGTCGGTGAAATGTTTGCCTCAGACATGCAAAACTTTGGGGAGTTGTGTCAGCGCATTTCCAGAGAAAATTTAATGAATCCACTGGTTCTTCTGGGGCTTGGATGAAGGAACTAAAAAAAGGCTTCGGTGTTCATTTGTACATCCAATTATTGAGCAATTATTATGCTTCGCTTGCTCAAAAGCCACGCGTTCCTACTTTCTAGCTCATTTTCTCATGGATGGGAAATATTCTCTGGGCGGGCAAAGCAGAGAAAGGGGAGGTAACATTTCTCCTTATGACGTCATAAGGAGGAGATTCAAGATCAGGCCGATTGAGCTTCCATTTTCTCAAAGGTAGAGAAATTAGCAAAAACTCGATTTACACTGATTGAAATTTCTAGAAACTTGGGGACCATATACAGGCTAGGGGAACTCATATTAATGTTAAAAAACCTCAGAAAGTAAAAATTTCATGTCATGGGACCTTTAAAGCTACAGTATGTAAGATTTTAAGCCACAAGAGGGCGCTGTTTACAACAATAACAAAGGCGAATCTTGATGACGCTATGAAGGAGAGTGGAACGATGGGAGATGTCGTTTTCAACATCCAGAGACGTATGGAATTAATGAATCATGATCACGGATGAGGTAATTTATTAGTTTTTGTATTACCTGTACGTCTGAACGTGAAATTTTATGTCATGATAATGAATTAACTACAAGGAACGCGAAATGTTATGCTATATTATCCTGTTACAGCTATTTGTCAAATGATTTGTTAGGTTAATGCTGTGTAGTTTTAGGATGTTTATAGTTATTGAAGTGTTGTTTTACGTGTTGAAACTTAAAATTAAAATTAAAAATTAAATTTGAACGGACATTTGCAAGTAATGGCTTAATATTTTTTAACAACAGATATCCGATTGTATTTAATTGCACTGCCATAATCTCGGTCACGGACTGGCCGGCCAATGTGCGCCGGCCCACCTGGTACACAAATATATTAAAATAATGACGGAAATCATAATAGGCTATTACATGCGTGGGTGCGCCCGAATTTTTTTAATAATTTATAATGTTGATATATCGCATCACGATAGTGTCGTGGGCAAGTGTGCCATCATATAACGTGGGAGACCCGAGTTCGTGTCCCAGCTAGAGGAACTTTACTGATTTTGTCCCCCTTCTCTCTCTCTCACTTCACTTTTTGTCTCCATCTCGAAAACACCACACCGATATTTATCCTTGTTTTATTCCTCCGTTTGTCACAAATTCTGCGTGTATCCCCATATGGATTCCGTGCATTTTGTCTTAAAGTGACAGTAGCCTAATATTCCTGCTGTCTGTTTTTAATGTTAATCAAACAACAAAAGACAAGGAAATCACTCACTGCTCTTGACTCAATATTAACTTTAATAATGATTCCTCTCTATTTCATTTTTACAGTGAAGATTATATGCAATGTTATTTTACATTTGGTAACTTTACCAAACAAATTTTTTTTAATTATTTTTTATTATTTTTATTTTCTTTTTTTTATCTTTGCTCTATTGTGTTTATTAATGATGTTCCTTGTATTTAGATTATTTGTTCTTATTTTCTTTAATTTTCTATTTGACAGTAGTTATTTTTCTCTGAACATAACACATATCGAACTATACGGAAACCGTGACCCTAAAACCGTGATACAAACCGATCCGTGAGTAATTTGAACCATTACATCCTTAATATCTATCCCTCTATCCGTCCATCCTTCCATTCATCATCCATCCAACTAAATCTAACCCTCTATCTATCTGTCTATCCATCCATCCATCATTCCATACATCTATATCTTAATGTCATATCCCTCTATATCTGTCCATATATCCATCCATCTATCCATCCATCCATCCCAGTCTGTCGGTCTGTCTATCTATCTATCCTTTTATATAAATGTCTATCTGTCCCTCTCCCTATTAATTTATCCATCTATCCATCTTCTCTCACACAAACATGCATTAGTTGTGCTATATATTTCAAGCTTTCTCTCTTTCTTTCTCTCTCTCTTTCTCCTCTCAGACTTCCATTTACATTTGAACTGTCTCATTACCCCCAGCACTTTGCCGCTTATCTTCTTTTTGTAGTACATCTAACCTGGCAGTCATGTCTTGTAGAATAAATGTTTACATGTGAATGTGTGAGTACGGCGTGTGGTGTGAAATGAAAAGTGTTGACCACAGACATGAGACTCTAGTAAAAAATGAACCTGTCAGATGTGGACTATCAATAGCTCATTACCAATAAGATCTCACCCTCTAATGAGCACTACTTATGGATTTACACATTAAATGTTTACAGAAGAGACACACACACACACACATACACACACACACACACACCCGTAAACTGGTTCTTTTGCAAACAAGGGGAAGATTGAAATGACGTTGAATTATTCTCTATGAAGACGTATATTACACATTGCATGCATGCAAAAATAAATAAACAAATCGATCAGATTTATAGAATCATTCAGACATGGAGGAAGAAAACTACTAATATACTAGCTTTGTTGAAATATTTTGCTCTAAAGCACTTATAAGGGTCTATCGTGGTCATTCATCCATGATGACTCTTTACAGGTTCAGTCCTGTACTTCAACGTTTAAATGATGGGAATATTTGCGAATAATAATCTCAGTGCAATGACAGAATGCCTTCGGTCTTTATTCTGCTCGGTTCATTAGCAGCACAAATGAAAGTTGCTGAGGTGAAGTAATGAATAAGTTATGCAAATATTAACATCACATTTTCAGCTGCATGCTTTTCTTGCCTCATTTCTCAGCTATAACTGTATTTCGGTTAGCATTTACAGTGATGCTGTACCATGATTATTACAGTAAATGGCAGCTGTATTTCTGATTTAAGGAATTATACTTTTTTGTCAGTGATGGCAATGATATACTAAACACATTAATTGAATGTTGTCTTTGTGTTGCTTCTTACACAATGTAAATGGACACCATCCATACATGAGTCTTTTGAAGTTCCAGTTAAATGCTCATAATGGTAATACAGTCATATGAAGCATGAGCTGTTGGACTGCAGACCCTCAAAACAACTCCAGGTCACTGGACAGGACATCAGCACTAGCCCTCCAGCTCTGCTTTCTACTCAGATATCAACAAACTCGCTGCCACTCACAGCCAGTTGTTGCCATGGAAAGGCTTTGTCGCCAACAATGCATTCAATAGGGAATGAGATAACCAAACGATAATCACATTGTTGCCTCTTTTTTGACCTATCACAGGCTCATAACCATGGAGATGCTCAGTGCTCGAGCAGATAAGAACAAAGACTGCAAAGGGCAATAGACATCTTCAGAAATAGAAGAACAAAAAGAATGGAATACAGACACACAGCAGATTATCGCTGAAGTGAAAGCACTTCAAAAAATGAAAGTGTACAAATTGTATAGAAGTTTACGTTTACTGTAAAGCAAACATACACAAAGTAAAATTAAATTAAAACAAAGTAAAAAATGTACTTAAAATGTAAAATTGCTATACAATCAAAGGCATATGTCTAAAAATTCCAAATGTAAAGTTGATATCACAAAAATGTAAGTTCCTATGGAATTTTGTTTAGGCATAATAAAAAAACACCCACATTATCTTGATTTTTTTTTTTGGGATGCGTTCTCCTGTAACAAATGAATCTCACTCCTACCAAAACAGTCGCTAAATATCTCAGACCTTTCCGATTATATGAGTAAAGTCAAGATTAGAAAAAGTTTTGATTATAAAATAGTTCAAATAAAATTATAATATGAAACATGACTGCCCACTAGGAGGAGCAGCTTGCTAAAAGGATTTAAAGTACTGTTTCCATGCTAACGCAATGTCCGAACTGAAAGCGGTTTTCACAGGACGCATTCTGAGTGTTTAAGCTTTCGAATGATGAAGTGCTTTAAGCTTTTTCGAGTGCCAAGCAGTTAAGGGGTTAACATATAAATAAATGTTTCATGCTCTATATGGGATCAGCCTGGCCACTTTGAGGGTTGTATAAAAATGATTTAGAAATGATGTATGACTAAAGCTTAAAATAATCCTTTGTTGCCCTTGGCTCTGATAGCGCTGCAGTGCACTCTACTTTCCAAAAACAGAATCAAATTTGAATAATGATTCAAAATGCATTCTAAAGGCATCTTCTAAATCTGTGCATACCGGTAGTCATTTTCCGGTGATTTGTTTGCTCTATTAATAGCAGACTGAAAACAAAAATGGTTAAACTCAGGTCTAATCAAACACGACCAGATTATCAAGGTCTTTGGAGTTTGGTGCAGTCACTCAAGGAATTGAGTATGCAATTACTTCAGAGTTCACAGCAGCAAATAAAATTAATTATAATAAAATGATTACCATTTACAATTTGTGTTAGAATTTATTATTACAAATACCGGTAATCACAAATGTTTCATTTCAGGTTACATCTAATAGTTCTCTAATGGTGTGTAGAAAAAAAATGCAGCATCAATGTGGAAAGTAAACTAAATATGGATTTGTAATTATTTGTGATATTAGTCATTCTATTTCTCTTTCAGTCATCAGGCATGTATGTGTAGAAAAGGAAATTTTGGAAAATCATCTGAAATTGCTGAACTAAATCAGACAGTCTCCTAGTTTGCAGCTCAGCTGACATCAAAAGTTTCTTCTTTTTAATTGTTGGTCCAAAAATATAAATAACAGTCACCACAATGGACATTACGTTACCAGTTTGGCTTTTACATAATGCTCATTTTCTCTGTTTCCGCTCATTTCCCATCATCATCATCATCTGCGAGTGTTTTTATGCTTGTGGATAAATATAAGCACTCAGTCTCAGTCAACACCTCTTGTTGCAGCAATCTGTTACTTTCCAGCCTGTGATTCATCTGCTGAAGACTGAAATATTCTTCATCTTCTAGAATTCACTACTAAGATGTCCAAAAAAAAAGTACATGCTCACAGCAATGTCATTTACTCTGTCATTAACTTTAATTAAGTTCAAAAGCGTATGTGAGAAAAGTGTCAAAATCAGTTGTGACATCCAACTTCAATGCTTCTCAGTTAATTAATACTTAATGTTACTGAAAGCATAACGGAGATAATTGTCAGATTACTCACTGACATCCCCAACAGATTTCTTTTTTTTTCTGTCAGGCATCATCTTTTGTGTTGTTTGTCACATCATGTTGGTTTTTGTTCTTTGTCTGAATATTACAGCATTCAAACTGCAAGTGAAAAAGAAAACCTATAGGAAAAGAGAGTCAGGATGTAATGTCCACATTTAGTATGCCAAGGATTAGCTTATTAATGTTAAAATGGGATGAACTAAAACTCAAAGATGCACTGACTGTCTCATTTTAGTAAATAAATAAATAAAATAAAATAAAATATTAGATAATGTGGATAATACCACTCAATTTGTATTTTAAGATTTGAGAGGGGGGAAAAAACACCAAGGATGGTATAAAACAGATTTTGAGACAGGAACAAAAAAAACCCCCGAAAATTAAAGGGTTAGTTCAACCTTCAAAAAGTTCATAAATGGATCATAAAACTAATCCAAATGAATTGAGCGGTTTAATCCAAATTTTCTGAAGAGACAAGATCGCTTTATATGATCAAATTGAACATATAAACACTGATGAGTGAACACAAACAGAAGCTCAAGCGTAACTGCTTGATGCGCGAGAACAAACCTCATTGGTTCTTGTGGAAGCTCAAACGTGCTGTGTAACACACGAGAATGAACCTCATTGGTTCTTGTGGAAGCTCAAACGTGCTGTGTAACACACGAGAATGAACCTCATTGGTTCTTGTGGAAGCTCAAACGTGCTGTGTAACACACGAGAATGAACCTCGTTCTTGTGGAAGCTCAAACGTGCTGTGTAACACAGGAGAATGAACCTCGTTGGTTCTCACATCATAACTGATTATGAATAACCGGTTAATGAATGTTTATTTCTGAAAAAAAAGCCTAAATTAAATCAGTTCATCATACAAAAGCAATTAAGAAAATTTCGAATAAAACCGCTTAATTCATATATAATTCATAGATTAGTTTCTTTATGAACTTTTTTGAAGCAAATTGATAAGTGTATAGACTGTCAATGGAGGGACGGAAATCTCTCAGATTTCATTAAAAATATTTTCATTTGTGTTCCGAAGATGAAAGAATGTCTTACGGGTTTGGAACTACATTAGGGTGAGTAAATGATAACAGAATTTTCATTTTGGGGTGAACTAACCCTTTAAATCTGCACATAAAATGGTTTTCTCGTCCTCTGTTTTAGGAGAGTGATAGCAAAACCAAACTGAATTTAAAAATATATATATTAAGTATTTTAACAATTACTTCCTTTTTAATTTCGAAAAGATATCACAAATGGTCTTGACTACAGTGTTAAAAGCAGGAACCAAATAACTCAAATAATTATTTTGCAATATTCCTGTTACATCACAAATTTAATTGCTTCGTCTATGAGAAGCAGACAGTGCGATTAAAATTTCCAGTCACAACTGCTGATCTAAGATTTTGATCTGTGCCAACATATCCACAGTGAGTGTTTGGTGCCTGTCTGTTGTCTATTCTGCTTCCCTACTTGTAACTTTATCACAAGATGCCAATCAAACATTTTTTTGCCATGTAATTTGTAATGAACTAACTCATAGCTGAAGATCTTGGCCAGTTTGCAAACCCCTTCTGTGTTCACACCATCCCAGCTGGTACTCATTTCACTGCTGACAGTCAATAAACCTCAGCAAATGCCAAATAAATAAGAGTCTATTGTCATAAAATAGAGCAGTCAGAAAATCAGAAGTGGACATCTGGAGGAATGGAAAGTCCCCAGACATTTCTGCAAGTATAAACAAGCCATCCAGCGTACACTGCTTCAAAACCAAATATCAAAACCAAACTGCTTTAAAACCAAGTGTAATTGTTACAGTGTAACTATATATATTACAGTGTAACTATATATTTATTACAGTGTAATTATATGTTTATCACAGTGTAATTATACATTTGTTAAAGTGTAATTATACATTTATTAGTGTATTAAGGGTAATTATTAGGGATGCGCCGGATCGGGTATCAGTCAGAAGAGGCCGAACCAAATCCGATATTGTGCGCATACTATTGTTATTAAGCCCCACAAAAGGCACAGTGTAATTATACATTGGTTACAGTGTAATTATATGTTTGATACAGTGTAATTAGGGATGTCCCGATACCACTTTTTCACTTCCGATACCGAAGCTTTGGCTATTTGCCAATACCTTTATCAATCCGATATTTTTATTTTATTATTATATTTCCAGCGTCCAAGTTTGTGGATTTTTTTATTAAGCCTTTTGTTAGGACTCTACCTTCTTTCATTAAGGATACTGTGGATGTTTCAAACAGTTTGTCGAATTTAGGCAATGTTGGGTCCCATTATTTAATTACTATGGATGTTGAGTCTTTATATACCAACATTGACCACGAGGAAGGTCTATATGCCTTGAAACACTATTTCTGATAGAAATGATAAAATACCTCCTTCTCATTTCATTGTACAACTCACTGAATTCATTATACATAACAATGTTTTTATATTTATTGACAAGCTGTACAAACAGAAGATTGGTGTACCAATGGGTTGTTGTTTCTCACCTAATTACACTTGTCTTTTTTTGGGATTATGGGAGAAGCTGCATGTCCTCAACTCGGTTAATCCGTGGCGTTTTATCATTGTATTACATGGTATGGTCGTTATATTGTTGATTTATTATTTATTTTTAATGGTACTGACACTCAGGTTCAGGTACCAATACCTTAATTCCATTAATAGGAATATTAAGTTATCTTTAGAATACTCCAAAACCAGTATCGATTTCTTAGACCTGACTATCTCTATCGATCCAGAAGGAAAGTTACACACCACGCTTTTCAGAAAAAAGACCTCCAGAAACACCATTCTTAGGGCTGACTCTTTTCATCCTCCACATCTCATTGATAATGTACCTTTTGGCCAATTCCAGCAGTTACGTTGCATATGTGACGCGAATGTGGATTTTGAAAAACAGGCAGATATAATGTCAGAACGGTTTATTAAAAGAGCCTACAAACCAGAGATCGTTGCTCATGCACGTTCCAAAGCTCAATCCCTGGATCGCTTTGAGACCTTGATCAAGAAGGGACGTAAGACAGATACTCAATCCCGCCCCTCTTTTGTCACACAATATAGTAGTGAGGCTAGACAGATAAGACGGATAATTCAGAATAACTGGGCAATTATTAGTTCAGATTCTGCTCTCTAATCTAGCGTTGATGCCGATGCCGATGACGTGGATCGTATCAGGACATCCCTAAGTGTAATTATACAATTTTACAGTGCTATTATACATTTATTACAGTGTATAAAGATCAATTATATGTGTTACAGTGGAACATATTTGTTACAGTTTATTAAGTATAATTATACATTTGTTACAGTGTAATTATAAATGTATTACAGTGTAATTATATAAACCGATATATTGGCCGATAAATCTAAATTGAAATTTATATACTTTGATAGCCTGTATATATAAACAAAAGGCTAACCATTAAAAGCCATGTCCCAAACACTTCAACATAAATTAAACATATACAATACAGTAGCCTAGTTTGAACCAGTGTAAGATTCCTTAACTTTTCAAATAAATTTTACACTTGATTGGCCAACTGTCTTTATTAAGAAATGGTAACACTTTATAATAAGGTTTAATTTTGTTAGAATTAGTTAACATGAACCAACAATTAATGAACAATAAAGACATTTTTAAGATCAAAAGTTGTCTCTGTTAACCCTCTGGGGTCTGAGGTGTTTTCTGGGTCCTGGAGGTGTTCTGACATGCTCTGGCATGCGCTTATTTCTGTTACTTGTGACATTTTCATGGCTAAAGTCTTATTACACTGTATTCAGCACAAACTCTGCTATAATAGGCTAGTATATCAGCAGCATGTATGTAAAAGTTTGTAGTTTTGAGATAATGATGTTTATGCGTGGTTTGTGAAAAAAAAAAAAAAATTGTCACTGAAATAAGGTCATAATACCATACTGATTATTTCTTCACAAGACTTTGTATTGAAAATTGTATCATGTAGCATAGAATATTTGCTTCAAAACTATGTGAAAATCATCCTGCATACTCATTCAGATAAGACAATTTATTGATTTAAAATTTGTAAGTCATGTTTTGTGTAAGAAAGCTGTATGCGAGGAGGCGTTAACAATCCATGCATATTAAGTGTTTCACACCTGAGAAAGACAAAGACCCTCCCATAATGGCCCTATTAGGAGCTCTCAGGCACTATCATTATGAGGCACAAAGAATGACTGCATTTAAAAAAGAATGGCTTTTTGGGATTTATTTAAAACACAACATAATCCAAAGATACACAAAAGAGGACAAAAAAGCACATTATTGAACACACTGATCACACCATTGTGCCATTCCTGAAACATAGGTGTCATACATACCTGTCATTTCCATGTTGTTTGATTTTTCATTTTACCATGTAGGCCTATATATACAGAGAATCATGTGAATAATTAAGTCAGCAGGACTCCATCAGTGGTCTCTCATCTGGTCCCTGTAAAAAAAAAAAAAAAAAAAAAAAAAAAAAACTGTGAACATGGTGATATCAAGATAAACTATAGGGCTGCACGATTGTGGGAATCCATTTTTAGATTTTTAAAATTGGGTAAAAATTGCAATTTAAAAAAAAAATAGCTTATGTAATGAACACTTTGTTGTGTCTTGTAGGCATATACGTGCAGTGCTGCATACAATAATAATAACAAGCCTATAGCAGCTAGGCAGCCTATAAATCGGTAAACACTTCAGTAACACTACACTAGAGTAAAAATATAATTGATTATCATATGTTACTTCAAATGTTTACAATTGTTATGACATTATGAAATGAGATTGGAGTAAAAACATGCGTTTTACTTTTCAAACAGACAGAGCGACTGACTGACTCAAACAGACAGCGCGTGCAAGAGAACATTTACTTGAAGCGATGGAGCCGATGAATGTGAAGTTTATGCAACAATAACACTAACTAATATAATTCTGAATTATTTCTTACCTTAAAATCTTTGTCTTTAAATCGCGTTCTTCTTCTTCGGATGTAAATCCAATAAGCTCGCGCGGGTCTTCCAAACTCGGCAAACAGCAGAGGACTGATGAGGTTAGGTGCATTGTTTTTTAGGTAATGAGCGCGATTTGCATGTTTATATTTTTGCGCGTTTGGGTGTGGTCACATAAAAAATAATGAGCAAGGGTTTGAGAAACTGGATATCTTGTTGGTTGTATACAAATGACTTAAACAGAGAATATTTGTTTTCTTTTTGAATCAGGTCATTTAAAACTACACACTTAAATGTTTATAAAGATATAGAGCTCATAAATGTGTGACAAGTATTCGCTGAGTTTTGTTTAGAGACGTGCTCAAGAAAAAAAAGTTCACGAGACGGAGAGGCAGAAAGCACACCTTGTTTTTTTTTTTTTTTTTACAAAAGCACAACGTTTTGTTTTGATTGTAAGTGGACACATACAAAAGTAGACATCTCACAGATTCTTTTTTCATATTTCTTAAGTCTGTATGACCATACATGACGGAGTATTTTAAGTCTATGTTGCTGCTATGTAAAAAAAAAACAGCAAAACGCGGGCCCAGAGGGTTAACATTAGTTAATGCACTGTGAACTAACATGATCACAAATATTTTATTAACTAAAATTAAGCATGACTTTTAAAATAACCCCATTGATTTGCCTGTCAATCAGCTGTGGCGTCACATGCAGTATATACAAACACCTCCAAACACATACACATGCAGCTGTAAATACCCCAACTAATTCAATGCATTCTACAAAAGGCACATTTTTCTTTCATTTTCATATTCATATTCAAGCATGTGGTGAGTTATAACTTTCCTCAAATGCATTTTTCTTCTTTGTTCTTTGACTGCCTGTGGTTAATTCTTCAAGCCTATGCTCATAGCCTGTTGTTGAGTGAAACTGCCAGAAACCGTGTGCTCATTGATCTGAAACCTCTGGGTCTTGGCAGCAGGTCGTTGAGCTCTCCTCTGAAGCCTTTCTGCCCTATGAGTGAGTCATGTTCCCCGCACAAAAACAGACAGGAGCGTGGGGACACGACATGCTAAAACACTAACTCAACCCCCTTGCCTCCCTCTCCCTCTCTTCATTGAGCTCCTTCACCTGCAGAGCTCCACATCACAAAATGATCTTCTGCTGGTCCCCAGAAAAATGCAGCTTTTTTTGTTCTTTTTTCCCTTTCTCATCTAAGTAAGGCAAGAAAAAAGCAAGACCAAGAGCAGAGAAATCATTTGTTGCTGCACAATAGATGCACGTTTTATTAATCAAATGAAATAAAATATAAAAAAAATGTAAACTTATTTTATTTCAGCTAGTAGCCAAGGCAACATTACATTTTTCATTTTTATTTAGCTTAACTTGATGTACTAAAATGACTAAGGCCTTGTCCACACGAACACGGGTATTTTTATAACCGTGATTTTCGTCCACACGGAAACGCAGTATCAGGTCACTGAAACCGAACATTTTTGAAAACCCCTGCCAGGGTGAGGATTTTCAGAAACGCCGGTTGCAGTGTTGTCGTGTAGACCGTAAAACCGGAGTTTTTGCCTTGCGACGTCAGAGTGTGCGCCGTTATCCGCTGTGTTTGACGTCAGATTGTGCGCCGCTGGCGGCTTCTGATTGGCCAACGTGGCTTTACGGTTAGGGTTATATCGCCGCCTGCTGGTGTGGAATGCTCTTGACAGCGCTTGATAGCGTGTTTTTGCGTTTTCATGTAGATGGAGATTTTTTTTAAACGCAGGAGGAAAAACTCCGGTTATAAAAATACCCGTGTCCATGTGGACATGGCCTAAAACTGGAAGAAAAAATGTGTTAATTTTAACTAAAATAAAAATTACAAATATAAAATTCTAATAGTATAATAAAATATAATAGTATCTAAAAATGATCTTAAAATAACAGTAGAAAGCAACTTCCAAAATATCGTAATCTTTCATTTTAAAGTGTTTTAATTATATATATATATAAGCACACAGCTGAAGCAGTGGCTTGGAATTCCACGTTGTTTAAGTTCCGTTGGACTTTATGGACATGGCAAGTTGGAATTACCAATCACAGGGCTTGTAGAAGAGTTCAAATGCACCAAAACAAGGCTCGTCATGACCCTAACTGAATCCGAGGATGCAGTCATTCGAACTGCGGCCCTACGGGTAGTAGCGGGAAGGAAGTGGATCCCGTCAGAAGCTGTACAGAGAGCAAAGTCTGCGCTTCATTTCAGAGATGTGGTTAGACAAGTACAGCATGGGAGGGCAGGGTTCGGACTCATCCCAAAAACTCCTCTGTGGCATAAAGCAACATCAGTGCAGAAGAGACAGCTAGTGGTAGAAGAACTCGGGGGACAGGAGGAGGGAGAGCGACATGCCAAAGCCGTCTCAATGGCCAAGCAAGGGAGATGGACCAACTGGGAGGGTCTAGAGAAGAAAAAGCTTAGCTGGCGTGACATCTGGCAAATGGAGGGAGCGCGGCTGAGTTTTGTCATCAGAGCCACATACGACCTGCTACCCTCCCCCCAAAATCTGAAAGAGTGGTATGGAGAAGATCCCGCCTGTTCCCTGTGTCAAGTACCTGCATCCCTAAGGCACATTCTATCAGGGTGTACTACAAGTCTCACCCAAGGGCGATATACTTGGAGGCATAACCAAGTACTCAGAGAGCTGGCATCAATACTGGAACAGAAGAGAACCACCACAAACAATCTCCCACAAACATCGGTAGGACAGGTCAACTTCACAAATTTTGACCAGCTGGCCAACATCAAGAGCCTAGTACAACACCTAAGAATGCAAGCATCGTGCAGTCAGCGCGGGATGGGAAATTGGAAGTGGACCTTGATAAGAAGCTTGTGTTTCCCCCAGAAATAGTGACTACAACACTCCGGCCAGACATGGTCCTGTGGTTTCCAACAACAAAGCTAGCATATGTTGTGGAGTTAACAGTACCATGGGAAGATGGGGTTGAAGTAGCTTATGAAAGGAAAAAGAACAAATATTCCGACCTGGCAGCTGAAGCATCCCAGAACGGCTGGAAGACTAGCATCTTCCTAGTAGAGGTCGGATGCAGGGGATTTGTTGCCACATCTACCACCAGTTTGTTGAGGAAAATAGGAGTGAAGGGTCGCTCTCTCCAACAGGCCATCAAGTCATTGTCAAGTGCTGCCGAAAAAAGCAGTAATTGGCTCTGGATCAAACGTAAGGACCCCAGCTGGGCAGCAAGGTAGAGACAGAGAGTATGCGGTCCGGCTTAGGCCCGACTCAGGGAGAAGGACGCCCCTGCCATGCAGAGCCCATCAGGGATAAGGAGGATATGGCATAAAGGGGGGTGTACCTGGGACGAAACGTTGATGAAGCAGGGTGCCCACCTGATGACCCCAATGACATACCTTACCCTCCTTTTCACCACTCCACACCGACTGCTACTGTCAAGAGTTTCCTACTAAAGGGATTGAAACATCTAGTTCACTTTCGATGTTAAAACCCCAACACACCTAGTAGTAATTATAATATTATCTATGTTTTAAAGGGGACCTATTATGCCTCTTTTCACAAGATGTAAAATAAGTATCTGATGTCCCCAGTGTTTATGTGAAGTTCTATCTCAAAATACCCAACAGATCATTTTTACAGCATGTTTAAATTGTCACTTTTTGGGGCTGTTCATTTCGACCCGGAGTCGGAGAATAAAGGCAACAGAGTCAGAGAGAGAATATATGCTGTATGGAGATGGAACAGGTATATTTAGTTTAATTACGGTTATAAGGTATTTTTGTCATCTGCTTGTATCCACTATTGATACAAGCCAAGCTGTATGAAGATGAAGCGTCAGGTTTACTCCAGAAAATAAGCTAAGAGCTGAGTAAACAGTATAAGAAGTGCGTAAGAGTTGAGGGAGCATTTTTGTTTGAAAACAAAATTAATTCACCTCGTTCTTAGGGTTTCTGCAGGTTACAGTAAGTCAAATTTAAGACCTTTTTAAGACATTTTAAGACCATAAAGATTAAAATTTAAGAGCTACACAACGCATTACCAAAAAATATTTAAAAAAAAAGAGAAATTCTGAAAAAAATATTTTATTTCAATGAATTCAGTCACTGAAAAAGCATTAATTTAATGTACAGATAAAGCAATCACATTAGTACCTTCCACACCCAACAACGTGCCAAATGCCCAAAACCTTAGGCCCAAAATGAAAATAGGCTAAAACAAACATTCAAAACGTACTAATACTACACAATGAAATCAATTCACCAAGTTTTATGTCGAAAACCAAATAACAAATAAAATTAGCATCAATATGCACTTTTTGTTTACATACACATTAAATAATAACAGATTTTAAAAGTGTGTCTTGTAACATGTTATCTACTTACATGTACAATTTCAAATAAAGTTTTGACAAAACTGGTTTTATAAAAAGATAAACCTAAAATATTTCAGCCTTTAAATAATTTTTTATAAAAAGAATGAGTCAAAAAATATAAATTACTGACATTTACAATGCACATTAGCTTATCTTTTATTATTAATAGTAAAATTTGGTCATATTTTCCCATGGCGTCTGTCGTTGCTATGCAACCATGAACTGCGCTCTTCACAACGACAAAGAAGTTTTAGTAGATAATGGATTTCCACCTCAGATAAACGCTTGCTGTAGCTCTGCTACAAGATTTATTAATGGAGAAGAGAAAAACACCCGTAGTGTTTGGGTGCACCCCCATCCTTCATGTTGACTGAGCTTTCAATAGCCGCGTTTCCACTGTCGGACCAAAAGCGCGTGTGCTGCTAGTGCGTGCCATGGCCAGTCGCATTTCCACTATTACTTCGGGGCTTGATCGAGCTTCAATTAAGAGCACGCTAGCCGCACGCCTACATTTGAACGAACTTGAGCGCGCAAAAAATGTGATATGTGAACGAACCCATGGCGAGCTACCTCCAATCAGGCCACGAGCTACTGGTAGTTTGCGATTGCGTGTTGGAGACCCCTGTAGAGCTCTGTGTTGTAGGCTACGACTCGGCAGCAATGGCGGATTTGTACAACTCGCTGTGAACTCGATCAGGGCGGTTCTATGTTAAAACGGCAGTGTCTGTCAAAATTCGTGGGCGGGGCCTGTGGCTATTGTGAGGTCACACCACCAGCCTCATGGCTGAAAACAGGTCGATGGGAGACACTGCTTATGATTTATGGGGATTTAAAAAAAGAAGGAGTGGATTTTTATCACTATAGGGTGCACACACTGCCAACACACATTTATGTCCAAACACCATGCAAAAGTGAATTTTGCATAATAGGTCCCCTTTAAACTCAAATTACACAAATAATACAGAAACATTTACACTTGTATAGCTCCTTTTCAGCCGGGTACGATTTACAATTTACGTCTGTTGCTTGTCAGAATGTACGATCATGATCCCCGCTGTAAGCCATGTCACACTCTGGGATCTCAGTAGTCATTATAATGTCAGACTGTTCGGCAGTCAAGCTCCATTCAAAACAGACGAACGCAAGAAGATTCATCCGGAGTTTTACATCATCAGTCTGTGGCACGTTCAGTGACTGTGAGCTGCACTTTGATAGAAATGGGCTAGCAAACAAAAAGAATAACTAACTTTCATTTTGAACATGGCTTTCTTGAAAAGAAAAAAAACAAAAAAAACAAAGATGCGTTTGTTGTTGTCTAATTGCATCATCAGGTTCTGCGTTCCTATTGGTTTTTGATTTGACAGTTGTCATCGGAGAAGTCACACTGCAGGACTGTGCCTCAAAACTTCTGACACTGCCAGAATTTCGTCAGAGGTCAAATTTGATCAAAATGGTCATGAATCTGTAGGTGAACATGCCAAGCTAGTGATAAAAGACTTCAAATTTTAGGCCCAGGATCAGAGAAATCTTTTGGGATTCTAAAAATGTGTCTCAGACTGCCAAAATTATACAGTGTGAACCCGGCTTTATTCAACACAACAGCTAATGCACTACCCCCAGGTCAAAAAATGGAGAAAATACAAAACAGAAAAATGGTGAGTCACCCAATGAAACGTGTTATGCAATAAAGTCCTTCAGCACTAAGTCTCAAGACCGGAATATCACAGAGGACAGCAGTACACATCTGTAAATTTTTATGACATGTGAGAATTGAAAACAAAAAATCGATTTATTGTAGTTTATACCTATTGATTCGGTGAGCTCTGTTTTGACTTGAGCATTGCGGTGAGTTCTCTTTGAAATATTCTCCAGCTAAGCAAAAACCCTCCTTTAAAAGCAAACTACTCCTGAGGGTGAGACACTGTGACCCAGGAGGGCGATAAACACATCCATCAAATAAAGTCACCTAAATGACCCCAGATCCACAACCTGTTGACGTGTGCCTGTTCTCATGCAGAAGACAAAACAATACTGTCACTGCATAATTTAAAGTACGATATCATGGACATAAATGGGTTTAAGTTGGTGTTAAAATTAAAGTAATGCTTTCTGAGGGAGTTAATAAACAGAAAATAACAATAAAAATAGACCTAGGGAGCTGATATTAAAGAGATTTATATATCCCATGTGAATCTCTCGTTACTAAACATGCACATTAACCTACCAAATGCAAATGGAGAGCCAGACCTCATCAGACAAGGTCAGCAATGACTAACCACTGACGGTAATGAGTCCTCATCGGATATTCTCCAAGAGGATTGCTGAGGAAAGACTCTGACAAGCACTTTTGGCTTCACATGAATTTCTACGGTTAAAGTCGCTTTCATGAATTATTCATTTTATTTGACGGTTGACTGCAGCAAACAGAAGATGCTTAGAAGTGTGTCAATCTATAAGAAGGTCTCCTGAGGCAGTGCAGGAATACTCAAATCATTGTTGCTTTCACGCCACTCTGAATTTATCCTTTATGAAACATGATGTTTTCCTGCAGGGATGAATATAACTTGAGTCCTGTATGTGTTAGTACACGTCACTATGAACATGCTCTCCTTATATAATAGCTCGGCTCAACTGAAGGTAATCTCTGTTTTGGTGAAAAAATGTGATTGAAAAAAAGGTGATGAATGCCAGGCTTAGGTTAAATATGAGCAAGAGATTTCCTCATCCAACTAAACTCATCCCAGCCTCTTTGAATACGCATTTGAAAGATGCTTAGCTATTAAAATGCAGGAGAAAAGGCTAACTTATGTTGCAGTCCACTCATGTCACTTTGGATAAAAGGGTTTCTAAATCAATACATGTAAACGGCCATCATTACTCAACCGCGCTTAATTCGGTTTGGAGCCCTTTCTGCGAATTATTGAAATAATGTAAGTGATTGCTATTTAGCTGTGCACACGATTTGTTTACAACAATGAGAAATGTCTGCAAGCACAAACTATTCATGTGCTGAGTCATTGCAGTTAAAACTCCTTATTTCGGAAAGGGTATCTGTAATTTTATCCTTGATTACTGTGCATTCAATTGGTGACTAATGCACTAACAATCTGACAACAGTAATGGACAAGTACATTGTTAGTGAGCCATTTACATGATTTCCTGACCTGTGTATTTGACAGCAAAGTAACAGCATGCTGCTATTATTATTCTTTGTATCTTTTCATTTTATATAAAGCTTTTTTCAGTACACTAATCACAGGGGCACACAATATCTCAGGGCTAAGCAAGGTTTAGATTTTTTTTCTACAGAACAAAGCACTAACTCTCCTGTCCACAACCAATAAGCTACAACACCTCCAAGAGTTAACACAACAGCGGTGGTCCTGACTGCAGCTCTTAAAAGAACCCCAAAAATAACATTCTGTCATCATTTTACCCTTATGTCATTCCAAACCTGAATGACCTTCCTTCTTCTGTGAATAGAAAAGGTGATATTCTGAAAAATGTTCACGCTGCTCTCTTCCACACAATGAAAGTGGACGTGAAAAAGCCTCATTAAAAGTAGTCCACATGACTTTAGTGCTATATTACAAGACTGGTCATAAATAGCCATGCTTTTGTGCTCCACAGAAGAAAGAAACCCATACAAGTTCAGAAATAGATGAGGGTGAGAACATTTACATTTTTGGGTGAACTATTAATTTACAACAGCACACACCCAGAGCAGTTGGCAGCCTTTTTTTCTTCTTCTTTTTTTTTTGCTGCGGTGCCCGGGGAGCGATTGCGTGTTAGGTGCCTTGCTCAAGGCCATCTCAGTTGTGAGTAATGAGAGTGGAAGAGAGCGCTGTTCATTCACTCCCCCCACCTACATTTCCCGCCGGTACTGAGACCAAAACTTCTGACCTTCGGGTTTGAGTTCGACTCTCTAACTACTATTACACCACAACTGCCCACGTTACATGCCACATTTCGATCTCATTAAGAAATATATCAAGTTTTAATTGAATACAGCTGAATATGCATATAGGTACACTGCCTTCGACGAGAAGACCAAAAGAAAATGAAATGTATATTTAAAAAGTGGCAATAAAACCCACATGAACACAATTTATTATATTTTTTTGGTCCATGCCTCAGAAATAAGTTATTTGCCAGCATGTTTTCTGATCCCTTAATCTGAATAAAGCTTCCAAGGTCCCTCCATCTGCACAGTGAAAGAGCTGAGCAAATAATCGTATACAGACAATGTTTGCACAGATTTAAAAAAATATCACATACCATGGACTATTGAACCAGTTGTTTGTGCTGTAGAGTAAGTGTTTGCTTGAGTGAAATCCTAAAATGCACTAAAGTGAATCTGCTGAGGGGAACTCATGATGATCTTGTCTTTCCCTCCAGTGTTATGCACAGTTGAATTCAGTTAAAATCAGAGGAAATGAGACAGACAGTCATAGTGGACATCCTCTCCCCAATATTTAGGATATTCACTGTCAGAGCACATCAGAGCTCCCACTCTCAACCAAACGATGTAGCAAATGCTACGACTTTCTCTTTGTCACATCAATTTATTTTGTCACATCTCTTTCACTGCTGGCCGAATACCCTTATAAGCAAGAGCAGGATATAGCCGTCAAATTCAAAAGAAGAGAAGAACTGAAAAAGCTTTTACCCAAGTTATAAATCACCCTGCCTTGTGCTTTTACTACCTGTTTTTGTGTAGCACTCTTTTGTTCCTGACACACATGCAAGCCACTCACAAAGATTTCATTACATGAAAATTGCCCTCATTTTCCCAACTTGTATTATGATTTTGTCAGGATCTCCATTCTGTACAAATGTCAGCTACAACATTTGGCTTCTAAATTATCTTGCAAAGGTTATTTTCCAGGATGACATTCATTATTCTAACTCACGCACACGACCGAGACAGGACAGAGAAGACATGGACTACCTGAAACCAGCTAAAGCTCCTCCACTAACCAGAGTGTGCGTTTGCTTGCTCATTATTTGGGATGTAACACTGAGCTAAATTAAGCTTTTTCTAAACTTGCAAGGCATCTACATTCAGGGCCACTCAGCTCCAGTGAGAAAAGATAAGGAAACAATGGTCAAGGAGATGAAATGTCAATAATTTTGTACCAATCGATTGAAGTGTCTACTGACAATGTTAGAATAAATATATTTTTAATAATTCTAAAAATAAATATTAGTAACTTTTTTGTATTAATTACATATTTTAGCATTAGTTAATGCATTAGGAATCAGGAATTAACAAAGAACAATATTTCTTATAGCTAAAAATGTATTGCTATGTATGTTGAAATTCGCATTAAAGGGGTTGTTCACGCTAAAATTAAAATTATATCATTATGTTCTCATCCTCATGTTACTCCAAATGACTTTGTGGAAGACAGAAGAAAGATATTATCCTTTAACCATAATAACCAATATGTAGCACTTTACAATGAGGTTACCTCATTGGTAACCATTAGTTAACTAGATTAGCTAACATGGATTGTATCTATTAACATTAGTTAAAGGATTAGTTCACTTTCAAAAAAAAAAAATTCGGATAATTTACTCACCCCGATGTCATCCAAGCTATCCATGTCTTTCTTTCTTCAGTTGAAAAGAAATTAAGGTTTTTGAGGAAAACATTCCAGGCTTTTTCTACACAAAATGGACTTAAATTCACCTTATTCACCTACGTCACCATCTTAAACCAAAACGAGGCTGTGGTGGACGGAATTAACGTTGGCCCTCTGTAGGCTACTGTCATAACGTTACCTACAATGCCACCGCATTGCTGTGTTCCCAAATTCTTTCAAAAGAAAGAAATCCTATACAGGTCATACATATACATATACATCGATCTTAAGAGAAAATAACTCTTAATGTGCTTTATGCAACTGGGCAATGAACTTTATTATCCATGCAGAGAAAAAATGCTGAGATATGTTTGTATTGTTTTAAAATGTTGTCACAGAGGTTCAGATATTGAAAGTGTTTGAAAATAGGTCACTGATGCCTATAAGCATGTGTGTTTAAGAGCTAAAGGGAGACAGAGCATGAAAGTGAGTATTAGAGAATGTTTGGCTTAAAGAATGTGTGAAAGAAAGTGTCCTAATTGGTATGTGTTGGTTATTAGGATGTGTGTGTGTAGGTCCCACCGCTTTAATCCCCAAAGAAATTGGTTGGTAGAGAAGGAATGAAAGTAGTTTAAAAACTAGGGTCCACAATGACCTTTACTTTAAGTATGAGGTTATCATTTTTTTCATTTCCTCCTGTACACTGGGTCAACTGGGTGACTCACAGGTGATGGGGACTCAGGGTAAGGCCTTTACATTGGTTACATTGGCCTTTACAACCATCCTCTGACCACTGCTATTGTGCCGAGACAGTAGTCGATTTTACCTCTGTGTTGCCAAAGTTCTTTTTCCCTCAAGACCAGGGTAGAGCAATGCTTTAAATGCCATGTATTCAGGGGCATTGCTAGACACTTTTTTTTACTGGGACACAGGTCCCAGAGAAATACAGATGTGCCCCAGAAAAATATTAGGCTACAATAAATCCTTGTCTGACAATGGAGACACCGTATACCAACCTAAGAATCAATTTCCCTGATAATATTTCAGCAATTATGTAATGTGTGTTTTCTATTAGTGGTTTAGAATAAGCACTAAAATTCACAAATGAAACACTCTAATTGTTCAAACAGGTTTGCAAAAAGGCCTGTGAGAGTATTATTTCTTTCACGATTTGCTTACTGAATAATTTCTCACACCATAGTGGGGCATTTTATAAGAAAAAAAATCTGGATGAGTTGGATACGTTTGTAGTACTAATGAAAGGCTAGAATCGCTCCTGCATATTCCACCTGTTTCCTGCAGACAGAGCTGCTTTATAGCTGAATTGAACTTATTTCTTAATTGATTAACTTAATTGATCAAGTCAAGTCACCTTTATGTATCTAGAGCTTTATACAACATAGATTGTTTCAACGCAGCTTTAAAGAGATAACAAGGAAATGAATGATTCAATGAGGCAAACAGAATGAAATATTGTAAAGCAGCTCTAAAATGAAGTGTCATTGTTCAGTTCTGTTCAATAACTGTGATCATCATCAAATATGAAATGAGTTCAATTCAGCTATAAAGCAGCTCTGTAGAAAACAGGGTTACACTTTATTTGAATGTGTCCCCGTTAAAATGTAATTATACATTTAAGAACTGAGTAATAATAATTAGCTATAATACAACGTTAAGGCACAATATGTAAGATTTTTGGATTAAAACAACCAAAAACCACTAGAACAATGTTATATATTTTGTCGACTTGTGTACTTACATTCTCCCAAAAACCATGGATATACCAAAGACGCTTTAACATATTTTGTGTTTTATTAGACAGGTGAGCAACTGTTTGTGTAACTGCAGTGTGTAACAAGTGGCTCATAGTAGCGAACACACAGAGTAATCCATAACTTTCAACAAACTCAAATGTATCTAAACTGTTACCCCACATATAACTGGAAGAAGTGGAAGAGGTCGTCTGCGGCATAATAAAAGCTCCACTGCTCTCGAGCCAAAATCACGGCGTCATCAAGCTACACCTTTGTTTTGAATAAGCGACGAAAAATTACATAGTGTGCCTTTAAGGGTTAGGATGAGAGTTTGATTTAGGGCTGGTTGCATGTAATTATGCATACTTTATAGTTATTACTATGGTAAATGCATGTAACGTGTAACAAGGACACATTCAAAAACAGTGGGTTACACATTATTTTAAGGTGTTTTTGTTACATTGTAACTATACATTTAGCCTAAGTACACTGTAAAAAAAATTGCTGCGATTATTTAGCACAACTTAAAATCAACTTAAGTTTCAACTTTAAAAAGTATGAGTTCAAGCTTGACTTAAAATATTAAGTTTAGTTAACTTAAGTTTAGTTTGGTTAAGTTGGATATTTAAGTTATCTCAACAAATTTTAACTAATCGCAGCCACATTTTTTACAGTGTACTGGGTAATATTAAGTAAGCACATGTCCTTACTCTAGGTTTAGAATTAGGGTTTTGTTTTGTTTAGGATTAGTTGCACGTAACTAGGCATAATTTATAGTAACTACATGTACCATATGTAACAATGACACTGTAAAATAAAGGGTTACCACTGTAAAGCTGCTTTGAAACAATCTGTATTTGATATAAATAAAGGTGACTTGAAAATAGAAGCATTACTGTGGTGAAATGCAGGGGAGAGAACGCCACTGAACGTGAAAATAGCAATGAAAGGAAATGGAGGAAATATTAAATGAAAGGTAAACAAAAAGTGCGTATCTAGTGAAACGAAGCAAAACTAATTCTAAACACAAATAGAAAAAACAAATAATGGAAGCAAGAAAAAGAAGGGAATGAATGAAAAGGGAAGGCAGCAGGGGAATAAACAAGCAGTTAAAATCTATAAATCTGTAGCCGTTCAAATTTATTTTTGCGAACTGTTTGTGTCGGAATGAAAACGGGAATATGAACTCATTCCATGGTGAGCAGGAAACCAGAAATGAAGGAGACACCATTCAACAAAACATTTTTGTCTGGGTTTCCTGATAACGTTGCCACTGATTCTCTTAAGGTCATCTTAACTAACATTGTGCTTTATTTTACAATGTTTTCCAAACACCATATCAATTGCTCGTCAAGTAAACATGAAGTGCATTGTTATGGGAGCTGTTAAGTTTAATTGGTGCAAAAAAGACGCTAAGTTATTAAACATAATTATGACATTGGTAAGACAGTGTTTCATAAATGCTGAAGTTACCACAGCCTACATGTGCTCCTTTGGTCAGAAATTTAGAAGCACACTGAAGATTACAATGTCATATTCATAGATCATCTTTGAGGTTTAAGCATAGGATAATTGCTACTTCCACTATGCAATATGTGACTGCCACAAAGGTTTATCCTACTGTCTGTCATCTTAATTAAGATTTATAACAGGACAAGCTCAGACTGCAGATTGCAGGACTACCATTTTTTATATAACCTTATAATATTATACATGATTGTTTAATTTTTAAATATAGTGTACACTGACCAAAATGAATTAATAGCTTTTATTTAGTTTATCTTCGTTTCTAAAAGCAAAAAGAAAAGGTTAAAAGTTTCAGAGTCTAAGTTCTGCATAATGGACCCGTTCACGTAATGGGCTAATCCATTTATGGACATTTTTAGGTACTCAGATAACGATGCTTTTGGGAAATGTGCATTTATATGCTACTAACGGAAGAAAAGAAAGGGCAGCAGAAAATTGAGAATATTCTTGCCTGAGCATGACTTTAGTGGGTCAACCCAGGATACTTAAACAGCAGGATATTTACTGAGACACTTAGTACAGGATATATTTGATTTATCATTGCAATTTTAGAACTCTTCCAAAATCAGCACAAATCTGTATTTTAGCTTGACAACAGTACCTTGGAAGTTTTGCTGTTAAGAAAGAGATGCGTGTAATGAGGCTTAAAGTACATCAGAGGATACAAATCTGAACAGAACAGCACAAATACACTGTGCTAACTGTCTTTTAATACTGCATGCAGAAGCAGAAGCTACGTTTTAAATATGAAATGTTGATGTCGAAACCAAGCCAGAGACAGAGTGACACAAATGAGAATCTGCACATTTATAGCCATTCTAAACTAAAATGGACTCTGGCTTATCAATTACTAATGAGCAGAATAATTACCAATGCGTATTGAAACATTCTTCTAAAAATGTGAACAACATTGTATTTTAGGGCATCCGAAAAACACAAATTTCACAGCACAGACTTCACAAAGTGACAAGACTGGTGGCAATATCCAAGAGAGGCAATTGAGCACTATGGATAACAAGAGACAATGCCCCACAGTCTAATCTATTCACTTTATGTATTTATTTACTGCTGCAAGGGATGTGCAACTTGTCAAAACTTTATGTTCCATAAAAAGAACATTTTCAAAGAGGTTTGAGGTGGGGAATTAACATGGGGAATTGAGGGCAGATATAATTAAGCTGTAATTGATAACTTTAGATAAAATATCTCTTAAATTAAAGCTGACATCTTCACTGTCCATTACTTAACAATCTTATCTAAAATAATTTCCATCTCTCCAACATATTTCGATTTGGCTCTAAAGTTTAAAGTAAGTTTAAAAGAGGTGTAAAAAATGTATGAATATTAATGGCTGCTTCACCTAATGAGGAACTATCATTTCAATAGAGAGATAAATGAGTTGTGCTCTTGTGGAGGGCACTGCAATTAGAAGCCAGTGTTCAAGATCTTGCATCAAGCCAGTTTAATGCTGAGCGAGATCCAGTGACCTGAGAGGCAATCCCAGTGTGTGTGTGTGTGTGTGTGTGTGTGTGTGTGTGTGTGTGTGTGTGTGTGTGTGTGTGTGTGTGTGTGTGTGTGTGTGTGTGTGTGTTTTTCAGGAACACGCCTCCAGGTTTTTAACACATATCAGGTTGGATTACACTTAAAGAGAAGTATATAGGTGAGATCAGTAATAGTTGTAGCTCTTTTTGCTCAAACGTCTGTATTGCAATATTTTTTGTCTCATTTATTAACATTAGTTAATGCCATAAAATGTTAATTATTTAATGCAAATAGTAATGCAAATTATTGTAAATTAGTTCATACCAAAATGAACAATCTATACTTAAAGCATTTTTTAACTTTTCTTAATGATAGTTAATAAAAATGTTCATGTTCATGTTAGTTCACAGTACATTAAGTATGGGATAATGTACATCCAGCCGGTTGTTATCTCAGAATAAACCCCCGACGGGTTGATGAGGACCCCGACGCAAAGCGAATGGGTCTGGCATCAGCCTGAAGGGGGTTTATTCTGAGATAACAATCAGCTGGATGTACATTATCCCGCTTATTACACGGCTACTTGCCACATAAGTAAATAATTAGACACGAAATATTGATCTGAGTCTTAACATTTTATTAGCTCTTTAAACGCAAAGCTTTTCGCAGAGAGAGCAGTTGCTAGTGCTGCAAGTTCAAACTAGACGGACATTTGAGGGATACGGTATATAGACATAAAACTCATTACCGGTACACAGAATTGCGCCACATAAATAATTATGGAGATAAGAAATATTTATTTCAGATTAAACTGTTTTAAAATCGTACCCGTTTGTTATCCTATAATCCAATAGTGTGCTGCAGCTGCGTTTGTATGAAACGAGAGAGCGAGGCCATGATAGATGGCATAATTGACCGGTAATAATCGGTAAGCCCCGCCCCCCTTAGTTACTGTTGCGAACTTGGACAAACAAACAGAGTTGCTAACTGTCTTACAATGACAGCTGTCAGTGTGAAAACCTTGTCCTAATTTGTTTTTGATACATTTTGGACACAGAAGGATCACCTCTCGTCGAGGAGCATTCATGTGGGATTTAAATATGCCATATAATATTTTAAAATAAATATGGTGGGTAACAAGAAGATTAATTAGGAATGCAAGTGAGAGAAACATCATGTTACGGTCTTCACAATTGCAGATGACAACATCCAGGATCAACACTGTTCAGGTACCGCATGGTTAAATTCATTTACATTTACATTTACATTGTAGGCCTTTGTTTAGCCTATGTGTTAATGACCTAACGTTACACTGTACATGACGTGAGAAAAATTATCTATTTAGGTTTGTACGTTAGCATGGACTTTAGATTTTAATCGTTTAAATAAACGTTTTCGTCTTTTTTAAGGATTGGGTTTGAATCCTTAGGGAACCAGGTTACTGCGCACACATCAGTGATAAATATTGCAGTCGCAGATAATTGGTCCGTTCGCACAAATTTTATCACACTTTTGAAACGCGCTGATGAACGTGTCACAGGCCGGGGGGAAGGCGAACTAGTACAGTGACGGACAGCCAACACCCCCAAACTACCACACCACCACTGAGGAGCTATCCCGCGGGACAGAAGAGGCCAGACGACAATAATTACAATTTTAACTTTTATTTATTAAAAGGATGTCTCTTAAAATACGGTAGTCTCTTCCTGTGTCTCTCCAACACACATCGGCTCCGCCTTCCCTATCCACGGGACTAGATGGCAACAAGAGGTGAGCTCAATTCAGCGGCTCTGATGAGCTTCAGCACAGAAGAGGATGTCAACGGCAGAGATGAACTCAATTCAGCAGCTCTGATGTGCTCCAGCACAGATGGAGGCAGACGAGGATGTCAACGGCAGAGATGAACTCAATTCAGCAGCTCTGATGTGCTCCAGCACAGATGGAGGCAGACGAGGATGTCAACGGCAGAGATGAACTCAATTCAGCAGCTCTGAGGTGTTTCAACACAGATGAGGATGTCAGCAGTAACTCTGTCTTTCGTACTCACAGGATTAAAGGGCAGCAAGAGATGAACTCAATTCAGCAGCTCTGATGTGCTCCAGCACAGACGGAGGCAGACGAGGATATCAACGGCAGAGATGAACTCAATTCAGCAGCTCTGATGTGCTCCAGCACAGACGGAGGCAGACGAGGATATCAACGGCAGAGATGAACTCAATTCAGCAGCTCTGATGTGCTCCAGCACAGATGGAGGCAGACGAGGATGTCAACGGCAGAGATGAACTCAATTCAGCAGCTCTGAGGTGTTTCAACACAGATGAAGATGTCAGCATTAACTCTGTCTTTCGTACTCACAGGATTAAAGGGCAGCAAGGGAGGAACTCAATTCAGCAGCTCTGATGTGCTCCAGCACAGATGGAGGCAGACGAGGATGTCAACGGCAGAGATGAACTCAATTCAGCAGCCCTGATGTGCTCCAGCACAGATGGAGGCAGACGAGGATGTCAACGGCAGAGATGAACTCAATTCAGCAGCTCTGGGGTGTTTCAACACAGATGAGGATGTCAGCATTAACTCTGTCTTTCGTACTCACAGGATTAAAGGGCAGCAAGGGAGGAACTCAATTCAGCAGCTCTGATGTGCTCCAGCACAGATGGAGGCAGACGAGGATGTCAACGGCAGAGATGAACTCAATTCAGCAGCTCTGATGTGCTCCAGCACAGATGGAGGCAGACGAGGATGTCAACGGCAGAGATGAACTCAATTCAGCAGCTCTGATGTGCTCCAGCACAAACGGAGGCAGACGAGGATATCAACGACAGAGATGAACTCAATTCAGCAGCTCTGAGGTGTTTCAACACAGATAAAGATGTCAGCATTAACTCTGTCTTTCGTACTCACAGGATTAAAGGGCAGCAAGGGATGAACTCAATTCGGCAGCTCTGATGTGCTCCAGCACAGACGGAGGCAGACGAGGATATCAACGGCAGAGATGAACTCAATTCAGCAGCTCTGATGTGCTCCAGCACAGATGGAGGCAGACGAGGATGTCAACGACAGAGATGAACTCAATTCAGCAGCTCTGAGGTGTTTCAACACAGATGAAGATGTCAGCATTAACTCTGTCTTTCGTACTCACAGGATTAAAGGGCAGCAAGGGATGAACTCAATTCAGCAGCTCTGATGTGCTCCAGCACAGACGGAGGCAGACGAGGATATCAACGGCAGAGATGAACTCAATTCAGCAGCTCTGATGTGCTCCAGCACAGATGGAGGCAGACGAGGATGTCAACGACAGAGATGAACTCAATTCAGCAGCTCTGAGGTGTTTCAACACAGATGAAGATGTCAGCATTAACTCTGTCTTTCGTACTCACAGGATTAAAGGGCAGCAAGGGATGAACTCAATTCAACAGCTCTGATGTGCTCCAGCACAGATGGAGGAAGACGAGGACGGCAGCAGTATCTCTATATTCCGTATTCACAAGACTGGATTTCATGAGCCAGCGCGGCTACAGCAATGTTTATCCACTCGGCCGCCCGAACGATCTGCGGGGGTCCCACACTCGTGTGTACACTGCAAAACACTCAACTCCACACGTGAAAATATCAGCTTAACACTGCAAAACACTCCAACCTTTGTAATGAATAAGGCAGTGTTCGGGCTCAAATGGACATCTTAATAGTGAGACTCTTCGTACGCTGGCAGTATTATAAAGATATACTCGTTCCTCATAGCTACAATGTTTGTGCCAAAGAAAGTTAGCCACTTAGCTGGTAGTATCCTGTTCCCTCCGTCCTCTGTCCTCAGTCCTTCTCTTGCCTCACGTAAACCCGCTGTCTCTTCCTCCTTCCCTCGCTGCTCCCCTCTCTCTCCAATGTCCGCGTCTTTTATGCTTCTCGCACCCTGATCAACGCATGGAATTTTTCCCTCACAGGTGCCGGTGATTTCGCGCAATCATTTGTCGCTGCACTTCCGCCCCGTTCGTGAGACCGGAACCGTCCTGGTGTTGCAACGGAAGTGTTCCTCCTTAGCAACAATTCCCGTGCAAAGGTTCCGGCCCTTGGTCACCCCGTGACATCCTCCCCCACCAATGAGTTCTAGTCCCTAGAACTCCTGACCGGAGGTCCACTCGCCGTATCTCGCAGGTGGTTGCCCCCTGTTGTCTCGCTGCGAGCGTCGGGGTGGGGATGCTGGAGGCTCCCCTGTTGCCACAGATTCCCGTCTCTCTGGAACGACGGCCCAACCCACCACCGGTGGTTCCAAGGTCCTAAGGGCTGTTGGAATCTCCCCCGTAGGCCTCGAATAATTAGGGCAAGGCCGAAGCAGATTCCGGTGCAATACCCGTTCCGGGCCCGACCTCCCTTCAGGGCGAATAGTATACACAGGTAAGTCAGGGTCTCTCTGTCGTTCCACCACGTAAGGCATAACCTCCCACCGATCGCTCAACTTGCCCTTTCCTTGACGCCGATTATCCCGAACCAATACACGCTCTCCGGGCAGCAAAGGGGCTTCCCTGGCTGTTCGGTCGTACAATCGTTTGTTTTTCTCTGCAGCTCCCTTTATTCGGTCCGTGACTCTCCCATAGGCGAACTGGAGCTGTTGGTGGTGCCGATTTACCCATTCAGTGGTGCTCGGGGCCCCTGCCGCCGAAGCAGTCCCCCAAAGTAGGTCGACGGGTAAACGCATGTGTCTCCCAAACATCAGAAAAGACGGCGCAAAGCCTGTGGTACTATGTATGCTGTTGTTGTATGCTTGCAGCAAAGAGGGGAGGCAATCCGCCCACAAACTCTGCTTGTCCGAGTCAAGAGTTCCCAATAGGGTTAACAAGGTCTGATTAAACCGCTCACACCCCCCATTCCCTTGGGGGTGGTATGGGGTAGTGTGGGTCTTACGGCAGCCGTAGAGTTGGCACAGTTCTGCGATAACCCTCGACTCAAAGTTTGGACCTTGGTCGGAGTGGAGGATCTCTGGACATCCAAAAGGCTGGAACACGGTCCTCCAAAGGGCCGTGGCGGTGGTAGTTGCCGTCTGGTCGAGAGTGGGAACGGCCCAAGAATACTTGGTAAACAAGTCTGTTGCCACTAAGATGTTCTGAAAGCGGTCTGCAGGTCGACCCAATGTCAGGAAGTCCACTCCCACGATATGTAGAGGGGCCCGTGGCCGTATCGGGACTAATGGAGCTCTCACCTCCTTCCGGGTCTTAAAAAGCAAACAACGGGGGCAATCCTGAATAAAGGCTCCGACCATCGCCTCCATCCTGGGCCAAAAGAAGTGCCTCCTCAACAAGGACAATGTCCTTTCTTGGCCTTGATGTCCCATCTGGGTATGGTAAGCGTGCAACAATGGCTGGACCTGATCTTCAGGAACCACCACCTGGTATACCTGCTCTCGGGTTGCCGGGTCCTGAACAGAACGGCAAATCACCCCTTCTTTTAAGCAGAGCCTCTCCCACTGTCCACAGAGTAGCCTCACCGTCTGTGCCTGTCTTTCTCCGGCTTGTGGCAAAGAGCCTTCTTCCAAGCAGGAACGAATCACCACAAGATCTCTATTTCTCCCCTGTTGCTCCCTCCACCGCCTTGGGTCCCATCCCCAACTATCGGGGGCGTCGATGGTACTTGATCCTGGGGCTTCTACTACCCCCACCAGGAGTTCCTCAACCTCCGTGGGAGTCACCCCCGGACCCCCCGCGTCAATCACCGGGAGCCTGGAGAGTACGTCCGCATTTGTATGTTCCCGACCCGGTCGGTACTGTATCTGATAGTCGTAATTCGCCAACTGTGCCACCCAACGCTGTTCGACGGCCCCCAGTTTAGCCGTTCGTAAGTGGACCAGGGGGTTGTTATCCGTCACTACTAGCACCTTGGCCCCCCACAGATAATCTTTGAACTTTTCGCTCATCGCCCACTTCATTGCCAGGAGTTCAATCTTAAAAGAGCTGTAGTTCGAATCATTCCGCTCCGCTGGATGGAGACTTCGACTTGCGTATGCGATCACTCTTTCCACTCCCTGCTGGCGCTGTGCTAGTACTGCTCCCAGCCCCAAGTTGCTTGCATCGGTATAAAGGACAAACGGCTGAGAGAAGTCAGCATAGGCGAGAATCGGGGCCTGTAACAACTCTTGCTGAAGATTCCGGAAAGCTACCTCACATGCAGAGCTCCAAGTCACCACGGGAGACCCTCGGCCCCGGGGGCGTGCAGTGCCCACAAGTAATTGGTTTAGGGGCTTGGCGATTTTTGAGAAGTCTTTAATAAAGCGTCGGTAGTACCCCACAAAGCCGAGGAAGGATCGCACCTGTCGAACAGTTTTAGGGGGCTCCCACCCTTGCACGGCCGACACCTTTTCCGGATCTGGGGAGACTCCTGCAGCGCTGACGCAATGGCCCAGGAATTTAACTTCCCTGCGGAACAGTTGGCACTTTTCCGGCCGTAACTTCAGCCCGTACTTTTCCATAGCTTGGAACACTTGTTCAAGATGGAGTAAATGAGCTGCAAAGTCCGGGGAGAAGACAATAACGTCATCCAAGTACACCAGCGTGGAGTCGACCAGTTGTCCTCCCAGGCAACGCTGCATGAGCCGCTGGAAGGTTGCAGGGGCGTTGCAGAGTCCGAACGGCATCCTATCCCATTCAAAAAGGCCGAAGGGAGTGGTGAAAGCGGTCTTCTCTCGGTCTCTCTCTTCCACCTGGACCTGCCAGTATCCACTGGCTAAGTCCAGCGTGGAGTACCAGGCGGCCTGGGTTAGACTCGTGAGAGAGTCCTCAATTCGTGGTAATGGGAAGGCGTCTTTCTTAGTCACACTGTTCAGTTTCCGATAGTCCACGCAGAATCTCCAAGCTCCACTCTTCTTCTGCACTAAGACAATAGGGGCCGCCCAGGGACTACTGCTCTCACGGACAATGCCTCCCTCCAGCATCCCCCTCAACAGGGCACGAACCTCCGAGTAAAGCGTCGGTGGTACTGGACGATACCGCTCACGACTTGGGGCTGCGTCCCCCGTGGGGATCTGGTGTCTCACAATGCTAGTACAGCCATAATCCTCTTCGTGGGTGGAAAACACATGCCGCCACTTGCTCAAAAAGTCCTGGAGCTGACGCCGCTGGTCCTCCTCCAATCCTTCTCCCCATAGGGACTCCCTCGCCAGATGGTCCGGCATTATGCCCTCAACCGGGTCTGTTCGCTGATCCTCTTGCACAATAGCCACTTCAACCACCGCAGCATCCACTCGGCTGAAACACACATCTCTGCTTTCTCGCACTTGTTGAGGTTCCACTGATGTCACCCGGACCAGTTGCTGATGGCGATGGAGGCTAACCGGATATGGGCTGGTATTCCGCACTCTTACAGCCACCCGCCCTCGGCGGACTACAGCAAGCCCCCGGGCAACCTCAACAGCCCGACAATCCCCGTGCGGCTCCACAAGGACCCAGTCGTCCGGTCTATCCGACCGGGCCGGCAACCGGGTCCAAACCATGGCCTCACTCCTCGCCGGAACAGACAGGGCATACCTGCAAGCCACCCGACCGACATCTTCCCGGTCCCACTGTGCTCTGGCAGTATGGATCCGATGGCAGTCTGTGATTATGCGCTCCCACTCTCGCCCCTCTGTGGAAGGGGGTCTTAGGGTGGGCCGACTCCGAAACAGCTCTTCCCAACATTCTGAAATAACATTCATACCCAAAAGGGCTCGGTGGGCCCCCAGGCACTGGTCTCGGACGATGACAATGCCCTTTTGCTGGACACCGACCCCCTGGATGTGGAAGTCTGCTACTACGTAGCCGATGTAAGGGATATCGAGCCCGTTCGCCCCCCGAAGAGTGAGCCAGGGTGCTTCAGTCCCCTGGCCTCGGCATCCATCAAAGAATTCCTTGGACAGGCTTTCCGAGAACAAGGTGACTTGGGAACCAGTATCGACCAAGCATTGGAGCCTCTTACCGTTGACTTGGATTTCAACTGTAGGACAACGCCCGACCAGTTGGTTTCTGGGAGCAGGCAAGGAGGGGGGGTCAATCGAAGGGGTCCCGACCACCTGACCCGCAGTGGCCGGTAAACCTAAAAACCCCCTTGCGAACCTCGCCGTGGGCCACACTGACGACTCATGTGTCCCGACTCTCCGCAATGGTTACAGATTGGCCGTCCCTGATCGTCCCACTGGAACCTGGCCTGACCTGGCCGCCCAGGGCGGCGCCCCATCTCCCGACTCCCATCAGAATAGGACCGCTCTCGGGGCGGAGGAATTCCACCAGACCGGCCCCGGCGGAGTTCATCCAAAAGGGTTTTTGATAGCTCAGCCATCTGCTCCTTAACATCTTTCATGAGCTCCGCACGTAGCTCCTGCTTCCAGTCGACTGGAACTAAAGCCGCAGGGGTACAGGCTCCACTAGCGGCCATGCAAGTGGGCGGGTCGGTGGTCTCAGTATGGTCGACCTCCTGGGCCAAGGCCTCGCGTCGGAGAGCCTCGAAGGACAGTGTGGGGTCCTGGCGGAGTTGTAAACGTAGGTTCTGGTGGATTGGTCCATCGCGGAGCCCCAAGATAAATTGATCCCGCAACAGGGTATCTTCGTCCCCCAGACCATGATCGCGTCGTCCTTTCAGACAAGTATACTGCTCTCGGAGTCGTAAAGAGTAAGCACGGAGATTCTGCCGGGGACCTTGCCGGAAGTTGAAAAACTGGGCCCGGAGAGCAGCCACCGGGGTGGCATCACCGTACAACTCAGTAAGGAAGTCGAAGACAGCCTTTACATTGGCTCGTGCAGTCCTGGGAGCGGCTTGGACCTCCCTCTTGGCCTCCCCCTCAAGGGACCCCAGAACAAATTGCAACTTCTGCGGTTCACTCAGCCCTTGTAAACTGGCCAAGTATTCAGTCTGGGTCTTCCACTCATTCAGACTCAGCTCTGACTCGGGCCCTCCGAATCTTTGCGCCCAAGGTGCTCCCATAACGACCGGCATAACTTGAGGTCTAGCCGCTGGTGCCTCTTCGTCTGCCATCTCCCAGAATACGGGTGCTCAACTCAAGGTGGGAACCCTGCCGACTACGCCAAGTGTCACAGGCCGGGGGGAAGGCGAACTAGTACAGTGACGGACAGCCAACACCCCCAAACTACCACACCACCACTGAGGAGCTATCCCGCGGGACAGAAGAGGCCAGACGACAATAATTACAATTTTAACTTTTATTTATTAAAAGGATGTCTCTTAAAATACGGTAGTCTCTTCCTGTGTCTCTCCAACACACATCGGCTCCGCCTTCCCTATCCACGGGACTAGATGGCAACAAGAGGTGAGCTCAATTCAGCGGCTCTGATGAGCTTCAGCACAGAAGAGGATGTCAACGGCAGAGATGAACTCAATTCAGCAGCTCTGATGTGCTCCAGCACAGATGGAGGCAGACGAGGATGTCAACGGCAGAGATGAACTCAATTCAGCAGCTCTGATGTGCTCCAGCACAGATGGAGGCAGACGAGGATGTCAACGGCAGAGATGAACTCAATTCAGCAGCTCTGAGGTGTTTCAACACAGATGAGGATGTCAGCAGTAACTCTGTCTTTCGTACTCACAGGATTAAAGGGCAGCAAGAGATGAACTCAATTCAGCAGCTCTGATGTGCTCCAGCACAGACGGAGGCAGACGAGGATATCAACGGCAGAGATGAACTCAATTCAGCAGCTCTGATGTGCTCCAGCACAGACGGAGGCAGACGAGGATATCAACGGCAGAGATGAACTCAATTCAGCAGCTCTGATGTGCTCCAGCACAGATGGAGGCAGACGAGGATGTCAACGGCAGAGATGAACTCAATTCAGCAGCTCTGAGGTGTTTCAACACAGATGAAGATGTCAGCATTAACTCTGTCTTTCGTACTCACAGGATTAAAGGGCAGCAAGGGAGGAACTCAATTCAGCAGCTCTGATGTGCTCCAGCACAGATGGAGGCAGACGAGGATGTCAACGGCAGAGATGAACTCAATTCAGCAGCCCTGATGTGCTCCAGCACAGATGGAGGCAGACGAGGATGTCAACGGCAGAGATGAACTCAATTCAGCAGCTCTGGGGTGTTTCAACACAGATGAGGATGTCAGCATTAACTCTGTCTTTCGTACTCACAGGATTAAAGGGCAGCAAGGGAGGAACTCAATTCAGCAGCTCTGATGTGCTCCAGCACAGATGGAGGCAGACGAGGATGTCAACGGCAGAGATGAACTCAATTCAGCAGCTCTGATGTGCTCCAGCACAGATGGAGGCAGACGAGGATGTCAACGGCAGAGATGAACTCAATTCAGCAGCTCTGATGTGCTCCAGCACAAACGGAGGCAGACGAGGATATCAACGACAGAGATGAACTCAATTCAGCAGCTCTGAGGTGTTTCAACACAGATAAAGATGTCAGCATTAACTCTGTCTTTCGTACTCACAGGATTAAAGGGCAGCAAGGGATGAACTCAATTCGGCAGCTCTGATGTGCTCCAGCACAGACGGAGGCAGACGAGGATATCAACGGCAGAGATGAACTCAATTCAGCAGCTCTGATGTGCTCCAGCACAGATGGAGGCAGACGAGGATGTCAACGACAGAGATGAACTCAATTCAGCAGCTCTGAGGTGTTTCAACACAGATGAAGATGTCAGCATTAACTCTGTCTTTCGTACTCACAGGATTAAAGGGCAGCAAGGGATGAACTCAATTCAGCAGCTCTGATGTGCTCCAGCACAGACGGAGGCAGACGAGGATATCAACGGCAGAGATGAACTCAATTCAGCAGCTCTGATGTGCTCCAGCACAGATGGAGGCAGACGAGGATGTCAACGACAGAGATGAACTCAATTCAGCAGCTCTGAGGTGTTTCAACACAGATGAAGATGTCAGCATTAACTCTGTCTTTCGTACTCACAGGATTAAAGGGCAGCAAGGGATGAACTCAATTCAACAGCTCTGATGTGCTCCAGCACAGATGGAGGAAGACGAGGACGGCAGCAGTATCTCTATATTCCGTATTCACAAGACTGGATTTCATGAGCCAGCGCGGCTACAGCAATGTTTATCCACTCGGCCGCCCGAACGATCTGCGGGGGTCCCACACTCGTGTGTACACTGCAAAACACTCAACTCCACACGTGAAAATATCAGCTTAACACTGCAAAACACTCCAACCTTTGTAATGAATAAGGCAGTGTTCGGGCTCAAATGGACATCTTAATAGTGAGACTCTTCGTACGCTGGCAGTATTATAAAGATATACTCGTTCCTCATAGCTACAATGTTTGTGCCAAAGAAAGTTAGCCACTTAGCTGGTAGTATCCTGTTCCCTCCGTCCTCTGTCCTCAGTCCTTCTCTTGCCTCACGTAAACCCGCTGTCTCTTCCTCCTTCCCTCGCTGCTCCCCTCTCTCTCCAATGTCCGCGTCTTTTATGCTTCTCGCACCCTGATCAACGCATGGAATTTTTCCCTCACAGGTGCCGGTGATTTCGCGCAATCATTTGTCGCTGCACTTCCGCCCCGTTCGTGAGACCGGAACCGTCCTGGTGTTGCAACGGAAGTGTTCCTCCTTAGCAACAATTCCCGTGCAAAGGTTCCGGCCCTTGGTCACCCCGTGACAAACGTGCGCAAATAGTGATTCAAAGGATGAATACCCATCCTCTCAGGAATCTGACCTGGAATCAGTGTTACAAGTACCACAGGCACATAATTTGATCATTTTTGTAGCATAAACACCATCAAAACGATGAAAGCATCGGATCTTCCAATGTTTCTCTGTGGCGCTGGAACCTAAAGTTGTCAGAGTTCCGGTCCCCGTACAACTGATACTCAACTGCGTTCGAGGGAAGGGGCTTACCTATAGGTCAATTAAATAACTGTACACAAAATATTGATTCAACTGAGTTTTAATATTTTAGTAGCCCACCCAAATCAAAACGTCCACGAAGAAAAAGTATTCCTAGCGCTGCTGACTTCAGTAACCCAGATGAGCCTCTATTATCTGTCTTCAGCGGTTGTTATCGAGGAAAAACATAACACTGGATGGCACGATTGACCAATCAGAATCAAGCATTCCACAGAGCCGTGCAATGTTAACATATACAACTTTCTGGGCCCTATTTTGACGATCTAAGTGCATGGTCTAAAACGCGCAGTGTTTAGGGTGCACTTAGGGCGTGTCCGAATCCACTTTTGCTAGTTTAACAACAGGAAAAATGGTCGGCGCACCCGGCGCATGGTCTAAAAGGGTTATCCCTATTCTCTATAGGGTTATACTCATTAATGAGTAATGGGTGTGTTTTGGGCGTAACGTGCAATAAACCAACCAGAGTCTCATCTCTCATTCCCTTTAAAAGCCAGTTGCGCTCGCGCCATGGCAGATTCGATATTTACATGGCGGAATTTGCAAGCGAAAAAAACTGAACTCTTCTCTAGCGAGGAAACGTGCGCGAGCAGACCATCTACGCGACAAAGTGTACACGAGTGGACCCGCCTATAGACGCACATTACTAAAGTGCTCTTTAAATAATAATACAAATATTGCACCATAGACTTTAGACCAGGTTTCAGTTTGTCAATGGCACGGTCTATTTCAGTTGCCTCAAAATTGCAACGTACCAACAATGAATGTGCCTGAACACACCTCTTTTTTTTTAGACCAGCACGCCCATGGGCGCACAAATGGACGCAAATGCATTTGTAATTTTAACAACGTGGAGCAAGACATGAAAATTATAACTGATGCACCTGGCACCGCATTGTGCCAGGTGTATGACAGGGCCCCTTACCTTAACCCTCTGGTGCTGCTCACGTGGCAGTCAAAATGACCATTTTTTCCAATGGAATGAATGTACTTTAGTTTGATAATATTTTTCATTTAATATTTTGTATTTTAGGGGGATTTTATGGTACAAAATTATATTTATGGAATAGTTATGATCTATTTATTACCTGTAAACGACATTTTTAACATGGATCGGAAAATTATACTTCCAACAGGCTACCTTTACTCCACTTCTCCCCAACGTGACGTCATCACCGAATTGCGTTAAAAAAACCTTTAATACCAAAAACGTAAAAAAATGGTATTTAAGACCATTTTTGAGACATTTTAAAAATAATATACATATCTTGAGTGATTTATGTACCCATTAATCGACAGTGGTGGTTAACCTGCAACATGGGCTTTAAAGGGGTGGTTCAGGATTTTGGACATCGGACCTCATTTTCAAGTTAGCCTTGTTGTTATTCATCAGTGGAGACAGTTTTCAAAAAATTTCATGCAGTCCTTACTGTTGCATAGTTCGCCGGTGCTAGGCTAGCGCGAATCAACAGTATATGCCAGCCTGCCATTAAAAACAGTTTTATCCACTCCACAGTACACCAAAAGCAAATAAATTATAACGCAAGACTATCGATGTAAATGTCTATTGAGAGAATAATGTTGGAAATCAAAGTACTCTTGCATCTCAATGATTGCATTAGATTTACAGGAACTAGTTTCTCAGCAGCGGCGGAATTTTACTTTGCTCCGGTTAGTAGTACTGCGCCGAAGAGTAAACACAGAACAGAAGCGCTCTACAGTCGGGACGTCTAGTAAGCCTTGAACAACGATATTGGAAAACATTCGATTGTAAACGAAGGAATTCTCTACGGAATCTCCAGCGACTGCTGTCTCAGACATTCTTTCTCTTTCTGCCCTTATAGCATCCATCTCGATTAGTTCTTCTTCTGTGTATTCCGGCTCATACATGTACGGTTCGTTGAATAAAACACATTCCTCGTCTTCATCGTCTCCAAAGTCTGAAACATTGGCATGGCTTTCAAACGTGGCCATAGTCTTATGTCCTATGATGATTTCTTCGTGAAACATACTCTGCTTCTGTAGTGATGAGTGTCAGCGGCAGGTAAATAAGTTACACTTGCGTGATTGTCATGTGGACCGGCTCTCTCGGTTGCCAAGGTAACTTAATATCACTCCGCCGCTGCTGTAGACTGTGCTAATAAATACAGGGAACCAAGTATAACTATTGCAATGTGATGAAAGGGTGGTTTGATTTCTAACATTATTCTCTCAACAGACATTTACATCGACAGTCTGGCGTTATAATTTATTTGATTTTGGTGCACTGTGGAGTGGGTAAAACTGTTTTTAATGGCAGGCTAGCAAATACCGTTGACTCGCGCTAGCCTAGCACCGGCGAACTATGCAACTGGAAGGACTGGATGAAAATTTTTGAAAACTGTCTCCACTGATGAATAACAACCAGGCTAACTTGAAAATGAGGTCCGATGTCCAAAATCCTGAACCACCCCTTTAAACTGTCGTAAATCTTGAATAGAACATAGACTTAAGTTTGGTCTCTTTTTAAAGAAGACACTTGGCAGATTATTGCTGAAGTGATAAAAGTCACAACAAAAGTTTGTTATTACAAAAAAAAGGGAAAAAAAAATTTTTTTATATAAAATAATAACATAGTAAAACTGAAAAATCAAACACATAAGTTGTGCTCCAAATTTGAGGTTAATATCTCAAAATGGGCTTTCAGTAAGATTGTGTTTTATTTAACATTAACTAAGATCAATAAATGCTGTAAAAGTATTGTTTATTGTTAGTTCATGTTAATGAATGTAGTTAACTAATGTTAACAAATAAAACCTTATTATAAAATCCTTCCTACAGAAGTTTAAACCTGCTGTTCTACAGCAATCAGTGTCAGTCCTGACCTTTGCACGCACATACAGCACACACACTGCGCATTTCTAAATGTAATACAGAAAGATGAACCTGTAATTGGTTATTTGCTCCATGTTGACAAGTAATTCCTAAAATGATCTCTGCCTCAGGAAAATATACCTCATTGTCTGAGGACAATGTGCAGAATTCAGTTTCTTTCATTGTCTTGAGGTCTTTTTTCCCTCCTCGTATTTCCTCTCTCCTTCTCTTCTGGCCATGTGAGACGGACTTCATCATGTTACCCTTAATAAACTGGTCACCGACCATCTCTCTCTTTTTAGCTGTGCAATAGAGGTGACTCATCCACTGCTTTGCTCTCTGCAGATAAGAACACTTGCCTTTTCATTCATGATTTTGACTAAAGGGGAAAACAAGCTCGAAAACAACCCACAGTCTTTTAGCTTTCACTACAGCGTGATAAATAGACCAGTATAGTGGTCTATATAGTGAAAGGACAGAATAGATGTAATTATCCATCATGATAAAAGAAAAGGACTAGAGAAAAGCCCTTCTTTCTGTCCAGACATTACGTGTCCTATTGAGTATGCTTAACGCTGCACGTATTGTGTGAAAGACGCCCATCACAGATATTTCTGTACATTTAATGACCAATTCAGACACTATCAGTGGTCATTTATGAAATATCTTTGTGCATATAAAAGGAAAGAAAGTGTGGCACTGCTAGTGATCATCAAATCTTTCTTCAAGCAGCTTGAAACCTCTTATACACACACAAAAAACTACAGGGTAAAAACCTTGGCTTACCGGTAGATCTTAATATTTCCTGACAGAGTGGTGGACACAAAGTTTCCTGTTTGAGAGTGCATCCGTGTGTGTGTGTGTGTGTGTGTGTGTGTGTGTGACACTCTCCCCTAATGCCACCTCACACTGAGCCCAGCGTTGCACAAAATGACTTGTTCTTTAAAAAAATTGGCATAACATTCTGCCAAATTCCAACATAAGAATAAGACAACAACTGCAGATAATTGGAGATTGGAGTTCAGTGTTTGATGATCAACAAACAACATGAAGAACATTTCAGCTTGGCTTTGTCTAGTCAGATTGTTTTATATGCAGTTGAATATATCTTCTCTCTTGTGTTAATGTTCTGTCAGGAAAGGACACATTTTTGAAATTGAGAAATGAGTTGGAAGTTGAATGCCAGCTTTGAATCATCACTGTTCCTGTACCAAAGAATCCAGACTGGCTTTATTAAATTCTCGGCAAATTTTTTTTACCTCAATTTGTTGTCTATCAGAGTTCATTACAGGAAAAATGGCCCTAGCCTAGATTGTTCCAGGAAAGAGAAGCTGTATAAATCGAGACATTGTTCATGTAATGTAACTTTAAAGTCTGCGTGAACCGGAAGTTGCAAACGACTTTTGTTTTGTCACAAAGTGTTGTGACGCATTTCCGAGTGAAACGGAATATTGAACAGAGGGCAGGGTTTTACTTTAGCGCTCCTCCTCTCTATCTCTCGCTCATAGCAGAGTAACGGTTTGAGGGGAGTGGTTAAGCGTTTAACCAACCCAAGCCGTCAAGCCTATGTCATCAGAAAAGAATGCCATTCCACACCCGGAAGTAACTTTTCAGACTTTGATTAAAGATAACTTCGGCAAACAATTTTTTTCCGTGTATTAACTTGCACGGATTAATTGTTCACCACAAGACTAGTAATATCCGCTAACAAAGTAAATAGGGTCAATTTTGATTTCATGCCGACTTTAAGGGCAGAATTATTTCGATTATAAATGGATAAAATCAATCTGGATTCAATGTAGCCAAAATTAAATCTGTTCATAATATAAAGCGATTGTGCCTCTCCAGAAAATTTGGGCTAAAGTACTATTAGTTTTACGATCTCTTCATGAACTTTTTGAAGTCAAAGTGGTAGTTGCATAGACTGTCAATGGAGGGACAGAAATCGCTCAGATTTCATTAAAAAAAAATTTATTTATGCTCCGAAGATGAACGGAAGTCTTATGTTTTTGGAACGACATGAGGGTGAGTAAATAATGCCAACATTTTTGGGCGAACTATCCCTTTAATGTTTTTTTGTGGAAACCATAATACTTTTTTTTTTAAGAACATTACTGTCATTTTTGATCAATTTAATGCATCCTTGCTAAAGAAAAGTATTCATTTGTTTAAAAAAACGTATTAAACTGGTATTTGAAGCACGTTTTTGTGTATGCAAGACGGAAAATGGAGAGAAAGCAGAGATGGTCATTCTCTGTAGTCTTTAACAGTTTGTTACGGAGTGGACAGATTCTCCTTTGTTATATCAGAAAAAAATATGTTCAGACAGATTGTACGGGCACTCGGGCAGGGGGAAAGAGTCATAGATGCTCTCAGCGGACAAAACAAACACTCACACCTCTACAAATCTGACAGGAGAAAATCCGTTTTTCTAATCCCCTTTCTCCAGCTGCCTTATACCAGCTTTTATTATCTGATCCAAGTTAAAGCAATTATTTGTCACTGTAAACTTGTAAAGTCTAAGTTTGATGTCAGGATTAGTGACAGGGATAAAAAAGCACTATGGGTTAATCAGTCCTTGACATTTCTAGTATCAATATACCATTGTCATGTTCATGCAATGTAAATATCCTGTAATCTTCATGCAAACATTATTTTACTTCATGAAACATTCAATGGAAAACCATTGCACACTGTATGTGGTCTATGCAAGGTATAAATATGCAGACAGTGTTTACATAGGAGTTATTAAGACTGTGGCAGTAAATTCAAGCCCAAATTAGTTTAGTGTCAAGTGTTTAGGTCCTAACTCACCTTACAGTCCAGTGGCATGATGGCACCATGGTCTCCAAGAACTTGTGATGAAAGTTACACCGGCCATCTGCACAATTGAGTCTTCTGGAGGAGTCTGAAGGTTCCGGTGAGAGATATGAAGTTATAACTTCTATTTCCTGTCATTCCGGAAGTAACATACATTTTTCACCGACAGAACCAGATTGTCAGCGGGGAGCCTGATCTGTAAAATAATTATTTTCAGAATGCAAAATAAGAATAAGTACAATTATGTTATTGTTAGGCTGTCCATAGACGTACAATACTGAGGTTCAAGATTGTATCGATCTGTTCCTTGTTGTATCACACTTCACACAGGGTCCAGTAACAGTTAGATATGCAATACAAAATCATTTTCATTTACTTTAAATGTTCTTACTGGAATATTAATTTTGCTTGACCAATCGCTACATTCAGTGGTCAGTGGATAACGTTAAATGTTTAGAGATATTTCTATATTGTTTGTCGTCCATGGTAACGGTAACTGACCGTATCACCCCGCCCGCGCATCCTGGTAACTGCAGCTGCGCTACTCACGTGTCTCTCGAATAACTCCGCGGCGGATTCGCGCACTTCCGCCATATTGCGTCTCAGTTGATAGTTCACCCTGGTTCACCCAAAAATTCTCATTTTCATAATTTACTCACCTTCATTTAGTTTCAAACCTGTATAAGTTTATTTTCTCTGAAAGAAGATATTTTAAAGAATGTTGGTGACTGGCTAGGCTACTATGCAAGTCACTAATGGCAACTGTTGACTACCAACATTCTTTACCTTCTTTTGTGTTCAACAGAAGAAAGAAACTCATAGCCTACAGGTTTGGAACATGAGGGTGAGTAAATCATGAAATAATTTTCATTGTTGGGTGAAATATCCCTTTAAGATAATTAAATTCAGATTTATGATATAGCCACACGGGTAAAGTGGGCTATAGATTGGCTATAATGTAGGCCTACAGTAAATTCATATCAATAGTTCATGTCTATTTATTTATGTAGCCTATTTGGTTAGTGGCTGTGTAATAAGTGGGATAGTGTACTAATTTAGTAAATTAGCATCAGAACTTTATAGAACAATGGACAAATCACAATAACAACACTCCAATAGGCTACCCAACCAACCCCTCACATAATTGAATGCTATTACAATCACTTTTTATTACATGCAAATTGCTATAATTATTTATGGTAATTAAACTTTCTGTAATTATTTTATAATTGAGTACTTTGATCGATCTAACAAAGGCTATAAAGAATCAGCACCAGGGTAGACAGAAACACATACGGTGAACAGGTGAGAAGTCCTTAGAGAGTCGTTACTGCTAATGGCACCTTTACTCAGAAGAGAGAGAGAGAGAGAGAGAGAGAGAGAGAGAGAGAGAGAGAGAGAGAGAGAGAGAGAGAGAGAGAGAGAGAGAGAGAGAGAGATATGCACACATACTGACTGTACATATTTGATAGAGTGATGCTGGGGATCATCACTTCATTTACACTCCTGTTGCATTATGGGAATGTGTTGGTGGACTAAAGACAGTAATGTTGTCAAATGAATCAGAGATTGCCATAGAGACGCTGACCACCCTGTTGTGATTTAGGCTACTGAGCCATTATGTGCCCTTTTAAGGTGTGTAAAAGTGTGTGTTGCGATTTACATGGCTCGAGCTGCAAATTTAATGCAAACTAATGCAATTGGTTTGTTATAATAACTGTTCGAAAATAATAAATAAAATAAAACATTTAGTCAGGTTTATTTCGAATATGCTTATTTGGTGTTTGTTATTATCAATGTTGCGCTGCTTAATATTTTTGTGGAAAACGTGATACTTTTTTTAAAATATACATTGATGAATAGAAAGTTCAAAAGAACAGCATTTATTTAAAATAAAAATAATTTGTAACATCACAGATGTCCTTTGATCAATTTAATGTGCCCTTGCTGAATAAAAGTATTCATACATTTTTTTTTAAATGGTAGTGTATACAAGACACATTTTCTGAAATACCTTAAGAGCATTTTGCTTCAAAGGTAAATTGATCTTGTTGTAAAGATGTTGATATGTTTTACCGAAACACAAGACAAACACTGCTTGTTGTCTTTCAACATATTGCTGAGATGTTCTGTTGGGAATTATCAGTCTTGAACACAGAACAAGCAGTGAAAACTGTTACATCACAACCATTTGAATTGAAATTGAGAGAAGTGAGAACATGTCTCTGACCCATCGAACCAAGTGTCACAGCAGGCATGTCTTTCATAATCATGGTATTTAGATACATTATTTTAAAGAGTTTGGTCTGCTTTCTAATATACTATAATTAAATAACTAAGGGAGAGCACAGAGAAAAACAGAGAATGAAAGGAGTCTCTGCATGATGTAAGTTGTTTTTTATTTTAAGTAGAGGTGGACAGTAACAAAGTACATTTACTTGAGTACTTAAGTACACTTTTTGACTATCTGTACTTTACTTGAGTATTCTTTTTTCTGGAAACTTTTTACTTCAACTTCACTACATTTGAAAGACAAATATCGTATTTACTCCACTAATTCTGTCAAGGTCCTTGAGTAGAAAGTAGTAACGTCAGTCGGGATGATTTTGGATTGTCAGATTGACGTCAACATCCAACGTCAGACAGATGTCCAGACTGATGTTGGTTTCTGACTCAACCCGGTTTTCATTTTCAACCACAATACAACATCTGTCCAACGTTAGAGATTAATGTCAATCTGGCGTTGAATTCTGACACCAACCTGATTTTCATTTTCAACGTTGGGTTTGGTATTCGAAATGCAAATTTTGCCATTGGTTTGGAGCACACTAGCTTATAGATAACAGTAAGGCTAACATATTCATACTAAAAGCCAAAAAACTTTAAATAGGCCACTATTTGAGGGAACAGCCATTTGGGTGTCCGAAACCATTGTGGACGTTATTGAGTGCACTTATTCAATCTCACATTCAATCCCACTACTGGAACTGTGTTCTTGAAATACATTTGATTGTTATACAGAGTAATACTTGACTATCTGTAGGCTACTTTCACTCAAGTAAGTAAGTTGTGTACTTTGTCCACCTCTGATTTTAAGGGTATAGTGAATGTGAGGATTGTTTATGGTTTGTTGATGTTATTTTTTGCACATTTGATCCTGTGAAAAATATTTTTGTGACCTTACAATTGAGAAAGGTTTATAGACAAGAGCATGCGGCTGCAGCGCTGTGTTTGTAAAATCTGTGAGCTGAAACAACACAGACGAACAGCTCAACTGTCTGTTACAGTTCACCTCTAAGAGCCTTAATCATGTTTTCCTCCAGCTCTTCTTTCGTCCTTCCCTACTTAGCTTGCCAAGAGCATGGACTGGAGAAAAATCTAAAGAAGAAACACATATAAAGATGCACAGTAAGAAGGGTTTGTTCCGTTCTCTTTGTGAAGAGGCACAGAAGGAAAATAATAAATTATTGTGTGATTCACTAGCAAGTCATAATTAATTACAAGCAGGAAAATCTCTAAAGTGTCCTGACACATTCGCTCACCTATTGGTACATTTGACATTAGTACACATTAACGTGGTGTTTCAAATAGTCATGTACTGACTCACCATATGCTGGACGCAAACTAGACTAGAAATTACCCAGTCTGTGCTTTTATACCGGATCTGAACTAAACATATGAAGAACATCTATAATAGTTGATACTCTTTTAACTTCTCTGAATCTGCCATTGATTAACCACTATCTCTACAAACAATTATTTTATTTTTTATAAATTGTCATGGATGATTTTGGCCCAATTCTACATTTGTTTGGACTAATGTCAGTAATTTATCCGCATTATATAAATGATAAACACTTAAATCAAATGTAATTGGTATGTTATGATAACACAATATATGAGTGTTCAGCTGGTTGTTAGGTGAATTCATTTGTGTGATAGAAAATCATTTAAGATGCTGTGCTGGCCAATTAGTGTTGATGCGCCATCTGGTGGCCAATGTTAAATCCACCCGAACTTGCACCTGGCTGGGCACGACCAGAGGACAAAGAATTTAGTACTCAGAATAGCACACTGGGACTGTTAAACCCAATCACCGTGTGCAATGTAACAATTAGGCGGCAAACTGATTTTAGAGCTAAAAAGAGAAACTAATTCAGAAGTTTAGAATTACTTTTTAAGAGAGAGATAAAAAAAAGAGTAATGTGCAAAATAAATTATATGAGACTAGGGAACACGGGGCTCAGAATACGCCTTAAGACAGCTTAAAGAAATAAACAATATTCAGTATGCAAATAACTATAATTTAAATTTTGATGGTTAGACTTGAATGCTCAGTGTCAATAGGACAATTTTTTGAATTTTATATTAAGACAATCTAAATATTTAAACTAAATAATAAATATAGATACCCAAGGCCAAAAAATGATCATGGTTTTAATGGTTTAGGCTGAATTCATATGCTGAATGTTAGAAGAATACTGTTTTGCCTTGCAAGCAATGTAATACATTTAAGCTGACAGTCTGGAGAACGATAAGGCACAGAGCAGGAAGAAATATACACACACACACACATATATATATATATATATATATATATATATATATATATATATATACACACACACACATAGACAGGATTACTGGACTTAAATTCATTTTCCGGTAAATCAGACACATTCCTATATTACTTGACCTCAGCTCCAGAGAGGAAACAAACCATTTACAAAGAACACTGCCCTTCTGTATACACAAAATAGACTATGTAAAAAACAAAACCATAATCTTAAAAAAAAAAATCTTTTATTTACAGAGTCTGAAAGTTCAGAGGTATTTACAATGCTATTTATATTCCAACTGTAAACCAGACATTAACGCTTCACTAGATTACAAATATGCAAAATGCAAATGAGTCTGTCATGCTGCACTATGCACTGGTGACATTTGAGGCCAGTGGAATGAAATTATGCAAACAAATGATGACTGTAGGCATCTGGAGAATGAAAAACAAACAAATTGGTAAAACAAATCCAGCTGTATGAGGCTTTGCTTAAGAGAGGACCTGTGTAGGTTTGGTCCTCTTCAAGTCATTTTATGTTGCCATCCGGATCTCCACAATCACAGACAAGATAAATTGATGCAGACAACATACTTTCATACCTTTCAAGCTGTTCAGGTGGACAAACTCATGTTACTGTGGACACATCACAATCACACACACACACACACACACACACACACACACACACACACACACACACACACACACACACACACACATTCAGTCTGAGTCACTGCTGCTGCTGGAGGAATCTGTTGACATGGCCTCAACATCATCTTCATTTTCTTTGTTATGACCAGGTGGCTCCAGGCCAAAATCGTTGCCATGGTGAGGAGGCAGAATCCCCATGGAAACATCAGTGGACTGCCAAGGATACTGTGGGGTTAGTACATCTAAAAGCGAAAGGAGAAATATACATTAGCAAAAAAAAAAGTACATAATCACACACACATTATAATATTTATATAGAACCTTTCACACAGAGCATTGATCCCAGAAATTTGCCATTGAATTGCAAGAGTGGCTTCTGTGTGAACGTAAACACGTCCCGGGATTGATCCCGGGATGGGGACCTAGTTACATCGCTGGAATCAGTCCCGGAACGCGGCCTGTGTGAACAAAAGACAGGACTAATGCCGTAAGGGGTGTGTTGTAGTGATGACATGTGTTTGTGATCCTGTTTTCACATGACTTTACGGGATGTGATTCCAGAAAAGCACTGGCAGTGTGAATGAACCAAAATCAAAAGATCCCGCGAAACATTATCCGGAATCTCTGTGCGAAAGGGGCTTATGATAAAGACAACTAGGAGAAGAGAACATGGACAGATGAATCAAACATCTGAACAGAGGAGTGAACCTGCCTGGTAACCTCCCAGCAGCCAATGCATCTCCAGGCAGGTGTCCGTTCACTCCATTGGTGGACATGTTGCTGATGTTACCCAACATTCCACTGCGCATCTCCAGATCAGTGGGGTACGGCCTGCGGGGGTCACCTACACACACACATCATATGAGCTTACAGGTACAATCAGACATAAGCCAATCAAGTCATTGGAAATGTTTCAGAGTAAATCAAGTCAGATAAGAATGCCAGGAAAGACAGGAATGGAAGAACATGATGCAGAAGGAAGTAGTAGTCTGTTTACCTGGAACCCAGTTCAGAGGAGCACACACTGCATTACTGGCACTGATCCTGTGAGCGTACTTGATGATCTCCTCTGAAGAGATACTCCCTAGTCAAAACAAGAAGAAACATTGAGGAAATTAGATATTTTAAACTGAAACAGTACATATGTATATTTGTGTGTATAAATATGTATACATAAATGCATATGTAGATACTGTGGTATATTGAGTAAATATCAAGTAAAACAAAAAACTATTTGCATTTCAGTCTTATGACTATCAATTCTACTGATAACGAACACATACAGGTGAAACTCTGTTAAATAAAAAAATTATTTATTTCAGTAATTCAACTTAAAAGGTGAATCTAATATATTATATAGACTCATTACATACAAAGTGAGATATTTCAAGCCTTTAGTTGTTATAATTTTGATGATTATGGCTTACAGCTTATGAAAACCCCAAATTCCCCAAAATTTGAATATTGTAAAAAGGTTTTCACAGTTGTAAGCCATAATCATATCTTACTTTGCATGTAATGAGTCTATATAATATGTCACATTTTTTATTATCTGAAACATGCTGGAACTTGCATTCTAAAGCAACTTATATAACGCAATTAATTTCAAGCAAACAAAACATGCGCAAAGCGCTCACAATTTGATTTGTGCTGAATAAGAGGTACATGGGCCCTAGTTTATTTGTATAGCACATTTCCTAAATGTCAGTAGTTCGTTTTCGCTTTGAATACATTTGTTTAAGCTTGCTGTATATAATAAATGTTTCTTATAATGAATGCCACTATAGTTTATGTTGTTTCATTCTTATATTTTTCCTTCCTGTTCTGTTCTAAATACAATAAAATTTGTTGTGGAGTCAGGGGAACTAATAAAATAAATGTTTATAATGTTTGTAAATGTTTTGTTTTATTATTACAGAGTTTAATAAAATGTGACTTACACACCAATGTGACTTATCTCTATCTCTCTCTCTCTCTCTCTCTCTCTTTTTGTGTAACAACAATACCTTTTCTGGCCTTTTCAATAGACTTCAGTTTCTCTTTGGCTTGATAAACAGCAGTGGCCTGATGATGAATGAAAAACATAATTATTATCTCATAAATACTGGGTCAAACATTTTTTATATATATATATATATATATATATATATATATATATATATATATATATATATATATATATATATATATATAAAGATTGGATGAGTTGCACAGTTCTTTGTTAAGGTGTAAATTCACAAACAAGTAATATTACAACAATATTAATTAACAACATGTACTGATTATAGGGTTAGTTTCTTGTAATTAAGTATACTTTACATTTATTTATATTAGTTCGTACATTTAAGATATATAACCAGGATACTTAAAAGTGTTCAAGAATGTGAGTTTAATCAAAATGCATTGGTAATGTTCTGTTATTTCAAATGACCAATGATTTTTGTGAGTGCCTCAAATCAAATGCAATTAAAAATGTATTAAAAAATAAATTACAAAATATATATATTTTAACAATATTGCAATGCAAAGCATACTTCGTTTTTTTTGCATAGTGGAACAATTGAATGTTACTGAAAAGAAATGTGCATTGACTGTTAGTCACCAGTATGTGCTCAGCCTCTTTGAGTTGTTTCTGGAGCTGCTGGATATCACTGTCTCTCTTCTCGACTTCCTTCTCCAGCGTCTGCATCTCCTGGTGAACTCTGCCCTGCTCCATCGCCGTCTGCATCAGCTCCTGGAACTCTTTATCTCTCTGCACTAACAGCTCCAGTATCTGTTCACAGAATCAGCAGCATACAGTCACTGCCATCTAATAGTCAAGCAAGCATATATAGTAATTGATCATTTTAATACTCTGAAGTTAAATTACATTTGCTAAAACATTTAATTAGTAATTTTAAAGCATGCAATTGCATGACTTTTCAGGATTTTTCATCAGAACTTTAAAGCCTGTAAATATCAGTGAATTCACTTCTACTTGATATTTCAGTGTTGTCTCAGTCACTGATTGAGTATTGAGTGTGTGTGTGTGTGTGTGTGTGTGTGTGTGTGTGTGTGTGTGTGTGTGTGTGTGTGTGTGTGTGTGTGTGTGGTCTCTCTCACCTGTGTGTCCTCTCCAGACTGGGGCAGTTTCTGTGACCTGGACAGTGCTAGCATCTCTATCAGCTCTCTGCAACAGAAACAAGAAAATAAAGGAACGAAAAAGGAGCCGTGTGTGAACAGTAGTAGTGTATAATAAGTGTATTAGTAGGAGTAAAAACAGTAGGCTGGGGTGGACAAGAGAGACTGGGGCTTTAATTTATTCAAGTATTAACTAACGTTAATCCAGCAACTGTTAGCAGAAATCACTGGAAATATCATGAATGAACAAACTAGCAGTTTATTATCATTCTGCTTTGTGCCAGCTAAAAAACACAGACATGGTTATCCTTCATCTAAATGTGCAAAATATATGATGACAAACCTGGATAAAACTTCAATATCATCCAGGGTGGATAAAAGCTTTTCTTTCGTGGACTTCTCTGCCGCCGCCATGACTGTGTTTCTCCTAACTTGCGCATGCGTGAGAAATGAATAGCAAACGCATGTGTCAAACAGTGACGCCTGTTGGCCGTAGGACCAAAATGTGCAATCGTCGTCAATAAAATATTATCTGTAGAGTTCACATAAACAGTTATTTTAAACCTGCGCGGTAATAGAGTTAACGACAAAGTAATTAAACCCGGTTACAAGTATGCTGGTATAACAGTAATTTATAGATGGCGCTGGTCACCCGTTATCAGCGCTGGGGAAGAATAGCCATCATTTGATAGCTCGATAAGAATATTTGCATAAATATTTATTATTATACAGTTGTATCTGGTTCTCAACCTTTTGATAAGGCTTCATACTAGCCACAACATAAAGGCCCCCTCCTCCAGTTTTTAATTTACAGTGAGTAAGCAAATGTAAGTGCATTAAAAATAACTAAAATAATTGTAATTAAAATTCTAATAATTTAAATGTAGCTTATTTAAAAGCTTGTTTGGTCTTATTTTAAATCATTTAAGTCATCTTGGACCCCTAAGGTAGCTTCCATGTATAAACTATTCCATTTGTTTAGTTGTTACTTACTGCATTATCTATTCTATTCCACATTTACAAGTAACGAAAGGTAGACATCTAGTAATTATTTGCTTCCAGGTGTTGCAGTTGATTTTCTAGTAGTTGTCACTAGAGGCAGTGGGAGCCTGTTGTGTTCTGTCATGTGCGTCACACACAAACATTGCTGCTGATCAGGAAACTAAACGCTCTCCTCTCACTTCTCTCACTTCTCTTTCGCTTTCACGGAAACAACAACTTACAGAGACTCTTCAGAATGGTTAAAGTTTCTTTTAACACGGCTCTCGCCCTAAAGGATCCGAAGAAGGAAAGCCTCATTCCTGATGTACAGGTACGTTACGTTAACCAATCTTGTTCACTTTTATTGAATTAGGAATATTACGCCCAATAATGTCTTAATTATTTAAATCGAAAAGTCTTGTAATGTGTGCACGTTGTTCTTATATTATCTTGAGAGAAGTAGGCTAGAGTATATCAAATGCAAAAGCGTGTGTTTCTTTGTTTAAGTATGTTAAACAGACTTTGATAGTTCAGTAAAAGTGTTATATAAAATGGCTGACGGCCCAAAGCTTGTCAAAGACGGATATAATCACTCATCCATATACCCTGGGACAAATTACTGCAATAATATGAAATACTATTATTTTATAGTATTATTATTTATTAAATATTGCCTATATATTCTTCGATTAATATTTAATGTTACATTTTAACTTTTGGGAAAGTATTACACAATGTGATGTTTTTTCTACCACTTTTTGGTTAGGCTATATCTGTATGCTGATAGAGAATTATTGCTTTCATTGTATTTTAATGATAAAATGTGCCCTTTCAAATAGGAAGGAAAGTAAGATACAGATGGTATTTAAAGTATTTTTCTGTGTGTAGCCTACTGTAAGGGCCAAATATCTGAAAATGTCATCTCAAATCCTACTAACAATTTTAAATGTATTTATTCAGACTGTCTACAAAAGTAAACTGATCCAATCAAGGATGGACTTATGGGCAAGTGCACAGGGGTCTCAAAATAAGAAAAACCCAGAAAAATATTGAGATGGATAAACACATTTATTTTGCCCTGTGGACGTCACATGTATTCTGCCATCTCAAGTGAGATTTCAATCCGAAGGGATTGAATATAAGTTCGAGAGCACTGTGAACAGAATAGAATAACATCGATAGACCACTTAACAGGAAGTGTAGAGAGAAATTTACCCATGTTAAACATGACTACAGACGTTTATCACTTAGTTTAGTGCTTTCAAATATGACAATTTAGTTGAATGAAATTAATAAAAACTTCATATTTAAATAAATTACCATGGATGTGATAAATATCCAATTGTATATTAAATTAAAGTATGGTAATTTATATTATATTTATTTACAGAAGTAGCCTATATCGCACTCTAACAAAGTTGCGATTAGGGAGGGAAGGATAGAAAATTAGTTTTTATATCACTATCGAATGAATCGGTAATGACAACAGAAAAAAAAAATCTTCAAGTGTCTCTGTGGTGGTAGCCCAAGACGTTTTTGTGTTTTGTGAGTTGGAAGCAGTAAACATACTGCATTTCTACGAATGCGATTCTTCCAGACATAGTTTAGCTGTGTTTTTCACAGCACACATTAGAAATGCCTTACACTCAGTAGTAGCAGGAGACTTTTCATGGGTTGTGAAAGACAGACTTGTTGAGGCATGTTTGATGTGTGCACTCTCAAACATGTTTATGATAATGAGTGTATTGCAAAAGAAGTCAGAGCAAGCCAAGAATACAAAAGAAGAACCCAAAGTTGCAAAATACTTGCAATATGGAAAAATATTTGATCTGATTTCTCGGTAATCAGGAAATGACTAAAGCCAAAGTTTCTAGAAACTTTAAAAAGACTCACAACTTCCTGGTTAAGGCCATCCAACATCGGCCTCCATGTACTCAATAAAGGGTCTGTCTGTGTGGTACGTCAATGAGAGAATGTGCAAAAAGTCTAAAAACTGGTTTTGCTTTTCCATTACAAGATATTGAATGAGGACAAACTATTTGGATTAAATGAGTAGAGCGCTATAAAATGATTAATTGGGGCTGTATCTCACTCACTCAGAAACAACTTGATTTACTTTCTCTTTTGATTCTTGTGTGAGCTTCTGTCTGCGGTTATTGTTTTGAGTGAGGAAGTGTTATATAGATTAAATGTTGCTGATTATTCCTCCTGGTGACTTTGCAGAAGTTGATGCCAAACTGTTTTAACAGACACTTATTTTGACTTGAAACCGGAACAGAGAAACTGAGAGATTCTCACTTCTTTTTTGTCGTTCTTTTTTTCTCATAACTTTCATTAGTCATCATTTCTGTTTAAATTGACTCAACATGTGCTGATGATATCTGCTGTCTGGACTGAAATTTTAGGGTACAGGTCAAGGAAGGCCAGGCCCTGTTTTGACCTGTTGCCTTTTGCTGTTTACAGTACAAATCAGGGATTCTCTTAAACAAGGAAAATGAACCTCCTTCAAATAGGTCAATTCATATTTCGTCCTTTAGTTCTTTGAAAATCACCCTTTTTCTAAGAAAAAACTTTATTCCTCTTGTTAACCTGTCCTTGTGGTTTAAGCCTTGTTTATTATGCTCACCAAGGCTGCATTTATTTGATCGAAAATAGGCAAGACATATTGTGAAATATTATTAATGCAATTTAAAATAACTTTTCTATTTTAATGCATTTTAAAATGTCTTCAGTGTCCATTCAGTGTCACATTTATCCACCAGAAATCATTCTAACATGCTGATATGGTGCTAAAAAAAAAATAGCAGATTTCTTATTATTATATAACCATGATTAAAAAATTTCAGGATTCTTTGATGATTAGAAAGTTCAAAAGAACAGCATTTATTTGAAATATAAATCTTTTTGTAACATTATGAATGTCTTTACTGTCACTTCTGATCAATTTACTGCATCCTTGCTGAATCTAGTAAAACAAATTGTAGATTTGAATGGTAGTGTGTGTGTATCTAGAGTGTTGTTAACCATCATTATTCTGTGTGATTTGTCCGGTAGGATCCTGAAGCAGCGGTGTGGGTGCGTCAACGGTCTAAGGTGTGGTGCTGGTGCTTCTGTCTGGGATTGGCTCTCGTGCTCTCTGGCATAGTGGTGGGAGGAGCCTACCTGTATAGGTACTATGTGTTGGAGGTGAGATAATTGCTGTAACAATGGTGACATCAAAAACATAACATCCTGTCGTCTTGTGTCACTGTTTATCTTTATTTTGATTAGTTTTTATATTTATGTCATAATCAGTCTAAGCCTGTTTCATAAAGCAATTCTCAACCATGATTAAAAAGTAGGCAAGATACAACTCAGACTAAGTTACATAGCAAAGAGAAAAAACATGTTTCTGCGATGATGCAAGCCGCCCATTTTACATTACATGCTAGCAACTTCTAAGAAACAAGTCACTGGTATGAACATAGGAAAATACATTTCTTCATAAAGTGATCACATCTTGAGAGAAAGTTTTCTTCCAAAACAAAAACTTTGTTTTACCGATAGTTTTACCGATATTTTTCCCAACATTTTTCCCGGCATTTAAGCATTTTCCCATAATCGGGTATCGGTTTTTTTGTAATATCGGATTTACCGATATATGGCGTCAGCTTGTGGCCGTGTGAGAATTAAAGCCATTACAGCGTTGTGTCTGACGGGAGATAAGTCAACAACGTGTTCAAAGGTAAAATAACTTGTCTCCCTTCATTAATAACAGCAAACAGCCATAATCACAAATAACAGCCATTAATGCACAAATGACATATGTAACTTAAATGCTTCATAATGTAGTTAAAACTTGGCGCTAAAAAAATAGAGATGAACTCACGGGATTTGGTCAAGTCCCTGTCCCAATAAAGATGCAAGTTTACATGAATTAAATAAAACAGCCATGAACGAGTGCATGTTGTAAATAAAAGCACTGCATTTAACTCTCTCTCTCTTGTCTATGCTCATCATTAGTCTTGTGAAGTCATTAATTTAAATGCTCCAGCATGGCCACCGTATGCAGCTTTTAACACAATTCTCTAATTTCAGACGCTGCGAGAGAAGTTCTGTATAAACGCACAGATAAAAATAGCTCTCTGTCAGCAGATATTTCATAATCTAGACCGACAAAACATTATTAATAATTCTTAAACTACTAGGATAATTAAGATACACTAAAGTAGTAATGTTTTTTATTCAGGCGGTTTAGATTGTTTCATGCTTTTTTATTTTATTTGTTAGAATGATTTTTACATGCTATAATTGTGACCATATATTTTTTCAGATTTCAGACTCCATTTATTGATGTAGAATTGTTTTGTTTTGTATGCTGGGAGGGAGTGAAATTTCAGAAAGAAAAAAAAAGTGTTAATAATAAAAAAGTTTGTTCAGTCCAGTGCTGTTGTTATAATCGTAAAAACAGAAACAAAACAACAATCGGGCACATAAACATGTAAATAATTGGTATTGTATCTGTGATTAAAAATATTATCAATCTATCTCTACATCAGACGGCAGGATATTTATAGATCTGTTCCTGTAAAGTTCACTCTGAATCAAGCTTTGCTTTTTTTCCCTAAGAAACCTGATAATGAGGTGGAGCTCATCCAGTTCAGAGAGAGTGATGCAGCTGGCTTCCTGCGCAACTTCAACATGGTGCAAAAATACACACACACACACACACAGTTTTCAGACATAACCACCACACACGTCATTAGTAGTGTTGTTCGTCTTCTATATTTTTTATTTAGTTTTAGTCATGTCAAATGTACTTTTTTTTGTTTTCTTCTTCTTGTCTTTGTCTTCTTTCTGTTCTTGTTTAGTCAAGTTTTAGTCAATGAAAACTTAGACACACTTTCATCACACTGCATAATGGTTCATTTGACAATCACACGTATTTTGCATAAAATTATAATCGCAATGATTGTTGTCATTTGAGAAATGTATTTTGTTACATTTCATCAGAATTTTTGCACTTTAAACGTTTGCGCACACACTCATACGCATGGTTTATTTGACCTAATTTAGTTTCATGATTTATTATAGGCTATTTTTCATATAAATGAACACTCTCTACATTATGAAAACTGGTAAAACAAGCAAATCTTTCAAAATCTAAAGCAGTGTAATCCCTAATAATAATTTTAATAATTCTAAATGACAAATAATGTTTTTCAATGTCTACAAATATAGTCGAGATCCATGTTTGGATTTATTAATGCTCATGAAGGAGTCGATTACACTTTAACCCTCTGGGCCTCTACGGTCCGAAGTGACTGAAAATTTTTACGCTTTGAAATGTTTTGCTTCATCGGAATGGGATGACACTTGGTGACTTTTGTCGCATTAGCTATGTGAACACACACACAAAAAAAGCATGGACATTATTAGGATATGTTTAAAGGGTCGGGGGTAAAAATCACACTTGGCTCCTCCGCGGTCAAAAATAACCGACAGGAATTGAATGGGAAATACAAAAAATACAACAACTCAGAGAATATTTTGGTGGTACAAATTACAAATCAGCCATGATGGAGAAAAAAAGAATTCAAAATAGACAGGAATCTAGTGGGTGCACCATGATATTACACAAGTTTAAAAAAATATATATTAAATGTCTGGTCTTTATTTTAACATGAATTGCATTGATTTTACTGAAAATAAAGAAAGTGAAATTTCAAAGCTTCGGCCACCTTTGACCACGAAGGAGCCGAGTGTGACCCAAAAAATGAAGAGGCTCAGAGGGTTAAATTGAGCAGAATATCTCAAATGGAGTCTGTCTGATTTTGATCTGTGCATAGGCTGTCCCTATTGCCAAATCATACACAACCCCGTCACTAATGGCGCTTTTCCACTGCAGTTTAGTACCAGTTTAGTTTAGTTAAGTGGGTGGGATTATTTGTGTGTCACAAATCCAATGATGCTTGTAGTGACTATTCTCTCTGACCCAGGGCCAGATTAAGAGTTCAGAGACCCCTGGGCACAATGACTTGTAGGACCCCGCTTTTGATACACGCATTTGACAAGCAGATTTTTTTTCTTCTTTTTTTCTACTGTTCTTTCACTTTAGACATAACCAACTTTGTTTATGTAAACCTTGTGTGTATTTGACAGTATTAGAGCAATAAGACTCGAAAGATAACTTAGTCCAGTAACAGACGCTGTTAGACAGGCTTTTAGTGCATGTGCGCGTCGGGGTGTAACGTTATTGCGCTCAGAAAAGCGCCCGTTAGAACAGCGCATCAGCAGCGAACGACATGTTTAACCGGCAAGGCTTTAAAGCACATGCAAATAATTAATTTTTATGAACTACAGTGTCCCGTTCCTCTGCATTTCCTGTGAATATACGTCGCGCTGTACAGTATGTTGAGACGGAGGCGCCAGAACTGCAAACTGATAGAATGCACGATCCTACGACATTTCTTCAAAAGCAGATCGTGGAGACATTTTAATCATAATATTTGACATAATATTTGACGGTGCCCAGGGCCCCTTAGATGTCCTGGGCCCCTGGGCAATTGCCCAGTTGCCCTAATGGTTAATCCGGCCCTGCTCTGACCAATCAGTGATCTCCAGTGTTTACACGTCACATTTTAGTACCGGTACGGCTCGCTTGGAACCTCATCTGAGGTGGTACTATTTAAGTGAGCCATACCAAGCCATACCATGCTGTGGAAAAGCATCAAAAAGTGAGCCGTACCGAGCCGTACCATGCAGTGGAAAAGCGGCAATAGGCTCGATCCATAAAAGCCCATGTAGCTACAACAACATTGTGCGCAGAGTCCGCACACACTAGGGGTGGGACAAAATATCGATAGGGCGATATATCGCTGTCCTTCTCTGTGCGATACGAGAATCGATACGTTGGCGCCAAATATCGATATTTAAATTGATAAAATAAGGCGCTCTTAATAGATTTCCCTGCTCCCTGCGCCGCTACTTCATGGCTCCTCGAGGTGGCGCTCAACACATGAACGAGGGAAACGTGAACATAAGTTAACTAGCCTAAGAAAAAATGTTTTTAACAGGATGGCGGACATCAGGCTGAGTAAAATAATAGATACCCCAGCCACGTTTAAGTCTAAAGTCTAGACCCACTTTTATACCATTGATGGGACAAACAAAATCGACAAAGAGTCCGCGATATACAAGAACTGCCTGGTAAAAGTAAAGAAACCACGAACATGCAAAGCCACTTCAGCCTAATTTCACTGAAAATGTTTAATTGACTTAAAATGTTCAATTAAATTTGACCTTAACCTTTTCACAGGCAATTTGTTTTCATAGTTAGACAGATATGGTGATGCATCATTATAGGATTGTCTAGCAATATATTGATTATCGCAGGATTGCTGTATCGTGATATTATCGTTATCGTGAGCCATGTATCGTGTATCGTATTGTGAGGTACCCAGTGATTCACACTCTGCTTTTCTCCAAATCATTTGCACGCTCGTCTTTTTCTTTTATTTTCTACGATTGCAGCAATATTGAAATCTCCAGTCTCCGTGGTTAGCGTGAAAGCTCATGCGATTGCCGGCGGCTCACTGTGCAGGACAGTCGTGCCGTTTACCAGCGGCTTTGACGCGATTATCAGGTTAACTCACTGAACTCACCGAACTCCCACAGTGTACGCCCAACTTTAGTCATAAAAAAGGTCGTTGACAAGCATTTGTCATCATAGTTTTCATAGAACATAGATTTTGCGATTGCAAGAATTAATGCAAATTCAACCAATCACCATTATTTATTATTAAATGTTGATGCAGACATAAACATGCTTGTTTTGACTCTATATGTATTTCTAACCCCACAGGAGGATGAGTTTTTCTGTGGGATGGATTACTCCGAGGAAGACTATGAGTTTGATGAGGAGGTGGAGATGGGAATGCCGCTGAGGCGGATTGAAGAGAATGTGAGCTTTTTCGAAGACGACGAGGTGGAGCTCATCCAAGTGCCAGTGCCTGAGTTCAAGGACAGCGATCCAGCTGGCATCCTGCACGACTTCAAACTGGTGCAAAAATACACACACGCACAGTGTTCAGCCATAACCACCACCACACACATAGCATCAGTCCCACCAGGATTTAAGTGCATTAATGCAAATTCAACCTATCGCCACTATATTTGTGACATCTTGTTTTTTGTAGTATTTGCAAAAAAATTCTGCAAAAAATGCTAACCTGAAGGGGAAAAGGCAATATTAGCTAATCAAAATTCATAAATCATAAGTAACAAAATGATCACTATGTATTCAAATGTCCTGCCACTGTATTTGTATCCATTGTAAACTGAGTGAGGATTGGACTGGTTTTCTAAAATGTTAAATTTTTGTGGAGGACAAAACCGTTAAAGAGCCAGAACCAGATATGATGAAGGAAGACCCCGAGCAGGAGGCCGCTCTGTCTCACATTTACAAAAATCACAGCAATGATACCCTTCACCAAGGTCTAAGCTACGTCATCACCTTTGGTTGAATGATTCTGATTGGCTAAGAAATTACAGAAGCATATCTCCATTGATCAGAACTGCGTTTCTGGGCGCAAGCTTGTCCGGAACAACAGTCAGTCAATCTCCAATAATGCCAGTTGTTCCTTAACCTGTAACCAAGAATACTAGCACACACACACACACACACACACACACACACACACACACACACACACACACACACAGACAACACAGCTCCTTCAAGGTTGGATTTGGTCTGGCTCTAACTATAAACAGTAGTCTCTTCTTAAAACATCAAGATAACATGTTCTTTCTCACAGTGAGAGGACACTTTAATCTAAAACAGTAAAGTAAACACGTTAACTAAAAAAAAGGTCACTTAAACTATGGATTACAATGACCCATGTGACCTATAGCTGTCAGGGTAAGCTAGAAACACATATATATGTATTGACACATGTTTAGAGGCCTCTCTCAATCCTTACAAAACAAGTCCATGTTTCATTTCTGGAAGCCTGGCTAAATGAGCAAGCGCTGTTACTGCATTCCTGGCAGGGGCCAGACCCTCGGTCACCTCTCAGATATTTAATACAGACATTAGAGAATACATGAAAAGAACATTTTGGTAATCACACTCACATAATGTGTAAAGTAGAAATATTGATCATTAATTAATACATCGATTATAAATCATAAATGTAAATCGCTCAAAAAGGATATAGATATATTGAAGAGACAAGGGATTCCAGAATTTTCCCCTTCAGTATATATTACGTGCAATAAAATTATATGTTATTTTATCCCAAAACCACACAAAAAAAAACTGTTTTCGGAAAAGTTTGGATCTGCAAGATTTTTGTTGAAAGAAATTACTACTTTTAGTCAGCAAGGATGAACTAAATGTATCAAATGTGACTGTAAAGACAAATGTCACAGGATCATGTAACTCTGAAGAGTAATAATGCTGAAAATTCAGTTTTGCCATCACTGGAATAAATAACATAAAAAAAAAACAGTCATTTTAAATTGTAATAGTATTTCGTAATATTACTGTTTTTACTGTATTTTGATCAAATAAATGCACAAAAAATCTTACAGACCCCAAACTTTTTACATTGGTGTAATTGTACTCTCACTGTACTCTTACAAATACTTACATACAAACATGATAATTTATGGGTTTTTAATGCTAAAAAACACTAAAATGCTGCAAATATCGCCACAGTTTTTGTCAGAAAAAAGTCTGACATATTTAGATTATCAATATGGATTTTTCAGTGACCAGTTCTTACATTTTTACTTCTGGCCCTGTTAAATCTTGAATATTTGGTTACATCTTATATTAATACTAAAATAATGTTGTGTCTTAAGAGCATCTCTCTGGTTCCATGTGAATAAACCTGTATGTCGTTCTTTACTGTCAGAGGCTGACTGCTTATCTCGACCTGAATCTGAACAAATGCTACATCATCGCCCTGAACACCTCCGTCGTCATGCCACCCCAAGATTTCCATGAGTTCCTGGTCAACATCAAGGTAAACAAGGAGGCGCTGTGAATCCATGTCAATAAGTGCTTCTAACTTGTTTTTGCGATGGGAGAGATAGCTCTGATTGGCTGTTGCATGAGAATAAAAGCGAAAGTGATGAACGCGAGTAACAAAGTCGAGTTTTACAAGATCTTACCGAAGCATTCGAATGCACAGATATTTTCATCATAACATGAGCCGACTAGAAAGTGATCAGCATTATTGATATTCAAAACAGTAAGCAAGCGCTGCTGTTTTTGGTTTGTGTATCTGAAGTCCTACACTGGAAAAAACAGTTGCTGCTTTATATTTTTTAATTACATTAAACTGACTTAAAAAAAAAAAGTTAAAATTGCTTAACTTATTTTGACGAGTTAAAGCAATGTAAAAACACATTATCATTACTTATTGATCATATAATATTTCACAGTGTAGTTTTGGTTTCTCTTTTTGGATGACGAAAATAGATTATTGATACATCGCCAGTTATTCTTTTTTGGTGTTGAAGCGCAGATTTTTGGCTAGGATGCAGCCGACGAGAGGCAACAATACTGTCATCTTTGGTTGCCGAGAGTTCTTTGACGTCGGACTTTAGATTTACGTTCTCTGTGTTTTTTGCAGGGTGGAATGTATCTTCCTCAGTCATACCTGGTGCATGAAGAGATGATGGTGACAGAGAAGCTGGACAGCACCGGTGATCTGGGCTTTTACATCGATAACCTGTGCAATGACAAAGACACGTACAGACTGCAGCGCAGAGACACCATACTGGGTAAGTGTACACAAACAAGCCCTTCGATAAGACTGTGTTTACATTAAACAGTGGTTATGTCTTTGCATAAACTCAACTTTTAAGCACTAATACAGGCATAAGTGAAAAGGACAGTATTTTCTGTCATGATGTTCTCTGTATAAGCAAGTACATTTGAAATGTGCTGGCCTGCCATAAACCGAATACGTGTAAGATCCAGTTTTACATCATAGCTGCTGCATACTTTCAAACTTCTGAAAGCTGAATGTGCTTCCCTGCAGGTATGCAGAAGCGCGAGGCTCTGACCTGCCACAAGATCCGCCATTTTGAAAGCAAGTTTGTTGTGGAGACTTTGATCTGCGAGCCATGAAGAACGAGAATCACACACGGGTGTCTCTGACACGGCAGCAGATCTTCAACACTTTCTTTAATTCGGTGTAGCTGTTTGTTTATCAGCTTTTCATAGGCCTTTTTTTTTTTTTTTTTTTTTTTTTTTACATCTAAAATGTGAAATTGTCTTTTCTGCACAAAGAGTTGTATTATTTTTGTGTCTTGTGCTATTTTAGGAATATTAAACGTAATAAAGAGTCACAAAGTGTACAAGAACAAAAAGGATTAACAATTGTGATTGTAGCGTATATAGAAATCTGATCAGCATTTAGACAGCAAGTACTTTAAAGCGTTTGCTGGAAAAATGTTTGAGGACTTTTTTTTTTTTTTCACATTTGCAACATCTACTGAATTTCACCTTGATACTGTTCACAGGGTTTCAATCAATTACTGTATAATCAGGAGGATCACAATGTTGCAGTGCTAAAATGCATACTTCCGCTTTCACAGATAAGGTTTAAGCTAGTCCCCGGACTAAAATGCTTGTTTGAGCTGTTTTAAGTAAAAGCAACTTGCTCTGATTTTTCTTAAAATATGTCAGTGCCATAATTTTGTAAGGCATGTTTATAAAAGGCCTAATCCTGGCTTATTCTAAGCCCTGTTTGTGGAACCAGGCCATAATGTCACAATTTGAGGTATTGAAGAAATATTCTTGTTTTATCAATAACCATACATACAGAGCACTTTCAGTCAAATAAATGAATATATAACTTCTAAATGCTTAAATTACCACTAACCTGAAATCATTTATGCTTAAATTACCACTAACCTGAATTTTTTTTTTTTTTTTTTAAACAAAAGATCTTAAACTTTATACTTTTCTGTCTTTAGTCATAAGCTCATAAACTCCATCTAAGAAAACAATAAACAGAAAAATCTTACAAAATGTTTGTCATGTTTATTTTAAGTTTGTCAACATACACTACTGTTAAAAAATGAAGGGAGGGGAATTCGTATTTTTATTCAGTAAAGATGTATCAAATGGATCAAAAGTGTATGTAAAAGACATTTATAATGTTACAAAAGATGTCCATTTCAAATAAATGGTGTCTCTTTTCTTTCTTTTTTTAACTTTCTGTTCATTAAAGAATCCTGGAAGAAGTTTGATGTCAGAATGTGTGATACTGAATGATTGCTAAAAATTCAGCTTTGCATCACAAGAAATATATTGCATTTTAAAATATATTAAAATAGAAAACAACTACTTTAAATTGTAATAATATTTCACAATATTAGTGTTTTTACTGCATTTTTGATCAAATAACAGCAGCATTTATGACAACTGAGATCTCTTAAAAAAAAAAATCATGGGTCAGACCGTCACATATTCTTCAAATTCTGGTCCTGGCTCCTCGCACATTCATAATTGACCCAGTAACAGACATTGTATATGGTCATTTGTTGAAGATAATGTTAAAATATATAATCCAATCCCAGGCTAATATGCAGAGACGACTTTAAGGAAGCAATTTGTAGGTTCATTCCTCTGAAATGTAAATACTTTGTGTGGCATATATCAGCATCAACATTGAGAGAATGTAATTTTAGTCACATGACATATATACGGCCAAGCAGGTCACATACTTCTGAGTAACAACTGCCAAACGGTGCTCACTGCAGAGCCATTGCAACCTCTCAAACTACCCACTTCCCCTGGGTTTTATGGTTTAATGGCTGGAAGAGCTCAAATGCCCCCTCTGGTGGTGAAAGCAAATCCCTGCATTATTGAACTAAAAGTTAATGGACAGCCTGTAAACTTGTCCACATCTCCCTAAACATTGTAAGAACATGCAACAACAAAACATAAATGTCTGAGATATCACAACTGAAACCTCGTGTACTTATTTTCCAAGAAAATTAAAGCAAGTTCAAATTACTTTAGCCAAACTGACAGCTGTCGCTCATTTCATTAAAAAGGCTGTTTGAAAAGGTGTCATTTATTTGAAGATACTGGACTGAGGATGTAGAAATTTCAGCATTCATAAACAAGATGGCTGACAATGTTTATGACCTTTAGTCTTTGAGGTTACCTCCCAGATAATATGTGTCAAAGCCCCGAACAGCTCCCTTCAGACTGGTTAACCAGCAACAGCTAAAGACAAAAAAAAATGAGCGTTCGGCTGACTCTATCAGAGGAGCAGAAACTATGAGCCAGATTGAAGGTCTTCTGCTAGATTTCTTCACGTAACTTCACGTAAATACCTTCTGATGGAGGCCATCGGCCTCCAGAATTAACATGCTATTCTTGGTAAGACAAGGTGGTGGCAAAAAAAAATAAACCAATGAAATACGGTCAACATCTCAAGAGGGAAGATCATCACTTGTAAAATGGCACATTTCTTCATCCGTGAAACCGAAATTCTCTTTCCTCTAAAGAAAAAAAGGCACAAAAGCATGGTATACTAGCTATGTCTGCATTTTGTGGTCACAACATTGGATTTATTTGTACGAGATACAAAAATGTAAACATTGCAAAATAAATAGTTAAAACAAGTGATGCAGGACCTATATTCATGCTCATGATCCCAACATGAACTAATGCACTTGTCTTGCTTGCATTTTCAAGTGCAAAAGCATGATGACAAAAAAAATCTAGGATTCAAGTAACAGAAATGACAGACTAATGATACAAATATACTATTTTACAAGGTAGTGATAATTCCCAATTTTACAAAATGTACACTTATAATATTGACAAATTTCTCTTAATATTTTGATATGCTGCTTTTGGGTATAAGTCCGTGTAGAAGCGCACAGATGTCAGCACTGAAGTCTTTGTGTTTCTGATGGGCTATGTGACCTCCATGGCGACTGTGGTCTCTGATAATCCGTTGAGAGCCAGCCTCTCTGGTTCGTGATTCTCCCTGCAAGATCAATACAAATATAGAATTTAACATTTTTATTTAAAATTCAAAGATATAAGACACTATCGTTGAAAAGTCTGGGGTTAGCAAGACCTTGTTTTATGGAAACAATACTTCAGGGTCCGTACACATTTTTACGAATACATTTCCAAAATATTACTTTTGAGGCAAATATTCATGATCTAATGTTCCATGAAAGTCTATATACACGAGAAAAAAAAAAAAAAAATCATTGCTGTCAATCGATTAAAAATCTATTATTTTCTGCAATTTTTCGCACCTAACATTTAAGTTTTTTTTATATATTTTTATATTTTAATGATTTCACATTTAATCTCCAAATTAATAGAAACAACAAAGACAGTAGCCTATATTTTAAATATTTGTTTAATGGCATCTTTTTTTGTAAGGCCAGTATTACAGATCCCAATACTGCTACTGATGTCTCTGATTTTTTTATTTTTCTCAATTTTAGTCAATCATATAGGTAGAATTGTTAGCTATCAATTTTTTAATTTTTACTTATTAATTTAAGTAAAATAAAAACAATCTTCACATAAACCCATTATAATAAATGTCACATTTACCTGTGCCCTTCAATATATCAGGGCTCAATTTTTTCTATTGGCCCAGTCAGACCGGTTCAGATTTTTACTTGCCCTGTCAAAATGCACAAAAAGTTATTGTTTTCATTGTTTTTGACCCATGTAACCTTGCAAACAGTACTTTAAGAGGTAGGATACATTCATTCAAATATGTAATACAGTTATCAAGCACTTCAAAGTCTTCACTGCATAATTTATAAATTAAATCTAGGGTAATCCTTTTTAATGCTACAGAAGTTATTCAGTCAAGAACAGCGAGTGATTTTTTTGATTTCTTTGATTATCCTTAAATGACAAACAGCAGCGGGTTCATGACGCGGATTTCCTCATAATGAATACACATTTCCTCATAACTCTTTACGTTCATTAAAGACTTGAATAAAAACGGGCCTTTTGGCATAAATTTGTGTGTTTTAGTACGTTCAAGAGCTGTCTGGAGCAGCTTTCTGTGCGCACGAGTCATGTGTGTGTCACACAGATGCGCGCCAGCACTGCATTCTCTTGTCTTATCGCACTTGAAAAGATTAAAAGCATTTGCATGAATAAGAGCCTGATCATATAATGTAATGCTAGCCAAAAGATGAAAAAAAAAAAAAAAAAATCAATGCTGAACATTTTTTATTGTTAAATTTGAATTATTTCACCTAAATCCTAGTTGTTCGCTTACTCTCTGTATTTGTGTTTTACAATGGGGTATTTTTTTTGTGCAACAAACTTACACAAAGCACAAGGAAGCTTCATTTCAAATTTTGAACTGACTTTACAAACAGTCAATAAAATAAGAACAATTATAAAACGATAGTTCCAGCACTGGATTCTGATTGGTTGAGTCACGTTCAAAGCTGCTGTAAATTACACAACAAACATCTTTTTTGTTACCGTGCCTTTATTTTGTGAATAAAATAAATAATATAAAAAATATTTTTATGGACTTAACCGTAATAAGCCCTGTGAAGCAGTGGTTTATAGTGAATTTAGAACGCCCCCCTAGCTTAAAATTACAAGCAGTAGCACAAATAAATAGAATAGAGATACAAATTAAAGAGTTCCTGTCCGGAGATATTCAATTGAAGAAAGTACACAGATTCTTTAGGGGGATTTCTAGGCGTTTTTCATGTCGGGATTTTATTACTCTTGATTTCTCACAAGTTGTGTGCTTTTCTGGGCAAGTCAGAGTGAACTGCGGCGCTTATAGTAATGAATGTGCACTCCAGGCCAGGGTATCTGTAGGGTTTTTAAAATCAAATACTACAATTATTTATTCAATCCACCAGCTGAATGAAAATGCGATTTCACTCTCTGACAGTAGGTGGTGCTTAAGGAAGAACAGAAATATGGCAGTCACTCTGGTAAACACTGTATACAACGCACTGCAGCTGTGCTTTTTAAAAATGCAACGAGTTGGGAGGTATGATATAAACACCATAAGGTAAACATTGTCATAATTCATCAGCAGTAGTTCATAAGTAATGGCTTGGCATAAATGTGTGGTTTTCATTGTGACTTCTCTGAAAGTGCAAGCCTGTAGAAAGTGCAAAAGCGCCATGTTTTGACTTTGAAACATACAGCACTCATGAGCAAGTCTTATCTTTTTTTTTTTATCTCTCCTTTTGTAGTCTGAAAATAATAAATAAATATAGATGCTTAAATTCATTTTTCACCCTCCCCCCAAACATAATAAAAAAATAAAATAAAAATTGTAAAGTGAATAAGTGCCGTTTCAGGATTCAGACCTGGCGATGTCGATGGCACTAGTGGGGGTGACTTTGGGTACCCGGTCCAGACTGCTAGCAACACTGGCCAGCTTTAAGGCTGAGGGTGAAGGGGCACACAGACGTGCACTGTGGTGTGTGTGGGCAGGAGACACAGCGCTCACTGTGCTCAGGTGCCCGTGGCCGTGAGGCAGAGACTGAGGGACGGGCAGCTGAAGGCCAGACGCACTCGTCATCCGTACTAAAGAGCCCGACTCACCACCACCTGCAGAACGGTTCAATTTGGCTTGTCTAAAACTTCCTGCAAGAGACAAAAATGACAAATCATTTAAATAATCAATCATGCTCACCTTTTTTCCTTTAATTAACCACACATCAAAGCGACTGATATTGTCATATAAATGTCCCCCAAAAAAGGTTTTCAGTCACAGTTTTGCAATGATTCCCCAATAAGTTCTATAAAGCAGTTTATAATTTTAAAATATGTGGATCAAAATTAGAGGCGTATTTTCATATAAAGATTATTTTATATTTCAATGCCTCTGCTCAGTTCCCAATGAGCTGCACATGCCTGAATTAGAAAGGACGCCATTGACACTTGCAATCTGGGGCCTGTTTTCATTGTTGGGAGTGTTGACCACAGCAGAGGCAGCAAAGTGTGCACTAGCCGAGTCCAGAGTCTTAGACATGCAGTCAGATGAGGCCGTGTTCTGTAAAAGAAATGATTTTTTACTTCTTAAATAAATAAATAAATATTATTTTTTAATATTATTACAGGATAGAGTAAGAGTGAGGTTTTGCCCCATAATGCCTGGCATTGTGTGGATCTACTCACGGGCAGGGGCTTGTGGGGTTCTGGTGCTGTCGAGTTCTGCTGGAGTTCTTGCTGCTGTAACTGTTTGTGCATCTGAACCAACTGCTGCTGATGGGAGTGAAACTGCTCTTCTGTGAAGCCACCTGCACATGTAAGAACATGGCTGTAAATTAACACTTTTATTTAGTTAGGGTGCATTAAATTGATCAAATTGTAAATACGTTTATTATGTTACACAAGATTAAAATGCATGCTGTTCATTTGACCTTTCTATTTAAAGAATCCTGAAAAGTGCATAACGGTTTCCACAAAAAATATTAAGCAGCACAACTGTTTTCAACAGTGACAATAAGAAATGATACTTGAGCGTCAAACAGGCATGTGATCAGCTAAAGACAAAGAAGAACGAAAACCTGACCCGACAAGGAAAGGCATAGTCGGAAAATATAAATACTGAAGAAGAAAAATCACATCCCTGATTAAATTAGCATATTTCAGCTTTTCCATAACATTTTTAAATGTACATTTTAAAACATTAAAATAGAAAAGCAATAAGCCCCGCGAAACCGTGTTTTACAGTGGATTTAGAACAGCTAAGGGGCGTTGCTAGGCCAGAAACAGAGTGAAGTTATTGCTTCTATAGAACGGTTACTTCTTAAAAATATTAATTTTAATATTTATTTTATTCATAGAATGTGAATCATTCATAGAATGTGCACTCAGACCTTCAATGTAGAGACACTCAATGTTGCTTGTTTAATAACACAGTGCTTCAAGCACAGCTCACCTCAAGTAAACACTGAGTAAATAGGGCTCCTCCACTTATTTTTGTTTTCTAGATTATTATTCCATCTCAACAGGTAAACATAACTCAAAACCAACTAGCATACTTCAAAGGGTTAGTATTCATCATCAAATTCTGCAGTACTGAATAAGCCTCAGTGGTACTATGCACATGAGCTGGCAATATCGCTATGGTTTATGTCTTTGTCTGAATATTCATTCCTAGGTAAGCTATTTTCATAAATGCATTTGACAGAATTAGACACAATTGAATGCGTGTGCCTAAATGATGCCAGTTCAAGTTTATAAAAGAAATGTAGCTGAATTATGAGCAGCAAAAAAATCTTAAATGTGCTCCGCATATGGACTGCAGTCTGCTAATAGACAACCACTGAGAGCCGTTGAATCTCTGCTGAGTTTTATGCATAGAATGCTATTTTGTATCAGACAGTGCAGCAATTTCATCAAAATCAATCAACAGGCCACATTAAAAATGATTGACAGGCTGAATTTGTTGAAAAACCCAAGAGTAAACTGATAGATAGAAAGGCACAATAGAGAACGCTTATGCGGGTGAACGAAATTCAGTTGATTGACCGTCTGAATCCTGTTCAGCTCAGACGCCTCACCTGACACACTGTTAGAGAGAGGCGTCCCTCCACCTTTTTCCACCTGCGGAGTCCCTTTCTTGTCCTCACTCCTTGAGTTGTCCTGTAGCGGCCGAGGGCGGAAAAACTTCCACCTGCAGGCCTGGATGTCATTCAGGAGCTGAGTCAGTGAGCAATCAGAAGTTGATTTGGAGATGTGAGAGTTTGTGTTTGTGTGGACGGGGAGGTCAGGCACACTAGAGCCAGCGGAGGGATAAAACATGTCAGGGTCCAAGTGCCTGAGGGCACGGTCCAGTTCCGACGAAGTGCGATCCAAAACCACCCTGAAGGAAAACAACAGTGCTTTAGGATATTTGGTACAATCTGTGACCTTCAGCGCTGATCATTTAGGGAGTAGCCTCATCAACATTTCTACTTTAATCTGAAGTAACAAAGAGCAGGGTCATAAATTCAAACCACGCATCATCTATACTTGAGTACAAGAAACGATAAGATAAAAGGGGAAATGGGTAAATTGTAAAAAGTGACACACCTGCCACCTCTTCCCACCCTCCTGTGTGTCACTGCAATACAGCGTTTCGGCACAGAGAGGGCGGTGAGACAGTTCCTCTGCCACAGCCGGTCCTGATCCGCCTGCTGCCAGTGAGGAGAGCAGCTCTGATCCACCAGTGGCTGAGGACACATAACACTTTTAACAATGGCAAAGGAAATGACCAATACACCACATAGCCAAATAACATGGTGCTCTGTCACTAATAAAGCAAGTATATCATACTCTATGGGCAGGAGGGTTTAGTCACAATATTGGCCATGCTCTTTAATATACATGCTAAGACAAAAAAAAAAAAAAACCGGAGCCAGCACAATGACTGTGTCATGACCCTCATTGTAAAAGAGAGTTCAGTTGTAAAGTTAATTTCTGCAAATCTGAAATGTAAATGATCTGATGCAATTAACATTCATAACTGTTCTCAAAAGTCCTCAAGCAGCATTTTCTTATGCTTACAAGTATTTAGAACAACAACATGCACTTATATAAATACAATTAAAAAAAATATTGTGTTTATTTCAATAATTGTAAATACATTTTAAATGTTTAATGCAAGAAATTATCTACTTGACAACAACGGCTGGTTGAAATGATGGTAGAAAAAAGCCAGTGGTTCTCAATCAGGGGTCCAGGGCCCACTACAGGGCCTCGGCAAAGACAAAACAAACCTTAAAATACGGTTAAAAAAAACAAAACAAAAAAAACATGTTGACAAATTTTATTATTTCAGTTATTTTTTAATTTATAAAGTGTCCATGGCTTAAAATAATTTTTGTAAGCAAAACAACAACTAGGGGGCCTTCAAGTATTTTTGTGGCCAATGGGGCCCTTGAACTCAAAATGGTTGAGAATCACTGCTTTAAGCCATTTTAGTGCAGCTTAAATAGCAATATATAATTATTCAGCTATATTGCCCAGCTCTTCAGCCAGCAATGATGTTCAGTGGGAAACTCACCGAGAGGTAACTGCAGCCAGCTTTCCTTCTAAAGGCGAAGTTTCCATCAGGATCGTTCTCTTCATCCGGCTCTGATGCAGGAGACTTCAGAAGAGAAAATAAGGAGAAATATATATACTATTATATCATCTGACAAAAATTATTTTAACGTCTTTTAAACGTCTGAAGTAAAACCTCTAAATATGAGCATGTGTAATGAAACACTGATTGTATACTGACCAGTGGGTAATCCTCCTCTCCAGAGCTGTGGAAGTCGTACTGTTTAATGTCTGCCTTGATGATGGTTTGCTGTCGCTCTGGCCGACCAGGCTGCCGAAATGTATCAAGTTTGGGCCTCTTGTTGTACTTCTTATGAGAACGCACAAAGTCAAAGTGAGGCTCAGGCTTGACTGTGAAGGGGTGGAGGTGTTTGGGCCCAGATTTGTGTGACTGAAGGAAAGAGACAGAAGAAATGGTCTTGTAATTATCACTGAGCACATTCAAGACATTTCTCGCACACATATCTTTTCCCCTCTACTGTTGGCCTTTACCTTAATTTTGCTCTCTGCCTTGTGCCGACTGCTCATGGGTAAGGATGTGGGTGCAGGGTAACTGGTTTTCTCTGCCAGAGGTACAGTGACTTCATTCAGAACCTCTCCTGAGAAGTCTCCAATTTGATATCTAATATACACAAAACAAGGAGAAACAATATGTAAAAACTAGGGATGCGCCGGTACTGCGCTCGTGCACTTGTACACATAAACATGCTCCGATACCAACAACCGATACCACATAGCGTGTACATTGTGTCCAGACAAAGAAAGACATATAATGGGGATAAAAGAGAAGGGTGTCTATGAAGTAAATGTATCTAATTAGTGAAATATTAAACAAAATATAGTAGGGCTGGGAGAAATAAACATTCACCTAGTTATTGCATTTCTTTTTTCTTTTTTTTTTACGATTTTAAAATCAAGTTTTTTTTAAAATTACAGAATCGATATTAATTCAGATTAAATTGCTTTATTGTTGTCCTTGCTTATAGATGAGGTTGACAGAAGTTAGACACTTTCGTTCCAACAGAGGATGAAATGTGTCGTTATCTATGAGTGTTAAAGTGACGTAATATCCCTTCCAAGTGGAAGCGACGTGAGACTGCATGCACTGAAAAGCCCTCGCGCTATTTGTATGCTGAGAGAGAGATAAGAGCTGCACAATTAATCTTGAAAAGACTGATCTCGATTCAAACACCTACGAGATCTTCCATTTCGTCTGTCCTATTAAACCTTTGACAAAATCATATTGCAACATTCAAATCGCAATACGTGTAGAATCGCAATTTTTTTTTTCGCAATACATATCGCATCGGCACCCAAGTATTGTGATAGTATCGAGTCGGGAGATAGGTGTATCGTCCCAGCCCTAAAACGTCTTGCGTTTGAACGGACAAATTCACACGCTTATGTAAAACGTCCGTCTTGATGAGTATCCTGGTATACAGTCAGTTATATCTTAATGAACGTAAAACAAAGAAAACAAATGTACAGTAGGGCAGGCGATATTGGATCAGTGCATTCGTTCTAAAGGGACAGCAGTCTAATAAATCTGCGGCTGTGTTTTTTTTACTGTTAATCAAACTACAAAAGACAAAGAAATCCCTCACTTCAATTGACCTTTTGTAACCTTATAAAGATTAATCTATATTTAATTTATACAGTGATGAATATGCAGTATTATTTCACATTTGATTACTTTATTCAAATGATGTACCTGAAAACTACTGTTAGACCTACCAGGGAAGAAAACAGATGTTTATTTCATTTGTAGCCTTTCTTTGTTCTATTGTATTTATTTGTGCCATTTGTAATTCGATTTTTTTGTTCTTATTTTATTACTGACTGCTTGCTTGTCTTTAATAATGTTTTAAATTTACATTAAGCTAGTAGTTTTTGCTGTATCAAAATTATAATAGAGAATTGTGATATTTCACTGGCATCTACACATTTGAAACCTCTGACCCAATACTTAGCACTGAAGCAGCTCAAAATATGTACTGTGCAAATTAAATGATAGATAAAATATGATAGAGCAATAGAATGAACAGTGAAAGTAACAGAAGCTCATACAACATATTTTAACATGCTTAAGCATGAAAACAACTGAAGGAAATATTTACTAAACAAATTAAACCAACTAATATGATTCACATTCTTTTAGTTTCTCTACCCAATATTAAAAAAAATACAGGTATCGGCAAGTACCAAAAATGAAAGTATCGGTATCGGACTCGTTCTGGAAAAAGTGGTGAGAGAGATGAGTCACTTTACATACAACAACCATTCTAGCTGTTAAATAGTGTTTGAAAGCAGGCTTACATCAGCGGATACGTCTATCAGCAGATATTTAAGGGAACCACTGATAGACGCCTGCTTTCAAATGCTCCTGTCTGCAGGGCTCCAGACTGCGACCAAATGGTCGCATTTTGCGACCAAAATTTGAGAGTGTGCGACTGAATTTTACATCCAGTCGCACATGTGCGACCAGTAATTTTTTACACGTTAAACGTGGAAGGGGCTTATCAATGAATCCGAAATGTGTGGCAGACCAATGAGTGCGAGAATAATAGGGAATGGCCACTTTAAGTGGCTAATGTGTGGAGGGGGAGGGCCCTAGAGATAATCGAGCGCGCGTCTGTGGGAAGGAGACAGAGACAAAGCTATGTGCGCCTGAGCAACGAGCAAGCGAACTATTGACTCGTTCTTCCGACCTGCGGCTACTGTGCCAGTTAAATTCACTTGCTGGCTTACCAAATAATACATTACAACAGCGATAATCAAAACGATTATTCTTTGTAAACATTGTTCAATGCAAGTGCCAAATGCTCGAACATGACCTGTCATTTACGCCGTCATCACCCGGGAGTTGATAGCGCACGAGCGCCGGCGAGACCTGAACTGCAGACGTTATCATCGGTGTTTAAACTAAACTCATTTAGGTTTTGCCAATGTAAACATTCAAGAGCAAGACGTGAAAGAGAACTCGCGTCTAGATTTGTGCGCGCGTGTGTGTGCGCGTGTATTCGTAGGCTACTCATCTCAGACAGCGCGCAAATATTGAGTTATCTTTCAAGTCGAAAGTGCAAACTTTCATACTTGAATGGACAAATTCACACAAAACATGGCCGTCTTGATGAGTATCCTAGCAGATATAGTATCTGTTATGCCTTAAGCTCTGAATTGAATAGCTTTTGTAACTTTAATAAGGATTAATCTTTAATTTATACAGTCAAATATGCAATGTTATTTTACATTTGATTATTTTATTCAATTTCTGAAACCTGAAAACTAATGTTAGACCTGAAAAGCATAGTTTATATTATTAGTAGGCTATCTTTGCTCTATTGTATTTATGTGTGCTTTTGCTTGGTTAGATTATTTCTTCTTATTTTCTTAATTTTTTTTGACAGTATTCTTTTTTTTTCCTGAACATTTTTCACCTAAAACCGTGATACAAACTGAACCGTGAGCTATTTGAAACGTTGCAGCCCTAGTACAGTGTCACAGTCGGATGATGATTCAGAGTGAGAGGTTTTAGTGGCGAAAAAGGCCGAACCCACCATTTTCGGGAGGACTGGTTGAGGTAGTAGGCTACTGTAAGGAGACGAATTCCATAAACTGCGAATGTTGCAGTCGCTACCCCATAACTGCGGGGAACACGAAGTTTGCCGACAGTGCAGGCACTTCACAGTTTAAACACAATACTATATTTAAACACAATCTTAGCCTCAAGCATAGAGTATGCCATGACATGTTAATAAATCAACTGCCGGTTGCTTTTAGAAGACAAGAGGCTGTAACGGTAAATCAGAGCGCAAAGGCATTGTAATTTCTGCATCTATTATCAAAGTATTTATTAGTAATACACTGGAAATTAGTAGAAATGTGAATATTTGGTCAGTATGGTAATTTACGGTGTGTGCTCCTACATTTTCTTGTTGTGCCCCTAAAATTTTCAGTTGGGGGCCACTGTGCTCCTAGTGAAAAAAGTTAGTCTGGAGCCCTGCCTGTGTGTATCTGTGGAAGCGCTCAGTGAAGACAACATGTTTTTGAAGCGTTGATCACTGTAGCGTTCGAAGACATACATGTTGCGCGTGTGAACACAATGGCCAATCAGAAGTGTTTAAGAATCGTTTAACAGCGCTCAAAAAGCTAGAGGGATATGCTGTCATCATAACATTTTCAGCAATATCAGTACCATCATGGTACCGAAGTCGGTACTTTGACAACACTACTGTTAAGTTACACAACAGTTTATTTATATAGAGTATGCAACAACAGACATCATCTCAAAACAGCTGTATTAAAAGAGCAATGTTGACAAACCTTTTTTCAAACACCTCCAGTGTCAGATGCAGCAGCTCTCGTTTGCTCTTTTCTCTCTTCTTGATCATCTCCAGGATGCTCATGGTTCGGCTGAACTCTCTCCTCAGCTTCAGCATCTTTTCATAAGACGCCTCGTCATTCTTGCGATTCTACAGAGACAGCATAACAGAGAGAATGGTTCCGGTAGGTGTTCACACTTCTATTGAGGGGAAAATGTGATCTTTATTAGGGACGTGTGTGTGTGTGTGTGTGTCCATTTATATGTATGCATGCGCATGTATGTATATATGTATATTAGGGCTGGGGGAATTAACACATTAATCTTTGCGATTAATTTGAGATGTTTAGTGCATTTTAAACAAATAACGCAATTGACGCAGCACTTTTTTTGCCTCATTTTAATGACTTCCTGTTGCGGCTGCTATTGTGAGTGTGCCGAACCAAGTCACCCTGTCATGATGGAGAAGGACAAGGATGTTTTAGGACGAATTTTTGCATTTAAAAAGTTGCCCGATGGCACGTTTGACAAAAAAAAGATGCTGTGAACAATTAACAAAGCTGAATTCAAATACCATAAAAGCTGGATGCACCACATTTTCGGCCGCCGAAAATTATCAGCCAAAAATGGCATTTTCGGTTTTTGGCCTAAATTATAAGCCGAAAATATCCCGCCCCTCTGTGAGCGGGTCTTTTCCACTCCGTGTGTGTGCCGCGCTCTCCATTCCGTGTATGGCACTCTCTGCTCAATGTTCCGCTCTGTGTTTGCGCTGCGAGTTCTGCTCTGTCGTTTACGGCCCAAACGCTCCAATCATGTACCGATCACAAACTGGAAAAGCAAAGTCCGCTAAGATAACGTGAAATTTCTCAGTGGTAGACTTCTGTTTGCAATAGCCCTACTGAGCTGGTATAGCCATGTTGGGCAACAATGGGTAAAATGACCTGCTCTGATCACATGCTCTGGTAATAATAGCTTTGTAGGACTATACTTTATTTTGATAATAAGTAAAAAAAATAAAAATAAAATAAAAATAAAAATCTGTTAAATCTGAGAATGTTGCATGAAGGAAGGATAATATATTGATGTTTAATATTATTTGAATATAGGGCTATTTTCTGTTTCTTTTTTTCTGTGTTGTTTAATTTAATTAGGTGATTCTACGTTTAAATATATATGCTTACAAGCTTGGGGGAAATGTGATTAATTGCAATTAATCACAGCAAATTGTGCGTTTAATTAGTTAGTTAATTTTTTTATCGATTTCCAGCCCTATAGTGTTGTAGGCTAACTGACAGCTTCAGTGATCATAATGGCAGCGATCTTTGCTCATTTTCTGTATATAAAATACATTTTCCATGCTGCTAACTACATGTTGCAAAGTTTCTGGATTAACAACCATATTTAAATGCGAGATTGAATCTGAAAGTGATAACAAAACAATCTGAAGTTGTATGTCAAATGATCTGTACATTAAGCCTTGGAATATGAATTCATGGATAAATAGGATAAGCTAATATAACAAACTGTTTCTTTGCTTTTATTTTGGATTTATTGTCAGTACTGGGGTTGCCGTTCACATGTAGGGTACTTTGTACTGTGTGTGGACCATGTTCGTCTGCGTAAGTTTGATGCACAAATGTATAAGGTAAAAACCAGTCCTGTCTGAATGCCCTCTAATAATGCTGTTATTGCTGAGGCATCCATGACAAAACAAAGACTACATGCATACCTTCCTAGTCTGCATCTTCTCTGTGCGACGCCTGAAGGCCACGTAAGCATCATTGTTGGTGGAGCCATCCCTCTTTTCCTGCTTGATTTGTGGGATGAGCGACGGGCCCCGGCAGTTCTTCCTCTTCCTCACCCAGTAGTCATACACTGACTTTAAAAGGTAGTCATCTTCATTTAGCAGCAGCTTGGCCTCCTGAAGAGTGACCAACTACAAAATTGAGAGAGAGAGAGAGAGACAGGAATGCATGTGAATAAAAATCAAATATGACAAGGCGTATTTTAGATCAGTTTTCAACTTGTGGATCACAACTCAAAAATAGGTCTCTGATAGTGGGGGGTGGGGGAGAACAATGCTAAATCCAATCAAAATATAACTATGTAATTGTGCAAATTTAGAATAGTAAAAATGGAGCAGAACAATTTTCAATTTATCCTGAAAAAGTGCATAACAGTTTCCAATAAAATATTAAATAGAACAGCTTATTGTTAATACAGGGTTCTTGCAGGTTTCAGCAAGTCAAATTTAAGACCTTTTTAAGACATTTTAAGACCATAAAGATTTAAATTTAAGACCTACATGACGCATTAACCAGCAAATAACAAATACAATTAGCATCAATATGCACTTTTTGTTTACATAAACATTAAAATAATAACGTAAAAAATCTTGTTATCTACATGTTATCTACTAACATGATGTACAAGTTCATATAAAGTTTTGACAAAAAAGGTTTTATAAAAAGATAAACCTCATGTATTTCAGCCTTTAAATAATCTTTTATAGAATTAATGTGTCAAAAAAAGATAAATGACTGACATTTACAATGCACATTAAGCTTATCTTTTATTATTAATAGTAAGATTTGGTCCGATTTTCCCGTTGCGTCTGTCGTTGCTATGCAACCATGCACTGCGCTCTCCACAACGACAAAGAAGTTTTAGTAGCTAGCTAATGGATTTCCACCACTGATAAACGCTTTCTGTAGCCATTATACATTTACGGAGAAGAGAAAAACACCTGTAGTTTTTAGGTGCACGGTGCACCCCCATCCTTCATGTTGACTGAGCTTTCAATGTTGTTACAGAAAGGGTGAAGCGGATTGGTTGGTTCTTGTCACATGACCTGCGGTGCGCTTGCAGAATTCTGAAAAGTTGAGGTTTTTTTTTTTATCTTGCTCCGCCTGGGAAAAACGGCCGCATTTCTTTTTAATATGAGTGCGCTTGGCGCGCGCCTAAATTTGAAATAACGAACTTGAGCGCGCAGAAGACGCAAGCTACCGCCAATCAGGCCACGAGCTGCTGGTAGCTCGCAAGCGACGTGTCGGAGACCCCTGCTACAGCTCCGCTTTGAAGGCTACGACTCGATACTTTTTTGCTACTTTGTAATAACTTTCTGTGGCCAGCATTTCAGGAAATGAACGAGGGTAAAACCTTTTTAAGACCTGACTAAATTAAATGTAAGACCTCGGCTGAAAATCTGGCCATTATTAAGACGTTTTAAGGCCTTAAATTTAAAGTTCAGAATTTTAGACTTTTTAAGACCCCACGGGAACCCTGTAATAAGAAATGTTTCTTGAGCAGCAAATAAGGATATTCGAATGATTTCTGAAGGATCATGTGACACTGAAGACTAGAGTAATAGCTACTGAAAATTGAGCTTTGATTTCACAAAATTAATTACTTTTTAAAATATAGTAAGATAGAAAACAGTTATTTTAAAATAATGATATATTTTGCAATATTAGCGTTTTCGCTCTTTTTTTTTTTTTTTTTCATTTTTGTTACTTTCATACAATTCTGGTACCATGGTGGGTCGCCACTTGATATTTCATGTAAAAACTGAAACCAGCTGAGAAGCACTGACTTGGGTATAATGCACTTGTTATTACCTGGTTGGTGCTGGCTTTCTCTAACCGGTCCATCATGGTCTCAAACTGCACAGGTCTGAGCTCCATCTTGCGGTTGAGTCTGTTCAGTAAAGTCTCGTCCTCTGAGTCCATATCATAGTCAGGCAGCTCGTTATCCAGACCCAGAGCTGGTGCGGAGTATAAAGGGGTAAAGGTCAGATTGAGGTCATATTCAAATTTAAATCACATTTTATGTGTATGTTTAAACCAAGAAATTGAAGTATCCAGTGGGGCTTGAGGTAGACGTCACTCACGCTGGATGTGGATGAGCTGTTTGGGGATGCGGAACTCTCCTTTGTAAAGGCGGTCGTAATAGGTGATGTTACTCTCTGCCTCTGGCACAGGGATGACCATGCTCTCCTTCTTCTCCCTGAACACCTGCTGGGCAGAGATGGCCCTCTGGAGATGGTGCTCCTGAAACACCATGAGAGAGAGTGTGAGTAATGCTAATTCTGCATTGACAGAGTGGGTCAACTCAAATATGTGAACGGGTTACACCATATAAGCCAGAACAGTAAAGGTTTTGCCACCTCATAGCACAAAATATTTCCATTAGCAAGTTAGTTAAGCTGAAACTGATGTAGCTGGACTAAGCAAAAAGAAAAAGTTTAACAACTCACACAGAGGAGGAAATATGAATTGGGCAAGTACAAATTCTAATGCAGCTGAGAACAGCAACGTGATGAAACCCGCTGCAATGGTTTACACAGTTTGCAAGCATACAAATGAACTCCAAGTTGTTCTGATTACTTTTGGATTCAAGACTGTTCAATAGGTGAGCAGTTCATTATCAGGTAGGTCAGGAGTGCAAATGCAATCTGTGGCACACAAAAGCAGCACATAACTTGTTTTTAACCAGGGTTGGAAATTGAAAATCGATTCTAATTCTGTAATCGGAGACTTGTAATAAATTTTAATACTTGTAATTTCTGTTGATGTGCAGCGTGAACTAAACATTTGTGGACAGAGCATCTGCCATCCAATAATCACAAAAAGCTTTGTTACTTTTAATATAAAGCGATGCCTCAACTCTAAATTCTGTTTATTTTATTACGAAATTCAAACAATAAATGTTGTTTTGCCGCTCTTTTAACGCGATGTGATGGATCACTGTAGTGCAGTTCAGGCGGCAACACGGATCAAGCGCCCGATCATATCATCTCCTCTTTACAGCATCATGAAATAAAAAAGGGTTATCATCAGAAGAAGGTATGTCGAAAGATACATTACAACTTCTTATGAATCCTGTCTCATGTAATCGCTCAATCAGTGTTTCAACCAGGGAAAGACATCAATAAAAAAGCTTGTAGGCTATAAAATCACTCAACGTTACATTTACCACAAGAAAGCTATTTAATGTCCATAAACTCATTAGTTAGCTAGAAAAAAATAATAGAGAAGAGCATTTTGTTAAATAAATGCATAAATAAATGTTTGATATAATAGTTTGACTAAATGTATTTAACACTCTGGAATTGAAACTGGGAAACGAAAAGAATCAGAATAGTTCAATTCAAACAATATCAACCCATTTTTAACAAGGATTTGCTCTCCGTACTGTACATCTGTCCAACATAACATTGAGCTTGCTGATCACAATGGCAGCATGACAGTTCATACTTCTATTTTAATACAACTAACTTCACTAACAAATAAAATGAATCAAACTGAATGAATCAATGAATGCTTGATGATCTGTCACATATATTTCAAAAGAACTCATAAAAGTGGTTCAGATTCAGATTATTTTTTGCCATGTAAGCATTCAAAGCTATTTTCATGGCAAAAATTAAATAGTAAAAATACAAATATCATATAAATACAATAAAAACAACAAGTCATATTATACAAGATTTTTTAAATTAACATATGATAAAAAAATCCCATTAAATATGTCATTAAGTAACTTCATAAAAAGAGCATTCTGCTTGTATTAAGTCCAGGACAATCTAATAAAATATGTTTTACAGATAAGGGAATCTTCCAAAACATGCATAAAGTTGGGTCTTCTTCGCCTTTAAGCAAAAAAAGCATGGGTCAAACTTGTGTGACCCATACGACTATAACAGTGGTGGTGTAGCCAAATAGCCTACTAAAACAATAAATATGAATTATTTTGTTAACAGAAATATAATAAAAAAAATATAAAGCAAAACTGCTTATTTCCTCAAGTAAATTTTAAACTAATAATAATATAAAATAAATATGTAGTACATATCTAATGTCAGTACAAAGTAGGCCTACATATCTAATGCATTTAGAATATCTAATGTACTGTATATTTAAATAATGTTTTTTTTATTACAATAACAACAATAATGAAATATAAGCAAATAATTATTATTATTATTAATAATTATAGTAGTAGTTTTTAATTGAGTAGTGGTTTGAAAATAAATATGGTGGTGTCATGATGGCAACATCATGGACATGGTACCCTGATGTATACCATCTGAATGATTCCCATATATACCACTGTACTAATAACTAAGTTATATGATATTCAAATGTGATTGTGAAGAATAAAACATGCATAATGCACTGTGTGTCCGCAGTTCTGCGTATACTTGAATTGATGACTTGGGCCCGCAGATGCAGAAACTAAACATCAGGACCATTGAAGAACCAAACACAGCTTCAGGCTTCAGAGGCACGCCGTGCAGCTCATGTATTCCTGCCGTAACATACGTCAATCTCGAACGCATTTGCGCAAAAAGGCTGACGTCAATGCGCATTGACCACTAGCAAATCTCTCACGTAAATAACCTTGTTCACGCCACTAGTGTAAAACATTTCCCACGACTACGCAACTGTCGTGCACTGTATACGTAACCTAGAGCATCAGAACGCTACTTACAGATCCCTATACGCAGAGAATGGACTTGCGCAGTAAAACGTGCGTAAACGATACGTGAATACCAACACCCTGCTATGCACCTGAACCTCATGAAAAATTATGAATTTAAAATCATTTACATACCGACTCCTCTTCCTTTTCCATCCCGGTTGGCATTTGTGGGACCGCTCGGTTGATGGAGACGCAGTCGGTGAGGTCCGGGAGGTCTTTATTGCGGTAGATCGGCAGCGGTTTGGCGGCGTCTAGCGCTCGCGCGCGGAACGAGAGTTTACTCATTGTTTTCAGCTATCACAAACACACTAAACACGGATCATTCGGTACAAGTACACACACGAGCCGACGGTTCTCTCCGCGGCCGCACTCACTGACGTCCCTCCGATCGAAATCCGGCGGCTAAAGGCATCTCTGAGCGAGTTATGGTGTTTTTTCACGGGCTTTTTTTTCTAGGCTGGTGTGAAAACATGGCGGACATGATCCCGACAGCCCGCGCGACACTGCCAAAGAGCGTGAGCGCGCGTGTGCCGCTGCGCGCGCACCTCATCCAACATGCGTGCACACGATATTACGACACACGGGCACGAGGGAACACATACATGCATCGGAGAGCTGTCACATACATTATACGGCCGTCCATTGCAAATGTATATTGATGATAATACCGTCTTCAAACGTGCAACGAAGACAAAGATGGCCTAACATCAAGAATGTAAACAAATAGGTTCTGGGCTATAGATTTTTTTTTGGACAGGGTCACCTATCCTCCTGGCTGGGGGATGGGGTGGATTCGGAGCATCTAACTGTTTCAGGGCCCTTAAAATTGTCCCAATCTTAATCTTGCCCCTGTTGAAAAACTGTTAATATAGGCCTACATTTGGGTGACTATCCCCTTAATAGCTTACCTTTCAACTTGATCTCATGAGAAAACATAATTATTTCACAATAGTTCTTTCATATGAATTTGTACAAATTATTTTTTAGAAAACCTTCAACATGAAGGTCCATCCCTAAACCTATAACCATCAGTGGAGCGTAAGCAGATAATATAGGCTACAAAGCCTATGAATTGAACAAATTCATACGAATTAGCCACCAAATTTCCAAAACATAAAATGGTTATGAATTTCCATAAGAGTTTGTTGGTAGCACCTTGACACCAAAAATTTGATGATGAGCATGAAAAAATGACTCAGTTCACGGCATCCAACCAATAAAATCTAGGCTATAAAGTTGTACACCAACCCATGAATAACACAAATTCAATTACATTGTTTGTTGCTGCTTTTTATTTGCCTGGGTCATATAATTAAAACCTGTATGGTTAATAACACAGTATAGGTTACTCCATGTTTTTCTCTGAATTATGAGCGTTTTCACACTAACATATAAGTAGGCCTATTCTGTTGACATGATTTTTTTAAATTGTTATTATTAAATAAATAGCATCCTTCCTTCACCATTAGATAGGCCTACTGCAATTGAGTTTCCTGGGGTGTCTGCTAGCAGCAGGAGTGAGCTAGGTGGCCCACTTGAAAAAAAAAAAAGTTACCTGCTAAGACACATCATTTTTAATGAGAGGAACGAGCAGAACTTCGAGCACTGAGGAAATCCTAAAGCAGTGGTGGATGTGCAATGCATAAGTGGAGAGTGTCTGAGCACTGCAGGGGCTGCACTCAGTGTTTCTCTACAGAACATTGCCTGAATCGCTTGCACACACTAGGATCCATGAATTAATAGGCCATTGTGTTGTACACTATACTGTTCAAAAGTTTTGGGTCAGTAAAAATTATTGGCTATCACGGTTTCCACAACTAAATGTTTTACAAAATGTCTTACATTTTTACAAAAATGTAAGTGATAATAATCAGAAATGTTTCTTGAGCACCAAATCAGCATAATCATTTTTGAAGGATTATGTGACACTGAAAAAAGATATTTGATTTTTTTTTTTTTTTTTTTACTGTATTTGATTAAATAAACAGCCTTGATGAGCATAAGAGGATTCTTTCAAAAATATTTTAAAAACATCTTCCGACCCCAAACTTTTGAAAGTGCATATGGTTTTGACACCAGTATGTGGTGACACCAAATAACCTGGTGGTCTTTATGGTTAGTTTCTCATCTTAAAATGACTGGTATGACCAGGCCAACATCAGTACCGGTAAATTAAACTTATATGAGATGAGAGGGGGTAAAAAAACTTCTGAAGTGATTGGAAGAAGAAAGTTAGCTTTCATAGAAGAAATAATGCCATGGGGGAAAAACATTTCCTGCAATGCATTTCACAAATGAACAATCTGATTCCCTGTTCCACTGGTTTTAAATAGTTATAGAAATGAACTGTTTGCCTTGGTCCCACTAATTACTGATCATTGATGATCTTCTTCAACTGTTACTCTATTTGAGGAAAATACCTGAGGACTTCATTTAAGATGTCTACACTTTGCAAATGTCCTACTTGTTAACTTCTATTAATGTGTTTTTTCATCTAAAATGTGCATGTCTCTGAGTATCCCTTAAGTGTTTTAGTCTCCTGAATGTTATTTTCTGATTTCGTTTCCAAGGTTGTTGATAGTGGTGATTCCCTTGCATTTCACCTCAAAACAATGATGTCAAAACAAGACTCGTTAATTGTCGGAGTCATTGAAGGGATTGAGATCACGAGTGTGAATTGGTGTGAAATTGCTGCGATAAGGATGAAAGGTAAGTAGCCGGCAAATGGCGTCGCAGGCTTCAAAGATGCTATTCTGCTTTTCACAAATGGTCTCTTTCCTCTCACAAACCATCCTGTTTCTCCAAAACTTTGACTTGAATATCCCTGGCCTGCATGTGTGAACCTCATATTTTAGTGTTGTCCAGAGGTGTCCCATCGCCTCTGTGCTGTGACAGCTATGGCGTTCCTCATTACTGTACCATAACACTCTTCTTTCCCCTCAGGGTCCTGTACTTTAGGTACTGCAGGTCCTTCTCTTCTAAGTCCTGGGAGTTCTGGATGTGACGTTCCACATTGCCAACTAATGGTGACAGGAGTGTGGCCAAGTGTCTCTAAGTGTTGTACGTGTAGGAGTTTAGGATACTGCTGACAGTCTGAGTTGAGCTCCCTCTTTATTTTTGGGAGCCTGCCTGTATGAACACTAAGAAGATTCCCTAGAAAAAGAAGTGGAAGTTTCAGTCAGTAGATTTTTCGGGTAGCACTTCAGTAAATGACCAAAAGACCTCCTGAATTAAACATTATGAGCTATACGTGTATTCACTGAGGGGGAAGAGTGAGCCCAGGGGCCCTTGTAAAATTGTGACGTCGCCCCATGTGGGTCACAGGGATTATAGACCCAGTTTCAAGTCAGCTCATGTGTGAATGTACATTCATTGTGGAATGTTTTTTTAGGCAACTTCTTCTTGGGCACGTGATATTGACCTTTCAGTCTGAAAGTGTCAAGAGAAAAAAGTAAGTCACGCTTCTATATAGTATAGCGTCTTTTATTTTTTCATTTGTACTGAAACTCTTTAAGAGTCAAGAGTTACAATTTTCCTTTTTGCCTGCATGTGGAGAGGAGGCTGTTTAAAAAATAAAATAAATCACAATTATCACTCAAACACGTCTGACTGGATATAAATTTTCCCGTCATAAAAAAAACTGGATACTTCTGTATATACATATTCAGTTGTGGACTGATTTTGTTGGTGGTCAAGTAGAATACCTGTCAAAAGACAAAAATCAGCTATGTAGTTGAATGATTATCAGTATATAGAAACAAGTCAAATACTTGATCCACATTTAATACAAGACAAAAGCATCTGTCCAAATAAAAATTTAAATAATGTATTCTTGTGATCACGGCATGTGTTTGTTGCATTCTGTCATTGTATGAATTTATGCACATTACTACCAATAGGTCTTTATGCACATTTCCAGATCTCAAGTTGTGGTTTGGCCAGTTGAATTGCAATAGATACATGTTGTGGTTGAAGTAACATTTGGCTTTTCACACAGTTTTCTGTTCTGCCAAAGACACGGTTTCATTTTCAGGTATGTTTTTTTTTTTTCATCTAATGAAAATTATATTTTATTTCAGCTTTATTTTAATCACTGAAAACAAATTTTAAAATGTAATAATTTTTTTTACTGGTTAAAATGCTCAGATGCATTGTGAGAAACCTCTTGTGAGTTCTGGAGATGATGGAGAGGCAAATGTCAGATGTGCATGAGGCATATGCATTGGCATTGTGACATCTGTTTTTTGGGGAGCTGCCAAATGATTCTAGAGACACGTTTTCCCCAAGAGGAGCTCAATAGATGTTAATTATCTCCTCCAGGGATAATGTCTCTCTCTGATCAGGTTATTATCAACCACTCGGTCTCGCAGGGCAGTTTGACTAACTCAAAGGAGTTGCTTTTGCATGGATATTGGACATACCCAAAACACTTAAGAATGTGTGCGAAACATGTTGCTAATGAATGAATGAATGAATGAGGCATTTATAGCCTATCGCACTTTACTATGTATTACACCTAAAGCAGTTTACAATCATATCGGGGTCTCTCCTCAACCACCACCAGTGTGCAGGATCCACTTGGATATTGTGACGGTAGCCACAGTACAACTCAGTGCGCTCAACACACAGCTTTGAGTTTATTAGGAGGCCATAATTGATAAGGGCAAACGGAGGGAATTTTGGCTTAGACACCACACCCCTAGTCTTTACGAGAAGTGCCATGGGATTTTTAATGACCACGGACAATCAGGACCTCGGTTTAACGTCTCATCCGAAGGACGGCTTTTTGACAGTATATTGTCCCCATCACTATACTGGGAAATAGGAGCCAGACCCTCAAAGACCACAGGATGAGCACCCCCTGCTGGCCTCACTAACACCTCTTCCAGCAGCAACCTAGTTTTCTCAGGAGTTCTCCCATCCAGGTACTGGCCAGGCTCAACTTAGCTTCAGTGGACAACCATGTCTTGGGCTACAGGGTGATATGGCTGTAGCACGCTGTGAAATTATAAAACAGTTACTCAATGTTACTCCATTTCTAAACTATGAAATTGAACTTTTTGCATTTAACAGACTCTTTTATCCAAAGTGACTACAATAGAGGCAAATATTCAGCCAGAAAAACTAAAACAGCAGTCACAAGATCAGCCTCAAAAACCTTATTTATTTACAGAACTTGAATCTTAACAACACAGTTGTTTTCAGTTACTGGTCAGTTTAGGTTATCATTAACTAAAGCTAAACTATTAAAAACATTTTTGTCAACTGAAATAAAGCACAACATAAATATTAGATGAAAACTATAAAATAAAAAAAGTCTAATTTTGCTTTGGCAACTAACTAAAATATACAAAAAATGATTTATATAAATAGAAGCTAATTAAAAATCTTTATACAAACTATAATAGTATATAAAGAGTAATAAAATAACACTTACAGATGCCATTGCAGAAATGCGCTGATCACACTTAGGAATGATTATCCATGCAAAATTATTGAGTAAAAGCAGTATTCGATTGATCATGTGATCTCAACAGGGCATCCTGGTTATAGTGGTTACAATTTACAGAGCTTCAGATATGAATGCTTCTCTGACCTATTGCATGCATTATGAACTCTTTCTCATTTTTGTTAGCACACAGCAACCTGTTGGGAGAATGTGATTTGTTGACTCCCACACTGTTATTCAAGGACATTTACATCAGCCTGACCAGGTGATTCAGTTCAACAGATCAGAAAGAGAAACAGTGAGATGAGATGCCGGACAAGCAGTCCACTTGAATTGATATATAACCTCTATGGTGGGCGTTCAGTCACTGGACTGCAGAACTCTCCAGCCGGAGCTTCAATCCCTTTTCCAGGTGTGTCGGGGACAAGAGACAATGACAGCAATGTTAGAAACACTAGAAAAATATGTTATATAGTAAGGATACATAATAATAATTAACAAATTTAGATTATCTGCTAATGTTAACAAAAAGCTGTTGTATTGCAACATGGTGGATTTTATTTTTTAAGTCTTTTATGCTCACTAAGGCTGAATTTATTTGATTTATTTGAAAAAAAGAAGAAAGTACTATGTTAGATTGAACTGTGAAGGGTCATAGCACTTACATACTGTTGTCTTACTGTTAGTTGAATTGCTTCTATTGTTCTCATTTTTAAGTTGCTTTGGATAAAAGCGTCTGCTAAATGAATAAATGTAAATGTAAAAGATCTAAAATATAGTAAAAACAGTCATATTGTGAGATGAATGTTTTATATTTCAATGTATTTTAAAATGTAATTTGTTCTTGTGATGGCATCTTTACTCATCTTCAATATCACATGATCCTTCAGAAATAATTATAATATGCTGATTTTCTGCCAAATAAACATTTATTATTATTATTATTATTATCAATGTTGACAACAGTTGTGCTGCTTAATATTTTGTGGAAAACGTGATACATTTATTTTTCAGGATTATTTTATGAATAGAAAGTTGAAAAGAATAGAATTTATTTGAAAAAGAAATATTTTGTAACATTGTCTTCTGTTATTTTTGATCAAATGCATCTTTGCTGAAGATAAAAAAGAAAATCTTACTAACCCCAAACCTTTTCAATTGAGGAGCATCAGTAAAATCTTACAATCAAAAAAGTGTTCAATGAGGTGAAATGCTGACATCTAGTGGTGTGATCACACACACCACAAATACAGCTATTCATTAAATACACGTCAGGCTGGACAGCCCTGAGAAAATGTCAAATTGCCAATATTACAATCAGTAACACAAAGCAAAATATATTTTTTTTAGATCCAGTGTTTGCTTAAACATTTATCAGTGGAACTCTTCACTTCTGTCTTTAAAACAGACTGAAATACGCATGACTATTTTCAGATCAGTTGAGTAATTGAGACACAGTACACATTTGAGAGCAGTCACTATACTTTATTTGAGGGGAGTAGTAGCATAAAATTTAATCTGTACATTATGTAACAATTACGTCTGATCAGGCCCTGAATGCGTTAAATACTCGAGAGTAAGGTGGACAAAAATGGCATGTCCAGCACAACAGTAATACAGCTGCTCGCACCTAAAATAGAGTTTTGGTAAAGTGGAGACATTCACTCAATGAGAAGAAACATTGTCACTGAAGTGTGTCTGAGAGAAAAGACAAAGAGAAGCTGCTGGTCGAATCCCAGGAGCAATTTTTGCAACGCTGCACCATGTTGTCAGTCGCGCTACACTGTTTGTTCAATCTTTTGAACGCTGTGAGTGGAAGTCTGAGGTAAAGGATTGATTCTTTTGTAGTGTTTTATCTGACCAGTTTTAAAAACAGAGAAAGCATCACTTCTCATTTATCCAGAAAAGAAGAATGACAGTTGGGCCATGATATAAATTAATAAAACTAAGATACAGATGTACAAAATTAACATTAAAATATTTAATAATAATAATAATAATATCAATAAAGGATTTCTTTCTTTGTGACATAAAAAAACCTCATGCTCTTTTCACAATCTTAAACAACATTCATATGTACATACGGTGCATTTTAAATTGAGTCTTCTACTAAACAGGGGGCTTTTTTTTCTTTTTTAGTTTGGCTTTTCATCTTATTCAACCTTCTTCCCAGATTCCCCAAATAAAACACCAAAAAACAGACAAGGGTACAGGACAGCACCTGGTGAAAACACTCTACAGGCCAGCAGCAGTCACTCAGGCTTAGTGAATCTTCTGTAGTGTTTACAGTCAAAAAGTCAAATTGCAAGAACCTCACAGGAGACGCTCTCAGACCAAGAGCACTCGTCCTCCTAACCCTAACCTGCAAAGAACTTTAGTTTGGGCTTATAACCACCTGGCCTTCAATTTTGCACCTACAGAGTCCAACAGAAGGCCTTTGAAAGATGGCATGGGCCCTTATTACTTTACCATTCTGACAGCAGTCAGATGAAGTACAACAGAATGAGCTGGCTGAGAATGCTACAGTAGAGAGATAGAAAGCTTTCATTGAAAGGGCTTGATTGCATACGGTTGTATGAACCTGAACATTGTCAAATGCATCACATGGGGTATCACGAAAGGTAATGAACCAAAATGGCAGAATTTGTTCAGACAAGCAACAGAAATCCGATTTTGTATCATACTCGAATCCGTTTAGATATTCGTAGTGTGAATGGGTGAAAAAAAAAAAAAAACGCAATGTTTACAAACCGGATTCGAACCACATCCACGTGTCTGAAAGTCTGAATGGTCAGATCAGATCTCAATAAATATTTTCACCATTCAGGATTTGACGCGATTAATATCAAAAGCCAAATGAACAAAGTCACTGAGCCACTGAATCATATGTCAGGTTTTTTTCAGACAGCCGAAATCTGAATTGGTGTCCGACTCAAATCAGTTTAGTTTGTAGTCTCAACGGGAAAAACAACCCCACATAAAAAAATTTTTTTACAAGCCTGATTCAAATCAGACCCGAATGTGGTTTGAAATTAGATTAAAATCAGTTAAATTGTGAACAGATTTCAGGCAGACTTTTCATCATCTGTGATGCAATGTGATAGTAATGAATGACTGATATTGGGACAGATATTGACTACACTGTCTGAACAAATGGATCAGATTTCTTGCAAAATGACAGTTGATTCTAAAAATTGGATTTGAAAATCAAAATGGATTTAAGTGCAGTGTGAACAAAGCCTAAGAGCAGCAGCAGAGAAGCTGTTCATTTGAAAGACTGTCGGCCAGTCGGCAGAGAGTTACTGCATGTGTTCGGTCCCCATTACAGCATATTATTATCTTAATACTCTCAGACAACCGGGCATCATAACATATGCATAGCATGTCGTAAGCTTGACGTCAACTTTAGTTCATGATGTACATTATGGTTTAAGCAATCAGCTAGGCGCTTATATTTTTACCACACTGGAAGTGGCCTGTGAGCTGTGAAACAGTCCCTGCTTAGGATGTTATTGCACATAATATGACCACACTAATAAGGTGTTATATATCAAGGGCCCTTGCATACATAATACAACAAGGGTAACCAGAATGGCACCAGAGGGCACAAAGCAAAGGGAAACGCTTCCTGAGACATACTGAGATACAGTTCTTGTAGAAGTGTGTAGAAGGTCGCCTGGCTGCTGATCTGAAACCAGTTTGACGTGACAGACAGTGATCACAGAAGACCAGGATTGGAGGATTCCAAATGAAAATGGAAATGAGTGATGCCCCGAAGACAGGAAATACTTCAGATTAACGAATAATGAAGGGGTTTCCATGACTGCTAAAGGGATCTCATGCACAAGCTCCATGTTATAACAAAGGTTTGAAAAACAAAGGGGAAAAAAAGAAAAAAGAAAAGAACACGAGGCATGCACATACGTCAATGTTGTGAGGACACCGCAAACCTATATTGGTAAGTGCTTCTGTATTATTTTCACAAAATTCATATTTTCAGGGATTTTTTTCTTCTCAACAGGTCTCGATAAAGGTCAAAACGGTCACAATGCTAAAAAAAAACAAAAACAAAAGTATCACATTTTAAACAGCAGGGCAACACAGAGAACGACTAAAAGAAAGAAGGCAGAACACTGGTTTATGAATGGCCATCGTTTCTTGGCATAATCTGTCATATAAAAAAAACTTTTCCCCGTATTTAAAAAGCTTCCGTGCCAAATGGAGGTCATCGAAAAGCCTCTTTTTTTTATATCATATAGTGTTACAAAACAAACGTATTATTAGGATGAGAAACTGAGGTATACCTTGTCGAGAGGTTGGTGGTTATCTGACAGAAACTCTGAAAGCTTTCAGAGAAAACACGTGTTGATTTGGGTTGTATCGTCACCCTTTCTGTTGATATCTGTACAGCAGCGTCACACTACACATTCAAAAAGCTGTTTCTTATTGGCATTACAATAGTCATTCATATGAACACATTAAATGTGTTTTTTTACATGGACGTTGCCCTTTTTTATACTGAAATGACACTAGCGCCGTGCGGCGGAGTCTCGTTTACTCCTTGAACGGGAAAGTTTCTTCTCCAAGCAGAGAAACGACAACAACGTTTTTGATGCCGGCTTATAATCTTCCGTCCTTGCCGGAGCGCCCCATGGTACTAGTTTATATATACACACACATACATTAACGTAGCTGGCTCCAGGTGTACCTGTATTAAACCCAGATTCGGCGCAAAATGTATAGTCTGCATTTGCTCCAGCCGAAAGTACAGGACAATCATCCAGCATGTCTGAAGCCGGCTGTCAAAACAGCTGTCGACCACCATTCCCGACGCGTGTTTTCTGTTCGGTCAGCCCGCAATTCACATGCTTATATCCTCTAGTCATAGACTGGACTCCTTAGGGGGATAGTCCACGTTGGTCACCATGGTTACGACGGTGACTATTTCCTCTGGGGCAGAGATGCTGGTCTGCCGCTGCATTTGGACCACACGTTCCTCGACACATCCCGCGGAGAGACGCGCCTCGGCCTCGTGGTCCCAACACTCCTCTATAGTCTCGCACAGCATGGCCAGACCCTGTGAGACAAATCAATGCGTTTTATATCAAGCATAATATTCACTCAATTAACATTTTTGGTGAGGTTTTAGGATTGACGTTATGTACCGGATGTTTCTGCCAGCACTCCCTGAGAGTGGGCCGAAGCTTTTTGTGGACCACCACCTCCTGCATGTCCTCTAGAGAGGGATGTTGGCCCACCTCCTCCTCAAACGGAAGCATGTACTCGTCAACTGGACCTTCAGAAAAAATGAACAAACATCTGCTCAGATCAGGAAGTCCAAACTTGGTTCAGGGAGCTACAAGGGGTACACAGAAAATGTGCAAGACAAAAACAAAAAGTGAATTTTTTAGGTATATGGACCTAAAACATCTGTTTGGTTTTGATTATTATCATCTCTATCGCGGTCACGCTCACGTGACATTGCAGTTCTTCATCATCATGAATGTTTATTAACTGCATGCATTTAAACTCCATATCAGTCTAAGCATCTGATGTGGTTTTCTGAGCGCACACATCCGAAGCACAAGCAGACAGATGGATGTCAGACGGCGCATCACGCAAGAATTAAACTGAGTTCTCTTTCACGTCTTATTGCGCTTAAACTGTCAAATACACACAAGGTTATGCCAAAAAACACAAAGTTCACATAACGCAGTCGGTTATGTCTGTGAACGTAAACAGCAAGTGAAGAAATCACATGTGTATATTAGATCTGTGTATTTTAGGCTGCGTTTACACTAGCACAAAAAATCCGGCATGGTGCAGCAGTGGTTTCATGGGGGGCGGAGTCACACATGGAAATGGGCTGGCAGATCGCAAGTCACACATGCACACGCGAGCACAGCAGGCTTCATTTTTAGGCTCTCCAACATTTTATTTCTCCATTTAATAAACAAACTATTCAGTCAGATAGGTATTTGTTGTGAAAGAAATGGTTACAATTCAAGCATTTTCAAGGATTTCAAGCACCCGTATGAACCCTGTTAATAGCACGGCCATTCAAAATCAGGGTCTATCATGTGCGTAGTAAAAAGATAATCGAAAATAATTTTGGGCGGGAATTAATGTAAACACAGATATCGGATACCAGTCCTGTCTATAGTTTTGTGATTTGTGCATTAAGACTTGCAGTGTAAATGCAGCCATAGTGATACTGTACAGTACCTACTGCTATGTATGCTGTTAATATGAATCAAACAACAAAAGAAAAACAGAAAATCACTCACTGCTCTTGATTGAATAACTTAGCTTAAAAAGAAGCTTTAATAAGAATGCATTTCTTACTTGAATGCTGCTGTTTAATGCTCTGGCGATAAGACAAACATTGCAGACTGTGTGCAGATCACTGAAGGCGGGGTCTATGCTAATAGAGCAGAGTTCATCCGCAATAGTGGGCGGGGCCTAACCATATGTGACGTCACTGCTAGAATCTGCAAACGGCTTATTCTGAGACACTGCTTATGATTTATGGGGATTTTTAAAAAAATGTGGGTGGACCATTTACCACAATACCGGCATACATTTATGTTTGGTTTTACTACATTTACAACATTATGTGTTTCGTCTCTGGTGAGACGAAAGTATTATAATATTAAATCAACATTCTTTTGTGTTATCCACAGAAACGCAAAATAAACAAAGGGAAGAGAAGCTTTGGAGAAGAGGAAGTTGAACAGAAAGACGTTTAACCACCTGATCTGCCATCACACACTATCATCCATTCAATCCCATCATGCACTGAACTCAATCTGGTGTCACAACAGTCTGCTTCACCGTCCACACCTAATCAATACTGTTCCATTAGACCAGACAGAGATAATCAATAATGGCGAGCATACTGCACATACAATGACAGGCTTATTCAGGAGCTCGAGTGGCAGTAAAACATACAGGAAATGTGTGTGTGTGTGTGTGTGTGTGTGTGTGTGGTGTGTGTGTGAGAGATCAGGGAGTGGTGCCAGACTGTTACAACTCTAATATCAATGAAATTTCTACTATACAAGTAAGGGATAATACACAGCTAGGTGTGCATTACAAGATTTTAATGGAGGCAAAGACCTGTCTGGAAGTGTAAAAATTATGGTTATTTTCGTCAGTTATGATTCGTTAAATCTAGCGTTTTGCACAGACACGGAGAGAAAATAATGCAGTAAGATCACATTTATTTGAATGAAATATAACATTTATTTGAAAGAACTATTATAGCAAGAGAAAGAGACTGCGTTTGTGAATTTCCTGTGTCTGTGCAACGTCTTTCTACTAATAGTGAAACTTTGAGTTTAATTACTTCTAAAACAGCGATGTTACCATAACCATACCACTTTGTTGCTGATTAAAATAATGCAGCGATTCAGTCGCAAAACTAACTTATTAATAAAAGTCACAGGCCAGTATTGACAACAAATTTCTGTGCACCTGAATGTTTCTGTGTGTGTGCTGCGATATCTCCAATCTCTGTTCGAGTGTGTTTGCATGCTTCAATGAAGGCAGCATGTTAATACAGAATGTGATTAAACTGTCTAGAACAACCTGTGCATTACATGGTTTGAATGCACACTTTCCTGCCAATAAGAATTGAGTATTCAAAAAGATTGGCATTCGTACCATCAGATGCAGTGCAGCGGGCCGCCAGCTCCCACAGCACCAGCCCGACGGCATACATGTCTATCCTGAGGAAAGAGTCTCGCTGGAAGTTGATGGCCCCCTCCAACACCTCCGGGGCCATGTAACGCCTGGTTCCCACCTGGAGCGCACAGAGAGACCACCTTCTGATTAGCACAACAATAAAAACGATACATGTAAATGCATATAGTCTGCCTTACAGCATAAGGGAATTATGGGCTAGGATGCAACTGCCAGAGCAAATTTTACTTTAAAGTATGTGAGAATGTTTGAATGATCTAGATGCTTAAACATACCCAGGGTGCGATTTGCCGGGGGGGATGCGTGGGATTTCCCCCTTTCTGGTCAATGTATCCCTGCCTCTGCTTAATTATTTGTATCCCCGGTGGGGATAAATTTACCCCCCCCTCAAAGTGATCAGTGCTACTACACTAACGGCGAGACGGATCACAAAACTTATCACGGATCCGTGGTTTTATTTTAAAATGATTACTCACTCACTCCTGAGCGTCTGGCGCGAGTGATTTCAATGTTAAGTCAATGTAAAGACGCGTTTACGCACGTCTAGAGGTCCTGCGGCGCGAATGAGACGTTTAGCGCGGCGCGGGGCTTATAGCCTCATTTGCGCGTCCAGTTCACGCAAATGAGGCGAATTGCTAACAGATAATGCATCTGTCTTTTCTATCATTTCACTGTAGCTCAGCATCACGATGTAAAGTTAACGTTATTGCATGATCACAGTTCTGTCTAGTGCTGGGCGGTTTGACCAAAAATGTATATCACGTTTTTTTCCAAAATTATGCCGGTTTTCCCTTTATGACGTTTTTTTTTTTCACGCATAATCAGGTGTTCAATGCATTTTCTACTGGTTAAGAGAGGAATTACTGCAGTAAATTGACTTAGGATGGTCTATTTTACTGTCATTAGTGAATATTGTAGAATAATTCCACACTAGTAATACAGGTTTGCATGGCCCCAGAAAATTATGCTGTTGTTTACAAATAAGAGCTAGTCATGATTCTAATGAAGTGAGGAATCAGAATGCAAAGACAATTGCAGTCAAAATACGGAACTTTTACTGTGCAAATTTCACAAAAATATTTTTTATGCAAATGTGATATACACATAAAAATAAACAAATCTTTTTATAAATAATTTATTTAAACTTCGTTTTTTCTTTATTTAAATTTCGTTTTTCTTTATTTAAATTTCGTTTTTCTTTATTTAAATTTCGTTTTTTCTTTATTTAAATGTCGTTTTTTCTTTATTTAAATGTCGTTTTTCTTAATTTAAATGTCGTTTTTCTTAATTTAAAATTCGTTTTTTCTTTATCTAAATTTCGTTTTTCTTAATTTTAAATTCGTTTTTTCTTTATTTAAAATTCGTTTTTTCTTTATCTACATTTCATTTTTCTTAATTTTAAATTAGTTTTTTCTTTATTTAAATTTCGTTTTCTTTATTTAAAATTCGTTTTTCTTTATTTAAATCTACCCTTTACTGTGTCAGTAATTTGTTAGTCAGAAAAATATTAGATTACCTTAAGTTAAAAGTATTGCTTAATTTAACAGACCTGTGTGTGTGCGTTTTATATCACTAGTGCAGTGTCCGTTCTCGGAGCATATAAGCCCTGCCCGCTTGAGGTGCGCCGCTTCCCGCTCGCGCTGTTCTGTAGTTTACTAAAAGTTGATTAATTCTGAATGTGTCTGAATTCTGAATGTTGCGTCTCGCGTGTCCATTTATATTGCACCAAATGCGACACTGCACTCCCTTGTAAAGTCAATTGGATGAACAGTTCTCGAAACCGTTTTTTTTTTTTTTCAAAAACAACAGCCCAGGCTCCTCTTTTTGGCACAAGTTCTTCTGTGTCATGTTCTACTAGTTCTGCAGCATCCATCTTCCCTGTAACGTATCACCAGAGCACTGCTGTGTTTACCCTCACCACGCCTCGCAACATTGTAAAGGGTCTGTCTGAAACAGTGTCGCGCAGCGTAAAGTTCTTTCCGAACGTTGTGTAATTAAATACATCGGTATGGCGGTATATAAAAAATTAATATCGTAACGAAAATATACACCGGTTTTCGGTATGAACCGGTATACCGCCCACCACTAGTTCTGTGGAAAGATTGTGGGGAAAGATAAGCTATTTGAGTAAACATATTGCGTTAGGCTACTTCATGAGTTAATAAGAAAAAAGATTTTACAATTCCTGCAAATGCAGTGATAAAGTTCATGTTGCATGATTTATTTTTATGAATAAAAATGTTTCAAAACATCCTCCCCTCTGTTTTTTCCACAAATCGCACCCTGAACATACCTATAATAAAATTATGTATATGTAGAGGGGGAACTAACTACACTTCGGTACCGGCAAGTCGCTACAATAAAAACAGTATTGCTACAAGTCCTTCTACAATCTTTTCTATTGTAATCTTTTCTTTTCTAATGATTTTCTATAGTTTTTAATTGTTCTATTTGTCATGATTTTATTACCACTTGTTTACTTGAATAATTTCTAGGAAAAACTTCAAGATGTGTTTACTTCATCGAGAAACACTCCTGCTAAATGCCATGTTATAATTGAATGTGTTATCATTTATATTAACATTTATATTATAATTTAACTTTTTACATAAAAGAGTGTGTTCAATGTTGTGGCATTGATAATGAAATTTCACTGTTCATTCGATATTGACTACTGACATTTTGGTCTATTCTGTCTATTATGTGGACAGCTGAGATGCAGCCTCTGATACACCTCCACAGAATCATATTCATATTTAAACACCCTTCACACAGCCAACCCTCGCACGAAGGGCGGCACTTCAATCAGCACCGGCTCCAACACTTACCTGCCCATGCGTGTCCCCAGCTGACTTCCCTGCCTCAAACTTCAGAGCCAGACCAAAATCAGCTATACAAGCCGTCAGGTTTGTCTTCAGCAGAATGTTCTTGCTCTTAATATCCCTGTGCATGTATAATACAAGTTTAAATATGTAAAAATTGCTTAAATTGATCACAAACAAAGATATTTTTAAGACTGCTTCAGCAGTTTGTGTCTATACAATGAAAGTCAATGGGGTCCAAAACAACACTGGACCTCATTGACTTTCACTTTATGGACAAAAAAAACACAGAGACCCAATTCAGAAAAATATTTGTGCAAGTAAGTCATACAGGTTTGAAACAACATGCGAGACAAGATTTAAACCAAATGTCCACCGTTCAATATATCTAAGAACGACAATGTTTTTTTCAGTTGTATATTTCTAACCTGTGTGCGATGGCCGGTTTGTGGCCATCTCTGTGTCCTGGGAAGTCTGAGTGCAAGTAAGCCAGTCCTCGAGCCATGGTCTGAGCGATGTGACACAGCTCGTTCCACGTCACCACGTTGGCCTTCAGGTAGTCTGTCAGGGAGCCCTGCACACAGACAGCAGAGACGTGTGGATCAATCATGGCTGTGCTTCAGCCTGCAGTATCAACAACTAAAACATTTTAACTCGCAATAAAAAGTATAAACTCAGCAATAACACAAAGACTGACTGCTGATAAAGTAACTCACTTTGAGCACTATTGTAGCACATATTGTCTAAAAAATATTGAATCATCTTTTTATGAAAATTATTTATTTTGTATAATTGGATCCTACCGGGATCCATTCATCAACATGACATATGAAAAACGTTTCCTTTGTAATGAATCTTTTGTCATTTCATTCTTTCTGCCCCTTAAGAACATCTCAAGCAGAAGACCTTCATAACAAAATCTTTTATAGACACAGTAAATTTACCACATCAATGGTGTTAAAAAAAATAGCCATGCAATGTGATGTACCGTATTAATTATCTTTCTCATTTATCACTCTTTTTTTGTCATGTTTATTTGAGTGTTCAGCTACTGGGATTGGTAATTTCAATAAGCAAAACTCAGGTCTTTAGTCTAAAGTTAAAAGTCTTAATAAAAATGTATACATCAAATAAATAAAAGACTTTAAATTTCATTAGCAACACTACAAAACAAGAATATAACGTAATCCCTGCTGATAATGATGGCAGAGAGATTTGTAAACTTTGAGAAACTAAAATATGGATCTAGAAATGTTCCTCCTTTTAAATGCAAGCCAATGCTGTCCAGCCCTCATTCAGTTTCAGACCTTTTCATGGTAAGCTGTGATGAGCCACAATTCAATGTCCAGGTTGCTCCCTCTCTTCTCGGCCCCGATGAAATGCAGAACGTTTTCATGCCTCATGCCAGGGAGATTGTAAATGTCATACTCATTCTGCCAAGACAGCTTGTCCTGAGAAAGACACAAAGTACACAGTTATTAAAGCATACTGGCATGATGGGCAAACCCCTAAACGCTGCTAACTAACCATCAAAACAATTGACATATCGAGTCTTAGCTGACATTCACAATCAACTCAGATTATTTAAGTAAGTAGTCATTTACAAGAGCAAATTATTACATGAGTGACTGATAGATGAAACATGATTTAAACTCTAAGCTGTAACTCTAAGAGAGAGACAGGTCCCGTTAGGTGTGTTTCAAGAAATATATATTTAATCTTTATATAATTTGTATATGTATTGTGATTTAATTAATGCATATTTAACTTTTCTATTGGAATATATTGTAAAAATGTATTTTTTTCCTGTGAATTTTCAGCAGTCCTTTCTTCAGTGTCACATCCTTCAGAAATCATTTGAATATGCCCAATTTTTCTTTTATTATTTGAAATAGAAATGCTTTGCAACAATGTAATGTTTGTGTGCTTCACAGGCTGACACATGGCTCAGCTCCACGTTTGGCTGTGTAATTGGTTAAGCAGGTTAGATTAACTCATCAGCTTTAGAAGCTGATTCCCTGGCCTTGGGTCCACGTGGTACCTGAATGGGGAATATCTTCACTGCCACATAGTCATTAAGCAGCTGAGCCTTCCACACACAGCCAAAGCGCCCTCTAGCTTTGATTTCCAACAACTGCAGTGGCTTCTGAACCAGGGTGGGAGACGGCGGCATGGGTCCAGGGTCCTATAAAGACAACAAATGAGGAAGTGTAAGCTATAGGGTTGGTTAAACAGACCATCTGTAGGTGTGATAACTGCTGTATACTTCATCACTATGGTGACCATCCTCAAACAGCATGTTTCACATCGACTCTCTAAATAACACTCTGGCTGTGCTGATTTCTAAACACCCTATGTAGGGTTATTAGAGTGACATCATTAACCACCAAGGTCATTTCAATAAGATGTGTGTACAGGGAAGGGCCGTTCAAAATGACCTTTACAGATGGACACTGTCCGGAATTCAGACCCTGAAATTAACCCATGACTCTTATCTAAAACATCATCTCCGTTTTGTTGATTACTGGTTCCACAGGTGAATTGTGATCCCCACTTTAAAAGGAGTTCAGGGTCGGTTCATGCTAGATTTTATTTTCTATTTTATGTACATGCAAACGCAAGAGAATGGGTACACAAGCACATGCAAAGAATTTGTCTTCACTAAACCCTGACCTGTGAATAAGCATAGAGAAAATCTGTATGAGAAATATAGGATCAAAACATCCAGATTGAACTCTTGGTTTAAAATCAAGCACGGAGGAAACTCTAATTTTGGTAGTTTCAGGTCATTTTTTACATACATTACCATCCGAACGTTTGGGGTCGGTTATATTTTTTTAAATGCTTTTGAAAGTAGTATCTTATGCTCATCAAAACTCACATTTTTTATACATACCGGTACTTTAAAAAATAGGTAATATTTTGAAAATGCTTTAAAAAACAATGAATTCCTCTTATGGTAAAAGCTAAACCTTTGATCAATTTACTGTGTCCTTCCTTAATAAAAGTATTACTTTCTTTCAAAAATAGATACAATCTTACCAACCCTGAACCTTTTAATGTTTGTGTAAGAGAAGTGAAGACCACAAGCTACAGTTCAGAAGAGAAACTGCATAAATTTAAAGTTCTAAAGCCAGTAATCACCAATACATTTTTAATCGAATCGTGAGATTCCAAAAGATTCCCACCCATACTATTGTGCCAGATACCATATATGAAATAACACATGCAAATAATAATACTAGCTGACTGTGGTGATGTGGTGGGGTAAAGGTGGACCCATGTCAAGCAGCTGAGCTGCATAAAGCTTTGACAGAAGGGGCTTATGGGAGTTGAAGTTCAGAGCTTGTTAAACATAATCCACAGCTTCTGTAAGTGGACCACAGATGTGATAATCAGCTGACCTAGTTTGTGGGTGCTGTGAAATGCACTGGCATGCCATTACACCTAGAAGGATTGAACCTTTCTGAATATGCCTTATGCAGGCAGAGACCATTTAGCAGTTCATCTAAATGCATGAGTGTGTGCTGTCTACACCCAACATGACCTTTTCTGACCAATTATTCTTTGTCAGCAAAACACAATAGGCTGTTTCCCGCTTATCAAATAAGCTAATCCCAGTTATTCAAGTGTATCAGTGTAGGAAAGCAATATAGATGGCATCTGTAGACACGAACCCAAACCCTGCCGCTGTGCTGGCTGAGCCTGCCATACTGCTCACCTAATTCCCAACAAATTTCACACTGAAAATATTTTACAAAATATAAATATAAAGACAATACATTTAAAAACAATAACAAAACATAACTGATTAAATAATGACATAAATATAATTTTACTGTAAGATATAATTTTTTTTTTAGCAATGATTATTTTCGCAATAACTTAAATGTTGCAATGCAAACATACAGCCTCAATATAAGCAACATTTTTTTTATATATACTAGGAATAAAAAAATTATCCAGGTACATTATTTACAGGTCATCAGAACTTTTCCACTGTCGGGCCAGTGCGAGCCAAGGCCGGGCTGGGCTAATAGCACCGACCCCAAAACCACGCTGCGTTTTCCACCGTCAGGCCAGAAGCTCCGCAGCGCTTCACTAAAACCCGCCCATAACACGCCTCTCTGGAAAAAACGTCACACAAACCCATCATTTCACCAACAAATGGACGTTTTATCAGAAAACGAATAAAAAAGAAATCACTGGAAACTAGCGAGATTGCAAAACGATCATGATAAAAGCGACAGTTTGTCTGCATTTTTGTTGTTGACTTAAAGATTTAAAACCCAAGCATCGATGTTTTACCACATTTTTACAATAATAAGCGATACGTTGATCATTAGGAATTAATTTGCCAAGATTGCACATTAGTCACACAGAAAATAAAGTGGTATTTACCGTTATCACAAAAGAAAGAGGACAAACGTACTTAGTCGCGTCTCTTTCTGTTTATTTGTAGTCACAGGACATGTTTACATCACATTCAGAAAGAATGATAATTTCTACAAATTTTCCACCAAAAATATGACCTGAGGAACTTTAGCACTCTCTCCAGTGACAGTCCCAATACAGTTATATTTTCAGTCAGAGAAAGAGAGGAAGCTCCTGAATAAAAGGAGTTGCTTTATGTTATGACATAACTGGAGCTAAATATGGATCAGAGAGTCCGGTATAAAGAGACGAGACGTGCTGCTGACAGATACACGATTGTGATAGCCTATATGATATGTCTTGATTTCTTCAAGCGTTTCTATTTACCATGTTTACTATGGTAATTGTTAGTGTGCATAGTCTTTTGCATCGCATATAAATATTTCTGTCTTATACGGTGATCAGAATCCACATCGGATCACAAACAGAAGTTATTTCAAACACTCGCTGCTGTCTGAAAGTTAAAATTTAAAATGCTAAAATTATTTTAAAAGACTTTAATGCTGATGTTAGCTGGTATATGAAATCATCCACGGCACTGCCGTCTCTCAGGCTAACTCCACCCCAGTTCAGGACCACTTCTCAAGCCCAAACTGGTCCGCTTTGGACCAAGGTTTTCGGCAGGCCAAAAAACCCTGACCATTGGCCCCGACGAGGGCCGATCAAGCCCCAGAAGTGACAGTGGCCCGTCAGTGGAAACACGGCTAGTGTTAGTCTTAAGTGCTTGGATAGGGAAAAACAGCTTTATTTGGCCTCCCTTAGAAACAAGTGATCAATAAGTAGGTAAGATGAAGAAAAGCTGTCCACAGAGCACCTGCTGAAATGTGGTTTGGAGTTCAGGCAAAAGTAGGACAAATGGAGAACAGGCATGTTTTTAAATGTGGCCTACATTTCCACCAACTGAACATGGAGGGGGGTGGAGGGGGGAGAAGGCACCGATTGTTCTGAACCGAGACTCCTTAGCATATGGATCTGGGTTGTTAACTAACTTTTTTCCAAGTCCTCAAGGAAACAAATGCCAAAGAAAAGTACATCACATGACTGTGGGTGGGAGGAGACGAGGTTAAAGAACAGAACATCCATCATGCAGAGAAGAAAACAAGAAACAGTCGAATACTTCTGAGATGGCAATGCTTTGCTTTTACACAAACCGAGAGAGCTGACAAGTAATGAGGGAGGATGGCGGTAAGGGAGGGACGTAACCCTCACCCTGACCTCACACACCTACACAGGTCAGGGTCATGTTTACTTTTCCATTTGCCCAAACGTCAGTCACTAAACAGACACCACTCATAAACATGATGACAATAGGTCTTATGGGAAATGTAAATCCCATGGGGCAGCAGACGTGGATGGAGGCAAAGGCTGACATTTTTAAAGCATTCCTTTTCCAAAATAGAGTAAAAGAAAGAACAACACAGGTAATTTAAGAGGGCTATCCGTCTACCCAGATGCCTGTGGCATATATAGTATTTCAGTGAGCAGGTTACTGGAGTTGTTTGTGTTGTTCAAAGTCTGAAAATAAAGAGACCAGTGGAAAAAGTCCAACGGACATTTCTTGTAAGGGTGAAGCATTCATACATGTATTAAGTCTCATAGTGACCACAGATGTCTTAAGTACCCTATAATTTGCACAACTGGTTTAAAAAAGATAACTTAAGCAATACGTTTTTAGATATATTTCTTTCTCATTTGCTTTCTTGTTTTATACATGTATTCTGTAAAATTCGATCAGTCAGTTTGTTGTTGCATTCAGCCCACAAGGACAGAGCTCACAGAAACACTTGCCTTCATTATTATAAGGTACATCACATTCTCATTACATTGAATTCAGATGTAGCTGATTGAACATTTTGATTGTTACATTTTTGGCGATGCATGTCTGAATAGTTTTAATAGATTAAATAAATCTGAAGCAAATAATGTTATTATTGCACTCAAAGCTTTAAGTATTGTAAATTTTCTGTGTGGAAAAAATAATTTGATTTCTTTAACAAAAAAGCCTCCCCATAAGGTCCATGACGGTTTACCAAGACTAAACTTTTTGAAGAAAGCAAGTGCATTTGGGGGGCTTTTTTTGATCTCTTGTGAATTACTTGTATAAATTATACAGTTGTTCATTTGGAAGACACATTAAGACCAAAGCAATACACAGCGGTTTGCTATAACAAATGGAAGCGTAGGCAGCACATACCGTATTCAATGTAATGCAAAATCCTTACAGAACTAAATAGACATCTAAGTGCCAGAGTGCATCTTATCAGTTCTGAAACAAGGATGGATAAAAGCATCAATGTGATGTTTTGTAATAAATCATCAGAATGGACTAAATCTGTGCAGCAATTGAGCAACGTTCTTGGACTGCCCAACATTACTGTTCAAGCACCCTCTGGGAATACAAAGTGATTAAAAAGTTTTAAAAGGGCAATATCTTATACTTTTGCAGTATTTTATTCCCCCCCCTGAAGTCCACTTATAATGTTAATCAAGGTTTCCTGGACCAAAAGTTAAATATTCAGGTCATAATTCAGTTTTTCCATTACATTTTAAACTTTCTGGCCCTAGGAATAAAACAGACTGCTTTTGCCGTTAGGGTGACATTGAACATGATTGCTGGAAAAACACAATATAATCAATATAATCAATATAATCACTATACTGCTGCATTTCTTGCTGAGAGGGGGGGGGGGGGGGGAAATCCAGTTTTACATAACACGACCCTTATAAAACTAGCAAGGCATTTTTAATAGTTTACCGTTTAGGATTTATTTAGCTCATGGACGAACATCTGTCATGAAGCACATTCACACAAATGTAAATAAAGCTCAGGACTCATTAGGGAATAATCTTGGTTCATTCCAGTTTTTAAGAGTTTTGCCTCTCTGGCAAAAACTACCACACAGATTGGCAAACGAGTGTTGCACAGGCCCACAGCTTCATATCCATTAAACTGATCAAACCACAGATTTTTCATGTGCAATTTGTGTGCTAAAAGAGAGAATGTCCAAGGAGTGACGCTGATGCAATATGACAGTTTGCTATGAATCTTTCAATATGACTGCAAATGTTTCATATGTTAAAGGGATAGTTCACTTTAAAATTAAATTAATTCTGTCATCATTTATTCACCCTCAAGTTGTTTCAAACCTGTATTAATTTATTTCTTCTGCTGAACACAAAGAAAGATATTTTGAAGAATGTCAGTAACCAAACAGTAGTCTGTACCCATTGACTTCCATAGTATTTTTTTTTCCTACTATGGAAGTCAATGGGTACAGACTACTGTTTGGTTACTGACATTCTTCAAAATATCTTTCTTTGTGTTCAGCAGAAGAAATAAATTAATACAGGTTTGAAACAACTTGAGGGTGAGTAAATGATGACAGAATTTTAATTTTAAAGTGAACTATCCCTTTAAGTACAATACAAACACTTTAAGCTGTTCCCCATTCCCACATTCATAACATTCATCTTTGCATACATTTGCTGCATGCTTGGAGACGTGCATTCATCAATCTCAGTATTGCCGTTTTACCATGCACCTAAATCAAGGGATCTCTGCCTGAATCCCTTAAATCAGAGGGGATTTCGTTTTTGTTATCCGTGCACTGAAATTCAGAACATCACAGATTGATGAGGCAATGTGCAGGGATAAACGCAAAATAAAACCAGTGGGATATTATAGGAAAATGTGCTAACGAAAACAAAGGGGTGCTTTTGATAGCAATGAAAAAAAGGTTTAAAATGAGGTTCCAACATAATCTTGAAAAAAAAAAAGATGAATGAATCAGGCTTCTCTTACCTCTATCATTATATGAAAGGCGTGCTAGTTGAGGAAGGAAAGAGGAAATCAAGCGTTAGTTTTAGTTTAACGTATATGAGATGGAAAGACGAGATGGGGAATTTCATGGTTTCTGGAAGAACGAGCAAATCTCTTTTACGATTTCAGTAAGAACTCTTACTTGCTGGCCAACACAATATATTTCTACAGGTTAACCCAATTTTGTCTGTCTAAAATATTTAAGATTTATGTCAAGCCAAAAGATAGGAACAAAGGATTTTATTATAGTCTAAAATCTAAAAAAGTAGTTTTTTTTTTTTTTTTAATACTTCTACTTTCTTTTGCTACATTAATGTGCAGAAACTAAAAGTAAACCATTCAGAGGTTGACTTGACCGAAAACGGGCCAACATAGCAACACTGACTGAATCAATGTCTTATGTTTGGGATGGGACAATCCGGGATTTTGTATTTCTGCAATTCAGTTTGGTGCAGCTTGTGCTGAAAAAAAGCACATATTTCATCTTTAAGATGAAAAAGGAATATACTGGTTCAGGCGTGGGCCTCAAGTAGATATTAAGTAGTAAAAATCTTGCCTTATGTAGAAGAATTTCTGGCTTGTGTGCAATTTTAACTTTATGTAAGTGAATATAACTGGAAAGAATGAGCCTTCTGCCCCAAGGACACCACTCAACAGTTGCTGCTCGCACCTGAGGCCAAATCTGCATGTTACAGCAACTGCCAGACTGAGATACTGAGAGACTAAAGCTAGGAAAGTTTCAGAATCTCAAAAAAGAAACCACCAAATATATAGTTTAAAGAAAATGGGGCATGAATCGTTGTTCAGGGAGTACAACAGATCTCCCTGCATTCTCATTCAGAGACTTAATACTGTACCATACTCTTCTCAAAACAACCAACACTTAGCACACATTTTTGTGCAGGAGTTTTTTTTGAAGCTTAAATAGAAAATCATAGAGAATATGGTGTTTTCAGAGCCATTATGCAACAGAAAGCACATCCTCCCTATCCATACCAAATAATAATTTTTAAAAAGCTGCGAAGAAATATATAAATGGCGGTTTAGATGAAGACAGAAGTGGAATCATAAAATATGATGTATTGCCATAAACAACACCAACATAAGTTTGTAGAACTGAGCATTGTAATTTGTAATGCACAAGAGCTAAAACCTGAATATAAAGAAATGTAACCAAGGCAATGAGTTGCACATGAATGCAGGAGCTGACCTCATGGCCCTAAACACTGCAAAATGCAGTTGCCTGAATCTCCGTTCTTTCCTGAAACAAGAAATTCCCTTCCTCACCATGAAGCCAAGCACTTAATGCGGTTAAAGCACACAGTGCTCTCTCTCTTGAGGGGCATGTTGGGTCTTGGGCCCTTGTAAGAAAACTGTTAAATAAGCGTCTCTCTGCCTTTTAAATGGTACAAGACTCTAAAGTGGAGGCTGGGGGCCAAATGTTTCAAACGAAGACATTATTTTTAACTACATGCTTTAAAATGGCCTGAGAATTGATGGAGGAATGTTTCAATCAGAGCTATTCAAAACAATGTTGATGACAACAACTGATAAGGGCATCATAAAATGATTCTCATTTGTGTTGATGCATACAGCATGCATTACATCCCATGTAAATACATACAGCAACCACCATCAGGCTACCATACAAATTTAAAGATGGACCCATTTTAATTTAAAGATTTACAGTGCATTTAGGAGTTTCAGAGTAGATGTTTTTTTAGAGATAATATCAGTAAGTGAATGAACTGACCAAGTTACAGGGAGACAAGAGAGTAGTCTTTAACCAAACATATAGTCAAAGTCAAAAATCTTGTGTTACTTATATTCACATATTTAAAACATTGTAAAGATTAAGCTCAAAGCTTCGTGTAAAAAGGAGGGATGCCCCGATCGATCGGCTGCAGATTCTGATTGGCAGATAATCACGTTCTATGACTCGATCGGTAGTTACTACAACCCGACCCCAATTTGATGTAAAAGGAAAAAGAAACTGAGTGTGTATGATTACCTGCGTCAGTCAATCTTCAGGTCAAGTCTTTCGTGAAAAAATCAATCAGCAATTTTAAGTGTATTAGTTGAATAAACGGTTTAATGACTCACTCATGGAGACAGTCCCTTGGCACCACCTACTGGCGTAACAACGTAACAGCACTGACTGACAGCCTGCAATTGTTCAGTTTTAAAGTCTTGTAGGCTTTTTAATAAGCCAAAGTATCCTAATATGGATAGTGTTTTGCGTAAGCTCGGTTTGTAAAGGCCTATTAAAATGTTCACTGTAAAATAAATATCAAGATCAGTATCGGCTGATCAAGATGACAAAAAAAAAGGTAGACGGATATCAGTATCGGCAGCAAAAATTCGAATCGGTGCATCCCAACTAGAAAGGGAGGTTGTAGCAGCAATATAATGTATCAATATCAAAATAAAGCACAAAGTTATCCATCAACAGAAACTGAGCAAACTTTTGAAGGTAATGGTTTCATCACTGAAGAATAAAGAGAATTTTCTGCACTAAAATGCGAAATTCAATGAAACAGATTTTCAAAGAAATTACATTTTTAAGCAATTCAAAACAAGCAGATTTCTTTGTGGCATTTTGCGAAATGTCAAACTTTCCATTACAAAATAATTTCTGGCAATCTCCCAACGTTTGTGACGCAGTAGAGTGACAGCTTGTTCTGGAGGAAATGATCGATCAAAACAAAAAGTAAGTTAATAACCTACCATTCAAAAATGTGGAGTAAGATGCATTTACTCACAAAGGCTGCATTTATTTCATCAAACATAAATTATCATTTAAATATTGTAAAATAATATTTCAAAATAAAATACCTGAATTTTATTTCATTTAAAATGTAATTTATTCATTTGTTTGATCAAAACTTTATTATGAGTTATGATGGCAAAGTTGAATTTTCAGCAACTATTCCTCAGTATCACATGATCCTTCAGAAATCATTCTAATATGCTCGGTATTTTCAGGTTTTGTTGATGAATAGAACATTTAAAAGAACAGCATTTATTTAAAATAGAAATCCTTTGTACCAAATGTAAAATGTTTAATGTGTCCTTTCTTTAAAAAACAACAACATATGACTGACCCAAAACCTTTAAACGGGAGAGTAAATAAATAAATCTGAAATAAATGTTATTTATTTAAGAAATTTTCTTTTTCAGCTGACATCACCAAGCCTTATTTTCAAACACGTTCCCAACCACCTGTCATATACAGACTGCTTTTCACAATCCAATTAAGAATTAAATTGCAACTATTTTAGTAGTTACAGAAAGGTTACGGTAAGAATATACAATTGTGGAAGTTGCACACACAGTTTTAAATTGACTAAGTGTTGTAATAGTCCCCGAAGACTTCTGCCTGCTGCATTAAGAACTAATAAAGCTTCCAACAAATCAAAAACAAGTTTGGGCTGACTATGATATTTGATATCAGCAGTGCTGTAGGGATTGTTTATCTGTCAGATCTGACCTACATAACACTGAAACTCAATCGGGAAATTCCAAATGCTCACCTGACTCAAAGGTAACCCTTTGTGCTACCATGCGGTCCCATATATCATCCCAGCACACGCTTGTAAATGCATCTATTCTGACCTGCCAAAGATGTCCTACAATGTTCAACAGTGAGGATTTTTTCCTACTGGCTCAGAGTAGTTCAGATTTTCACTTCACTGGCTGAATCTATAAAGCTCTATTGTGTAGTTCAGAAGTAGATGTGAATCTTAACACTAGTCACACACAGGGGGTAAAGGTCACCTGATTGCTCGTGTCTTGTGTTATGTCATTTTTGTTATCTTTTGTTTATTGTAAGAGAAGAGGGCATCGAAACACAACAGTGTCCTGACAGATCTCGCTTGATTTTAGCTGACAGTGTGTTTGAGCTTGAGCTAGTGTGACATTGAGCACATTAGATCCCTGAATTCACTGTCATTCACGTCAACAGGAAGTTCTGCCCAGGGGAAATAACAGCTCCCCAAAGCACAGTTTCTAGTGATATGAAGATGTCCTGATACACCGAAACTCAAGAGCTTCACTGATAAGAGCAGATGGATTTTACAACATTTTGTTGCATGTGATACATTTACATTAGCACACACACACGCACGCATGCACTCACGCTCTCATTTTACTAAAAGTTAATCAAAATACATGCATTATATACGAAAAGTATCAGGTTACCTGGGTAGGCACCAGGACAGGTGGATACGCCAGCTTGTGATGCCGATACATCCAGAAGGAGAGCAGGACAATGGCAGCGATGCCCATGATGGGCACGATGGAGTACAGGAGGGTGCTGAACAGTGGTGGCTTTTGGGTGAAGGGGTTGGATGTTGCTGGGGAGATAAAAAGAATGAGAGAAATCAGTACCAATCAATACTTTTTATGTACTTTTAATGTTCTCTACCATTTAAAAGTTTGGGGTCTGTAATTTAAAAAACAATGTTTTTCAAAGAAGTCTCTTATGCTATTCTATTTTCTATTTTATTATATTTTATATATATGTATACATAAAAAAAAAGACCTTACTGACCACAAACTTTTGAACAATAGTGTAATCTTCTGTGACCAAAATATTACTAACTAGGAAATTACTATAATTCACACATTCTGTCATGAGCTCCATTTACATTGAGTCCTTTAGCAGACGTTTTTGCCATTGTGACTTACGAATCAATCACAAAATTACAAAAATATGAAACATTAAAAATTCTCAAGACCCCTGTGTTTGATTCAATGTGCTCGTGTAAAAGCCTCCTTCCATACAAATACAGTTACACTTTATTTTAAGGTGACCTTGTTACAGTGTAATTAAACATTGAATTACTGAGTCATTTTAACTAACAACATATACTTACTATGGGGTTAGGATTATGTTTAGTTTAGGGCTAGATGCAGTGGGTTATGCAAAAATGACAGCTATTTACTATAGTAACTACATGTAACAAGGACACTGTAAAATAAAAGTGTGACCACTAGAGATGCTCCGATCAGGATTTGTGTAGCCGATACGGTGTTGTCATCACGATCGACCGATACAGATCCCGATCATTCAAGCTTTATATAAGTAATAATTAAGCTCTCTGCTGAATGTCATTGTTTTTTCCAAATAAGTAATACCACAGACATTATTTACAGCAATGCTATAGATTGTTCTATTAATTGAGAATAAAAATAAATAAGCACAACAAATATTAATTTTACAATGAGCATTTTAATAGGCCATTAAAAACAGGGCTTATGCAAAACTCTATCCATATGAGGATACTCTGGCTTATTATATAGCCTACAAGACTTCATGTCAAACTGAACATAATTACAACCCATAAGGTGTAATTAAACATTGCTCAATATGTGACTGAGGACAAAAACAAATAGAAACACTGCAAACTCCTAAATTAACAAAATGAGTAGTCTGATACAAAAATTATCAGGAATATTATTCAGCAATTGCTGAGTATTTGAGTCATTTCTTCTTAAGTCCTACTTAAGTAGGTAAGGCAGGATTCTCTTTATAAATTTGAGCATTTTGGGGAGAGAGTCTATTCCTCTTTATATCCAAAACATATGCAAGATGTACTGAATTGTTGCTCACCATCAACACTCGAGTGCTAAACTTCAAGCATGAGAAATACAACATGTACAAAAACTTTGCATAATCTTCACAAAAGTGATTTAGTTAAGAGCAATGAAAGACTGTTTGATTTACATGAATGGCAAAGACGGCAGCAGCTTTATTAGCCCGCTTTCACTTTAACACCGAATGCACTGTTTACGTTTACGAAGATACTCTGGTATTTTGACACACAAGTGTGTGTATTTGACTGTTCAAGCCCAGTAAGATAAGTACTCATATCGTCATATGCTGTATGAGCAGCAGCTTTATGTGCGTACGTTCCAGGTGTGTGCGCTCAGAACCAGTCTCTCAGACAGCGCGCGAACATATCAGATGAGCACTGTTTCTGCCTACTGCGTGCGAGCGGTGTCAAATCACTTCTTAAATCAAAAGGCTTAAAAATGCATTGTTTCTTGAGACCGCGTAATAACTGTGCCGCTAATGTCACCAATTTCCAATCAGTTGGTGGGATCGTCCTATTTTAGTGACTCCCGATCAAATCATAGAACGTGATTATCAACCGATACCGATCTGCGGCCGATCGATCAGAGCATCCTTAGTTACCATTTGCTTAGTGTATTTGCTCATGTATGCATATAGAGAGTCCACATTCTAAGCTATTATTATCATCATCAAATTAACGGGTTTATTGAGTGAACTGCTCCGCTGAAAGGCCTAAAATAAAATAGATAAATACAAATAAATAAATAATAATAAAAATGAAATAAGTAAATAAAATAAACAAAAAAAATCTGCATTTTCCTCCTTTTTAAAACATATATGCTCTTTGGAAACAGCTGAATACCACACTTCATTATTATTGGTTTAATAAGAGATATGAATGTGAAAAGGGATGATATCAGCATTACTAAGCAGAATCTCAGATTCTAATTCCCTCAAGAGGAACAGCACACGAACACAAGAAGACAGCTGTGAAGTCTAACATACACCTTCTATACGTTGCATTAGCGAGATTCACAGTGTGCGTTGAGAATCTCTCACTGCATACTTATCTTAAGTCCCGCACCTTTTGAACTTGCTAATTACAATTCTTACACGCCAGCCTTGTAATTCAAGGTTGGTTTGATTCCCTGAAGGCTACTGACAGATCCTGCCTTGTGCAAACAGTTTTATTTCCAATGCACATGCGTCTATGCAAATGCACATCACGAGTGTGCGCTTGAGGGAGAATAGAGTGTGTACTTAGAGCACACGGTGGTCTTTGGTTTCTCTGCATCTAGTGCCAGAGATCGGACTGGTCCGTGGCTGTTCGCCAGAGATGCAGTGATCCCTCACCCTTGTGTTATGGCAGAGCATTTCCCATTCGCCTGGGTTGACTGCGGGACCATGTGCGCAACCCACCCGGTCGAACTTCGGCTGAACCTGTATTAGCTTTGGTCCAGCAGAGATCCCATTCGTGATGCCATTTCTTCCCTCTCGTGCCAGCTATGGACTTGGAAGTGGGTTAAGGACTCTAGATTAATCCACGAGCGGAGGAAAAAACACATCCACCCCCAACGAACCCACTCTCATCCGACCCTACTTCACCCTTCCCCCACTCAGCGGGCAGAATGGCCACATGCAGCCGCGGGGCAAAAAAGTACCCAGTCACAAGGTCATGAAAAGCACACAGCTCCATGCTCGCAGAAAGCGAGTTCTGAGAAACTCCAGTGTGCTTTGTGCAACTCTCCACGTCCTTGTGGGTTTTTGCATTTCATATCAAGATCATTCCATATGGAGTGAGTCAGTGCTGGAAATAGACCCATTACATAAGCATGAGTGAGACCCCCCCAACCCACCTCCTCTGCTACTGAAGTACTAAAGACTCTTCTACCCACCACATTTGCACTGATACAGACAGTTGTTGTGTCAAAACTCATCAGGCGGATCTCAACCAGTGCTGTATGCAACTAAATCGGGAATCTTTTACAGCGGCCGCGGGTAGATGATAAATCACGATTGCTGAAACGTACAACAGCCCTCCTGCAGGGAGCTGAGAGCAGTGGCTCGCTGACATGCCTCCATCCCTCCATCCCTCATTTAGTTAAGAGGATGTTGATGTCAGTGTTTACTCAGAAGAGATAAAGCGACCAGATCAGCCCCGGTAATCTAAAAGACACGGTCATCTCTGAGAGCACGTTATGCTGTTAAAAGCCCAAAGACAGCAGCGCAAACTGGTGCAACGAAAGCTCTGATGTCTTTATTACAGAATCACTCAATAATGGTTGTTTAGGTTGTTCAATTCATGTATTTTTGTGGATCTACTGCAGAGGATGAAGAGCTACACAGGCTCAAACTCTGTAATGTTAAGCTTAGTCAAGTTACCATGTAAAATTAAAGTAGTGCTATTTATTTCATACATTTCCAAAGGACTTAATATAACAATATTTCAAGTTGTATTTAGCACCAGTTTGTGTTCCAATGTGATGCTGTCAAATTGATTGTGATTGTATTTGTGCACATTATAGGTCACTCTGTTGCCAACTTCCCAAACACGCATTACGTCCCACAACACAGCTGTTTTAGCCTTACAATTTGGTCTATGCTAAACAGTAACAAGTACTATTTTTGTAGCATATGAAGTTGCTTTTCTTTTCTTTTACAAAAAAACAAACACAACTGTTGTTAATGTGTATCTTTAACAACACATTTTGAAATGATCAATAGCTAGGCAATTAGACTGATGTAATTCTCACAAACCTAAAGCACACATCACAGTATTCTCTGTAATTAACTAACACCTGTGTTGACATGTAGTTGTAACACTTTATGCACAACAACATATCGACAGAAAGTTTAATCAACTTTACATCAGCCAAACTTGTTTATTATATACACTACCATTCAAAAGAATGCTTTTGAAAATACTTCTATTCGGCAACAATGCATTAAATGGATCAAAAGTGACAGTAAAGTTAATTTAATGTGACAAAAAAAGTGTGAATTTGTTAAGTCCTGCTGAACAAAAATGTTATGTCCCAAAAAACAAACAAACATTTAAATAGAAAAAGAAATGTTTCTTGAGCACCAAATCAGCATATTAGAATGATTACTGAAGGATCATGTGACACTGAAGACTGGAGTTGTCAGGGTTCTGCCCTGGCAGCTTCGTCTTTTGTATCTTTGTTTAATGTTTCCATGTTTATTTTGTGCCTGAGCACATGGCTTTGTCTTTGTTTATTTTGTGCCTGAGCACATGGCTTTGTCTTTGTTTATGTTGGCCATACGCTCCCCTTGTCTTGCCTCCTAGTTTCCCCTTACCATGGCTCCTCGGTTAGTCCTTGTCTGGTCCTCTTTCACTAATAGTGTTCACCTGGTCCTCGTTTGCTCCACTCCCTTTATATTGTATCCTTGCTGCTTATCTTTGCTGGATTGGTTATCAAGTATCGTGTCGCTCTCTGTAGCTTCTTATATCCTTGCAGTTTTTGCTTTGGGGTCATCTACTAACTTCCCTTTATTTAGCCTTCTTTAGTTTTCTTGAGCTATTCTATTTTTTGTTTGGTTCTGTCTCTCAGATTTATAGGAGTTAGTTTCTGTTACTTTGCTTTTCTCTTTGATTTATTATTTAGCCTGTGTTTTCACTTATCTGATACCTAGCTTTCTCCTGTTGTTGACTTGTTTTACTTTAGTTATTTACTTAAGTGTTTTGTTGTTAGTTTTCTTCTAGTTTTTCAGTTACTTAACTACAGTATTTGCCCTGCCTTGTACTTCTCTAATGTTTTAGAGGTTTAGTTCTTGTCTTGTTTCTCCCCTGTTGTGTTGTGTGTCTGTGTGTGTTTGAGTCCTGTCCTGCCCAGCCTGAGACTGCACTGACTGCTGGTTACTGGGCTGCTCAATCCTGTGCCCGAGTCTCCTGTCTAGACCTCTGTTGTGGACTGTCTCTGGACTGTGCAGCTGTTACACCCTATTGTTAATAAATCACCATTCACTGCTAATCTCTGTGCTTGGGTCATGTTATTTCCAGTGGTTCCTGACAGGAGTAATGATGCTGAAAATTCAAAATTGCCTACAAAAGGAACAAATTACATTTTAAAATAGAAAATAAAGTTTTTGTAATTTAATTGTAATAATTCCGAATATTAGGCTACTGTATTTCAAATAAACAACATCTTTCAAAAACATAAAAAAATCTTACCGATACCAAACGTTTTCTGGTATAAGTATTAATAATAATATTGATATCGATCAATTCAAGACCAATGAAATCTTTCTGCCTCTAAAAAAATAAATAAAAATTAAGCCAGGAATTGAATGTTCATCTCTTGCTACTGTACCAGCTCCATCTAATGTGTCTTAGCTTGTTCACACAAGCAAGTCTTTTTCTTTGATGTCAAAAATCACTTGCATTTATAAAAGCCTCCAGTACCCGCAACACCACAACGATCAATTGAGATTTTACAGAGGAACCTGCTGCTCTAAAAGAACTTCAACTCCACTAAAGCAAAGCAAAGGTTATGAAAAATGAAAAAGCCCGATGAGCTGCATCAATAAGGTGACATATGAGACAGACAACAAGCTCTTCATTCAAAAGCGGAATAATCCACAGCCATTAAGCTGTGCAGTAGTCACGAGAAATGCAGATGTGTATAAGAGCCAACACATGCAGCACTTTTGTCAGTGGAGTTTTGGTGGCTTGGTAAGCATATCAAAGCATTCCTTTTGATCAAAGAAATAGAGAATTATCTGAACAAATGAATAAACATAACCAACATTATAAAAGTCCCTAATATATGTAGCTTAAAAGCACTTCTGCAATTAGATTATTTCAAAAATCAAATGTTAAAACTGCATTTTCTACATTCACAAGGTGGGCACAATGGATTCACTGGCCCTCATTTATCAATCTTGCGTCGAAACGGGCGTATATGTCCTCCTCTCACCGTCTGATTTATGAAGCTGTGCGTACCTTTGAAATTCAGGTGTACGCAATACCTGCCCTTGATAAATGCCGCGGCTGAAAACGATCGTCATTAGATTAACACGCCCCAATATATTCACGTCTCCGCCTCCCCCACGCCCTCATTTTACGCCATGGACACACGGAAGACGGCAAAGAGGAGAAACTTCTCCGGTGGAAATCCAGTTTAAATCGCTGGTTGGTTGAGCAAATTACCTATCACAATGCATTATTTTACAGCACGTGTTTTGAAACTATTAGCGTTGAATTTCGCATGACGTCACATGTAATGGGGTGTAGCTACAATAGTGATGATGATGTGAATTGCATGACAATTTGTAATATTTTTCTTATTAGTATTATGATTTTGATTATTAATGACGCTTATTGTTATTTAGAAGAAGAATGTCATTTCAATTATTTTGTCAGTCTGAATTATTTTTTGGTCATTGAAAGCCTTTCATTACTGAACCCAGTCCGTGCGCACCTGCCGGGCTTAACTCACAAAAATAAACACTGAAGTTTATAATTTCTATGTGGTTGTTTTTTTACAGTGGGTCATAATATATCATATCTTTAGTTTGTCAGTGCGTTTTGTGGTGTTAGGAATTGTTTTTCTGCGCATTTCAGCACTAACTCAAAACGTGCGTACATGTACACCACCTCCTGAGCTGGCGTAGGATTTGAGCTTGCCGTACGCCAACGTCCATATTGATAAATCGCAAAGTCACCGTGGTTTTGGGTGTACGCCAGGTGTACGCTGGAAATTTGGTGTACGCACTTTTCATAAATGAGGGCCACTGGAACTGTGCAATTATGCAAAAGCAAAATTACGAACTCACGAGAAACTATCAAACCCAAAAAAGCTCACAGAAACTGCACCTCAACAATGTCAGTAGCTACGTTTACATGGACAACTTTTGAATTATGATGAATGAATCCGAACGTAGTGTTTACATGAACTCTAAATAAAGTGATGGGGTTGATGTGCTCGTTTATATGTCACAAGCTTCAAATCGGAATTGATTTATTTGGCATCCACACACTGCACGAATATATAGTTTACCACCGTTTGCGCATATTATCCTAAATTGCTTCTTTTCTTTGATTTCGGGTCCTAATTAGGAGACAACGAGCACATGAACTGTTGTGGCTTGTTGCTTTTATTAAAAAAGCAGCAAAAGCGCCCATTCCCGCACCCAAAACAAAGCATCTGTGGATGAGAGTCCTAAACAAGGACTGGTTCGATGTTGTCCTGCTCCACTTACACACACAATGAGTGGAAGGAGAATTTAAGAACGACTCGACAGTCACTTATGCCACTATTCAACATCAACAGCTTGTTCCTTGCGTCTTTATGCCATTTCAACGCCATTGCACATGCGCAGTACTTTCCAGTTTCGGTATTCAATCCGATCAAGTGTTTACCTATCCTCTCGATCGGATTAGAAAAAGGTTTCAACCACCCCTAACAATTGGATTTGGCCAATTCATTCCGATTGATGTGGTTAGACTGGTTATGTATGACACTTTTTTGTGCCAGTAGTCCGACTACAATCAGATTATTAGGGTCCATGTAAACACAGCTACTGGATATTACATACAGACACATTGACATAGGATATTAAAAATACATGGAAAAAAGCATGCAGAAAAGATCTTCAGTTGCACCATATGTTAACAACAGGAACTAATAATGAACATTCACACCACTGACAACACTTTGAACACGTCGAAAATAAAATTAGGCACACTAAAAAAAACAGCACCTTCAAGACAACCAGTTGATTTAATATAAACATCATAACAGTTATATCATATGTTATGATGTTCTGGCAAAAAAAGAAAGTGGATGTTTACATATTACATGTATATACTATTCACAAAGTTGTCTTCTGAATGTGCACATTTTTTACGTTCATAAATAACATGAAGCACAAAACACTGATGTACAGACTATCAGAGTGTTCATTATAACGCAACAAAAACACAGTTGTTAAAGGCAGGTATGCATTGGATTGTGGTGCTAAAACATGGCTACACAAACACCTCATAATTCAGGATATGAAACATGAAAAAAACTAAAAAGGATTGTAAGCATACGAAAAACACAGCGAGCCTGTTATGACTTTTGACATGAATAGTCATGAAAAACGCCTGAGAGGTGTTTTGAGGTAATCTGATGATTTTGATGATAATGGGGGAATATAGGCTATGATGAGACAAAGACAGAAAGGAGAGTTTCACACTGACAGAATCAAACGCCAGCACAATTACATCAAAGGAAGAGGTATAACTGAAGAACTTCCAATACCCTTAAAGACTTTGCTGTTTGTGTCGCTGAAGGGAGCCTTACTCTGAACTGGCTGCGTGTCGGGGTTGTAGAAGAACTTCTCGTTACACATGTTGCCCTCACAGCAGCAGAAGAACACATCTGGGTCCTCCTTCTTCTCCACACACTCGGTGCTGTAAGATAAAGAACAAGCAGAGCGGTCAGTCCACAACTGATGTTCAATTTTTTTAACCACTCAAATACTGAAATGTTTAGAACACAATTTTTTTTTTCAAAATTGTATCCGTTCACCAAATAACACAAAGGACCACACAACAGTACATACTGATTACATACAATTAATTAAATAATTGTTTTTATGTAATTCATTTGATTATAAAAAAAAATTGACTGGCAGAACTTTTTTTCCATAATGTTTGGCAATAAAATAAAGATTGCATCACATTTGGGGATTATTGAGACATGCGTGCTGCAAGGTTTATTTGGATTTCGCTCGGGTTAGAGTGCAAACAAACGAATAAATGCACATGGGCGGAAAAATGTCTGAGCCAAAGAAATACTTTTTAAAATCTGGCAGCCCTCATCAAAGCAGAGCTCTCAGGTTGGCTTAAAGAAGATAAACAAAGCTTAGCAGCATACCAATAATCCTTAAGATACACACACAGGTTCAAATGAAAAAAAATAAAAGGGGAATGGATGACATTCCAGAGGCATTTAGTCAGAAAAGTGATTTGGTTACTGTCTTGCGACGCACACGCGCCATTAAGCAGTCGCAATACTTGCTCAGCTACTTAAGGACTTGACATGGCAGAGCAATGTGCATGAAAAAAAAAACAAAAAAAACATAAATCCTTCCAGCAAGGCAGGTAAACGGGTTCAGCAGCATGTTAGGACAGGAGAAGTGCTGCTTCCTTTGCACGCTATCAAAACAGCTTAGTTAAACTTTAGGAGAAGCACTTCCTGATTTACCAGCAGTGCTACCTGTCGCATAGGGGCAGATGCATTGATAAACCTGTTTTTAATATCTCCCCTTTTATGGCCGGAGGTTACAAGGTTCACAACCAAGCCTAAACATGGAAACACGTTTACACAAGACTTTATCTGAAATACTGTGAAATCTTGAGAAGGAAGTATTTGGTTAAATGAATGTGTGGCATATTCTCTCTGTAATGTGTAGAGCATTGAGCATGGGCAATTTAGACTAAGTTAAACAATGCTTTAAAATGAAAAAAAGTATACACTACTGTTCAAAAGTGTTCAGTCTTCAAGTGTCACTTCAGAAAGCATTCTTATTATAACCAATGTCAAAAACAGTTGTGCTGCTTTAATGCTTAAAAAAAAAAAAATCTGGATTCTTTGACATAAAAAGTAAAAAAGAACAGCATTTTTAAATAGAAATCTTTGGTAACTTTAGAAATGTCTACTGTTCCTGTACAATGTAATACATCCTTGCTATATAATAAAATTATTGTTTCTTTAAAAAAAAAAAAAATCTTACTGAGCCCCAAATTTTGAATGGTAGTGCCCCTCACACTGCAATATTTTTACAAAATGACAATAATTGTACAAATGCTGATGCAAAACAAGTGAAAAACTGCATGTGAGGAGCAAAAACATCTCTACTACAGTTACAGTGTTGGAAACTATATAGGCAAAAATGAATGCTGACCGGATGGCCAGTGCTGGAGGGTTTAACCACGCCTCTGTAAGTTAAATCAAAACAATCGCTATTTGGAGGGGAAGGCTGTGACATATGAATACAGTTAGCACTGAACATGACACTTACAATGATGCTGATTAATACTGACGGAGGCTACCAGTCAAGAAGCCTCACAAACTGCCGAGTTATCAGTTTGAATCATTTTAACAAATCATTCAGAGCGAGCACTGAATAAACATTCAAGGTTCACTTACTGCAGCACAGGTCATCGTCTCTTTTATTTATATTTGGCTCAAAATGATTATTACCTGTCATAGCAGTTGGCATCATCAAGCCAGCAGCCTTGCTTTACTATTTCAACTGATCCTGACACATTTCGCCAAGTTGCGAAGCAATGAAGCCTCTTGTCCTTTTCTCCCACGCAAGACTCAATACCGCTGCGGTTTCCTCGGTTCTCCAAGCTGGGGTTGTAGTTGTAAAAGACACACTCTTGTGTCTCGGAGCGGCCGAGAATGGCACCTGGGAAAAAAACCCACAGGGGAAGCTGGTTAAGACATGGACTGCCTGCAGTGGAAACAGACACCTGCTGTACTGATCTCTCAGAAGACTTTAACCACAACCCAAGTTTAAAGCTCAAACCCCAACTGATTAGCAGCTGAAAATCAATTAAAGATGACAGACATGTTTAACACATTTAGACACATTTAAATAACCCAAAAAAGTGAAATCCACAGATGGGACTTTTGTTTTCAGAAGCTACTTATGAGTTACCATATGGTTAAAAAAAAGAAAGCAAAACACTGTGTTAAAGCAAAACATCGTGGTTAACCAAAAAAACAAAAACAAATGTACGGTAGCGAGTGTGATGAACACAGAAGGGCCACTTTGAAACAGGATGTGGCGGAGGGCGGTTTCCCAACTTTTTCCTAAAACAACCGCAACTCAGATCGTGTTTGAATATAGAAGTGATGTGATGAGTGTTAAGAAATTATCCAAAACACACCCCATGTCATCACCATCACTTAACACACAAGACAAAAATCCAGAGGATTTCATGAACAAAATAAAGAGCAAATAGTGGATTGAGATTCGAATATAATTCTTTACTGGCTAATCCTGATCAAAGACACTTGGGATCTCGTGCAGGTTGTGCAAGGACGTTTACATAAGATGCGTTCTTCTTGCACTCAAAAACATTTAGACGGAGCGTAACAGAATAGAATAGAGCAGAAAGTCAGGTGTTAGAAGCACTAGTTTGGCGGCAATATTGCATCTATGGGAACATTGGTGATCCAGACATTAGGCTTGAGCTGATGTTCACATAGTGTGCCACAAGGAACAGTTTATGCTTTGGGCCAAGTATTTGAGGATTGGTAGCACAGGTTTAGTGGCAGCACTTTGTCACAAACTGCACTTTAGTATGCTCCAAAAATACATACCACTTCTTACAGAAAAAACAATAAATCATTAAGTAAAGTGCATTTCACAACTACATACAAGTAGGGAAGGGCGGTATACCAGCAGACACGATTAACCTGTAGAAACCTGTCAACCGGTAGATGTTTTCGACTATCGTCTCCATCTCTGTTACGCTGACGTTGCTGAGCTACACGGTCACGAAAGCTTATCGTTTGCTTGCATTTTAAAGGATTACGGTGATTTTAAACCACTGAAGCTCAATTAGCAGCGAAAGACCACTAATTTTGTGCAGCACGCAGACACTGTTTCTCAGCACTGACTAAGAGACGTGCGCACATGAAGTCGCTGCTCATAAAGCGCGTGAGAACTGAACAAAATGCTTTTTGACGACTAATTGGACTTGAACGGTTAAATACACATACTTACTTATGTCTTTGGAAGTAAACACAGCCATTTATGTCTTAAGTGAATGTAAAGAGTTCACTTAAGAAATTGCACAAGTATATTGGATCCGTGCAGTCGGTCTTAAAGTGACAGCATCCAAATTTACCCGCTGTCGTTATTAATGTTAATCAAACAACAACAACAACAAAAAATACTCTCACTGCTCTTGACTGAATCATTTTGTAACTTTAATAAGAATAAATGTATATTTAATTTACACAGTGAAGACTATGCAGTGTTTTTTTAAATACATTTGATTACTTCATACAGTTTATTTCTTATTTCTAGTGCTTGAAGTTTTTCAGATAGGTCTATTTCATTTGTGTCTGTTCAATTGTAGTTTGTTTTCCTAAGCATGTTAGGCTATATGCTTGTAATTAGTTTCTTTCTTTCTTTATCACTTTTTACTTGTCTTCAGTGAGCTTGAGTTTTTTTTTTACTTAGTATTAGTTGTTTGTGAATTATGAAATTTCAGTGGTAACAAAAATGTTGATATCATTAAAACCTATATTGTGATTTACAGTCTTGAGCACCAAATCAGCATATTAGAATGATTTCAAAAGGATCATGTGAAATGTGAGACTGAAGGTATTGATGCTTAAAATTCAGCATTGCCATCACAAGAATAAATTATATTTTAAAATGTAGAAAACATTTATTTTAAAGTGTAATACAATTTCACAATATTACTGTTTTTTACTATATTTTTGGTCAAGAAAAATCGTACCCCCCTCAAACATTATTTTGAACAGTAGCGTATCTATGTGAATACATGCAAAATCACATAAAGCTCACTGTTTGTTCATATGCCAATGTAGTTACACATATCTGCAACAGGTTTTGTTTGAATGAAAATCATTTTAATAATAAAAATCAATAATAATTTGTATAAACAATACCAAAAATAGGTATTGTTACAGTTAATCACACTACAAAAACAATATTTTGAAGGAAACATAGGAGTCAATTTTTTTTCTGGTGGGAATTAATCTGCTAATTGCCATTCAGTGGGGATAAATCCTCAGGATTTGTTCCAGAGACACAAGTTACCATTATTGGGATTAGGAGGAAATCTTCTGGAATTACTGTCACATCCACACCAAGGCAGAGAAGAAGACGCACAATGATCAACAGAGGACGAATCACATTTACTCATCTTAAATGAAAAAAGGAGCACCACAAATTGCTCCAATGCCTTGAGCATCTGTTAGGAAACATCTAGAATAAATTAAAAACTAATTACAAGTGGCAAACATAAGGGAATTACTCACCTGCCCTCTCCACTAACAAGTAGCTAGATGGCTCAATAAATCTTTGACCTATATTCTACGACTGCTCTTCCTGACAACAGCCCTTGCCCCTCCGCTGAGCTGCTCTCGGTTTTTAATATGAGACGCTGGGATACACAGACTCCTCTGAGTCAGCAGGGTTACATGAGGTAAAATGGCAGAGTGCACTGTAAATATATGGAGCTGGTGGAAGAAGCTTAAAAACACTCCGAACACGGCCAATGAATGCCAGCCAACGGTATGAGTGAAAATACCACATCCCATAATGTTAATAATGGATCATCTCTGGTGGTTTCCTGCACAAAATAAACTTGATGACCAACACTTTGCCTGTACATTAAAAACAAGCTGCAACGACTTGAAAGGTTTTGACTAGTCGAAAAAGTGGGCTGTTGATGGCATGTTTGGTGCTTCTCAAGCTTGCATTTTCCATCTCTGACATATTTAAACTCTTAGCATGGACAAATAGAGATTAGCCTACCGGTATACGTTACACATACCAATGCATTCATGTACATTTTTACTCATGAACATTTGTAATGTAGCTATATGCTGTAGGGATGTAATGGCTGAGACCAATACTGAACATGCTTCTATTTTGCATTTTTTATGGCTTAACACTTTAGTTTATGGTCCAGTTCTCACTATTAACTAGCTGCTTATTTGTACTTATAAAGCAAATATTAATGCCTTATTCTACATGACCATATACTACATCCTTACAGCGTGTCCTAACTACACACGCCGCGACGCCCGATAAAAGGTATCTTTTCCATGTTAATCAGAGTTTTTGTCCTAACCAGCTGCGATGGCGACATGATACGATTCTATTTTAGAAACGGTTTCTATTTTTCAGCGACATCGCGGCTGGAACAACAAACACAAAGTGTGGCAATGATAATCTCAGGTACTGTTTATGTGCTTTATTTAATGTTAAAAGCATGCAATGAGACTTTGAATATAATTTAGTGCTCCCAGCTTTGTAGCTGTAAAAGCACAATGGATAATTCACCTCAGATCTTGAAATGAAACAAATGGAAACAAGAACGTTCAAACTCTGAACAAACAAGTGTATTCTTTGACAAAGATTGTTTTAGTAACTCGGTAGCCTATGTATTTTTAATAATGTTTAAATGGTGCAATATTTGTGAATTTGATTATGTAGCCTAATTATTCATTTTCTTGCGAGTGCCGTCAAGATTACTCTCTGGTGCTGTGTGCTTGCCACGAGACTCCGCCCACACGCTGTTCTGATTGGCTGTGGGTTTGATTGATTTTGACGCATCTCGCAGTCGGCGTCGCGTCTAGTGTGGACAGACAAATTATTTGTCGCTGGAGTCTTATCGCATCACGTCTGGTTAGGACACGGTGTTAATCCTGCCCAATCCTTAAACTTAACAACTACCTTACTAGCTATTAATAAGCAGTAATTAGGAGTTTGAGGCAAAAGTCATAGTTAATAGTTAGTGAGAATTGGACCCTAATCTGAAGTGTGACCAAATAATGTTTTTTCCTTATTACAAATTTATTATATAACCACCATACATTTTTTTAATTGAACTGAAAAATGATTTGGGAAGATCCAAAGAGCATAATGTCTTTTGTATGGATGGTCAGATGCTGTTCTTCCATTCAAGGTTCACATGATCAAAGTCACAAATTTGATTATATGATAAGTGACCTAGAAGTGCAGAATGTGTATTGCACATAACAACTTTTCTGTTTTAACCACGTTGTGCTGTGAGTGTGACAAATTAATCTCACTGAGAGCGAGACTGCACACCGACTTTCCTATCAGACACTAACAGGGTTTACATGGACCCTAATAATCCGCTTGTAATCAGACAAGTAGCAGAGTTGGAATAAAAAAAGTCACCGGAACCACGTCAACCGGAATGAAATGGCCAAATCTGATGAAAATTTAATTTGGATTGTAAGGGGTGGTTTAAACCTTTTCTAATCAATTCAATAGAACAAAACACTTGATACAGCGAAGTACGTTATTTTTCTATCAAATTTTCATTTTTAGCTGTCGGTCAATGGACCATTAGATAGAATTATGAACCATTTTAAACTACCACTGCAACAAAACAAATGCCTATTTGTTTTTCTAAATGTGATCTAGAAGACTGACTGCCCACATATTTGCATTTCCACACCGAATCTGAATGCTTATTTTTCAGTCATGCCTAGTTCCTTTAGTAACGGTGCAGACATCAGTACTCAACTACCATACCTGTGTGCAGGAAAAGACACATAGCGACTAGATGTACTAATGTACTGCATCAGACACCAAGGGGCCTCATTACATTTGCCATTAAAAAAGTGAGTTGAGTAATCAGATTCATTGGTTTAAAACACATAAAATCGTCCATGTAAACACACCGAAGTGCTTTTATGTGGTCTAGGACAATTGAATTGCAATCAGATAGCTATCCAATTACTTAAGATGCAGTTTCATGGCAAGAGTAAACGGGGCTCAAGCAGTGGAGGAGGGTGGCATGAGGCCACCCTCACAACAACTGCCATTGCTGTGGTGTATAAAGAATAAAAGTCAATGCTTCAATTGCTATATGAATTAGAGATGCATCTGACGACTGGCCATCGATTGAAACTGGATGTTTTTTCTCCAAAGACACGATCGTCAACCAGCCATTTTTTTTGTTTTATTTCGTCTGTTTGCTACGGACTTGTATACAAAATGCATTGCAATAATTTCCCAAAAAGCCATTTGTGTGAAAATGAGTAATTTGTGCCAGAGACGGGTCACAATGAAGCAACCCTCTACAGTCTACACACACCATGGCAATATAATATAATATATACAGTATATAAATATTATAGAATTTTTTTTTTTATAAATCAGCTTAAACTCCACAGGAAGAGGCGAAGTCACGTAGTCCGTGAGGGACAAATCGTTAACGGTGGGTTCTTGTGGTCATTGCAGTATATCGGGCAAGAAATCCAAACATTCTTCTTTCATCCATCGACCTCAAATATGGCTTATCATTTGAAACATGCAAGTAGCAATTTTACATAACTCTAACGTTAACCTAGATAAATGTGCGCTATTATTAAGCGCATATCCAAATTTTCATGTGGAGTGTGGACGCTGAAGTACAGCGCGCTTAACTGTATGACATGGAGGAGCGGGCATGATCACTTACATTTTTTCAACTTAAAATACCCCGTCATTATAGAGTAAATTACATCATTCCAAACTGTAAAGGGTTTACTAGATTTTTTAAAGGTTTAAAGGCAGGGTAGGCAATTTTCGGAGAGGCTAGCACTAGCTAGAGATAGACTGATATTGAATTTGTACAACTTCCACGATACCAATTATTTGCATGATTATGTGCCCGATAATCGATATATAGAACCAATATTTATTTGTTGTTTTATTACTGTTTATGACAATTATAACAGCACTGAAATTAATAAACTATTTTATGTAACACTTTATAAATACTGTAATTTCTGAAATTTCACTCCCTCATTGCATACAAAACAATTATACATCAATAGAGTCTGAAAGAGTGCAACAAATAAAATATATAGTGCACTTTCACTATACTGTTAAAAAAAAAAAAAACATTGATCAGGTAGGCTAAACAAACAGGTCACCAAATTTAACATGTAAAAAGAATAAGATTTTTAATAAGTTAAAAAGAATAAAACATTCTAAACCGCCTGAATAAAAAACATTACTTCTTTAATGTATTTTAATAATCCCAGTTGCATCTTTTTAATAAATAATAGCATTAATGTTAACAACAGGCAAAATACATTTACAAAGTATAGGCTAATGTTTTAGAGAACATTATTAATGTCAAATAGAGAACATAATTAAATGACAGGGGAGTCTATCAACTGCCCATAAATATAAGCATTCGTTTTAAGCTACAGTTTTAAAAGGTTTAGGCTATGTGTTGTTTGATATAAAGAGTAAAAGAACGGAACAGGCAGGAATATTCACTGGAATACAAATACATTACGTATGCATGCAACCATGCATTCGCTGGAATACTCAAACATTGCCAGAAGGAAGAAAAAAAAACATTATCTCATCTGGGATGTTATTAGAATTATTAATAAATGTTTTGTTGGTCTAGATAGATTATGAAATACCTGCGCTGTTTTTATCTGTGCATTACATCTGTGCTTCTCTTGTTGAGATCATAATTAATTTCCACAGAGCCCAAATTATTTAGATGTTTATAAGGTTATAAAGTAGGCTATATGTTTATGTATTTAGGGAGTTTTAAACGAGTGGATTTTGTTTAAAGTTACATACAGTGGCCAATGGCCATGTTGGAACACTTGATCATCAACCCGTTGAGTGAATTCATGTAAACCGATTATCGGCCGATCTCTAGCAATAGCGAGCTAGCTTTGAAAGCATAAGATCCCACCTTCTCTTCAGAGCCCTACCCAGACGGTGTTATACTACCTCATTCCTCAAAGGACATACCATTACAATAATAATGAAATAAACAACTTAATGAGAACCGACCTGCACCACCTGACTGCTACAGATTCATTTCGGTCTTGATAGTGTTGCCATTGAAACACATAAATTGGAGTCACGAACCACTCCAAGTATAACGTCACAGGTTTCCATCTCTACAAATTACAGTAGTTATGGCGTGAACGCAGCATAAGCTCGTTGTTTTGGTTAAGGAGGAACTGTAAAAGGTGTCTGCTGTTTCACCTACACCTACAAATCACCTACTACCCTGCCTTTAAAGGGAGGCGTGACCAACAATTGGGTTAATGAATATTAATCAAGCAATATTAATTTTCTGCATTCACTCGAACTGATTTGCTGAAATCAAAACAGGGATGCTAGCCTAATAGTTGAGCGCTTGCACATTAGTTCGGCCCACTACCGTAGAAAATGGCGTTAGCTTCTGCTTGTTCTTAAAGACTGAATAATTCCAAATGAATTACATTTTGACAGGAAAAAAACAACAAAGAAAATAATTTATGCAGCACGTCAACTCTACGTTGCATGTAAGACTCTCTTACTCTCTCTCTCTCTCTGTATGTGTGTGAGAGAAACACAGAGCGCTCTTGGCTAAGAGACTGCGAGTCGGGCGCCTTCACACTACAGTTTATGGTGCGTCAAATGTGCTGCCATTGAGATAAATTGCAATAGTGCGCTTTAAAGACAGAGCAAACCTCTCTTAAGCGCTCAGTCAGAATGTTCAAGATAAATGCGAGTGAAAATATATCTGTGCTAAACTTAGCCTCTAACTCAAACACTGCGAGTGAAATCTAACAATTGATTAGCCATTGGCTATATTAGACATTCATTAGTCACCTAGCATGAATATGTGAGGGATTTACTCTCATCATTGTAGAGGGTTGTGAAGACAGAGAGAATACTGTACCAGGCACAGCGCGAAGCTTGAAATATTGGAAGAAAAATATAAATATTGAATTGTGGGTTTATAAATTTGTATCTTTGAAGGGAACTGCCTGCTTTTAGAAAAGTTGATGGAATTTGATTTATTCTCCTCCCTTCGTATAAATCCGTATTAGTGTTTACAGCGGTAGTGTTTACTGCTTTGTGTACAGCGGTAACCTAAGAAACATTATATTGCTGTTGTTCCATAAGCGCCACCAAACTGTCAGAGAGTAAATTTGCATTTTCATTCAGTCCGTCTGCTGTTTTTGCTTTGTGCAGTTGTTTTATGTTGCATAATTTCACAAAGCTAAAGTCAGACCATGTTGTTTTTGCTTTTTCAATCTTGAAATTATACAATCTAATTTAAATAAAAAACAACTGCTCACACTACATGTATCATTTTTGTTTGGATTGATTAAAATGGAGTGGTTGCATCTCATTTCAAATGGCTACAGATATTTTTTGTGTGAGGTCAGTTTGTAATAGAGCAAATAAACAACAAATAATTTTGCTATCTCTAGAAATATCTGAACTGTAAACCATCTACTAATGTGAGCTAGGTAATCTGATTCCAAACATTTTATTGGTGCTGTTCTGACCACATTCAAATAATCATTTGACTGAGATATTAAAAAAACTGATTTCCACTCTAAACACTGAATTAGTCTGTGTCCACTTTAAGCCAGTTTTCAACAGCCCACCAAACCTTTATAGAACTAAGCTGAATATAATGCATACATAAATATGCAAATTTGTAAATAAATGCTGAACCTTAGCCTATAAACCATCTCAAATAAACAGAACAACAATAAATGTGCTTTAAAGAACGTGCTGCATAATTGAGCTGCATTTTAGGCTATGTGCTACTATTGAGAAGCTCAGACAAAAGCCCTCTCAGGCAGTGTGAGACCTTGCACTTTACCATTACAAACACACTTCCTGGCATTCATGTCTCTAAAGTTCCTTCCAAGAAATGTTCAAACCCGGCGGATACTAATAGAATGAAGCAAATATTTGAGGAATTGTTGCACATTTTAAAACTAAACTCCTCCCAGATTCAACAAGCTAGTCATCAGGCCCAAAATGATTTTGTCTGCATTAAAAAAGAAAAAAGAAAAAAGTGAGTCACATTTAGTTTTTGTAATGTTTCTCAAACAACAAATACATTTAATAAAAAGTTTCATAACATGAATTATGAATATCATGAATGGGGTCATACAATTAAAAAGGTCAAATTAGGCTATTTGACGAAACGAATAGACAAAACGAAACGAATAGACCTTGAAAAACAGTCGAGAAGGCCTGCAAGGTTCGTCTCTGTGATATTTCCTTGTATGTCACAAAAAAATAATTTGAGTTCTGTATCGTGTAAAACAGGTTTCATAGCTTCCAGTTCAGGTCATTTGCATACTACATTACATACCGGTACATACATATTACTTAAAATACTTTCAGGAGCTACACAGTAGAAATTACTGTTAGGATTATAACATTTTAAAACTTTAAATATAAATGAATAAATATATATATATATATCCTACTAGAGCTGCAACTAACGATTATTTTGATAATTGATTAGTTGGCTGAATATTTCTTTGATTAATCGGATTAAAAAGACCAATTTTCCTTTTTTCTTTCTTGACAAAAAAACGAAACGATTCCACGTCCTGGCCAAAGCTGATCTTCAGACAAATTTGCCAACTGGTTGCTATGCTATGAAAACATAGTAAATATATCTACATCTATGCTTTGTAGTTTGTACAAAATAGTTATAAAGCAAAAGGTCGGTTTAAATCACTAAAGTCATTAATCAATAAAGATAATAGATAAAAAATAAAAGCACAAACTCAGTGTTAACAAATACAGGAACACACACACATTCACTCTGGACACAGTAATTATACTAATTGCAGTAATAATTTCTTTATCCTGTAAATGTTAAAAACGTCTTACATTTATTTTCAATTACACACAGTTATCTCTTTACAGTGCACTCTCATAAAATACTTGAATAACAAATACGCAGACTGTCAGGATGAGCATTCATGCAAAATGGAAATACTCACGTGAATTTATAACACAGATAAGGATAAAACCGAAAAACTAAAGTTTTGCGCCAAGGAAACACATTAAACAGCACACGCATCTGTCAAAGCACCTGACAGGCAAGCCATGTTAAACATTACGCTTATGCATTACGTTGGAAGCTTAAAATGAAGAATTCTCATGTTTTGGGCAGCTTGGATCACGCACCTATCCCTCAACAGCTCACTCTATTTCCCCCACTATTTTTAGATGCATTTTGTCCAAAGAAATGTGTTATTCAGTACTGTAATTTGACGTGACTGGCGGAAGTTTTCAGTGCACGGTGGGCAGCGCGACTAATCGATAATGACATTTTCGTTGTTGATGATTTTCATAAGGGCCCGAGCACCGATGGTGTGAGGACCCTATTGGAATTGCTCCGTTTATTATTGATTAGTTGTCACAGCCCTAATATATATATATATACACAGCTCAACTATTTTGTCAAGAATTTCAGGCTTTTGAAACTCGTTTCATCATTACAATTAGGGCTGCACGATTATGACAAAAATCATAATTGTCGATTAATCCCTTGAAATTGTAATTGCGATTATTAATTACAGTTATCACAATTTACATTGAATGATGTTTTGGATATATATATACATATAGTCCAAATAACCCAAAGTGAAAATAAAGTGGCCCTTTGGGCTTATGGAAACAAGTTATGGTGAATACACAATACTAACATGAACTGTTAATGAAACATGGAAACTTTTCCTGATGAAAAGAATGAACATCATGAAAATCCTTCTCAGCTAGTACCGGTAGTCCTACATGACATACCAGTAACGTGATTTATTGGCATTTTACTTTTATTTCGTGACTTAGGCTATTAAATTACAATGTAACGACGTTGCATGCTTGTAGTTTATTTTGCGCTTTATATAGTGAGACGATTTAAGCGTGCGCCGCCGCATATGTGCGTGCAAATTGAAGAGTGCTCGCTCCTAGCGCTGAATAACGGCTGACAGGACAGGAAAGTCTTTTTATATCAGTTTACACTTACTTAACTGGTAGTTCCTATTGTGCTGGGTTCTCTGAAGTGGTCGTGATTCTCCTCTCACAACGTAACATGCTCTAAACACACTTCTTAAGCACGCAGAATAATGTAAGTGGACTTTTTTTTTGTAATCGCGGCTTTCAACGATTACGAAATCGTGGCATCCGTAATCGTAATCACGATTAGAAATTTGGTTAATTGTGCAGCCCTAATTACAATGTAACTTGTATTTTACATAATTTTGAATAAGCGAATAGATCCGGACACCACTGGATCTGCCAATATATACAATTTTTGCAGTTAAGTCAATCAGCTGTCAATCATGTTTAACATACTTTTTGCTGCAAATCCCTTTAATCTGCTTTGATTCCCCTCCACCACCAAAGGACTGTCTGAAAGCTCATGACATGACATGAACGATCACACTGGAAAAAACAAACTGGATCAGCCTTTGTTTCTGTGCCTAGCTGTCAGAAAGCAACTAGACTTTGTGTCGCACTGAAAGTTCATACAGTGAAAATCATGAACAGAAATGTTTGAAAACACTTAGAAATCTTGTTCAGGGGTTGCGAACGCGTTGAGATGACAGGTTTAATCTGCTATCCTTTGAAAAAACATTCATATACAGAATATTTAGGCCAAGCAGATTTTTAACGCTAAAAGCCCTAAACATGTCTGCTGTTACAGTGATAAACTAATGGGTTGATATATATTTACTCTATCATGATTTTACTGTCTGTCAATAAGAAACAAGAAAACAATGGCACGGGTCAAAGCAGACTGTTAGAGGACAAAGGCAGCACATTTGATTTCAAATAGCCCTTCCGTCAGCAGTGGTCAACCGTGGTTGTAAATTATTCACAGTGGCATCTGCATCTTGGGCAACAGTGGCTGCAACCTGCCTATGTCATGGAAGTCCAGTTAGCGAGGATCAAAATACACTGCAAAGCAACACAAGGTCAAGCTATCAATCACACATTAGCACTTTAGGCGGAAATAAAAGAGGGAAGAATCAAATTATAATGTGTTTGTATCATCAAGATTACATGGATCAATAAGAATAACTTTAAACGAAAGACTTTCCATTTTTAAACTCTCTTCCTGCGTACGGAAAGTCCATTCTTCTTTTGTAGTCCATCTGTTTGAATATTAGCGCTGTGACTTTACTTAACGGGCTGAATGAGAATTGTTTTATAACAGTGCGACAAACTGCCCAGCACATGGGTTCATACAGACATTTGATACTGGGATGAAAACATCCATCCGACTGGCATTAAAGAAACATGGTGCAGCCGAGAACACTGATTACATCTGGGTAAAGATACTTTACTGAGATAAACCAAATAAGGAAGACTAAGGTCAAGTACAGTAAGGCAGAAGTTGTAACAACTGCTTATTTTGTATGTTTTCTTCCTAATGCTACAAGAATGCACACATGATGTACAGTGTGCCCACAGTAAACCAGGATATTTGAGCAGATAAGAACGAGGCAAAGAAAAAGAACAAGAAAAAGCTGAACCAGCCCATATTGCACTGTAAAATAAGAGATCACATATTTAATAATACAAATAAGTATAATAATTGTTATTATTATTAAAGCTGCACTGAGTAGTAATTACTCCCATCTATAGCGGTAAAATTGTATATGACTACCAACTGAATATTACTTTCTGGCCCCTCCCATTCCGAGGGTGTTTTAACTCATACGGTGGCCGTATTATTTTAAATCCGCTGGCAGGACGCGAGTAATCTCCCCCTCGCATTCGTCACGGTGCAACTGAGTGTAAAAACGCGAAAGGTGAAGCTTGAATTTCCAGGTATGTCCCTCTTTGGATAATGCATTTTCAAGATGGAGGCGCAACATTATGGAAGCTTATGGGTAGCAAATTTCAATTTGAAATGTAATATGCAAAATGGCAATGCAACATGTAAAATGGCAATGCATTTCTGTATTTAAATTTAAATCATTTGTGCAACGTTTGGTGCAAAATGAAAATTCAATTATATAACTTACATTTGCCATTTCATACACTAGTTTTAATATGTAAATTGAATACATATTTTAACGCTTTATAAGTGCTTCTTAAGTATTACAGAAATTATTAGATCTGCTTAATTGCATTTACACTCACAGTTAAGAAACTTGCGATTGCATTTCCATTAAGTGTCCCGCAATGAATGTAGCAATTGATAACAGATCATACACAATAAACACATACAATTCACAGATCTTGTTCATACAGCGTTTTGTTTTTACGAGCGTGACAATTCCATTCTATAACCAAACTGACACCTGCACATTTTCAGGACTCTCGACCGCATTCTCGACAAATCCGTGCTGAATGAACGAAACTGCACTGGACAACTAGTTGTCTGCCAGCAGTTCATATAATGCGTTCATCCGCAGATCCACCAGAGCTGCAGTGGGTGTGAGCTGTGAGGCACGGCTCAAACGTAGGCCTACTCTCCCCAATCGGTTACTAGTAGGGGTCGGAATCTATTGGAATCTCATTGAATCTAATTTTGATTTGATATTTGCATAGATTTGATTTTAGATTTGATTCTAAACTTGTTTTTGAATCTTAATTAGCCTAATTCATTTTCCCTGAAGCCCTCCTCCTTATATATAACAAAACCTGTGCCCCCAATTGTATTTGTGTAATTAAACTTTAAAGTTTTGTTGAATTATTTTTTTCAATCTCATGCTTTTGTTTTGCTTCATCAATTAATTTATAATATCTCTACATATTATTTTTTATATTGAACTATTTTATTCATAATAAATTATGAATTATTTCATGCATTATTTATGCTATAAATAAACGATTTTCTGCCTTTTAATTTTTTAGGATATTGGTATTATAGGATATTGGCATCATTGGATTTTTTTCCCCTCTGGTAGTTTTTGCCATGTTTATTCTGTTTATTATTTTGAGTGAAGGGGCAACCCTTCACCTGAAGCTTTAATGAAGAGAGTGAAGAGTTGTGAGTGAAGCGAGTAGAAGGAGAGCAGCAGTATGCAAACTGAACAGCAGCTACTGTCAGTGTAGTTATTTAATGTCGTTTAAATGACATGTTTACATGACAACAATGTACTAAAAACAGATGACAATGTTGTCAAAACTATCCCCGCTCACACGGATCTGCGAAAATGATTAAAAAGGCTGTATTATGTATGCCAGGTCAGTAGTTGGCGATGTCACTTTGTCAAGATACACTGTGTAAATACGTAATACGCATGTGCATGACGTCCCGCTTTTCACAAATTCACCTTTTTGTCGTTTACAGTGAGACGCTATTGTCCCCTGTTGCAAGCCTATGCGCTCTCTAAACTATTATTAACAGACATGTATAATATAATTTTTTTACATTTATGAATCGATTCAAATCGCCAGAAGATAGATTTGCTAATAATATGTGAATCGAGTTTTCCCCCACCTCAAAGTTACTAAGCATTTAAAGTCCTTGTTGGTTTGTTTAAAATATCTGATGGATGAACTCACGCCTCGATTGGACTAGTTAATTTATTAACACACTGTCAATTGTGATAAAACTTCCCATTGTTATGGACATGGACATTTTTGATACTATTTATACTATCTTTGAATGTGGTTGTGAGTCCTAAAAAAATGAGCAGGCGCGAATTAAGCGGCGCTTTCATACTACTAGCTATTAGCAACAGCTCTAGAGTTTTGTTTTGTGTGAAACATGGCAGGGGATTAGCAGGGATGAACATAAACAGTGCATAACTACACACCTCGTTCCAGCCCTATCTGACAGATCTAATTCTGTGAATTGTGGCGCAAACTAACATTGCGCCACCCATCGCATGTTATAGATCAACAAACATAATCATTATAAACGGAGCAAATCCAATAGGGTCCTCTCACCATCGGTACTCGGGCCCTAATAAAGCTGTTTAAACGACAAAACACAGTCACACATAATTAAGAATCTGAATCAGAGATCCTAAACAAGCAAGAAATCCAATCGGCACCCTCTGCTTTAAAATCTAGCGTAACTTTGGCTTTATGAAGTTGAAGGGGAAAAGGACCTGGATAAGAGCCACACTTTATGCAAGTAAGGCTTCAGATTGCAACCAAATGGGCGACAAGACCACCACGTTGTCCAATTGATAAGAGCTGCAACTTCTGTTACATACGAGAAACATCAAAGGCAAACAAAACGAAATTGAAACGAAACTGCTCTATCCGTTTGAGCTGCGCTGCGCAGACTGTTTAGCGCAGCGCGAGCTCAGAACAGGTTTACTCGTGCATGGGCCGATCTCAATCATGCGACGCTGTTATTACACAGCGCTGGGAGATCCAGTGAGAAAGTGTTTGAATTCACAGCAGAATTAATAATATCGCATCGAGGTCTAAGTGAAAAAGCATTCAAATTTGGCACAGAATTCTGTTATAAACCAAATATGTCAGATCAAACGGTGCTGACGTGGAAACCAGGCAACAAGACATCATGACTTTGCGTAAACATACACGCCACTGCCAAGTTGCTAGCTATCCGCGTGTATGTCTACGCCCTAGTATGGGTAGGTTTAGGATTAGTTGTGGGGGGTAATAATTTGTCAGGGAGTCAAAATTCAGCACAACATCTGTCAAATGTTCTGAGCGAAACGAACCATCATCCCCGGATGTGATTCTGCGTGCATGTCTACGCCAAAACGACCCATTATCCCCAAATGTGATTCTGCGTGTATGTCTACGCCGAAACGAACCATATCCCCAGATGTGATTGAAAAACACGCCAAAAAGCGATTATGCGTCTTGATAGCACGAATTGGCGTGTCATATGAATACGATTTCACTTTTCTAACTTTACTTAGTCTGTATTGTTGCTGTTTGAGCAAAAACAACTTCTGCAAAGTTACAACGCTCAAAGTTCAAAGCAAAAGGAGATATTTTATTTTAAAGAAATGGCTTTTTAAGGACTAGGCTACAACAAACGACTAGCAGGGACTACACGACATTCCTCCCTAAAATGTACATAAACCCCGCCCCCGGGAACGCGATTTAAAGATTATCAAGACAGAATATGCTAATCAATGACTAGAAGATAACTACACATAAGCTACATAAATTCACCAACTAACCATTCAGAAATGTTGTCTACATGTTGTCACTTCTTCTCGAGTCTCTCCATCTTTCTGACTTCGGCTTGAACATAAAAGGCTAAAAGTTTTAGAAATGTTCAGTGTATGTCTGTGCCAACTATTGGCCAACGCTGTTCATGCGAGCACCGCGACACATGCGTGTGATGCTGATGCAGGAGCTGGCCAATGGTGAGCCGGCGTTCTGAAGTAGAAACCGGAAGGGGTTTTTTACTACACAAATAACATAGATCTGACACCAAAGAGAAGACATTGACTTCACAATAAAGTCGTTATTTTTATTTTATTTGCGCACAAAAAGTATTCTTTACCTTTCTGGGCCTTGAAAGTTGAGAGGAGGGTGAGTAATTAATGACAGAATTTTCATTTCTGGGTAAACGTTTTTTGTGTTTAAAAAACACAAGCTGGGGGCTCAGCTAGACTTTTTTTTTAATTTCAACTTGTGTATGAAAGGGTTAATCCAAATGACCATGTATAAAGAGTAAATTAAGTTGACACATTATTCCAGAAATTGCAAGAAATTTTAAATAAAAGGAAGAGAGCAACCAACAGTTTATGACTTTTTTTCTTCTGCACCTACACAAACAATAGCATTGTAGCCTACACGTACATTCACACATTACATACAAAAAAGAACTAAGCAAGCATGGTGAATGGTGAACATACTTTTTGAGTGAAAATCTTTTTTTTTTTTGTCTCACAACAAAAACCAGCCACTGTATAATCCAAATGCACATTTATTGATTTGCCCATCAGCAACCCTGTTGTGGCTGTAAAAGAGGATTTCTGGAGTAAATGAATGTTATCCACAACACTGAAAGATCTTTGTTTTGGGGATTTGTTTTAGGAGTTGTGTCGCTGTACAATGACCCCAGCTAAGCTGTCAGGGTGTTATACAAGGGAAATAAATGTAACCCCTCTTACCCACAACAGCTGTGCTGACAGATTACAGTGAATAAGACAGTGGAAAAGCAACCACCATTACTTCTATTCTGCACTCCAGACAGTATAGTCTAAAACAGTAACACAATCACAAGCATACAACGCTGTGCACAAATATGTCATTTTAATGCACACTGCCAAATAAGGATGCATTCTGGAAGGCACACAAACTTTTTTGTTTGCTTTAAATGTTAAACTTGCAAGGCACTTAATTCCATTAAAGCTCCCATGAAAAACAGCTGACCATGGCATTTACTTATAATGGCTGGTAAATATTTACAAGAAAAACAGATACAGGAAACAGAAGCCACTAAATAAAGTTTAGAAGCCCAACTAAGAAGTATGTGGTCAACATACATAAAATAAAGCGCCATCTCCATTGGGACGCGCCTTTAGAGAGAAATGCACCTTTCATACAGATTACATCATTTTTATTTGAATTGGTTAATTGAAAAGTAGCTAGACATTTCAAGCTTTCTATAAGCCGAGTTTCGGTTCATTTTTGTGACGCGGTCCAGTTCACAGAGATCGAGACGGGCAGAAAGTAGGCACATGTAGGAAACCTCATGAATTCCGGCCGTTTCACACCGCAAGCGTGAGCGGCGCGTATTTTTTTCAGTCAGCATGTTAATCATTGAGTGCATTCACACCAGGAGCACGAGCGTCGCGTGAGCAGCAGTGAAGCGGGGGTTTCGGCGCCGAGTCTATTTCTGTTGCGCTGCTCACGTTCAATTAAAGTGAAAGCACACTTTTGATGGACAAAATAAATATGATTTCACACAAAGTGCCCAAACTGCACAGAATTTAAATGTCTTGTGTGTTTTAACAAGAACTGGAGTAGGCAATGTCTACTCAAAAATATGTATAGAAAATGTATTAATTTAAACTTGTTTTATTATTCAGTTTGGGTAAAAGTATATGGTGTTTTATAAAAAAAATAAAAAACAGAGTAAACTAGTCAGAAATACACAGTATAAGCTTTCTTTTAGTTTCATTTTAATTAACTTCATTTCCCACACCAGGAGTAATTCATATAGTTCTTTTTTATAGCGATTATCTGTTAAAAAAAATGTCTATGTTCTATGCAAAATGTTCTATTAAAGAAAAGATAGAAAATAAATATTTGTGTGTGCTGTAAAGTGGTTAGAAAAAAAAAATCGGAATCGGCTAAAATCAGTATCGGCAGGTCAAACTCATTGAAAAATCGGAAATCGGCCTAGAAAATTGTAATCGGTGCGTCTCGCCTAATACTTTAGCTTCCATCATCCACACAAACACTTGGATATGTGCCTAATTATAGCGCTGATTTATCTAGATTAACGTTAAAGCGAGCGGTCAAGTAAAGTTGTTACTACTTACATGTTTTAAATGATAAGCCATATTTGAGGTCGATGGATGATAGGCGAACATTTGGTTTTCCTGCCCGACATACTGTAATTACCACAAGGACCCGCCGTTAACGATCTGTCCCTCACGGACTGCGTGACTTCGCCACTTCAATTGGAGTTACTAACTAACCAACTAATAAAATCTTGGTCGACTCAGGGTGCTTTCACATTGGCAGTTTAGTTCGGAACAGGGCACGGTCGGTTCGCATGAAAAATCACTAAAGGGAACGCTGTTATGCAGACCCGGGTGTGCACTGGGGTACTGAAACCGAGAATAGGAGGAGGTGGTCTGAGTTCAGTTGCATTTGAACTGTGCCGCGGTTCGCGTGAATGTGAAAGCTACAAGGACTCGGGAGCGCACTTGTTCAGGAAGTAAAGTGACCTGCGCATGCGTTTTAGCTGATTATGATGAATTTATAAATAATATGTAAGGGATGATAGTGTCGATGATTTACCTTGGATACGAGCGAGAGTGAGCCTGCAGTGTATTTGCACATAGCGTGTGGAAACAGGGCAACAAATGAATGAAAATCCACTGTCTCCTCAAAAGAGTCCGTTTGCAAGCAGAAGAAAGACAACTTATGCGACACACACACACACAGTAAACCTGTGTTGTGTTGTTCACTCAGCTGCGCATAATAAAAATAGAATTAATAAAAATCACAATGATATCATGACCCGCCTTCTGCACACAATCAAACCAGGGTTCATGAATCAAGTTGAGTGTGAAACCAGACGCTAAGGGGGGACCCGGGAACAATCGCGCCCGGGATCGGACCGCAGCAAACGATCAGTGTGAAAGCACCCTAAGTCTCTTAGTCAACTATTAGGGTTAGGGGGCAGCCCTAGTTATCATCCATCAGATCTGAGGCTCTGTGACCACCACTCACAAAGTTAAACTGTTATTATGATTGTTATTTCTGTTATTAGCAACAACAACAACAAATGTGTCTTATTTTAGGTTTTACTACAACTTCAAGGTAACAGGTAGGTACCAGTGGTTTTATACTTCTGTACTGGCATGGATGCATTAAGTGTGTTTGCTAACGGCTACTGCTTCTGTCTACAAATTGTAACCGTGCCAAAACTCAAGTGTGGATTTGTAATGCATCAATACAAGCTACAAGCGTAAGCTTTTCACTCTAATGCTTTGATTTCAACCAGAGCACATAGGCTAGTTTAATCTGATCGCTCAAAGTACTAGACTAGAAATTTTAAATAAATAAATAAAATCATACAATTCATATTATCCTGTCAGACATAAAACAATCCATTTGAAAACAATAACAAATAATACAGCATTGCACCAACTACGTAAAATAATCTATATTAGAAAAACACTGTTTCTATCATTCTGCATAGATTAATCTATAGAATCTCCATTAAATAAATTCCACTTTAAGCTTCCCGTTTTTCTGTGCTTTTGGTCAGATGTTGCCAGTTGTGATTTATTTTAAGAGTTGTGGCTTTTAAGGCATAATTTACATTCGGCTGGGCAAGCGCTTACACTTGATTCTCTCAGCAGGCATAAACTTGTGTCTTGTCAAAACTTATGTGAAAACTTACATGCAGCACACAAAATCTAACTTTTCAATTAGTATGTATCTGAACAGTAGCAAAAATGGTCCAAAATCTCCAAATGCAGACAAAACATCCAGTAACATCCTGAAGTAACTCTAATAGGCATTCAGTGGTGTAACAAGTATACAACACAAATCCATAAACACGATTCAAACAACAATCAGGTGAAAGGTTCCTCATATCACTACAAGCAGGTCTATAATGGTGTATATGCTCGTCCCATTAGTTTACACCGATTCCTCTGAGAAAGCATGTGGAATGTGACCCATAAGATACAGTTTCTTATGTTACCCAGATGCTCATGAATATTTCTGCCTTTAGACTGATATAAATACCGAAGCGATGCGCTCAAATATAACATTGTATTGATTAATTGTCTCTGTAGCCAAAAGAGTGCAGTGCTGTGTGGGCAAGTGCGATCCAGGATGAGGGATGTAGTGGGAACACAGAGTACAGGCACAGATTGTGCCTCTTATTTCATTATAACCAAAATTCAAACCATGAACACAGAGTCTGTATAGAAACAACCCCCGTTTGCCTTGCTATTCCTTAAATATATTTCTGCATAAATATAACCATAAAGGTGCACATTAAATATGCTCATGTAACTTCAGCCATATCTTATCTAATGTTCTCACATGCAAATGTGACCTTTGGCCTAGCCGGCCTCATCAAATGATTTTATTCCTTTTTAAACCACTCATGAACTAATATACATAAATGTAACGGTCCTTAACCATGAATAATTAAAAAATAAGAGCTACCAGTAGAGGGGGTTTACATGCAACATATAAAACATGCATGCATGCATGAGCAGCAGCCAGCACAATGCTATTGGTCAATATAATATGAACATACAGTAGTTCAATACACCACTAGTGTGTTTTCTAAACTTTACTGAACAGGTCTTCATGTTGGAAACTTGTCAGACCAGTCACTGAGAAAATAAGCAGCACAATCCTGGCAGAAAACGCTGCTTCTTGTAAAGTGCAGGCTCAGATTATATTCAGATGGTGTTATGTAGCTATTTTACGAGAAACCAGTGAATTCGATCTCAATGCGGAGTAACACGAGAAACAGCCTCCGGTGGCACATACATACACACACAAACATGTCATGAAATCATGATACAAACGAACACTCTGTACATGCATATTGCATTTAAAGTTGTTAACATATTACCCACCTGAGGAGCAGGAGATGAGGAACACTCCAAACGCCAGCTTTGTTGCAGGTCCCATTTTTCAATCTTCTGTCTTGTCCTACAAAATCCAAGAGTCTCTGCATTCAAGTTTCCCCTCGAACTACTGATCAGCAGTCAGTGAAACACATCCATGTAACCGAGTCAGTAATATATGGCAGTGCACAAATCCAATGGCAGATTATAGTCCTCAGATTCAGCGATTGGGAAACGGCATCAAAGTGTCCACAAGTGACAGTTCATTTAAAGCAGACGAGCTTTTCGAAATAAAGTGATCTATGACTGTCCATGCAGTTTTCCTGAAAACCCATATCAATAACGAGGAAATTCCAACGCGTACTATATACAATGTTGCCCTGTCGAGCGCTCAGAATAAACGAGCCCGTTCAATACGATCTTTCAGTAAATGGACCAGCTCCCATTTCCAATGAACAGAACTGGACAACCTATGCATAGAACCTGCCATAAAATATGTATAAAATATTGTTGTTAATGCAAAGGAACTAATAATTCAAGCAGAGCAATGCCTCTAAATCACACCCACCTGAAAAGTCTATGGCAGTTCACTAAATGCATGCACATTTACGGGGATAAAAATGGAATTAACATCCCTAAACGATATTTCCACATCACGCTTACTTTGCTTATTTTGAAAAAAAAGAAAAAAGATCTATATATTATATATGTAGTACAACTGATCATAGATAAATGGGGTCACGCGCACGATTCAGCGCACGCGCGAGCTCAAGTTGACAGTGAAGGACTTAAATATGGCCAAACGCGCTATTTCCACATTCCAATCGGGTGTTAATGACTCAAACCTGAAATTACCAACCTCACAAAGCTTTTCGAGAACTGCTAAGGTGGGTAGTTAAAACAAACACTCGTTTTAAACTAAGACATGTCGACGGCTGAATAAAGCTTAGCATGTACAGCCTCCGAAATAACTTCATCAGCCCCGTCGGGAATATGACGCCAAAAATGAGACGGAATTGACAGATAACGTCACTAAATGTAATCCTTCAATATGTATTTTTCCGGTGATCGCAGTCGGTTGACTTTTTAGAGCGGTCGGAACTCAGTTTATCGCGATTTCACTCTCCGTTGCTGTCAGTCACCGTTGGCTTACTGTATTCAAGATGGACGCCCGGGCGGATTGTTTTTGTTTTTTTCTGTCTTCCACTGCCGTTACCCGCCCATTTTTTACGTAAGCTCTGACCCGTAGCGATTGACAAGCTTTTTACCCAATCAGAATCGCATATGTAAATAATTGAAACCAACCATAGTGCTGGGTTCACACATAAACACAGCCCTCTCTATGAGGGGTTTGTATGTGGCAGTAGAGTGACGAAGGTAGGCAGTAAATATTCACTGTATGTTAATAGTAGTGTAGGATACTATCGTACCTGTGTAACACCCTCTAATTTTTCAATTTAAATGCAGAATGGTCTGTTTCAATTTTATGTTGTACTACTTTGGTAGACATTGGAAAGACCGAGGCTAGTTCTCACATGGGGAAGTTGTCACCATTTTTATATCATAATAACTCTATAGCCTAAGATTATGAGTCTAAAGTCCAATTACAGAAGAGAACAGTTTTCTCTATGCATAGAACCCGCCATAAAATATATCTAAAAATGTTATTGTTAAGGCAAAGCATCTGATATTTCAAGCAGAGCAATGCCTCCAAATCACTCCCACTGAAAAGCAATAGAAAAATTAAGGCTAAATGCATGCACATTTACGGGACACTGTGGTAACACTTTATTTCTATAATCCACTTTAGACATTCTACTAACAAGTAAAATTGCAACAGGTCAACTATCAGTCATTATAGTCAGTAGAATGTGTGTTGGGGGACCATCAATATAAGGCGTTAGCAGATTTTAAGTAACTTTGCAAGTACATGCAAATAATTCTACTAACCATAACCCTACCCTAACAGTCTACTTATAACCTGGGAGTTAGCTGACATGCATTCTTTCTTTTTTTTCTTTCTTTCTTCTTTGTCTTTTTTACTCTAAATGTGGTCATAAAAGTGTGTGACTCTTCAAGAACTAGATCTGGACCAGACTGGATTGTCTTTTTTTATTTGTATTACTCTGAACGTGGTCATAAAATTCATCACAATTACTCAAGTATTATCTCACTCTGCAGGAATTAGTGATGTGGACCATTATTTTTTTCACTTCAAAATTATGGTTCAGACTCCAGATCACTAGTTCTTGAAGAGTAATTGTCTATAACACTTGAGTAATTAGGAATCCATTTTATGACCAAATTCAGAGTTATTAAAAACAAGAAATTGCTCATGTCTCAGATACGTTAATGTTGTGATTCATAATTAATTGGTAATTCTTTATAATTTTTAATCTAATTAGTTATTAGGCCAATCTCATTAAGTAATTATTAATTAGCCTACCTAATAAGGAACTATATCTCAGCCCTAAATGTGCTATTTCTTACTGATTAGGCTAGTTAATCTTGTTTTCATATTAGTTATAGCTGAAGTGTTAATATACTAATTTGTCTTGCATTACTTCCTGCATAGTTACCTATTAACATTATTTTAAAGTGTTATCCATAATTGTTATACTATTTAAATTTAGCAGAAAAGCTTATAATCCAGTTGTTAAGTTTGGCATCCCTGTTTCTGTGTTCAAATGCTCTAACAACAAACGTGCTATACACTTATAGTGTGCAGTACAGAAAAATAATATCTCCATAATGCTAAATCTCAGTTGGCCAGCAGTGATTCATCTTTTCTGAATCTCTAAAATATTGGTGTCTGGAGCATCTTGTTTTAAATTTGTGTTATAATTGAATACTGCTTTTTCACCGTTTTTTAAGATAATATTCTCACTTGAAACAGAGTAGAGGCTTGTACACCGAAACGGTTTTCGATACGTCACAACTTAACAAGCAGATAGGCTGTTTGATGCCATGTTCCCTTATGACAACTTACCCCATTGTGTGATTGCCGCTATTGACATGTCCAATTACAGTGATGATGTTTAAAAGCTTTTTATAGCTACTAAGATATCAGCACATTTATTTGCACAGGAATCATATGAAAGGGAAACAATCACATAGAGAGGTGTAATAAGTCATTTGTTGTTTTACTCTAAAAACCATTAAATGTCTGCATGGTTGATGAGAAATCATTTGTCATTGTTGTTGATGAAAGAACAAAAGTTTGTGGATGTTTCACCTTAATGGCATAGTTGCCTTTAAATAAAATGTCATTCATTTTCTTTTGCTTCATAAATGTAATCCCAATTATTTTATTTATTTACAGTCACATGTTGACTATAACGTCTGAATTCATAACAGAGGCTGAAGGGCACTTATTCTTTGAATTTATCTAGCATTATAAAGCAGATTCATCTTTGATTACATATAAGCTGTAATACTTATTTTTACACCTCTGTGCTAACCAGTTGTTGATTTTATTTTTAATATGTTCATAAATGTGTGTTGCCAGGATCAGGAGTGACCATTGTGTGAAGCAGCTTTGTGTATTTTAATTTAATTTAATCTAATTTAATGCATAAAAAATAAAAATCAGACATTTAAATGTACTATAACAAATCTAGTAGCATAAGATAGGTAACCAGACCATTTTTAAATGAAAAGCATCATAAATCTACACAAGGTCTCCACAGAGGACTGTTCTTAGTGATTTGTGTGCTGCTCTCATTGTAACATAATAGCAACTCCCAACCTGGCCCAATGCAGCCTATGTAATCTGATCCACAAATATTCACACATAATCCTGATGCCCTATTTAACCATAAGCATTTTTTTTCCATTGCTGCAGTGATCTGAACCTTTGTTGAAGTCTTTCTGTTTCTTGATTCAGTGTATGCAATGAAAGAGCTGAAAGCTTTGGAACTAAATGTGAAAAGAGCACTCTGGAACATATTTCACAAGTAAAATGTCAATTTTCCACCAACCTGAGGTGACTTTGGAAATATTCAAACTAAGCTTGTGTGAAGGTCAAAGACATATGATCAATGACAGTGCCCACCGCACTTTGTCTCCCTCTCCTGATATTTCAAACCCGAGAGAATGCTGAAGAACGCTGTTTTCTACAAACCTCCACACCTCCTCTTTCCCCTTTAAAATGAACCTATGCAGTTCCACAGATGGATAGATGGATGGATGGATAGATAGATAGAATCATAAAATCATAAAACGCTTCATTTTGATCATTTTAACAGAAATCAAGACTTCATATTGCATACTTTCCTGCAGTGTGATCAGAGGGACAGTAAATTATATTTCCATATTCTAATGATTGGGAGCAGAGCGAATATTATTATTATTATTATTTTTTTGTATTATTTTCCAAACTTTGAAGTGTTGCTAGACATTTACATTTAGAGAACATATTGACATGTTGATTTTACTTCAGTTTATTCCTTAAATCTTTATTCCTAAACCTTAAATAATTAGAGGATTATTATTAGTAGAAGTAGTATAACATAATTTTTGGAGTTTATATTTCTGACATGTTCTTTCACAGTAATGTAAAACAGTTGTGAAAAGGAAATTGACAGCAGACTACAGAGCATCTTTTCTTCCATTTCGCCACAGATAGCAGTTCACTAGGCCGTCATTTGCTCTGTGCTGATCAACAGGAATTATTTCCCTATTGCTCGAGGCCAGAGCAGTGTTGTCAAGCAATTACAAAGATTCCTTGCCATTGTCATTACTAGGAAACCTCATTGGTCCATATTGTGCGGCTAACGATTTTGAACGTTTGGTCTAGAATGGAATTACTCTTTTGTGGCCTTTGAGGGACTGTCAACTTGACCGTGACTGGCTGTTAAGTGTTTATCTCCTTTCCAGCTCATCGTAATTAAGAGCTAGAAAATCGGAATTTATCTACAGTAGCCGTGCCCTCCCATGGAAGGTCATTACAATAACCCATTGAAATTACCCATTTTATCGACCTTGTGACACACAGGAACCTCTTTGCTTAGTCAATCACGCGCACCGCACAATGCTCGAGTGGATATTTAACACATACTTCGACTGACATGTTGTCAGCACAGTGTCTCAGTGACATCATGCACACATGCTCTCTACTGGACCACAAAGAATATTGTGCCTTGCAGGTTGACTGCAGGAATTCTGCAGATGCCTAACATATCTCTTCCTGTGAGTTCATTAACTTTTAATCAAAGTTCTAAACGTGCCAGGGATTATCCTGATATATTTCAAAGGGAGCGTGTGAGATGGCAGCGCATCTGTCAGTGCTTGTCATACCCGTCAGACCGGGCGTCCTTGGGCCGATGGACATGTGGCTCTTCTGTGACTAATTAACATTTTCCTTGGTGCTTTATCTGCCACTGCCGCATGCCCAATAATTATGCATAACCTACTGTCAGGCCCCAATCACAATGGACCTGGGTCTTTGTATTTGTTCTAACATCAGGCTAAATCAATGAATTAGTGTGTCAAAGATGAAATCAGATGATTGCGTATTTGATGCAAACATAACCCCTGCCTGGAAAATGAGCTCTCAAAAACTAAGCCACATTCTTGCGTCTTATATTACCTCTTCCTGCTCGTGGCTAAGCGCACAGTCTAAGCACTAGCAAATCACATTACATCCTGTTCTCTTAAAGCACATTAATGCTGAGCCTTGACACGTGACAAGAATACCCCTATTCATTCACCATAACAGCAAATCAAGGCATCATCTTCCACTTCCCTTTCATTTTCTTTGATTTAATTATTTTATGGCAGCCTTAATGATGCCCTACCATCTGAAAGCTGTAATCAAGTCTCAAATGCTAAATTACAGCTATTCCACTGACCGACGTTCTACAATATAGCTAGAAAGATCTGAAAACAGTCCTGAAATGTATTCTGGGAAAAATACTGGATGTATGCTTGAGATATCCATGGTTATGTGGGTTTAACCATGCATAACATACTGTGGTGAATGCACTGCGCACAACAGAGTCTCTCAGAGCATAGGCTATATTCTGTCCCCACCTCTGTATTATACAGTAACCTTTAAAAATGCATGCGTCTTAGGAAGATGAACTTGCTTTGAAGAACATTTAGACTTATCATTTCAGTTTTACACTATAGGCCATTGAGACACAGAACAGGTTTTTTTTAAAACGCTGTGTCATGTGCGAGATAATGCAAGAGACACGAGCGCAACTGTCAAACGCCTCCGTTCGGCACGTTTACATAGAAAAACAATGAAAAGCAGACCAGTGGAATGTAAAACGGTTCTGTGTGAATGGCCACTTAGTATATCTTTATCTCAGTTTTAGCTCATCTCTTGTTTCTCTTTTATTTTTTATTTCTTGTAAATTGTTTTTCGGATTCTTTCATTTTATGTGCAAAAACTGTAGAAACATTATTCAAAATATCTTCTTTTATGTTCCACAGAAGAAAGTCAGTCATACAGGTTGGGAACAACATTAGGGTGAGTGAGTAAATAAGGGAGTCATTTTTTTTGGAGTGAACTATCCCTATATATTCTCAGTAAGTACACAAGTCTTAATGTCTTGAATATATTTTGAATTTGCCCTTCAAGTTTTTTTTATTTTATTTGAAAGATGTTTACTAAAAACAGGACAAAATACTGATTAAGAAAATGATTCATTGCAGTACTGCAGTTTTACCGCACCACCAATATAAACCATTGGATGATTATAGGCTCATTTCACAGCAGTGGCTGCTTCTCAATGTTATGATATAAACATAAAGAGGTACACGGCAAACTCAAGGCTATGGCTGAGCCAATTGACCAACATTTATTAGATGAAACAATCACTGTTATTATTGCATGTGCTATGTAAGAGTATAGATTAACGTGTGCATGAAACAGATTTGTTTAAAGGCAGAGGCTTAAGGTTGACAGTGACTATCTCAGAGACTAAAGGTGACTGGAGATTACCCGAGTGACCCAGGCCAAAATGACACATGCCTAATTAGCTTTAAAGGGATAGTTCACCTAAAAATGAAAATTAGCCCATGATTTACTCACCCTCAAGCCATGCTAGGTGTATAGGACTTTCTTCTTTCAGACGTAAGAAAAATATCTATATTTAAAACTTTATCAACTAAAATAACTAGCTTCTGACAGACGGTCTACGCAAGTTGACTTGCGCCAAAAGAGTAGCCTAACCCCTGACGCGATGTAGGACGTAGGAGAAGCGTAAGCTTTGACGCCCCTCGCGGTTCAAACAAATAGGGCTGGGCAACAAATTTTTCTTAAAAAATTCTCGTTTTAGACTTCTAATCCGTGACCAGTGTTTTGTTTTACTCTATCCTCTGCACTTCCGCGTTTGTCAATACTTCATGCGTCATGTCATGGCTTACTCTTTCGCCGTAAATCATGGCCGTCTGTTGAAAGCTAGTTATTTTAGTTGATTAAGTTTTAAATATGGATATTTTTCTTACACAAACGCAACACTTTGCCTCAGGAGGCCTTTATTAACCCCTTGGAGCCGTATAGATTAGTTTTATCATGGATGGATGCTGTTAGTTGGCTTCAAAATATCATCCTCCATTCACTGCCATTATAAAGCTTGGAAGAGCCAGGACATTTTTTTAACATAACTCAGATTGTATTCGTCTGAAAGAAGAAAGTCATATGCACCTAGGATGGCAAGAAGGTGAATAAATCATGGGGTAATTTTCATTTTTGGGTGAACTATCCCTTTAATCTCACTAATGTACTGCTGTGCATGTAAAATAGAATATTTAAAGAATTAAAACCTAAACATATCACATCAATCTTCCAACCCTAAGGCATTAAAACACAGCTGGGTCTTTCAATTGAAAGCAGTTTCAGTCTATTTATTATCTGACTGCCATCCTGTTTTTTTCAAATATCACTGACCTTGTCATTGTCCTGCGGTCTACGTCAGGCTCTACAGTGTGGTAAATAAATCTGAAAAGCATATGGAGAAGCTAGTGCCGTACAGAAAACACATAAGCAGAACGAGCTCTTAATTATTTTTCAGTTCCTTAGATGGAATTAGTGCCTGTGGGCCACAGACACAAGAGGAGGAATAAATGACTTTCCCCTTGAGAATAAAACTGTTCGTGAAAAGGTAGGAAAATAGTCCCAGCATATGGTGAAATAAGAGCCTGCACGCCCCAGTTTGATTTCACACTAAAACATACTCTCACATTACATACTGCCTCTCTGTTTTTGGTGTCAGAGCTCATATTGTGTCATAGAGACTCATGACTTACTTGTTAAGGCACATGCTCTTTCCACCTTCTTCTCCCCATAATTTCTTCTTTGTATCAAGAAAAATACATTAACTGTAGTGGTACCTTCCATTCGCCCCAATAGTGCCCTGCAAAGTGGTTGTCACGGTATTCGGCTGTCATAATTGAGAAACGCAGGAAGCATATATGTTCAGTCCAGATCAGGACTGCGTTTTCCAAAAGCATCGTGAGCTAAGTTGATCGTAGAGACCATGGTGGCAATGGTTCTACTATCTACTTAGGCTTATTCGTAAACGCAGCCCAGGTCGACAAAAGTTAAGGTACGGTCATAGTAGCAACATTTTAGTGGAAAAACGATCCATTGCCTTCTTCCAACACACACAGAAGTCATGTTCAAACCAAGCAGTTTTCTGTTGGTCTAGGATGCAAATTTGTGAGACCAACTTAAACCTGTTGCGAAATCTGTATGGGGAAATCTTTCACTAGCGCACAAAATTCCCGTTAGCATGGATTCCTATTGAAATAATTTGATTTCTTCCACTAAAATTAGCATAACAATGCTAGTTAATGTGACCACAACTTTACTTACACATTTGATCATGTAAACAACTCGCAATTATTTTCATATTAAACTAACAACAGTCAGCTAGTACAAAACTCGGCAGCCAGGATCCTGATTGGGACCAGGACATGTAGTCACAATCCTGATGCTGACATGTAAGGCATTCCATGTCTTGGCCCAACATTATTTATTTGAGTTATTCATTTCTTATATTCCAAATCATTGACTGCACTCCCACAATCGAATTTGTTGGCTGTTCCTCAAACCCGCTTATAGACAGACGGGTTTCTTGTATACAAACAATACTGGATGCGCGCGCAATCAAGAGGCAAAACCGCTAACAGGTGTTATGCCGAGTTCTGCATTTTCAGCATTATTAATCCAGTCTAATATGGTAATTTGATAAAAACATATCAAACATCCGTGTCATCTCTGTTTCTGCTAGAAATGCTTTAAAGAGTTCTGCTTTCTGCCGCCTAGTTGCGCGCTCATCTCTGTTATGACGTTGCACAGAAACCCGTCTATGGGTGACAGGGCTTTTTCTTCCCATGCTCCTATCAATTGGAACTCCCTTCATCCTGAACTTATGGAAGCTCAGACTTATGGTATTTTCAAAGCTCAACTTAAGACGCACTTTTTTAGACTGTTTTTTTTTTTTTTTTGACGTTTGCTCTTTTATTTTATTGCCAGTGTTTTTATCGACATTTTTTTCTTCGAATTTATCATTTGATTATCTTGTTTACAGCACTTTGAGAAGCTGCTTTAAAAGCTCTAACGTTTTTTATTATTTATCTATTAAATTATTTACTATTTATCACTAAATTTAGTGGTTTCAAGTATGACAAAATATATTAATATTTGAACTCCAAAAACGTATGTGTCTGTGTTTGATGCCGTTGAACTTTCATCAAGTAAACTTCTAAAGATGTCCTCTTCTGAATGTATAGGGAACAGAGAAGGGACCCCACAGATTATGTTTGTACCATTAAAACAATTTTTTTAACTGCTTTGTTTCATTCCCTGATGGTTCGGTTTGTCCGTGGCTGAAATGAAAAGCTAGTGGCCGGTGCCAAGTGGGGTTTCATCCAAAGACTGGCAGCTTGGCTGGGCAGAGACTGATGGAGCCATAGTGATAAATTCCTCACAGCACGAAAGCGTCTCTCACTAGACATGCTGTTCCACTGGACATCTTCACTTTATTGTTATCTTGACCATTACTGACAAACAGTGAACGACTGAAACATTTGTTTCATAAGAGCCGAGGCATAATTGATTATCCATCTATCTATTAATTAATTTATAAAAAAATATATAATTGTCCCCCAAATTATAATAATATATATATAGCATTTAATCATTATATGAGTAATATATATATATATAACAGTTATCACAGCATGTAAATGGTAGCTTTAGATTTTGTAAAGTGATGTTTTCCTTAACTCATAAACCGTTCACATTGGGAATCAAAATGGTTTTGACAGCATGACTTTCAAGGAAAGCTTGCCTGCATCTAGCCCCGCTTTAAAGGTTGTGAGCTGCCCCCCTGCTGTGGTGTCGCCCCACACCTGGACAAACAGGCAGGGGGTTCCTTTTGTGTTTGTCTTTACCTGGTGGTTGTGGGGTTGAAGGCTGTATTGTGACTGCATGACCTGAGAAAGTGTTCCTGGCTGTGCCTCTTGACATCCACTAGACCCAACACAGCTAAACACTTCAGACACAGAAGCGTTCTGCCCTCATCTTCACTATTTCAACTCTCAAGAAGGATGAAAGAACATTGGAACATTTTCAGACATATATAACAGCACGATCTATAAGTCAATAAAACATGGGATTATATTAATATTTGTATTTATATTCATTTATTTAGCAGACTCTTATATCCAAAGTGACTTATAATTGATATCCTGATAATAAATTAATACATTTATTTGCAGTTAATGTTTGCAATGATTAAATGCCCTTTTAACTATGTAAATATTATTATTAAATTATATCATTAATTGTACCAAATTAAATCGTCAAATTGACAATTTTATACATATATACACAAAATGAAAGTAGTAACAAGTAAGGTTGTAACAAAAGGATGCGGTGTATGTTGGTATCAAACAGGATGTTTTGAAATGGAAAATATATTAATTTCTAGGTCAGCATCTGTGGAGTTCAAGTGTGAAGTTAGTTGTTGCTTGAAAACATGAGCAGTAGAGACCAGTATGAGATTATTATATTCATACATTTATTGCTGGTGCTTTCTTTTTGAAACTTAGCGAGCACTAATGACTAATTTAGCATTATGGATTATAAAAGTGTCATGGCACCTCATGACTCAAATGTGGTCATCAAGGTTTCTTTAGTAAATAGCTTGTGACTCGGTGAATAACATAAAAATTTGAGAATTATACAAAGGCAAGGATTTGATTTTACACATATATTTACATCCCTATTACTTACTTTCTCCAGCAACATTTAACATTTTTGCACTTTCTGCAATGTTTTTTGGAAACTGCACGTAGTTCTGTAGAATGTGGAAAAAATGTATTGAATGGAGATGAGAGTACTCTTATTGGTAGCTGAAAGCATTTCAACACACAAACATGCGGTAGAACTTTTTAAAAGACGGATGTTCCAATTCTGTGGAAATCTGCAGAGTTTTGTGCGCACAGATTCCATGTGGACCTGCTAATGACCTTCAAAAGCACAGCACAGATGGTACTGCACATCCCCCAATACAGCACTGCTGCAGTACACAACACATTTAGATAAAACATCAGAAAAAAATATCATATAAATGCTCATTGTATATTACAAGAAAGAAAGAACACATAAGTAAAAAAGTAAACGTAGCGAGCCATTGAGGACTTGGACTTATCACACTTTAAAGGGTAAACAAAGGGAAACTTTCGAAAATGCCACATATGTCAGAGCTGACACTTATAGCGGATGACATGAGTACACTCTTCAGGAACATTTTGTTTATCCTCCTTCACCTTGATCTTTATTTATTTTTCTCACCCCATTCCACGTCTTGTTGTCCCCAAAGTTCATCTTGCCCTTTTCTGTAATTATCATATCTTCTGTCTGTGAGTGAATCTCCCTGCTGCTTTTTATCGTCTTTCTTGCCTTTTCTGTGTTTTAATTATTTATATAGATTAATTTGCAGTGAAATGTGGTAGCGATGGCCGAGCAGAGCTGGTTCTGCGTGGGCACTTCACTAATAGCCTCTCTCTTGCAATTAAAAAACCACTTCATTTGATCTCCCTCAGTTATTGTAATCTGTTGTGAGGACAGAACCTTTTCTAAATGGCTGGAAAATGTCTGTCCTTCACTGCTCTTCCTCTAGTGTCTGTCATTTTACACTGGGCACAAAATTAACAACGTGATTTCAAGACTAAATGTAATTATTTTACAAGGTTACAATTTCGTATTAATCTGTGCGATTTGATTCATATGGAAATGTATGATGCCAATAATTTGCCAAAACATAATATAGTTATGAATTGCCATTAGGTCATGTTGGCTTCATCAGAGTTAGTGGACTATGTTTGTTCAAGCAATGAAAAAAGCAAGGAGATATCAAGTAAAACATTAAAAAATGGTTTTCTTAAATTAATAATTATATTGATATCAAAGTCGGGGTGTCATGAGAATGGCTAACCATGATAGATCCATTTTTAAAATACATTTATGTCCATAGCATGAATACTGTATGAATTTCTATGATTAATTCATTCTCGGCTGAAGTTCCAGTCATATACTTACAGGAAAATGCCTAATTCTTGAAGGACAAAAAAAGATTGCTCAACATTGACATTGTTGTGCAGAATGCTTCTTCAGATGCCACACAAGAAATTGCCACACATAATTTAAAGGCCCATGAAACGCTAAGCATTATTTAATGTGTTGACGTAATTTCCACTGAAATAGGAAGACAGGCGGGACATATTGAACAGCTCCTCCCCTTTAAAAAAATAGACAATCGCATATGGGCCGACTCGCGCATATGATCCAGTCTGTGCTACTGTGTGTCTGGACCAGACTAACATGAAATTCATTCGTGACTTAATTCGCCCCAATGTAAAGCATATTTACACTGTCTGACTCATTCCCTATCCCCTATATAGTGCACTATGTGCCATTCACCATGCAGAAAATAGTAAATGTGTGAACAAGTGACCGATTTTAGCCGCAGCCTAAGCGTCTATTTATAATGCAGGGGGCGGGACGCATTTGATTAGACAGAAAATCTGATGAGATGTTGAAGTGCATGTCATCAAAATCATCGATCCATATTGGCAGAAGTGAGAGACTGTACGTTTTGAACGCTTATATTTTCTTTATGTGAATTTTGTCATTTGTGTTTTAGAGCACACTATGTAGATAACAGTAAGGCTAACACATTCATACTAAACTAAAACAAAAACAATTATTTCATGGTGACTTTAAAGGCACAATCAAATTTTGTTTTCAATCTGAATAAATATTTAAGACTATGAATGATCGCTTATAAACAACTGTAAGAAAACCTGTTGGTTCACCAATAGTGCTGAGTAGATGCCAAGCGCAAATGTGCACTTTGGGACTGTATCCTCAAAACGGAGATTCTTTTCCCTCGGGCCAACCTGATCGTGTCTCTCCAGCGGAATGTTCTGGCCTGAATCCCCATGCTACTCCTGTCCTCAGCTGAACCCAGTTACCAAATCGGCTATACGCTTACTCGCATAAACACACTTCTGAGAAACTTGTCCTGGCAGGCTCTCCTGATGTCTCTCTCAAGCGTGGCCAGCATCAGAGTCTCTTTAATCTCGGCCCATCGATCAACCAGCACTTTAGTGCTGATAAAAGAGCCATTTCTCAAGTTCCTGCTGTTCCCCTCCTCTCCTCGTACCTTCCTGCCGAAGTGGTTTTGTCCAAGGTAGTTGATCTAAATCATACTGAATGTATCAAAGTGCTCCATGTGAGAGCAAGTGCCAAGGGGGACTGGTGGGGTTGACAGGCCTCAACCATTTCAGCCATAGGTTGAAAAAAGATATTGTTCAAGATGTCAGCTTAGAAAATCGCATATGCCTCATCTGTGTTGATTCATTTAAGTTGTTGCTGTCAGCCATGGACACATTCTGGAAAAGTGATATTGTCAAGTCTGAAGGAATGCCAGATGGGTTTCAATTCCCTGTAGTGGTCCACCACAGCCTGTTTTCTCAAATTCACACCTGTTTTATTTAAATGAAAGAATTCACTGTGAAAAACACACTAAAATGATAAATAATAATATTGATTATAAAATCTTATCCTGCAATGCTATTGTGGGTTAGGATATGTTGAGCTGTTGAAAGAACTGACGAGAGTACGAAGCCCATAATGGGACATTGTGATGGAAAAAAAAATAGATGGGAGGTGAAATTGTATTTCAATGCCTTTTGCATTATCTTGTAACATTTGGCGTTTCCTCAAAAACCTTTGCATTCACTCGCAAGAGTGACTCAGGTCAAAGGAAAAACAATATTTCAGTGCTTTTGTAAATTAACATAAAGCTTATCATATAGAAAGGCAATAGTTTTCCAAGAAAACGCAAAGTTTCTCTGAGGAACAATACTTTTTTACGAGAAAAAAAAAAGCATGGAAATATAATTTTTCCTCCCTTCTCATGTTTTTTTTTCTCCCATCACCATGTCCCCTTAGGGACTCCGTAATGAGAGACAAGATGAAATGTTCTCTTCTTGACCTAAGTTTAGATATCTATCAAACTAAAAGGTTTTGACAAAAGAATTTAAGTTTATTTTGGGTTTTGCTTTTAATGATACTGTATTGTTATGTTTGTTTATTCTTACCTGTTAGTGAACCTAGAATGCTGATACTGGATTAATATTTGCTAATTTCCCCCCGCTGATAAACTGAATTTTAAGAATGCAAAAAGCTTTATATATACTGCGTTCAAAAACCGCAAAATACAAGAACTGTACTGACAGATCTGAAACAATAGAAATCTTATAGTGTGAAATATGCTGTATGCCTGCCCAGTTGTCCCTGAAAATGACACATTGGAAACAACTTTGGGGTGCATTTTAATTGCTTGTCTGCGTGGTAATGATTTTGAATAATGAGTCAACAGTTATGAATAATGTGATTTGCCCGAGGACATCAATGCAAAGTCAGTTACCAGACCTGAAAAAGGGGAAAAAAAATTCAATTGTCAGATTTATTGGTGTTTTGTTTTGTTTCTTGGCAGAAGAACAAGCACTTCGCTGTAAGCTCGTCAGACAATGAAACATTGGCATTGACAATTACAACAGAATCTTGGAGCAGATGCTGTGAAATCAAGGCCTGTTCTCATGAGCTCTGCAAGTTATGAAATCTGATGTTATAACTTATAACCTAAAGCAAGGGTGTCATTTTAGGTTGATTTTCTTTACCCTTGTATTTTCATTGTGAGTTTCTTACTGTAACCACAATTTTGCCTAAATTTTTTTTTTTTTTTTTTGTCAATCAACATTATGGCATGTTAAGCCTAAACGTAACTTTTCTTGAACCCGGAAGTCTCCTTTAATGATTCAGTTCTGCCCTGTAACCACATATAATCCCTTCTAGAGAGATAAAGTCCTAAAATCTGCACAGCTCTTTATCCCGAGGGGACAGACAGCAAAGACGACACACTGACAGCTCCTTATGTCATGGGTAAACACTTATTCTGTGGCAGGCTTTTTGATGCCTGTCTCTTTTTACAAGAGCCTCTGATATCAGATTCTCACTGCGCTTGAGATCAAACACGGAGACCAGGAGACGAGATGGCGTCTGCACATTATTTGTAGATAAAATCCTGATCAGAGATGCAAATGAAACTTGAGCTTGGGGCCTGTGTTCCTGGCTGCTGAAGCTGTCTGCAGTAAATGTGGTGATATATGGTATGATATATGGTTTATGAGGATGACTCAAGGGTATTTTGAGATGTACAGAAACCCTTCAGATCAACCAGAACCTTCTGTTATCAGATATCACTTGCATTTTCTCATTGACTGAACATGCATCGTATGATGAAGATGAGTAGCAGTATTTATTTTTTTAATGCAGATCATAATATTTATATAGCCTACAATTATATCAGAGTTACGTGTTACTAAGCGATAACTTAAACCGTTTCCAGCAGGGCTGGAGATTTTCTCTGAATCAAATTATGGTTTAAAACTTTAAACAAATGTAGCCTACTAATAGATAAAGAAGAAGAAAAAGAAAACATTTTAAAGAGAGTTCAATAAACAACATGTTAATATTGAGTGCTGCCACTTTAAATGCTTGAGCTGTTTAAAGCAGGATAGATTGTGATTGGCTGTCAATGTTTTTCTCACTTATCAGCTGAAAAAGAAAAATCTGATATCAATATTGTTCCTCTGTGTTATTATCGTTATAGCTGTGGTGTGGACTTCCCTGTTATCACAGAATTAGAATGATTATTAAAACTATATTATGGTCCTTGATGTGAGCAGACCTTTACTTTTTGCTGCCAAACAAAAATAGTTCCAAACAAAGTCAGAGCAGAATTGACCATTGCTTGTTTTGGGATTTATTTCGCAAACTCCTTATGAACGTTTTGAACCTTGAAGAGTTTTGGGAGAAGACTTTCAATTGAGATGACAGAAATCTCTCAAATTTCATAAAAAATATCTTCATTTGTGTTTTAAAGATGAACGAAAGTCTTATGGGTTTGGAAAAACATGATCGTGAGTAAAAGATGATTTATTTTTGGGTGAACGATCCATTTATGTGGAATTTGACTTTGAAACTTGATGGGGCTGCAGGGGCAGCATGAGACAAAACAGGCTAGGAAACACTGAAAATGTATATGTAATCACCATAACAATAGACAATGAAGAGTTTTAAACCGGCGTGATATTAGTTTAGCTACTTCATTTTGAATCTCTCCATCGAGACCATAGAGATGGATTTCCTCACACCTCTAAACTTCTCACTTCACATCGAGCTTCAATTTCTCACTCCAGTCACCTCATTTTCCTTTCGCTCTGCTCACAGTCACCCTGAAGCTGGCAAAACCCCTTTTGAAAATGTGCTTATTCAAATCTCACTGAAATTATTCAAAGCAGCGAACTGTTGTTGCTTGGCGAGAACTCCAGCGTGACAGCTGCTGCGGATCTTTGAGGTGGCGTGCGTGGGCCCCTCTGACGGACGGACCTCTTTGTGGCTTGTCCCTGGGAAACCCTTTCAGTCTGCGAGGTCGAGAGGCACTCTCCCACACTGCGCCGCTTGCGCTGGCCAAACCTACTGTAGAAACCCGTCACCAAAAGTGTGCAAGGCAGCTGTAGTGAGCTCGAACAATATTTTTTGCGTTCACATAGCTGCCTCTCACCGTGTCTTTGTCTGGAGCCGCTGTGTTGCCATTGAAAAGATGTAAAGCTAACTGTATTGACAGCATATAAATAAAATCCTTTTATTTCAAAGGTGCTGTGGTGGTCATGCATTATGTGGGTGCCACGTTTTAAATAGTGTCTCACGTTTTCTTGTTGTTGCTCAAGCCGTCACCCCCACCAACCCCCACCCCCGCCGATGCGCCGGTCCATTTGCATCATGGCTTCGCCATAACCTTGATGCTCCTATTTGTCCCATTAAATAAACCGCCATGTGTGAGGACAGTGTCATGAAATGAAAAATGATAGTGTGGCACCTGCGCAAGGCCTTCTCAGAGAAACCTTACAAAACACAACTTGTATATCTAAAAAAGTCCCTCGCTGTTCCCATAAACCGTCATATATAAAATGAATTTCATAAAACTTGAGAAGATAAATTCTTATTTCAGCATGAGGTCAAAGATGATACATGGAAATAGGAAAGTGTGGGAGGAGAATGAAGTTGGCATACACAAAAATACTTCCATTCAGCAGACAAGTGATACAGTAAAAGCCCAGCAGGCCATGGTTGTTTATTTAAGTGAAACTGAACAATGGCAATTTTCTTCTTGTCAGTCAAACATCTGGAACACTATTTTTTTCTGTCTCAAAGGAGTCATCTCCCACCCATTTAAATTATATGCATCCTCTTAGCTCTGGGAACTACTGAGGTAATAGACATCAACTGATGTGATTTGGCACTCAGCGCTAATGTAACTGAGCAATAAACCTGATTTTATTTGATATCCCACCACATGTGTGATAGAGACCCGAGTGGTCACAAGGTGAATCGCACCAAGATGTAAATAGTACGGGAGTGATGTTGCAGTACAAAAAGGTGCTTATTAAAGCGGATGTGCAAAATGTGCAAATAAACATGGTTAAGAGAAATAAAACAGGATATCAATAAAAACAGTCTAAAAACTAGAACTGTTATGTACTAAAACACAACAAACTCTCCTCTTCATCTATTGAGGACATTTTCAGTGCTCTCAAGCAACGCTACAATAACCTTGTTACACAACGAGTCAATAAATAGGGTGGATAAAACCAACACATACATTTGCAAAAATAAGCGATCCCGTGCATTTCGCGCTTTCTTTAAGGCCACGCCCACTTAGTTAAAACAGGAAATATAAAACAGCAAACCTCACGTAAATATTATAAAATGCATAAGAACAGTGAGACCCCAATAAAAACAGTGATGGAAGACAACATCAAGGTCTCTCCATCACACATAGGCCTACTAAACGTACAACTGGTCTATAACTGCCGTTTTGTAGCATGCATATATTATGTCTCTGCAGTGACTGCTATGATGGTTGCGTCTGATATCACATACTCTCTTGAGAAGGTACTTATTTTGAATAAGTAATAACTTCATGGCCGCTAAAAAGTATGTTCTATATAGTATGAGTGCGTGTGTCGTATGAATGTATTACTACATTCGCCATGTTGTCATTATCATGTAACCTATCAACATCAGTTGTGTCGCTTCACTGTGGGCCTTTCTCAATCTGTGTTCTTGTCTGTACTTGTGTTCTTGTGTTCTTGTGAAACGTCATCTTTTGTGGCCCAAGTACTGTCCCAATACACAAGTTTGCATTATGGCAAGAACGGTTAAAAATCCCGGAAGTGTTCTTGACACGTCCATTTTACCGAGGATGCATCGGTTGGTAACTTGTGTGAACTTGACGCCTGAAATATCCCAGCATTCATTTCGGATTTCGAGGAAGGAGAGGCAGGTCAATGCAGAAAGTCGTTTTTCTACAATTTCGTACGCTATTTCATCACTAAATTCACTTCTGAGGACATTTGATGCGAGAAATCAACTGTGTAGATTTTAAATATTGGCATTTTTATGAAAATGTATGCTGAATCGAAAATGTGCTCAAACGTTTTCGGAAGTGAGATTCTCCATAAGCACCTGCGGGTGTTAAGTTAGCTTGCGAGCCAACCGGCCAGTCTCACAGACTCGTTTTACCCCACGGTCAAGAGACCATTGCCTTTTACCGGCGTTTTTTCCCGCCGTTGGCTAGTGATGTATACACAAACAAACAACAGAAGCAGAATGAAAGGAGACAGGCGTTGCTTTATTGTTATGAATATACATTACATTGTAGTGTACAGTTGTAGAGTAGCCTAATCCCTTGAGCTGAGGGTAGGCTTGGTTTGCATTCTTGGTTTTGAGAAACACCCTGTCATTCACAAATCCTCTCCTGTGGCCTCATGGGATTGTAAAGTGTCCATCATATGCACACTTCAGAATCTGGAGTGGGGCCGGGTGCGTTCAATTATTTTATTTTCATTATCTTAATATTGTTGATATGCAAAATAACATGAATTAGGCTGTATTCAGATTATATTTACTATATTATATTTATATTCATTAAGTTACTACATATTTACAAGTGTAACTATTTGTCATTTAACTTTTCAGATTTGGATAGTTTTCTAACTTTATATTAAGCATTATGCAATTTGTTTTCTGGTGGGTCTATTTTAAAGGTGCACTGTGTAATTTTTAGCAGCCTCTAGTGGGGAGGTTGCGAATTGCAACCAACAGAAGTTACGGTGGCCGACAGGAAAAGATGTCGTCGTCTGTGACAGCAGAGAGTAGCCAGATAAGCAATGAGGTTTCTTTACAAAGATAAATTAAGAAATTAGGTTTACCTAATTATTCAGTAAAACGATATGTTATTGCGGATATTATTGTTACTTGTTCATCATGTTGTCAGTGTTTTATTCGCTGACTTTAGCTTGCTTCTTTGCCAACATAGTGACGGAATGCGTTTGTCCGTTTAGGGCCTCTGTAGAAACAATATCGGCGCATTTCAATGTAAGGGGACCCCGCGGCTGTGTATGTAGAAATGGGTCATTCTAAGGTAATGAAAAACATAACGGTTCATTAAGTAAGGTCTTCATACACCACTGAAAACATAGTTATGTATATGATATTGCATTTTTGTCAACAGACACTCCTATTTATTACACAATGCAGCTTTATAGCCTATGCCTAAATGCCTAATGTCTTAATATGCATAAATCATGAACATAAATATAACCCCACTGGATTCCAGTAGAGGAACTAACCAGTCTTAATGCCACATTATCCTGAAAGCACTCCAGCTGTCATGAGACTCCAATTTTCTTCCCTTGTGAAAAATTGCAATCTTTTTTAACTAAGTGCGTTCTAAGCACATATGAAGATCTCTAGACTTCTGGACTTCTTTTGTAGAAACAAAATGCAGTGTATAAATTGCATAGCCGCCTTTGCTTGAAAGGCATCATTTCAGGGTAGTTGGCCTACATTTCTAAATCAATTACCAGTATTTGTTCAAAGTGAGAGGGGAGATTAAGCAGGAATGTTTTACTGGAATATAACAAACACAATCAGAAAATGAGGTTTGTCTGTAAATTACAGAGATTAGTTTTCCAGAATCTACCTTTCAGTGTCAGCAGTGACCAGCTGTTGTCTTGTAAGTAATTGCGTGTATCTGCTGTTCTGGCTATCTGACTCCTTTGGCATCAAATGTGTATATGTTTGTCAATAAGAATGGTTGATGGTTCACCAATCTAATGCTCATATAAACTGAAGAGGTGTAATAATAGTTACATTGGTGTGGGTAGGGGGTTAACCCTCCCTCTGGGGTAGCTCATTATTGGCTGGTTGTAATTAAGGAGCAATTTATACAAAGATTACTTTAATTAGCCAATTAGCTGATCATTTGCAACATGAGAGTGCTGGAGCGAGAGCCATTTGCAGAGCTTTGGTCTCGTCAGAGGCGCTTACTCTTACCAACTCTCTTCCGAGATCCCTTTGATCGAGTGAACGGCTGTGCAATTGATGAAAGCAGCACGGTGACATTGTCACGATCCCGGCAAATGGCTCGAGGACATATCCGAGGCCGTTAGCAGGAAGGTCGCTGAGTTTAAAGCTTTGCTTTTAATGTGGGTTCGAGTTATTAGTGTATACATGTTTCTCTTGAGTTACAAGTTCATTGCATTATAAGTGACACAGTTGTATGCATTGGACTACTCTACATCCCATATTCCTGCAAACTACTGGTAGTTTTTGTAAATTTAGTTTACTTTTTTTTTTCTTTTTACTGATATTTTTCTGTATTGGTTGTTGTGTTTGATTAGAGTGCATTTTTCCATTAATTATGTAGTTTTGAGAGTTACTGTCAGTGTGTTGAAAGCATTTCGGTTTGTGTCTTCAATGCTAAAAAACTTGTATGGTTAGAAACCTCTCAAACATTTATCGTGGTGATTTTATTTGAATCAAGTAGACCTTGTTCTGAAAACAAAAACTGTTCAACTTGCTTGATGCATATCAGACATACATAAAAAATCCAGCGCTGACCAGATGAACTACTTGGATGCTTCAAAATGTAGGCTACTTCCAAATTATGAAAGGATGTTCATGAACAATTTGAATTACATTGTCTGTTTACGCCCACAGGTTTTTTTTGCGAAAGAAGACGGTGTCTGCGAAACCGCAGACGGTGATTATAATGGTTGATATACGCACCTTATACAATAAGCTCTTTTTATACAAGTTGTAATATGTTAACTTAACCCATATGCAGAATAGGCAAAAAGGATAATTTAGCTGCTTTAACTTTGAATCTCGTTCAGCACAATTATCAAATCATTAGTGAAGCATTTTGGTAATTTGAGTGGAGTTAAGTGTTTTATTTTCAATAGCCAAATTCCCAGAACATGTTCATGCTCTTTGATCATAATCAAATCATTATAATGCAGCCAAAGATAAATTATGAGAAACATAAATGATTAGTTTGTCATTCACTTGTCACGTTTATGTCATTCGTTTTCAACACTAGCTGTCGTCTTTCAAGTTCAATGAAACTGTGTTTTCGAAACATAAATAAATAAAAAAGCCGCCACGGCAAACAATATGCCAAGACCATTTGACTATTCCCTCACACAAAGGTCTGTAGAAGATATTTCATCATATATCAGCTTGAACTGCAGTTCACAGAGGATTGAAGAAGACTAGTAATGGGTGGCAGTGCCAGTGCTCAACTACAACTAACGCTCTTCAAACACTGCAATGTGTGGGAGAGGAGAGAGTGATCTGATGAACTCATGCACAACAGATCTAATAATAGGTTCTGAACCAACACGCACATACATATTTATTTGCTTTAATCATAAATAAAAATCAAATATTTAATATAAATATGTTTGTTTTGTCAGCATTCTATATGTTTATTTGTGTGTGTTTCAGGTGGTTCTATGTTGTTGGAACGAAATGTCTGGTTTTTGTTCCCCATGAGGAAAACAGTGTTTATAAATCATAGTAAATTATGTTTTGAGGGTTGTGTTTAGGGGATAAAATATACAGTTTGTACAGGCTAAAAATCATTATATGGAAAGTTCTCATAAAACATGGAAACCCAACGTGTGTGTGTGTGTGTGTGCGCACATAAATCCTGTTTATCAGTAAATAATGAATAAAAGCAGTTTTATTTGTGCCTTCTCAACAGCAAATTTATTTCTAATCTCATTATAATATTTATAATAAGCTCAACATGTGAAATATCATCAGTGCGTGAAACACGCGGTTAATGAGAAGGCTAGTGGTGCCTGCAGGCTAGTAGCAAAAATATATTCTATTTATTATTCAAGAACTGAATCCACTACATTTGGAAAAGAAAATATGTATTTATAGGGAAATTTCAGCAAATTTAATAAGTCCATAGCAAGCAGGACATCATTTGTGCCACGCTATCAGGGGGTATATGATGCACTAAATGCAATATATTGTTGTGACTAGCCTGAAGCATTCGGTTTAGTGGGTTGTTCAAATTATTTCTCACCGCAGTGCAATTCTGTTGATTAACACATATTAATCACACTTCACTATTGTTTTTATTCCAGTTCAGCTCATAACTAAATAAAACAAGCTCTGTGACTAAGAAGGGTTAATGCGTAATAAAATACTTATTGCTCTCTTTCTCTTTCACTCATGTGCCATGTAAGTTTGCTGATCCCTGGTCTATGGCAAACTAAAGTAACATTTCCACAGTAAAATCAGCGGGATACTATTTATTCATCAGCCCCTTGGTTTCCTTGGTTCTTTCTCTCCATGGGGATGGAATCCGATGCTAGCGATACACTCAGCCATAACCTGGCAAGGCCTTGCGTGGGCATTCTTACAAAGACCATGCTGCTCTCTCAACAATATTTTATCTGAAAACAGCGCTCAAGAGCTACTAAACAGGTCAAAGCATGTGCGCTACGGCTGTTCAGGACAGCAGGGGTGGAAATAGGTAAGCTGCGTGACATCTCCACAGCTGTAAGATTGATGTTGTTTCCCTCCTACACGGCTGCGCTTTCCCCGTGTAACAGATTAAGCTTGAATTGCAAAGACTAGGTGCAACAAGGGTATCTAAGGACAACCTTGGCAGTAACAAATCTAGTCAGCTGACCAAGCTGAAAAAACCTCTCCAAACAAAGAGTAAATAATCAGGAATATGCACAGTATGCCGAGTTTGCCAGGGGATGGGGGGCATGTGATCTTACCCTTATAAAGAAAAGAAAAAACCATGCAGTAAAAAGGCTTTTGGTGGAAGTTAAATCCAGTTCTACCTGCCTTAACTTGTAACCAACAGCTGCAGAATCCTCCATTCAGCATCAGGCCATCTGTTAAGAGCATGTAGCTAGAGATCAGTGTGCCAACAATCAATTATTAATGCAGTCATTTACATCACCACTGATGAACACAACAGATGACTGCAAGCGCTAATTAAGAAGATTACAATTCAGAAACGCGTCCTCATATGATAATCATCATTAACACCCTCACAGAATCACCAGAACGATTGTAGTCCTTAAAATGTGACATTAATATTTGATCAAATATCCAGTGCTGCTGTGTTGCTGAACACAAAAAAGATATACTTTGAAGAATGATTGGCCCCATTGACTTCCATTGTATTTTTTCCCCCATATACGGAAGTTAGTGGGGCCCATCAACTGGTTGGTTACCCATTTTCTTCAAAATATCTTCTTTTGTGTTCAGCAGAAGAAAGAAATTAATTTTCATACAACATTTTTGGGGTTTGGGGTAAACACCCTTTAACAGTTGCGCTACTTGATGACAAAAACCAGCAGGTTGCGCAAACCATCAGCAATCAAGTTGAACCTTACGCTAAATCCATTGAAATGGTGCTGTTCTGTGATTATTTAAATGAAGTCACTGTTCTATGCAAACACACCTCCTTTATATGTAAATTCAACCCATTATAGATTGTGCTTCAGAACAATCTGCAAGATCGAGAAAGCGTTCAAGACGGATTTTGGCTTCTATACTCGAAAAATTTGAATATCGTGCAAAAGTTCATTTATTTCAGTAATTCAACTTAAAAGGTGAAACTAATATATTATATAGACTCATTACATGCAAAGTGAGATATTTCAAGCCTTTATTTTTTATCATTTTGATGAGTATGGCTTACAGCTGTGAAAACCTTTTCACAATATTCTAATTTTGAATTTGGGGGTTTTATAAGCTGTAAACCATAATCATCAAAATGATAACAAATAAAGGCTTGAAATATCTCACTTTGCATGTAATGAGTCTATATAATATATTAGTTTTACCTTTTAAGTTGAATTACTGAAATAAATGAACTTTTGCACAATATTCAAATTTTTCGAGTTTCCAGTATAGCGAGTATGTAAAGTGCACTGTCTGTGCACATATCAGAAAGGAATATATTTCCATCACTATGTTCATGCTAACAGAACAGATCTGTTCTCTTTTAACACTGGGCGGTTTTGTGAGGAGCGTCCCGCTGGGTTGCGTGTCCATGCTGGCTCCACAAGCCACTTCAGCTATGCAGCCTGGGCGAGATGGTCCAGGCAGCGTGCCAGGCGAGGGTGGTTCAGGCCTTGGCACAGGATGCACTTCCACAACAACGACGGGAAGAGATGATTAGCAGCCACTAAACTCACAGACCATGCAGTCACTCAGCTCGGCCAAGAACAGTGGGAAAATTCACACGCGTTCTCACTCTTTCTGATGATCTTTCTCTTCTAGGCCGGAGAAAAAAGTGCCAAAGATGACAAGACAACAGTTGTCTTTGGTTCCCAGGGTTATGCTGGACTATGCAGTATAGTTGGCTGTTTTTCCCTCTTACCTTTTGTGTGTGTGAAGAAAATGTTGAGAAATTGATCGGGATTCTTATTCAGAGCTGAATATGTTAATGGTTCATGAATGTTTACATTCTTGTGAACTAGTTATTTTTCATCTTTCAGAGCAATTCAAATGAGTCACACTTAAGACTTGAGAGTCTTAAATCAGTGCAATTGGAACGTGATTAAATTACACTACATTTACTGCTGATAAAGTCCTCATCACTCAGGTTATTGGGACGGTAACATGTCTGTGAAACTTTGAAATATTGTTGAACCATCCTTTTTTATGTAATCTATAAAAATAAACTACAGGGCACAGCTGATTTTCATGAATGTCTGACTGGCCATTTAGAAAGATAGTGGTCTAGTTTCCCATTAATGAGGTTTATTTTTTCCACTTTAGCAATCAGTCTTTAGCATTTGAACAGCTGATCGATTCCAAACGGGGATGCAGTGTTACGGCTGCATATGAAATCAATAGCGATCCCTATTCCTCTGGCAAGGCAAGGCAAGGCAAAAAAAAGGAAACTACACACGTTATGCTTAGCCTTTGAAAGGTACTTGATTATGTTTACCAAACTGACACTGAGAAAGATCAGCATCTGGTGATGTCCATGCCCAGTTCTGTATGTAGTAGATCACAACCAGGTTTGTCAATCGATTAGAAACTATGATCAAATTAATTTCATGATATCCTAATGAATTAAATTAATCACAATGAATTGCATATCTGCTGCAAAGAGCCCGCATATCAAGATAATTTTAATGTTTACATTTACATTTACATTTAGTCATTTAGCAGACGCCTTTATCCAAAGCGACTTACAACTGAGGACTACAACAAGCGAGTCATCGTGAAGAAGCAAAAATAACGCAAGAAGTGCTCAAAATACAAAGTTCTGGAATTGCTTAGAGTAGCATAAGCCAAAACAAGGGAGGGTAAAGGAGAGGTTTTTTTTTTTTTTTTTTTTTTTTTTTTTTTATGTCAAGTGCTCACGGAAGAGATGAGTTTTCAGTTGTCTTTTGAATGTGGTCAGGGATTCTGCATTCCGGACGAGGGTAGGGAGATCATTCCACCAGCAAGGAACCGTGAATGAGAATGTTCTGGAGAGTGATTTTGTGGCTCTCTGTGATGGTACCACGAGTCGTCGCTCATTGACCGATCGCAGGCTTCTGGTAGGGATGTAGACTCGTAGGAGCGAGTGAAAGTAGGAGGGAGCTGAGCCTGTGGTCGATCTGTAAGCAAGCGTCAATGTCTTGAACTTGATGCGAGCAGCGAGTGGTAGCCAGTGCAGAGAGATGAACAGAGGAGTGACGTGGGCCCTTTTGGGCTCGTTGAAGACAAGACGGGCTGCAGCATTCTGGATCATTTGTAGAGGTTTAATTGCACATGATGGAAGACCAGCCAGAAGAGCATTGCAGTAATCAAGCCTAGAGATAATGTTAAAATACTAAGTATATTATTTATCACAACGTGCATAAAAAAATCTGTCGGTTTAATTTGGCAGGACATTGTAGGCTTCCAATGTTCCTCTGCAACTGAATTGCAATTTTATGTTTCAGATGCCAATAGAGAGCCCATAATTACGTACTGCACCTTTAAGACATTACATGGCAGTCAAAAACATTAATTAGAGCACTTTTAATATTTTCAATAGTACTTACTCTAATTACCACTAGAAATTATAAAGTGTTCTTACAAAATCAATTTATTGTTAATTTTATTTCCATATTATTGAACACACCTGCCACTGGTCTACAGTCCAATCGTTCACATTCAATCTGCATTCAATTTTGGTGTATGCATATGTGCAGACAAACAGTCTTCGCTCAGTCTTTCACGCTACTCTTCTTTTCAATGTCTCTCACAACTAAAGACAAGTAGTGTGTTTAAATCAAAACAATTAAGACCGAAAGATCTGTGTTTTGTTCCGCCCCTTCCAGCATCAGTGGGCATTATAAATTGCATTAATAAAATAAAAAAAATGTGTATGAGCAATTGTATTAAATTAACATCCTTGTGACTAAATATAAATTAAAACTGTTTTCTCTGTTTTTAATAATAAAATGACGGAGCCATTCTTTCCCTCCCTAGAAGCATATCCATTGTAGTTGTTCACTTAATTCTTAGCTTTATACAATTACCAATGAATTAAAGCTTAACAAATCATGATCTTCACCACAATTAAGGACATCTAAATGCTGGTCTCAGAACAGTGCTGGAGGCTTTTAAGTTATGTGGCTTTTTTCCAGATTCGCCCCTCCATTCCTCTTCCTCGTACAGTACAGTACAATGCAGCACTCAAACAACTTGAGCTCCGCCAACAAAGAATCAGTTCTTTACTGATTGTGCAAGTACTTACGGGTGGGATATCTGATTGAGGCTTACATGTGTGTTACTCCAATACACAATAGTATCTCATTTGATTGTGTTTGCATTAGTTGCATGATCACTGTACTGCTGGTTAGCCTTTGTTCTTGTCAGATGCAATCTACCAACCTTATATCACATGATACAGTGCTTTAGAGGTCACTTCTTGTATTGCCTATTGTGCACGATACAATACATTAATTGTCAACAAATATCGGAATGTGCAAAGGATGGTGGTTGATTACTAACAATGAGCTAAGCTAGCTAGCTAAACCTTTAGCTGAAAGCGATAATTCAGAGATACAGTACAAGCTGCATGTATCTAAAATAGGCTGTTACTTTTAAGAAACTTCCTTTTTTTTGTAGTGTTGTACACAAAGTATTTGCGTAATGTTCATTTTTTGATACTCTTGATATACTTGGCTTAGCTACTAAATTATCACATCACTGCGTATGTAACCTACACAAGGTTATTTTGAATCCATTTGAGAAAAAAAAAAAAACTGGATTCAGGCATTTACATCTTGCAAAGCTGCAAATCTCACCTTTAACCTTTAAGAAGTCACGTTGTGACATTGATCTTGTAATAGTTACACATCTTCACACTATAAAATATTTGCAGGTCAGAGTTCCCCAAAATGGACAAATGCCAAACTTCTTTGCATGAGCGTTTCCAGTCTCCAGTATTACACAAAAAGTGTAGTGTGACTGGCCTTAACATGCCTAAAATGCAAATTATATATAGGCCTAAGTAAATTAATAATTTCTAGTCATTATACATCTGGTTTTTTATCATTTTGATAATGTTTAAGATTGTTGAAACTTTGGCAGTTAAATACTTCATGGTGAACAGGTTTTCATTATGATATGGGTAATGCAATAAAATTCCACCTTTTGCCACAGGCCTATTCCAACTGTGTTCTCAGAAATGGAAATGTTTTTTTCTGCCATCAGACAGAACAGCATGTCCTCCTCCTGCAGTTGACACCAATCTAGCCTATCCACCAATCTAATGAAGACGACTCACATCCATATATATGAGTTTGTTTTCTATCCCTGCTTCAGCGGGTAGATGCGCTCTTGTTATCCTGTTACTTCAACTCATTGCTTTTCTGTAACTTTATACAGTGAGTCAGATTCTGTGGCTACAGGTTCACTTTTTCTGCTATCGATTAGCCAGTAGGCTTTCAGTCTGGTTTGCATCTGTTGTAAAACCATAGGTCGCGGAGAGCAAAAATAGATGCACAAGCTCTTGTTTTCCTCATGTGTATGTGTGCTCTTGCGTGTATGGATTACTGCGCTCGCTGAGTTCCGCTCTGACTCTCGCTGAAGGAATCTGCTGCTCGGGCGGTTTGCGCTCCCGTGAGTGAACTGATTGAATGATTAGTGACAGTCGACTCATGCTGGAAGAATTATTCTCTGGTAGAACAGCTAGAGTTGGAGCTTAGGGAGATTAGCACGCATTTACTGAGGATGCGCTATGTTGTGGATGTGTGTTTTAGCCGTCATATTGAATAGTGTGGCGTGGTGTTGTCACTGATACTGACGTTTGGGGTCAGTGGCGCTTGGTCTGTAGAACACCAGTCATCATTTCATCAATAATGATTGTTCGCTTTTAATTTGGTTTTACACATTTCACACACATCTGTGAATAAAATCCAACTCTTGAATATTTGAAGTCATATTCCGGGGTTAAATATATGGATTGAGTTTAAAGGAATAGTTCACTTAAAAATGAAAATTCTGTCATCATTTAATCAAGTTATTTCAAACCTGTACGTATTTTTCTTCTGTTGAGGACAAAAAGAATATATTTTGAAGAATGTCGGTAACTAAACAGGTGATGTACCCCATTGACGTAGTTTTTTTTTTCTACTATGGAAGTCAATGGGGAACATCAACTGTTTAGTTACCGACATTCTTCAAAATATATTCTTTTTGTCCTCAACAGAAGAAAAATATACGTACAGGTTTGAAATAACTTGAGGGTGAGTAAATGATGACATAATTTCCATTTTTAAGTGAATATCCTTTAAGCTCAATCCATAGCATTTGTGCCATAATGTTGATTTAACAAGGCAAATAACAAGGTGACAGTATGCAATGAAATTTTGGAGGCTTTAAATTCAAGATAGATTTTTTAGAAATGCACTTACATTAATTCTGTTAAAACTGTTTAAATAATCAACATAGGATATTGGGATCATAGTGAAAAAAAATGGATATAACAGAAAAAGTTGAAGTATTTTTTCCACAATTAATTCATGTTAACGTGCATATTCTTTGTTTTTGTTTTACATACCATTCACCTCCATTGTAAGTGCCTCACTGTAACCCCAATTTCTTTTTTTTTGAAGAAAAGGAAGGAAAAGTGGAATTTGATTTTTATGCCACAAATTCAGTCGATTGAGCCCAGAATATTCTTTAATCTGACAATTCTCCATCCATGTAAAATACACAAATCATATTTGCATGGTGTTACAATACAAAACACACACACACAAAAAAATATGTAAGTAAGAAGACCACTTTTGTTCATTTAAAACGTGGCGTTGAGTCTTGTGTTTGTTTCTGTACACTCTAAAAAATAAAACATTGGGTCAACAAAAAAAAATATGTTAACGTTTTCCACTAGAATTTTTAAGTTAAGACTGCTGGCATAATTACATTAATTCAAAGCGATGTTTTGAGTATGGTGAATTACCTTTTAGTCCACAATAAAACGCATTTCTAAGTAACATGAACTTAATAATTTTCAACATGAATGCAAGTAATTAAGTTGATCCAACATAATGTTTTAAGTTAGGTGAAGAAGTTTTTTCCTACCGAAGCTTCGAAGCTCAAAAATGGTATTCGGAGCAGCCCAAATTTTAAATAACACAAATTAAATGACTGACTTTTATAAGGAATTATGTATATTTTTAAACAGCTTTCCAAACACTATTTATCTTTTTAGCACCATTTTTAAATTGTAATATATTTCTCTTTTAAACATACATGTAACATTCATCTTTTAATATATTTCCCTTTCAAAACATTTAAATGAACTATAATATTAATATATAATAATATTAACATAATTAAAGAAGTCGTTTGACATACGTTATAACGAGTCATTAATGTCCTTTAAATTATATGTTTCATATAATAGAACAGAAGCTATATATTGTGAATTTAAACATTTCTCGAGTCGTTTACCAGCGGCAGACGTCAGGAGGACCAGCCGAGGTAAAGGCTGTTCCAGGCGGCTTACATGGGCTCGAGCACCCGGTGATCCCCTGGGTCTCACACAACCCGAAAACGTCCGATCAAATGTTTTAAATAGGCGCTATCTTTATAAATAAACCACAGATTTGAGCTTTAAACAACTACATTCTCGACTGAACAACTCTTAAAACTTAATTTCGTGACACAATAACAGTAGTATTTTTAAATTTCCCGCAGCACTTGCCTCTCCCAGAGGAAGCGGATTTCGCCTCGGACGCGTGTCAATTTCGCTCCAAACGCTTGCTTTTTATACGAGTCCATTTCGCTTTGGACGCGCGAATGCATTCAAAATGTTCAAGCGTCAAATTAGACGCGGCAGGCGCGAATTTGACGCGCTATTCGCGTCCGGTGTGAACGCACAGCCTACTATCAACACTCAACTCAAATTTCAGAATAAGGACTTCGAGATTTCGGTATTCGGTTACTATACAGTAGGCTATCACCAACAGAATCCTGAGCGAATGCAAATGTGTAATTAAACATAAAATTACTAACCATTCACCAGATTGAGTTTCAACTGTGTGGTCCCACTCGTCGTCTGGCATTGAACATGCGCGGAAACTGTGGGCCGTTAACACGTCATCAAATTGTATTTTACATTAGCAGAACTTAAAATTAAATGATTTTTGATTGACTGAAAATGTTAAACTCTGACAAGTCATGATAGTATATTGAATCAATAGGCATAATTTGTGTGTCATCCAAGCTCAATAAAATAACAATTACAAGTAAAAAGTCTAACTGTATCTCAGAACTTGATTTTTTATTTCACAACAATATGTATATTTAAGTAATGACTAAAGGTCCTCTGAATTAGTTTTTAGAGTGTACATCAACAGTGAGCAGGGGGGTCAGGAAAAGCGTAATTCTCTTTCCGACAAATGTTAGCGAACCCAAATCGTGTGATCTTCTTAACGCATGCATGAAGATCTTTCTATAGTGTTTCTGTAATGTTCCTTGTATGTTAAGAAACATGATTTCTGCTGGGTGGAAATTGCATAATCTCTCTATGAAAAGAGCGCGTGGGCTGCAGGAAGCACAGCATGGATAATAGACTCTCATAGCAGCAGAATTTAGATGCAATGTGTTAGGTCACGCCGACCCTCCCCATTTCAACAGAAAGCTGCGGTCAGCATCTCTGATCCGTGATGAAAGAAACACCAAAACCTAAATAAACAGTTAAATTGTGCACCTTCCATTTTATTGTTCTGTTAAGCTTATTTCCAGCATTCTGGATTGTGGACAGATCATACATATTCAATATCCTCAGCGCTGAAGTGTTTCCATTTGAACTTTAGACAAAAACATGGCTTCATTTTACTAGATCAAAAACAACAAAATGTGTATATGATGAACATTTGAAGTGTCAAGATCAGGCAATGTGAAACATATTCACAGGTTTGAGTGTGAATTCTTTTGAGGACGTCTGCTGCATGAATGTTTTATGTCTGCTGCTTTAAACAGTCTTGACTTCAATAAGGAACATTTTAGTTTTAACCGTGACTACAGTGACCCCCCACATCAATACTGACTGTTCTTTTGCACCAGATACTGTCGGCCACCTGAATGATGCACCATGTGTTTGATCTAAACCTAAAGAGGCACGCAAAAAAATAAAGGCCTGTAATGAATAATTCATCAAGCCCCTGACAACATCACGCATGGATGAGTAAGACACATTCTGCATGCTCCCAAGGATATGAATATCAACTCCTTAAATAAGATGAAGTAAAAATAGAAATGCCACCACATCTCTGAAGCTCAGCATGTCATTTTGTTTGTATTTTGCTGCAGTTTGATAATAAAACGTTCCTCTCTTTTTTTGGCATGAATTTATGAGTATTTAATTACAAATGTTTCAGAGTGTGAAGGCGCATTTGTTTTTTGCTCAAATCATGGCTTTTTAAAGTAACACGGGCACAATTTAGCTGCCTTTTGGCTTGTGACTTGGGGCCCATTCCTCATGCATGGATTACTCAGTTATCTGGATTTTACTGTTGACAAAAAAAGCTCTTGCAAATACTATAAATAATGGAAATAATTGGGAATCATGTCATACAGATTTTATTTATCGGTTATTACTTTTATCACATTTTGGTCGCTGGCTGTCTCCTTATAAATGTCCAGAAATTCTGCAAGTTTTTCTTCAGGTGTGTTGTTCTTTTTTGATATGATGTCATTACTTTTTGTATCCTTTTACTTTCTGATCCTTTCACCAGCCCTTCGCCTTCTCCTCACCCACCTCCAAAGCCCCCACCATCCCTCCCTCATCTCTTCTGTTTTGGTGCGAGGTCGCGCTTATGTCATGTAGATATACTGTCCGTTTCATTATCATAGATTTTTTAGTTTGTTTTCATCAGTCACATGTGTTCCTTTGTTTGATTCTCCCGCCACTCTTTAGTTACCATGGTTACTGATATGATTAGTTCTTTTGTTCAGCTGTGTATCATTAATTAACCTTGTTTGTACCACTACTTAAGTTCCTTTGGTTTCTCTGTTCTTTGTCGGTTGTTGTTTGTGTTGGACACACTGTTGCCCATGATTTATTAGTCTCTGTGGATTTCATCATTAAATTACTTTGTTTCTGGAACTTTGGACTCTTCTTCATCTTAGGAACTTTCTATGTGTGACTATGTATCAAGGCTATAACCGAGCAGAAAAGTCTGTTCTGTAGTCTGATCTGTTTTACAAAAGACTTTAATATATATATATATATATATATATATATATATGAAAAATACCACAGAAACAAAAAAACAATTAGAACATTGAATCAAATAATATTTTTTAAATCAAAGACCCTATTGTGTACCAAAGACCCATTTTAAATGCGGTCAACACTGCGGAATGGACCAGATTATATCAGCGTAAATTCTGCTTCAGGCTATAGTGTATGCTTATTTCGTACACGTCAAGGTGGTGTATCCATAGCATAGTTCTAAGTAGCTTGAGAAATAATGTCATAAAGGTTAAGATGGAAGCCTGAACGTATGCTGATAAGCAGCATGTGATGTGAAAAGATTAATGATCCACCATCATGCTCATCCAGATGTGAGTCTCACATGTCACACTGTTAATGGCTGTTGATTATACACTTCACAACTCTATTAAGCTTTGTGAGCCACGGTGACCTACATGTCACATCAGAGTGATTACAAAAAGCAAGGGGGACACAGAGAAGGATGCCATTTTCCACCCACCCTTCATATTTCTGGAAACAGTGTTGAAGCTGTTGATCACAGCTATTTTTGTTATCTCAGACCTCATGCTGAAATAAAGGAAATCTGCATGATTAACATTAAGCTACAGCGATACTTTCATATACAGACAATCTGTAGAAATATTTAATGTAAAAGTCTTTACTGCCACTTTTGATCAAGTGAATGTATCCTTACTGAATAAATTTTTTATGTTTAAAGTCATATGACTCCAAGCTTTAGAACCTTTTAATAAAGCTTTAAGCGAAATATACAGTAAGACTATAATTTCATCATAACTATATTTCATGCCCATTTATTTATTTATTTGGTAAGTAGCCATATAATAATTGTGATAATGTGCAGTTAGCTGGTCATTATCTCAAAATAAACCCATTTACTGTAGGGTGATACAAGACTCTTGCAATTCACATTGGGGTCCTAATCACCCTGTCAAGAGTTTATTTTGCAGTAATCACTTACTGACTGCACTGTACTTGTGTTTCTCATGGAATTCAAGGTTTGGTCACACGACTGGTATTAACAAGCACATAGTATTGGTCTTTAGTGGGTCACTGACACAGATTGTGAGATTGTACAGTGCCTCTGGCTCACCCACTGCTGTAAGTCCTGCTTCATGTAGTTCAGATTGTATTAAATATGGTTCATATCACGTGACCAGAAACCCCAGTCCCATCCCCCCCTCAGCCCGGCAGGACTAAAGCATTGTGTAGTTAACCACATTTCATCCAGGAGCTTACAGCTATGTGTGAGAGGGCAGCTGTTTCACTAACTGAAGAAGCGAGGAATGCAAACACTTGTGAAAAACACAAACACAACACAAAGCTGGTGGTTTATTCTCGAACGCAGACACATGACTGCATGTTGGACTGACGCAGAAAATGAAGCTTTGCTGTTTACACATGAGATAGTGTGCCTCTCTCTCTCTCTCTCTCGCTCTCTCTCACACACACACACCCTCCATCCTGCTCTCTCACACGTACGCCAGCAGTCACGCTAATTATCCTACACTCCCATGCACATACTAACCCTACAACTGGAATGTCCACGCACACAAACATCTAACACCATAAATATTTTGCATTTAAAAGATGAAAATATGTCATGCAACTTCAAAGTAGGAGAGTTCACCTTTCCAAACCCGTAGGCTATGATTGTGGCACCCTGAAAAATGTCCCTTTTTTATCTATACAATGAAATAAATCGGGTCCAGTGTGGTTTTGGGCCCCATCGACTTCCATTGTAAGGATGAAAACATTCTTAAAAATGTTTTATTTGTGTTCTGCTAAAAAAAGAAAGGTCACACACTATAAGGTTTCTATATAGGGATCTTGACAAAATTTTAAAGAGCCCTTCATGCCAAAAAGGATCTAAGGAGAAATGTCTTAAAAAGATTGCATAATACTTTCATGTTTAATGGTTATTTTAGTTTTTTTTCTAGGGATAAAGTATGTTTATGAGTTGTTTAATTAAAAAATTTAGTCCAAATTTAAAATAAATGAAAACCTGATTACTTAATTGAAACTAAATCCATAAAATGATAGGAACCCCATAAAAGGTTATATATATATATATGAAGTGCCTAATATAACCTTTTCTTAAGAGTGCAGGTTTTGAATGACGTGGAAGATGAGAAAATATTTTTTTTTGGGTAACTATCCTTTGGTGTGTTCACACTAAACGGAGTGACGATTAAAACGGACCCTGGTGCGATAGCTCTGTTAGAGCGGTTCATTATGTGAACGCTGCCATTCCAAATCTTGGTGCGCACCAAACAAGTGGACCGGGAAAGCTGAAAAGGTTTGTCTCGGTCCGCTTTCAAACAAAAGCTGGACCAAAACCAAACACACTGTTTAAAAGTCAAAGGACATGTCATGACAAAAAAAAACCCCAAGTTGCACTCAGGTGCCAGCTAGCCAATATAGCTGGATCAACCACAGCTAAAAAAGCAAACCCTGCCTCAGAGGGACGGCTGCTCTTATCCCATCCTCACCTTCCTCTTTGGTTCGAGGCTTAGAGGGAACGTGGCTGGACAAACACATGTCTCCTATCATCTTAGCGCACATTCTGCCATATATAAATAGCCCAATAACACCAACACATGCCCTGGGACACATTGACACTTTATCGACACCACATTGTCCCAGTCAATGGATTATAATAATGCCTCTATTTTTTAAGGTAGAGCCACTTAAATGGTTTAAAAGGATCTACTGTGCACAGAAGCGGTTAGAATATTTAGTTATAGATAGGATTTGGTGGTTGGCAGGTTCTGTTTTGCTGTGGTCAAACACAAAAGGGTCTCATAAGTGCCTAAATTCAGTTGAAATTATAGAGGAAGAAGAGTTTTTATTTTATTTTTTTATTTTTTACCACAAGCTATAATTAGCATTTTTCTAATTTAGGCTACTACAATTTTTGTTCATTATAAACGAGTTTATGAATGAAGAATGAATGAGGCATAGGCCTATATATATTTTGATTGAAAAAATATTTTTAAATGTCTTTGTTTCCCTTTTGCTTTAATGGCAGCAGCACTGAATCTGCATGAACTCCACAAGTTTGTGTCAAACCTGATGTTCTGCAGCATCTTGAGCTTCAATGGAAAAAAGACGATCTGACCACCTGTACAAAGAAATTCACATGTTCAGTGTCACAAATTTGATTATTCGATAAGTGACCTAAGTGCCTAATGTAGAATCTGGTATATGTCATCATTACTTTGTTCTGCTATTTTAATGGCAAAAGTTTCTGTTCATTTCCAGGTTTAAACTACATTTCTAATATTTTAACAAATCTGTGTGTGTATGTGTGTGTGTGTGTGTGTCTAGATAGATAGACAAATAGATAGATATGCAACTGTAAACTGTAAAACACTTTAATCTCTGAAAAACAGGATTCATATCTTTGATCCTGTGGTGCCAGCCTTTATGTGTGGTTACATGAAGTAAAAAGGCACATAAAAGAAAGGTTTAAAATGGCACATGGCGTCAGAGCTTTTCATCCCCCCAAACACACAGTTCAATCACAGAGGACATCAGTATTTATAGCAACAGGCAGCTCAATAAACCACAATTTAACAATAGAATGATCTTAAACAACATTTGATGATTTGATTATGTCTTTTATTGTATTGGTCACAAAGTGGCCTCTTTATAAATTCAGATATCAAAAAGTTTCTTAATCACAATGAAAGCAGAATGCCAACAATGAGTATTTGTAGACTGCTGTTACCAAACAAAGAGGAGCTATACTTTCTCAGATCCACTTTTATACTTTACATAAAAGCTGTACAAGCTCGTTCTTTCCTAACGGCATGACTTTCCACCAATATCCCCCGGCCTCATCTTTTATATAATCTGGTCAAAGTCTTACAGACGGTTGCATCACGTATTACATCATCAGGCATCAATAGGGGGTCTTACGTTCAGAATTATCTTGCATTAGATGGAGCTATAAGCGCTGCCAAGAAAATCTCATTAAGATGGTGGTGGAAACTACCTCATCACACAAATCTGACATCAGTTTTGTGGTTTCACTTCTAAAAGGTGAAGCAAGGGTTTTAGTTATAGAGATGGCTCTAGCATAGCTTTACTTAGCTTTAAAAAAACTCATTAAGATCTTCATTCTGAAGTGCTGTACTCCAATGGAGAAGATATCTTCTTGTAAAGGGAGTAACATTGCCAATCTTCTTGTAAAGGGAGTAACATTGCCATCTTATGATAATTCATCATTACATTTAATTGAACGAGAGATCAATTAGTCACTGTTGTCATATTCTGTTTCTGGATTAGTATATCTGCATGGTTAAATTAACATTTTTGTATTTATCTGTCTTTTTTGCTGTGTTTGTTTAAATATGTGCAGACACTCAGAAGACGATGGGCTCCCCCTGCTGAGTAGTTCCTCCCCAAAAAAATCCTCTTCTATTTAAACATCTCAGAAGGAGCCACAGTTGACATTAACTTAAAAGATTAAAAGTAGTCTACAATATGTAGGATAATTTTGTAATAAAATATCCAAAAATCACTTGCACAGTGTGATATATTTCCTGCAGTTGTGTACTTACAATATCCGAAAAGTATCCAAATATTTTTTCCAATATTAACTTTTAACAAAGTCCAATAAAACTTTTTTCCGTCCAGGGAAAAAATGTCGCCTGTCAATGACGCAATATCCGCACTATCCTCGGTTTCCGCTCGTACTGCCATAGCGTAACCATGGTGACGTGGACAACTGCGTAGTGGAAAAACGTTTAGCGGCACGCTGTTTTTATTTCGTTCAAACATTATGGACCATGGTAAGCAGACTTTGGGACCAAAAAAGGAGAACTAAAATGAGGCTCAATATCGGCGTGGCGTTTTCGAGATGCCGAGAGCTCCACGTCCGTGACAAACTTGGACTTGACAGAGCTTCACGAGTCACGACTTGACAGCGACACCGCTCTTGAACATCTTTATTAGACAGGTGAGCAAATGTACATAAAACAAATCAATGTATAGCTCAACGTGATGAAATGTTAGAATATGATCTGTATGTTATTCTAATGTTGATCTAGCTTACTAGTAAGCTGCTAGTTTCATATAGGAAACGAACTAACACATAGAATAACATTATAACTTTCAACACACTCAAAAGCTGTTTAGTATGATAGTGTAACGTTAGACCAAGTGAAACAGCGCTGCCTTACCTCAAGTTTAATTCGTCAAATAAACTGACCTGTGTGAGTTAGTAATTCAGCACTTGCGGGTAACGTTAGTTCAGTAGAATTAAATATTTTTTTTTCCACGGGACTCGCGTGTAATATCTGTCTCTTATTAGCAATCGCGACCTGCTTCATACCACGGTAACTTAATGTTAAAAAACATGAATGTTTTCACTCATCCATTAACATTATTAGAGATCCATCAGCTTGACAGCAAGTCCCATCATTCAGTTTGCCACTGCGTCATAAACCTACGCTTTTGTTATTGTAAGAGGTCAGCGACCCCTAGCGGCGAAAAAAAAAGACATATTGTAGCTTTAAACTATATGGGGAGGCTGCAGACCTGGAGCCGGTAGATATACGACCCAAACAGTTTTACGCCCCTGGCAGTTTTACGCCCCTGTTGTTCCTGATGCGTCCAGTAGGGGGATATACTGCGAAATAACTATCATTAAATCGACGCTAACACATTAATAACCCGTCCATAGACTTGACAATTTTGTGTTTTTTGTTCATTTAAATATAAACGCTACAGTGTAGATCTGCACGGATTAAAATAGAAAAATAGATGCAGATATTCAGTCGGTTTTCACTCTTCACTCAGCCTACAGAAGACTTTTATTTTTGTGAATTGAAAAATTAAAAATACACATAGTTGGATAAACTACGTGTTATGACAAGTAATGATATGACCTACTGCAGTTATAGGCCTATTCACCGTATGTTTTTATATGGAGACTAAGTGAAATATGTTGTTGTGAATTTATATAAAGTTACATTTAGATATTAACCATATTTAGACCATTAGACTTACAGTACCTAGTAATCATATGGATCCTCGATTTAATATCTGCTGTACTATTCTCTATTGGTCGTCATACAGCTACAAAACAGTGTCCTACATACGTGGTAAGATAAATTTAAGCCAGATCGTCCTGAACTTTTTGGTAAATTCTGGGCAAGTTTCATATGCATAAAGACAGAACCATCCAATGTCAAAACCTTTAAACTCAAAGGTTTCTAAAACAAATAATATCCTTGAGTCTGTTGTAAAGAACCTTTCATTTTTTATTGACAAAATGTAATATTGTATTGATTTGTGTAGCCTAATTCAATCTCTTTTGATGTCCGTAATACCCCCCTTGTTTTTTTTCCCTCTCTTCTCACTGTTAATGTCTGTATCCTTTCATTTGCAATACAAAATAAATAAATAAATTAATTTAAAAAAAGATTAAAACATACCTCAATTCGTGTCGCTGTACAGTCTCCCCCTACTGGACGCATCAGGAACAACAGGGGCGTAAAACTGCCAGGGGCGTAAAACTGTTTGGGTCGTATATCTACCGGCTCCAGGTCTGCAGCCTCCCCATACTCGCTTTAAATGCAAGTAGCCTAAATGGTATCTTGGGCTGTGGCTATAGCCTACCTAACATTTTGCCTAGCATCTCCTTTTGAATTTCACGGGTTAAACTAAAGAATGTTTGGAACGACATGATTAGGCCTAACGTTACATGAATTTTCATTTTTGAATGTGCACTAAACTATCAAGTTTTTGTTGTTTAATTCTAAGCATTTTGAACATTGATTTAACGTGTGTGTGTGTGTGTGTGTGTGTGTGTGTGTGTGCGTGTGTGTGGCCGTTCCAAAAATGTCTAAAAGAATAAAAAAACAGAAGCTACCATGTGACATGAATTATAAGGTATAGCCTTTAGACAAGCTTTTGCTGCCATCTGGTGGCAAATTTTGGCTGCACTACTGCTGGACCACTTTTGTTGCACTGCTGTCTTCTGCTGTTTCACAGGAATAGTCCGTCCCAAACTGCACATAATAATTTACGAGGCACACCACATCTTTTTAAGTACAACATTTTTCATTGCCTCTTTTACAAAAGTTTCGAACGAAATGAAATAACAGTTAATAATGTTATGTTCAAGTTTATTATGAGTAGCTCAAGTGAGCAGCAAGTAGAAAGCTTCTTCTTCAATTCTGAAAACAGTTTCTTGCATAGGCTATAACCTTTTCAGTTTGGACCAGCTGAAACATCTCCTTTTGGTTTCCACAGAAAATATAAACATGTTTTTTTTTTGTTCTTATAGTTTCCTTGTAGGCTAGTTCTTATAGTTTCCATTAATTGAACAACTTAATATTTATTTAATATCATTTTTTGAAGTATTATTGTTATGGTTTAGTCAAACATTACTTGGATTTTATGTGTTCATGTTTAAGCCTATATTAAACTTCTATCTAATTATATGTGGTCATATCAATTGAACTTATTATTGTAATTAGTTTTGACATTTTAATTAAAATGAAAATGGGTATGTAGTTTTAGATTTATTTCTGATAGCCAATTTTCTTTAGCCGATTTCAGCTGGAAAGGTTTCTATTCACAGTAAGGTGTCTTTTGAACACTAGAGGGCGGCATGTTGACATTAACACTAGATTTCAGTGGCTAGAATATGCTGGTTTAAAAAAAAACCTTTTCAGAATGTTGATGTATTGCCTATAGTGACAGACTGAGCGTACAATAACATGTTATGAATGTTATTTAAATGCACATCATTGATTTCAGTTTGACCATGTGTAATTGAATGTTTTTTCAGAACTGTTTTTTTTTTTTCTCATAAAAAAAGAAAGAAAAAGAAGGTGGTTATCAAGTCGATGGCTAAATACAAGCCACTTCCTGTCTTTTGGCCCAGTCTGAGCATTTCACGGTATGTTAACAGCTGCAGGGTATTGGACAGGCCAAATTGGTCTACAAGTGAAACATTAAGTAAGCACTTAGACATGTTTTTCAGTTCTACACAGATCATGGTCACTGTGTGCGCTTAAGATTTAATAATCCACAAGGGTCAATCAAAAGTTATCAAATTCACATGGTGCACAATGTCTCCTTAATATAAATGTTTAGTCAAGCAACTCCCGGCTGCTTCAAGCATTAGTTATGTCATCTACTAATGTGAAATGGTGTATGTTGTCAGTAACTCCAAATGAAGAGAGTCATAACTCAAATATTTATATAAATGCAGGTGACATTATATAAGTGGTCATATGTACCAAAAATTGACCAATTAAAAAGCCATAAAAAATACTCTTAACGTGATTTTATTTTATATTTTAATGCTGTGACAACTTTTTTTGTGCCAGGTATTAATAAACAGGTATTCATTTTTGTGCCAGGTATTTTTTGCTCCAAGCTCCATAAACAATTTTTTTACAGTACAAGGGCAATTGTGCAACAATTTTCAACATTTAGGCCAGGAATATATAAGCATTAAAGAGGCTTCTATTTCTGTCTGGGTGACTTGCACTTGTGAACTTGTCTAAATGTTGGCCAGTGCCCGTAATGTGATCTGGTAATACTTCAGGTTTAAACAATCTCTAATTGCCGACTAATAGTTCTGATCCCATTATACTCTTAGAAAAGCACAGGTGTGCTTCAGTAGAGATGGCTTCAGGTCACTAAATTACCATTCTGAGTGGCTTTTAATGGAAGCAGATGTTAGAGGTAAAGAGTGACAGCAATTTCTGTAGGAAACCATGCACTTGACAAAATCACACTGTATAGTAAATACTGGCCTTTACTTAAACCCTGCATTTTTTTTTTTAAAGAGAACAAGTGCAAATTAGTATTTTTTTGTTCTCTCTTTTTCTTCTGTTTTAAAAAGGTCTCAGATGTTCACAAGACCGAGCAGTACACATAAGAATGCTATAAATTAGTATAATTCAAACCCTCTATGTAACATTTGAAACTATTGGTGACATTTTCCATATAACAAAAAGCAGAATTGTGTATATAGAAAACAATCAGGCAGATATTTTCCTCCTCCTCTTTTAGTGGTGAAGCTTTCAAAGCTTTTCAAATCTTGGCTTGGGCACATCTTAAGCCTGGCATTATTCATCATAGGCGGATGCCTCAGTACCACTGTATAATGCCACGGTATCCCCCACCTCACTGGCACTCCACTGATAACACACACACAACACCACTATGGACCTTGGATTGTTGGCATGTTGGTATTTTCTTTTTCTACTTTCACAGGCCGAAAACCGTCTAATCCAGTTCTTACAGTTCCCAAGCCACAAGCCAACAGCTTTACTCCAATATCATAAATTCATAAATCACTCTGATGGTCTGCACAATCACACAAAGAAATGAAAATGCAGTTGTAATATCCATTCAGTATTTTTAAATTAATTCTCATCTTCAATAAATAAAACACACACATAATTACAGGGAACAAAAGAAAAAAGTATAATAAATCAGACATTTTATTATGATACTAAACTGCAGATCCGCCTTATTACCCTGACATATCAAGCGCACAGTTATACATAAATAACTGTAACGCGTCAGAACTCAAATGAAAATTCCAGAATCCACATTGTTTGTACGATTTAACCTTACGGCCAACAACACTCATCGTGCTTTGTTACTATATCAATGAGAGCCTGGCTGGAATTCATGCGAGTGCGATTTTTAGGACCACTCCGAGTTCAACTGTTGACACGATCCTACTATCAAAAAAGAAAGGAGGTAAAAATAAGGTTGACATTGAACAATGCAATTGTTTATGCAAAAACTAAACAGTAGTTTGAAACCCTAAAATGAGGGATTGTTGCCAACCCAAACTAACTAAACCTCCTGAGCTACTACAATAGTCCCAATCTCAAACACAAAGGCTGCTGGGATCCGTCATATAAACAGTCACCAGACATCCTGCACTGTTAAAAAAAAAGAAGGTAAAATTGGTATACAACTGTGTTACTGATGAGAAATGATTAGATGTAATCATAATGTACACAACACAAATGAGGACAATTATTGCATGACTCGGTCAGTCTTGCACCTGCAGATATGGCTAAGGATATGTTTACACGACAACGATGTACTAAAAACGGAAAGGTTTTTCCTTTGCGATTTTTGCATGCGGACGACAACGCTGTCAAAGCGCTTCCTGTTCACACGGCTCTGTGAAAGCTAATAAAAGGCTGTATTGTGCATGCCAGGACAGTAGTTGGCGATGTCACTTTGTAAAGAAACAACGCGTAATACGCATGACATCACCGTTTTCACAAATCGCTTTTTTGAAGTTTTCATGGAGATGATAATTGTGTCGTTTTAAAAAACCTGCACTTTGAAATCCGTTTTTAAAAGTTTGCGTTTTCAGGACCCAAAACGGCGTTGTTGTGTAAATGAACGCCCAAAACGGCCCCTAAACTGTCATGTCACATTATTATTGTTATTTTTTTATTCTTTTTTTAATGTTCTTTTTATCTTCTTGCATATTTTAAAAGCAACACTAAATAACTTTTTCTCTTTGGTCGCCCTACAGGTTGGAAGCGGAATTGTCCATTACCGCTGTCATAAATAATTTAGCCTACCGCAGCCTACTGTCGCACGCAGGCTCGCTGTTTATCCAGCGCCGGCTTTGGATTGAGCGATGTCCACAGACAAGGTAGAGTATGTTGCATGGTTTCATGAAAGTATGATGTATTGCGACATCAGAAATGAAGAAAAACTAAATAATGACTATTGTAACACTTGACGTAAAGCAAGCCAAATTTGTAGTTTTCAAACTTAGGCTACATAGTGTGGTTATATCAGATATAGGATTGCAAAACGAAGGCAGAAGTGCATTTCCCCTGTTATGACTTGATGAAACGATTTTGGAAACATTATTTTAAGGTAGAAAATCTTCTTTAGTGTTGCTTTAAAACTAATTTTATATATCATTTTTTTTTATATTTTAAATTTTAACTTAATATACAATTTTTTATCATTTTAATTAATATAATTAGTTAATATAGCGTGAATTCTGCCACTACCTATCAAACATGTCTCTTTTTCTATCTTTATTTGATAAAAAACATGACATAAATGTTAATTTTAGGGGATTTCAGACATCTCTAAACCAGTCAAATAGTAAAATAACAAACCTGCAAAAAATGGAATGGAACTATGTAGGCTAACTTCTCAAGTCAGGCAATGCACTAAAATACACAAACAGTCTATACTGCTCTCTCTCAATAAAAGAAAATGGCAGCCAATTATTCCACCCAATTCTGTGTATCAGGGGAAAAAAGAAGCCAGTGCTAGTTTATTTGTTTTTTTGAGGAAGATGTGTGTGTGTGTGCGACTGGATGTGATACTGTGGGTCTCAGTATGTCAAGTTCTGCAGTAGTTACTGCCCATAATTCATGACTTTATCCACCTTTGAAAGGGAAAAGCTGGATTGGAATCACAGAGCTCAATGGTTTCCTTTATAAATGTCACAAAAGCAATTTGGATGCCAGATAAATTGAGGTCTGACTGATAGTTGGATCCAGAATGATGTATCGTCATTGTGATGTTTGATTGGATTTGTTTCATTCAGTAAGCGAAATGTGTCAGAGGCAGAGCTCTTGAGGGTTCCCCTCCACTTTATTCCAAAAGGTGAGGAGAGGCTGACAAACATGTATGAGTTCAAATGATTTTGTTTAAAAGTAGCATTTTAAGTAAAGCATGACTCATAAAGTCAAACCTTCACTTAATAGACAATCCTGCTCAACTGATATTATGACATCATTGAATAAAAGTAAGATAAGACATCAACAAGAACGCCGGGCAATAATCCAACATCTGAATCATGAGATTCCATGAAATGTCAGTTTAGAGAACATTCTGTGAGGAATACTGGTAAATCAGTTAAACATTAGATTCCCGGTGTGAGGGGGCGTTCACAGAACACATTTCAATTTCATTGACGCATGCGTCTCATGCTTTTAAAATGTGAAAAGAGTAGCATGTCCAAATTCACAGTATTCATAAAACCGCAGGAGAACATGATCTGGATGACTTATTACTTCCGTCAAGATTCTGAAGTTGCATCCACTTAATGACAAGAAGATGGAAATTAGTTGCTTTACCAGGAAAGTCAATCTCAGGTTTTAATGTGGGAAAGTAGCTATGGTCCATTCAGAGACAAAAGAAAAGTGCAAATTTAGGGTTCATTAGAAGCGTCCAGACAGAGTAATTTCTGTGATTTCTTAATAGGAGTCAATAAATGTTTATGGGAACTACAGAGGGCCAGTTTAACATTATTAACCGGTGACAGCAGACTCTCGGTGATGCCTGAGATCAGACGGACATTTCCCTTTGTTACGGTCAAGATTTGAGACTAGTGGATCTAATTTAAAACTTAAATAATGACTTCCAGAATGTCCGAAACACCTAAAATCTTCCACTGTCTTCTTTTGGGAAACACGGCACAGGGCGTTTCATATGACCTCAGCAGTAAAACGACATGATGTCACTTGGTTAGATTTAGGACACAATTCACTTCACTGTTTAGAGGTTGCCTTTCCCATGAGCAACCTTATTATACACAGTATTAATCGACTGAAGAACAGGCTGATGTTGAACGTGATAAAACAGCAATAATCACATCCACTGCGAAAGGCTTAGCGCACTGCACATTCGTAATGCAATGTGGCTGATTGATTAAAAATGTCTTTTTGTTCTCTGCTGGAATTGCTAACTATAGACTCATTAAACATCCCATGAGTGATTGTTAAACAGATTTCCTGATGCTCTATTTATAGCTGCAGCGCCACATAAACCCGTTTTTCCCACAAGTCCTCTCTCACAGCCACACGGACGCACTGTGAAAGTCTCCGAACACCCCCTACACAGATCTCTGCGGATGAAAACTCAGACGCTCACAGCACTAATCACTAAGTGACCATTCCCAGCAGCCGAAGGAGAGGGTCAAGCACAGGGCAAATGGGCATGGGAAAAATGCAACAATTATATCATTTCCTGCTCTGCTTTCACTATGAAAAAAACAAAAAAAACGGAGAGCGTTTACTGCTGGGTGGAGCCATTGAGTTGAGTGAGACTGTTGTGTGTGAGGCTTGTGACAGTGATGTTGAAAGTTTTGTGCTCTTCCGCCAAACTACAGAAAGAACGTTCTGCTGAAGGGTCTCTACCCAACCGCTAATATTTAGTTAAAAACATATATTTATATATATATATATATATTTTTTTTCTCTCCACATACTTGATTATAAATATAACATAAGTTAAATTCTAAACCAGTGAATAGTAAAAAATATTATCTTTAATTAAAAAAATATAGAATATATATATTAAATATATTTAAACCTTTGCACATTTGAGTTACTGTTGACACTTCAGAAAATCTTAAGACACTTAGTTGGTAAATGTTAAAACACTTAACAGTTTGGTTTTATTTATCATGAGTAAACAAAAAAAGAAGAATTAAAAACGATAAATGTGTTATTTCTATCTATATTTATTGTTTTAGCATTAAGCATTAATTATTGCTGTTTTTGAAACCAGCTTGTCTTTGAATAAACTTTCAATATTTTTTTTTATTTGTAAGCCTTTTTGAAAGAAAAAATTAGTCAATGTTTGAATGAATCACCTACAATGTCATTACAATCTCTAAACATGTAGGATAATAATATAAATAAGATTAAAGGGGCTATATGTAAGATTTTTCATGTATTAATCGCTTTTTTATTGCCAATGTGTGAAGCGGTGGGCCTATATCGTGGGAAATACATACAATTTTCTTAACTTTTGACAATAGTTCAAAAATCATTTTAAATGTGATATGTTTTTATCATGCATTGGAACTCTATCCTAATATTATTAATAATACGCGTGACAGGACGAGCACGCCTCAAACAACTTGGTCCTACGGTCCTAAACGGTGGTCCTACGTCGTGAGAGGTTCAAAGACGTCCTTGATCACGATCACAGTGTGTTTACAACCTACGTCTACTGACTAGGCAAAAAAATGCAACACAAAATGGCGTATTGATCAACACGACATGGTGCTAAAATGTAAAACTACTTACCTCAAGCTCCATTTGCAAAATTGGAATGGCAAGTTGGCCTTTTCCAATTTTTGAGATGCAACCACTAACACTTGAAAAGAACTGTGGTAAACTAATGAAGAACCATAGATTTTTCATAAAAAAAAAAAAGAAAAAGAAAAAAAAAGATTTTTTTGATTACTTAAAAAACCTAAAAAAAGGAGAAAACAACCTTGATTGCACCAATGCCCAAACCAAGAAATTCTAGCAACTTAAACCAGTTTCTGAGAACACAAAAGAAGATAAGAAGGTACAGTTGATGGTAGCAATTGACTTCCATATTAGGAAAAATATACCATAGAAGTCAACGGCTACCGTCAACATGTCTGGTTACCAAGATTCTACACAATATCTTCTTTTGTGTTCTCATACAGGTTTCTCATTCCAAATTAAGTTGATAAATGCAAGTGCAAATTATTCAGACTTTTAGAGGCCCACCCATCATTCACTTTCTGTATCCGCCACTGGTGTGAATAGCTTGTAACTAAACTTCCCAGACATCTTAGGTTGTTTATGAAAGTCTGTAGACTGATTCGTATGTGAATGACTCCGGGAGGTTTTGCTGGAAAAAAATAAATAAAATCTTTCTGTACTGGAAACAAATGCTTATACAATGTTCAGGATCATTCCTGGTTCAATCTAAGCCCTGTTTGTGAAACCAGGCCTAGATGTCTCAAATATACTTACTCATACTATCATAATAACAGTGTAAGAATTTTAATTACCTCATCTGTTGACATGATGTTGGTGAATAACTTGTGCAAACATATTTTTTTTGTTGTTGCCATAGTTTGCCATTTTTGTTGTGTGTTTAATTTGTTATTGAGAGAAAAGCACGCAGCATACATTTACATATCTAACCTTCGTTCTCAGCAGTGTGGACGGAGTCTGGATGTTTGTTAACAGTATGACACTGCAAATGTATTTCCAACTTTTTTTAATTCTAAGCAAAAAAAAAAAAAAAAAAGTTTGAGTGTATCAGGGCCTTGAATCACGTTCAGTTTCTTGTATAATAATAATAATAATAATAATATATTTTATTTATAACGCACTTTTCATTCCAAAGAATCTCAAAGTGCTACACAGTAAAACGACAGTAACTAAAAACTAATAAAAACAATTAGCACATAAAAGCCTTTCTGAATAAAAAAGTCTTCAGTTCTGCTTTAAAAGTGTCCAGGCTCTGTACTGCTCTCAGCTCACTTGGGAGGTGGTTCCAAAGCCGCGGTGCAGCTGAACAGAAAGCTCGGTCCCCCATGGTACGAAGCCTGGTGGTGGGGACCTGAAGAAGCAGGTGGCCTGATGATCTGAGGGTGCGGGGTGAGGATTTCAAAGTGATGAGTTCTTGTAGATATGGTGGTGCATGTCCGGTGATACATTTTTGTGTGAGCAGAAGGATTTTGTTGTCGATCCGGAATGAAACAGGAAGCCAGTGCAGTGAATGCAGAATGGGAGTTATGTGATCATATTTTCGGACTCTCATTTAGGTTACGTGTGCACGAGCGAGAGCAATACGTAGATGGCTGCAGTTCACTTAATAGTGTCGCTAATAGAGAACTCAATAGAGAACTCTTAATAGTTTGAGTTCTCTTAATAGAGAACTCAAACTGTTAGGATTAACAACTCTCTTTCTAAATCAAAATGCATCAGTACAGGCGCGCCTCAGGGTTGTGTAAGTTCACCCGTCCTGTTCACCATTTATACTAACGACTGCACCAATAGTTTCCCGGGCAACTTGTTTTTTAAATTTTCTGATGACACTGCCATTCTTAGTCTACTTCATACATACTCAGATCCATCGCTGTACTTTACGGAAGTTAACAAATTTGTTTTGTGGTGTGACAAAAACTATCTTACAATTAACACAAAAAAAACAGAGGAGATGTTGTTTGACCCTCGGTCTGTGGGGGATCATACCCCCTTGACCATTCACAGAGAGGATATAAAACAGGTCACTTCATACAGGTATCTGGGCATCCACCTGGATAACCAGTTAAGCTGGAGGGACCATGTGGATTATGTATGTTCCCGTTTACAGCAGAGACTGTATTTTTTACGCAGACTAAGGGTGTTTGGTGTCAGTCAGAACATTATGTTTTTATTTTATCAGGCAGTGATAGAAAGTGTCATCAGGTATGGGATGACAGCTTGGTTCGGTAACCTCTCTACACAGTCAAAATCAAAGTTGCAGCACCTGGTATGACCGCTATGAATGTGATGGGGAGGACTGAAAAGCTCTCCCTTCAGTCCATCTATGAGCAGTCTGCACTTAGGCAGGTGCAGAGAATTTTGTCGGACCCGTCCCACATTCTCCGAACAGAATATGAGCTCCTGCCTTCTGGTAGAAGGTACAGAATACCTAAAACTAGATTGAATCGGTATAAATACTCCTTCGTACCAGTTTCCACCAAAATTTTAAATTAAAATCTAAATTAGAAGTTGTGTGATGATTTGTATGAGATAGGCCTGAGGTATGTGTAATAACGCTGTATGCTGTATTTTATAATTTTTAGCTATTATATTTGTGTATGTGTAGTTGTGTATTTATTCTATTTCTATGTGTATGTATTGTCTGTAACGGCAGCGATGGCACTTAGCACTTTTGAGTCCACAACAAATTTCCCCCAGGGGACAATACAAGTATATTCTATTCTATATTCTATTCTAAAAAGGATTTCTGAATTCTCCATATTGCCCCTTTAACTATTATTTCACACACACACAAAAAATTGTATTGCCAAGTATATTAGTATATTAGTATATAGTCAGGAATAGGTTTGGTTTCGGCAGACCTGCCTATGATTTTCAAGACTTAAGTTGCTTCAGGTGTGTTTGATTAGAGTTGGACCTAAACTCTGCAGGAAGGTAGATCTCAGGTATACAACCCTGGTTTAAACAATTGAAGGCTTTAATGGAAAAGGCATGTGGAATGTTTGGATAATGAACTCTTGAAAAGGGGGTAATTGGTATCAGGTGTTTCAGTCAGTTCAGGTGTGGCACCCCACCATAAACATAATTGCATAATATTAATGACCTGCTGTTCAAAAGAAATCTGGACCTCTGAAAATAGGACATTTTGGATTGATCTGAGAGATGGTCAGTGAATGGATATACCATAAAATAATCAGAATTCAAAGAAATACTAGCAGTAGGGATTTTGAGAACCATTTTGATTCTCCAACACTAGTTTATTAACTAATTCATTAGCTTATATGTCAAATTACCTTAGAATTTCTCAGCATATCTGATCAGTATTAATAATAAGTTTCTAGTCCATGATAAGGGCTCACATTATTCTTTCATCACTGAAGTTGATTGTTAAAACTACCGGTATTTGCTCAACAAAGATGGCTCTTTAACATGTTTCAGGTTTTCTTGTCTGTGGTTCATTAAATTATATGATTTTAAAAACATTATTATCAATGTTAATACAATTGTGCTCATTATTTGTTTAGTATGTTTTTTCCCCCCAGGATTCTTCCAAAAAGTAAATAAATAAATAAATATCTATTTATTTAAAAATATAAATCTTTGGTAACATTATAAATGTCTTTACTGTCACTTTTGATCAATTTAATGTGTCCTAGGTGAATAAACATATTAATTTAAAATAAATAAACGTATTGACCCCAAATATAAAATGTATTTATTCTGACCAAATCAAGACCAGCACTAACTCATCTAAACCTCCGGATTCTCCACCCTGATTTTTATAGAGGGCTTAAATGAGCGCACACCCACTATCTTCCGGACTTTTTCCATTGTGCCACTCATTCTCTGTCTCTTGTCAAGTGGTAGCCTAATTCGCTCACTCATGGATATTCATTTAACAAGTCACAATTCTGAAATAAAGACATTCCACGCAAACCACAGATTAGCACAGCCAGGACTGCATCTAACTTTTTCTTCTTTTTTTTTAACAATAACTAGAATTCGATTATACAAGCTGAAGTAAAACGTAAAAAAAACTCTCAATGTCAAATCTAACGGAACAATTATATGGAAAATTCTAGAGGAATCAATTCAAACTCATCTATCCTGACGGGGAAAGCCTGTGTACCAGTAAACTAAATCTTGACACCCAAAATCCAAGCTGAAAGGTATAGCTGTAAAAGCTTGAGGTAATGACTGACTGGCCTGAATTTTACATTAAAGCTTTTTTTACACCCATAATTCACCCCCCTGACTTTTATATCCAATATTTCCATGTTATATATGTTACCTATGAGTCAGTGTGTGGAAGGCAGAGTCGGTGAGCTGTTTGGATAAGTGTTTGGATACCACTATGAAAGCATTTATTTAATTTGGCATGAACTGAGGTGGAATTACGTCCTCTTATGAGGTAAGAACGGTTGTGACAGGGTACTGATGCCAGACCCATTGTGCTCGCAAACTCAATTATTTCTGTTGCTATGAAACATTGAAGAATCTAACACAGTGTCTGAAAATAAGATTTATACTGGGAAAAGAGAGTAAGGTAGTGACTGGTAGTTAATAATTCTGTAAAAGAAATCCACATAAAATAACGTACATAAAATGTCAAAATAAAATAGTAGCTAAACATCACAGCTTGGATTGACTTTAAAAAGACCAGTCTGAAGTTGCACACTGTGAATCACATATAAATAATAATGCATCAAGGGATTTGATTTTTGTTTTTTTCTTAATAAATAATGGCCACTGTGAGGGCTCCTTGCTACTCTAGGCTTTCTTTTGTCCCTCATATATGCTTATAAAAGCTGTGTCCAATGGGCAGAAAAGTTTCTGTTTCAGAACAGTGTAGCACTCTAACGACCAGGCAGCACATTATCCTCAAAACGGCTCTTCTCTTTCTCTTCTGTGGGCTAGTTTGAGAGAGGACAAGTGGTTTTTTTTATCCCCTTCCTCCCTTGGCCTTCTTAGTCTTTTCAATGTCACACAAAAGCTGTGATAATCAAGGCTCAATTTCCCTCTCTTTCTCAATGAGTTTGGTCTGAATTTATTACGATGCCAGAGACTTACTCTTTGATGTCATTAAATCCATGAGGGAGTTCATTTTCTCTCAAAGCACTTTATCAAAGCACTTCAGATGCGTCCTCAAGCCTTCTTGTGCAGAAACGCTCTACCAGAGGGCTGTTCACTACAGATGCAGTGTGTCCTTCCTACGAGCCCTTTAAGAATGAGCTGCCGTGGCTATGTCGCGCTCAGTCACTTTATAACCCAGAGAAGCAGGAAGGGTCAAAGGTTAGATCTCATTCTATCAACCTAAAGGTTTATATCTAAATAATAGACCTTTATAAATAGACCTTTATATCTAAAGGTTGAAATGTTAGATGGTTTAAGGCTTTTTGATCGATTTTTCCCCCCCTGCTCTATTAAAACTAACAATTGACTAAATACACACGATTTTTCACTGAACTAAAATAAAATATTACAAATAAAATGATGGGATTTTAAAATTAAATGTATTAATTGTAGCATTATACACACACTATATAGTAGGCATATAAATTTAGGTTTGCACAAGAACAAGGCTGACAAAAAGGGTTATAAAAAGGCCTGATTTATTTGGGTGGGTGTAAAACTCAAATTTTCCTTAAACATTTCTTAGAATATTTTGAGAGAACCATGTAAATAAGATTTGTCTTTGTTTTTGAGTTCAAGTTAAAACATTTTTTTTCTTTGGGCTTTCTAGAAACCTTTTCGTTAGGATATGAGTGTGGTGTTTCCACGTAGAAATAAGGCACACGCTAGGGTCATCTTACAGTTTGTTCCTCTAACAACAGTAAATTAATCTATATTAACTTTAACAACTTGCATCGGTATCTACGGCATGTCATTTGCAATCATTTTACCTCTCAAGGCAGAGAAAGATTAACCGCAACTTATTATGAATATTCATTTATCTGCTTAATTTATTCGGCAGCGTCCCTACAAGCGGGACACAATGAGAGGCAGATTTGAATCACTATCTTGTCACAATGTCATTTCATATTTGAAAAGAGGAAGAGATGGTCATTTAACTCACAAATAAAGTGCCATCTAATTAGATCAGACAAGGACAATGAGTTGCGATACTTAAACTCGGATAAAACAGAGAGACTATACGGACATCTCAGAAAGGTCTGAGATAAGACTGAATGGTCAATTCAGCTCTACCAAATGAGGTCTCCTTAGGTTATCTTGGATAAATTACTTTACTCTGGTGACACAAACAATACAGAACTGCCAAATTGCTCACATGCGCCATTGTCTGTGCGCGCAACCTTATTCAGGCCGTGGTGAGCGACTTAAAATGGGGCAGCTCTCTTTTTTTTTTTGAGAACTTTGGTGAAAGAGACATGTGAAATCTGCAAAGTTTGTGTTGTAAGACCAAGGCACTGAGATAGTTTTCTTTATGTGAGTATTTAAAGTCCTACTTAAAACAAATTTGTGTCCTCCCACGTGGCATGGCTTCTAAGACCCAGAAGATGAGATGCATCTGTACTCTAAATAAGGCTCCTTGAGGGCGCGATGAATCTCTGCATGGAGCAAAAACAGAGTGGCTTACATCCAAACACTAACGCAAGACAGTTATGCAGTATTCCCCTTTTCTTTCTCACACACTACACTAAATAGTATGCTACAGTACGGCTTAACATCAACGCTCTCATTGAAATCAAATAAGTTATTGTTCTGCGCGGGGAACTGATTCGTTTTTCCACCGAGGATTCTGTAGTGCAAACAAACAAGAAGAGCACACAAAAAAAGTATGTTTGAATACAAAAATAAAGTTATGATAAAAAGTATTGTGATTAATAAGGCCTCCACATACCCCACAGCCATTGAATGTCATCACTTAGTACTGCATGTGACTGGTGTTGTTGAAACAGTTTCATTTTCTCATGGGACCTCCGTTCCGTTGGTTTAAATGCAGTAAGCCAGCTGTTGACTAATGGTGATTCAAGCACTGTATATTCTCACTATATAACAGCACCGGGGAACCATTGAGACTTGGCCGATTAAAGCTGACTTTGAGCGATATTGGTCTCATACATTGATTCGAAACGCACCTGCCAGTCACTCCAATATCCTCTGAACAAAATAGACTTGAAAAAATTATAAGAAATAGGATTCAATAAAATAGATGTAAAAAGTGACAGATTTCTACGGTCAACACTAATAAACCGCTCTTTTAAAAAAATCAAATATCTGTTTTTGTGATTTCTGAGAACTTTGGCATACTTCCTTTCACTTTTTGTACAACTCGACGGGGTTTCACTACAGGCTATAATGGCCCATGGAGATATTCTTCCACATTAAAATCATATTGTTATGGTGCTCAAAAATCTGCCAAAATCTCCATGATGTCCCTTGAGTTTTTATTTGAGCCACTTCTTCTCCTTTCTCTGCTGGAAACCCCGTGATCAGAGGAAACCCAGACACATCGATCCAAACTGAAACAAAATGTTTATTGTAAGGCTCTGTATTGAAAATAGGGTTTACATGGTGGAGTGTTGTCTATAAAAGTCATAAAAACAAAGGAGGGATGTGGCTCCCAGAGCGCTTGGACATTAGCGCAGGAAATGGAACAAGGTCAGAAAATTAAAAGTGCAATTTTCCGGTTCTCATTTTCCTAATTCATTGCAGCTTAAGCTGTTCTCTGCTAAGGCTGGTCGGAAGGAAGGAAGAGGTTTTGGCTTCGACCAGTGGTCTCTTAGCAATAGCACAAATCCGTTTGAACCAACGTGCTGGTGTCCTTGTGGCATCCTCCTTTTTTTCTTTTTTTTTTGAAGAATGGAGGCTTCAAGTTGTTGATGAACACACAATGAACCATGTTAGTTTAGAGCTGCTACTGCTGAGAAACTGACAATAAACAACAAGTCTGTAGTTACAATAAAACTCAAAGGATGAATTTAACTTTGAGGTTCTTATTTACTTATTTACAGGGCTGTGAACTTCCTCGAAATGACTGTTGACCCATCCATTATGGCTGGGAATCGATTAAATAATAATATAAATCTGTGATTTAATCACAGTAACATAACGGGTTAGTATTTTAGCACTTCCAGTACCATCATCCCAAAGTCAAAGTTTTTTTTGAATGGGATTTTGGTTAAAAGCCTGTCTGTGGTTAACACAAGGTCAAGATAATTTCTATTTCATAATTTCGTATCTTGAAAAAGGCAGTTGCTAACAAGTTGCTAAATGGGACTAAAGACGTTGTCAGGGATATTAAACATTATCAAGCTGAACAGATAAACTTATCTACTTTCACAGCCTTGTTGTGTTTATAATCACGCTCTTGCAAACTATTCTAACTCTCACTTTGTTTTAATAAAGACTGAAAGAGTTGTCGGAATCTTAGTGATGGTGACGTTGAAGTTGAGAAACTATGATGTAGCCTAGTTTGTTTATAGCCTATACGTTTAGCTTTTTGTTTCTGGCGATTGTATTTGGGCTTCAAAATTCATAAAAGTTGTGCTCATTTGTGAAAAATATCCTAATGGACAAAAATGTAAGTTATAAAATGTAAATATGTAAGTATAAAACTTTTTTTGACCACAGAGCTTATTTTTGGGGGTTCATTTTGTTGCGAGAGCCAGTGTGATGCTAACTTCCAGGTTGGCCTCCAAAAATACGTCCATCCCTGTACCATTCAAATGCACGTTTAAAATCAACATAATAAAGAGAAAAAAATAAAATAAAAATTTCGGAATCAGAGAAAGATATGGAAAGAGCTACTGTATAATTTTTTACGAAACATTCCTGCGTTTGGATATAGCCTCCAACCATTGCTTCAGTGGCACAATTTCAAAAAAAAAAATCTCATCAAATGAAGTCTACATTTTCCTCAATTATACATGCATTTTAAGTATTTGGAAACATAATAAAGTGAGTATTATTTTAGGAAAACAGTGTCGTACTCACTGAAAATTAATTTTGTTACCCTCAAAGCATTTAGGCCATGTTTACCAGGAAATCTAAAAACTTCAATGCTACCTTAGTCAGGGCATGCAATCTCCACCACTTCTCAATAAACAGACTCTCCAGGAGTCATTACCATCATTTTCTTCATTTTCTTTATACAAATCTTTCTTTTATTGTACAATGGTAAACCTTCCCTGATTGTGTAACCCTGACAAGTTTGGAACTATTTATCTTAATATTTTCGTTAGTGGAGCAAAAAATATATAATAATCTGGCAACTGTCTTAAAATGTAAGTTTCTCAATATTAACCTCTTTTTAATTGAACCATTGTATAAAAAGCGACATCACACAACCCCTTCACCCTGTTTCATCTGTCTGGTGCTTGTATATAGTAGTTTCCTCCTGTATAGTCAACTAAATTAAGAAAGAGCTCTTATCAGCAGCTATCAAGATTTCCACTCTGTAAAGACCCCCCAACTTCACTAACATGTTACATATGGCACACATGTTTGCTATTACAGCCATTTTCCTAAGCCACACACTTCTGTGCTCTTGCAAATGAGAGGTTCACAGCCCCGCTTCGTCACCACTTGCCGCCGATTCGTAGACTCCTGTTGGCAAAAAGCTGGATGGGACGTAAATACTGTTTTTTTTCCCTTCCCCATCTGATATACATTGGAGGTAATAGAACTTGCATAGATCAAGCAATGATATATTCCCGTAGAAATCAGTGATGGAGCTTTGAGTTCGACTGAGTCGTCTTTGCGTGTTAATTTTGAACTACTTTTGTACGTCTCTGAAGTCGATTCTTTTCTTTTTTTTTTGCTAAAATGTTAAAGAGACAGCAAATCTACAAATTAGAGTCTAAATGGAAACGAAAGTTGCGATACATATAGAAAAATATACAGTTATTTTAATTAAAGATTATGGGGGCACACCAATTTAAAATAAATTATGTGCACGGATAAATCATTTATAATACTTTTTTTTTTTTTTTTTTGATTTTATGGTGACATTAAACAAAGTCACTCGCAGGAATGATGGATGTGTTTTCTGAACTTTGTTCAGGTGATTCCAATGCAGGACATAAAATATGGTGAACATTAAAATATCCCAGTCCAAGACAAAATGTAATGCCACAATTGTTGAAACTTTCCAGTTGCTTACAGCTTGGAGATGAGATGGGCCCTCTTGGCACCCTCCCTCTGGCAGTGTCTTTGCACACAAGTATCTGAGCTATCCTGTGCCAGCTCTTAAACACAATCCTCCAATGCTACTCTGGGTTTGGCACGGGCCTGGAATTGGGGACCAGAGCTAAATAACTCCAGACTCTCTAAGCATTTGAAGGGCAACATTTCTGATGTACGGAGCGAGAATCGGGGGCCTGTGTTTCTCAACCAGACTGATAAGGCTATTAAAGATGTTTTTGAGGCGCTGTTTCTGTCGTGAAACAGAACGTGGCCAGCTAGTGGGAGAAAAAGCAATCCTTTTGTTATTGAGAGGACAGAAGGATTTCTTGAGGCCTTTGGCTCTTTTGTGATCGCATCCAGACTCTGTTTGATTATGATATGTGAGTTATCGCATCACTGAAATCCCTAAAGTGGCTTATGGTCTTATAGGTGACATTTGAGGTTGTATTGGCCTGTGTATTGTCAATACACTGCCTGCACACTAACAGTTATTAATGTGATATGTTACATGCATAAAAGAGATGGTTTAGTTTAGAGTATCAATTGTCCCAAGCAGCAACCATAAAAGCCTATATTATTATTTTTTTACCTATAGTAATTGCACAGCTAAACAACTTGGTTGTTTGGGGGAAACTCTTTTATGCACCTTACAGGTAATTTAATGTGAATATATAATTTTATAATGCATATTATTTCTATAAAATGCTGAGACACAATTCCTAAAAAAAAAAAAAAATCCCACGGACTATACTAAATCTTCTGACATAACAGTTTGACTTTATTTAGAGGCAAGTACGAGTTTATGGATGTTGTTTTTGAAAGGATTCTACATTGGCAAAAATCCCCCGTTAGAACAGGCGTTCAATTCAGCGGACCCTGCGCATGTGATCTGGCCCCAGCCACACAATACTGTCCCTTAGGGCATGTAAATAGCCGTCATTCAGTCATGTTCAAAATGACAGACAACACAGCCATGCACTGGGGTGAAAAGTCGTGACTCTCTCAACCCTGTCCCAGCAAGACACTATGTTAGTCACATGACCTCAGAAGGTTCATTTAAGTTTAAGTGGCTTGCATCATATTAATCATTCAAACAGGATGTATTCAGATGATTTTCATGTCTGTAATAGTGGATCTACTGAAGGGATGTATTGTACTCGAAAAAAATACATTCTTTGTTACATGAAATAGTGTAATGCATTTGATTTTATGTTTATTTATTTATTTTATTGCTTTCTTTCGCAATAAATTCAGTCTTATCAATAAAGCAAGTCATTTGAGTCTTTTGTTTCTCAAAATTATAAGCTTCTCAGTGCCCTTTTAAATATAACCTTTTACAATTTTTCCTAATAATTAAATTGCATGTCATTCCTCCCAGGTATTCTTGATATGCAGTGTGACGAGAAGTGAGGACAGTTTCATGATCTCAGAGAGCACATTTTGGCAGCGAGCATCTTTTAGCACCCTGGCCAGATGGCGCACGACGATCGGATGTGGGGGAGCCACCAATAAATATATTTCCACATTTAAACTACGGAAGAGGAAAGGAGTGTCGATCAAAGAGCCAGATCTCCGAGACAGGTACCAATTACTCTCCGGATCAGATATTTACCATGAGGCCTTTGTGTGCCTTTCATATTGCAGACAGTTTAAGGAAAGGCTGTCTTTGATCAGACTGATAAGCCATGGTGTATGCCAACACACGCATGTACATTCTAACACACTACGGCACACACACACACAGACACACACACACACACACACACACACACACACACACTAACGCATGCTAAAATGCACTCAGCGCCACATGTGCAGCCAATTAGCAGCCGAGTGTTTATGGGGGATCCAGATGAGTTTCAAACAGGGCACGCTGCTCGGCAGACTTTGATGGCTTACAGCTTTAACCTGCTCTCATCACACTGTTAGAGTAGGAATGGATGGAAATGTTGTTGAAACGTTTGCTTTGGTTTAAGGGTCTTTAGAGATGGCGTGGGTTGAGCAGGCTAGAATCGCCGCCACATGCCAACTCCTGGAGTCATGCATTTTCGACATGGAGCTTGATGTGGAATATTTCTGTAAAAAAGTTACTTTTTGTTTACCATTTTCCTTTGAATCACTGTTCTCCAAAAACCTACCTGTCTAGCTTGTTCTAGCTAGTATTGTTCAAAGCTAGGTGTTGTGTCTTGTATGATTTTTGAGTTATTTATTATTTATGGACAGCAGCTTGGTCCATTTGAAGGGTTTTGAAAGTGCTTTATATATAAAAGTTGAGTTGAGTAGTAGAACAAGCTTAGTAGAGCCATAAATTCACTTGCACTAGTGCTTGATTCCATATCCACTGAAGCCTCTGATACTGTTTTTCAACAAAGCTCAATACATTGCACACATCTCCATTTTGCCTCTAAACCCCGCTTCCCAACCATGTAGTCGATGACTGCTCCTACAGGATACAGGGATTACAATCCAGCACGGTGGGAGTCAGATTGAAGCACAATACCATAATCCTGACAGGCATTCAAAGTTTATCAGGGTTTATCAATTTGCGCCACACCTAATCTGGAACCTTTTATCAGATTAAGTCAGATTTTTTTGTTGTTAAAATGATGGCTGACACAGCATCAAAGTGGCCATTTTCTTGTCCCAGGTTAAGGTTTTGCACATCTGTCCTATATGGTGCTATGTTGTTGTTGTTGTTTTTCTCCTGAGAGGATTAAAGGCCGATTTGAGAGCTCATTTCTTGGAGTGGACATGCTAATCTGATGGAGGATGATGCTGGGTTATGGGGCCATTGAGTGCACAGGTGGGTCGGATGTGCTGTCTTGCATCTGTTGCACCCTGGTATGACCTGCAAACTCTTTCGATATCAACGAGTCGAGGAAAACTACAACCAATGTGTTTTTTCTATATATAATTGTTCAATGATGACAGAAAAGTAAATCATGCACAGCCAAGACTGTCAGCATATTTCAACCAACTTCACCTCGACAGAAGAATAGAACAGCACATTAATATATGCACATATTTTATGTATTGTGTGTGTTTGATGCCCTGGAGATCTCATTTGGTGGCTTCTTCACTGATCCCGACTGCTCTTGTTGGTTATCAGAGACGGGTTGGCGTTCTTCAGATCAGTCCATCCAAAATGGACTTTGAAGTCTGTGCCCCGTAAGGAGACATTGGTCTCAGGGCGGCTGAGCTCTGGGATGAGTCGGACCTGAACGGAATAAGTCAGCACGAGTAATAATAAGGCCTTTTAAATTGAGTTTGAGAAATTTTTAATTGTTTGATAAAACTATTATACAGAAAGTAAGAAAAGGGAAAATTAAAGGTAGGCTATATTCTGTACTCAATACAAGTTAAACAAAATCGACAGCATTTGTGGCATAAGGTTGATTACCACAAACTTTCATTTTGACTTGCATTTGCTTTTATTTAAAAAAAAGCAAAAATTGCGGCTATATGTTGAGGCATTTACAATAGAATTGAATATGGCAGATTTGGGGGGTTTCAAATTAGAAATGTCAAGCTTACTTATTTAAAGCACTTAGATTAAATCTTCTCTCAAAATGTATATTTTATTTGAGCTGTGAAGTTGATTGAATAATAATTTTAAGGCATTAGAAGGTTTATAATATAAATCTACAAAGAAAATTACATTAACATGCATATTGTCACCACACCATTTCAAGTGAGCTTTTTAACATTTTATAAGAAATTAATTTTTTCCTTCTTTTTCTTTTTTAAAGAAAAAGATAGATGAACCAATTGATTTTCGTGATAATCTAAATTATGTTTGAATTTAACTAGTATTGAATATTCCTTTTAAAATCTCCTTAAACATACCCCTTTCTGACATGTTCATCTCCATGACGTGATGGCCGAAATTGAGACTTTAGCTGGCCGTCATGTAGGGTGAAGAGAGTAAAGTTGGAGGACGAGTAAGCCTATCGGCCCGGTATGTGCTCCGAGGGGCAGTCGTGGCACAGCGCCATGGGTTCAAACACGCAGGGTAAATATTTGCTTCTCTTTAGTAGGCCCGCTTCACGGAGGTCATTCGTCTGGGATTCCCTTGGCATCTGCCACTCTTTGTTGTTACAGTTGGCATTTTTGGCACAGGAAAGGTGGAGGGGCTAGAAAACAGTCACCTGGAGAACAGAAAGAGGGACTTAGGAGCAGAGCGGAAGCGTCGGAGCTGGCATTCACACAACTGTTCCATTTGAAATTCAAGCTCCTCATGTGCAGCCCATAAAAATGCAGGAAATGGAGAAGAATGCATTTTGTCACTATAGGTCACCTCTCTCTTGTTTGTCGAAGCCTTTTATGTGGAAACACGTCAGGAGGGTTTCAAACTGACTCACTCGTTCTCATCTTGCAACTATAAAACCAACATAATCCATCTCTTATCAAAGCGATTTCACCCGTATCACTACAGTGAATTCATCATTTATTCTTTCCAGTCACAAATGATATCCAGTCATGAAAGGAAACTCCATCCCACCCACTTCTGGACGTCCTCCTGCGATCATCTGATGGTGTGCCATATCAGCCTGTAGATGGTGCTGTGTTCCACCAATCTCCTTTTCATCCCTCTATCATCTGTCTACAATGAGTCCATTGTTTTCATATCCTGTCTTACCTCCTTTGCCCAAGATCCCCCACCGCTCACTTCTTTGACTGCTCTCTCTCACTTTCTCCCCCCTTCTCGCTCTCCCGCTCTGTTTGACTATATTACTAGATTTGTCCCCCCTCGCAATCTAAGCTACATTTTTGTCAGTCTTTTTTAAACCCACCCAGCCAGGGTAGACCCTGATTATGCCATCCGCGTGCTATCGTGGGCATTTGAGGAGGAGGAGGAAGATGGCGCAAAACTCAAGTGCAGAGGAGGTGGGAAGGGAGGAGGGAAAAGGCACATATACACAAACACACAATTCCCAAAGCACTCTTGGGGATTGGCGAGGGCCAAGAAATCTCTCTTCCCTGGAACACCTAATCCTTGGGTCGGGGCCAAGGACCACAATCTCTGTGCACAACTGACACCGGCCACCAGAGACACTTTAGGGTTTTTTAGGCGTGTCCTGTTCTCTCTCAGCTCACCACAGCCAGAGCATGAAGCATGGGAGAAAGATTCGGCAGCCCAAAGAAAATAAATGATGTGGGGAAATACAATTCTGAAACTTTTCATAGGTGCTCACTGCTCACAGACATTTTTCAATGAGAAAATCACAGTGTACGTTTTTGTGCCGCAGTGTGTGTGTGTGTGTGTGTTTGAAAGGGAAAAACTTGACAGAGAATGTGAAACGACAGTATGGAACAAGCCTTTAGGGAACTCTAGTGCTGATTTAGGGAACTTGATTTGTTTCGTGTAATTTATAGGCTTCTCATTTTCCGATGAATCCTTAGGTTATATGTGAAAACGGGAACTGCTTGATTTGTTAAATACAAATGATGGCACGATTTACATTAAACACACAAGGTTCCTGAGTCGATTGCATTTTTAAATATTTAAACGTTATACTCTCTCGTTTGGTTTTCATGATACAGCGTTTCCGTTTGAAAATGTATCTTCTACAAATCATGGCTGTAACTGAAATAGTAAATGAACAGGATTGAGCTAAAAATACAGTCACACATCACTCCTGCATGCTTCTCTCTGGCGTTCATGCTTTCAACTCACGTCAGCTCAAATAACAAATATAGTGAGTGACATGTTGCAGGTACCTTGCTGTCTGAGCATTTACACTATAATGATGAAAGTTTGCGGCACTGGTTGGCATGCCGCATGTAAATCTTCGACAGCTGTTGCATCCTGAATGGCGTTGTGTGTTTATATAAGGGTAAATGCCACACTTCTCCTGGTTTTAAAAATGTAAACGTCGGACATGGCCAATTAGAAACAGGAAAAGCAGGAAATGTCAGGTGTGTACTTTTGACCTCACTTTGGCCATTATTTTGTAGGCAATGTTTTTAAGTGTGATGTATGTAATTTTTTGTTCTGTGATGTTGAAATACTTTCTCCTACCAAATTTGAATGTGCATTGACTTGGTACAGCAACACTGACAACCAATGGTGTGAGATCTGGGGCAGGACTATCTGTTTGTCCAACCAAAGGCAGATGAGCGGAGCTGTTTTTGAATAATGACTTAATTCTTTTCTTAATTCCTTGACAAAAAATGTCTGTGAGTTCACTTACATTGTGCCACCTAAAAAAATAATAAAATGCTGGCTTTTATTAACATATTTTGATGCAAAAAATGAATAAAATAAATGATAAAAATAAAAATGAATGAATAATACCATTTTTAAACATTTTTATAGATGTTTAGAAGTATCCACTGTATATTGGGTTAATATGAAAATGCACTTTTAGACTTGTTAAACTGTATTATGTTTTATTTTTTTGCTTTTTAAGAACTTTTATGAACATCTGAGAATTCTGATTGTTCAATGCCACAATAACCAAAGATAATCGCTTAAAATCATAAAATATGTAAAAAAATTTAAATACAAATATAATTTTTTAATTTTTTTTGACATTTTTCCCTCTCCAACTTTGTGTTGAACTAAGTAGATGCGCTTTAACTTTAAGAACAAATTTTAACAAATAGGGAAAAAAAAATTATGATTTGTAATACGAAAAGAAGCATTTGGACTAAGTATTAGACACATAAACAATAAGACTGAAAATATAAATGTTATAATTACCAAATTGAAAATCATATATTGCTGATGGATGTTTCTTTTGAGCACTTTCAAATGTAACTGTTTTATGATCAGTCATTATCATTTGTCATTTAATTTGGTGAGGTCCACAAAACTAACTACTAACAAAAGAAGCTGGAGACACTGAAGAGTAAACAGTGACATGTTGACCCTAGCCTCAGCCACGGACTGTTGGCTGATGCATATGGCACACAAAATTGGAGACACTTTAGGAGTTTCGAAGTCATCTGATTGGTTGAACTCTACAGGATGTCTGGAAGACACGAGTGTCGCGTTCTTTAACTATCCACCTGGAAACAAAGATGCTAAACCCCCTCATGGAATAAGAAAACCGTCGTGTTTACAACTGTGACAATGAACGCTTATAAGGATCAACTAAACGCTGGATTTTCAAAAGTATGCGAAGTATCTAAAGTTCACGGCATTTACTCTGTAAAATATGTCCAATAGTTTTACACACCGGTCAAATTGTAGGGACATATGTTACATTTTCACGCTCCTAAACATGAAGCAGAACAAAACGAACTGTGATTGGTTGCTTTGCATGTCAGTCAGATGGCATCTGATCTGGGCGGACCTTGGCCAATGAAAGCTGCGATGTAGTCCAGACCTTCTGCCGTCAGTCTGAAGGTCTGGCTATGCGAGACTATGTTGACCTCTGCTGACCCTGGTTGTTGGTTTGAGATGCCGTGTGTCGTTTTACACTCAAGAATGCACATTTAAAGTTGCTCCTGTAGTTCACACTGTAAACCTGTTCAACAACACATCGCAACATATTAATCGAGATCTGACAAACAGCCAGCACAAAGTTCATCTACATGGTAAACTTCAAAATGAATAAAACTGTATGAGAAAAACAGTGCTTGTGGCTATTGGCAATCAAATAGATGCGCAATTAGCGTTGACATGTTTTCCCCACGATTTGATTGATATTTACATTATCATATTCTAAGTGTCTGTTCATGCATACTTATTTACGTTACAAAATGAGAGGGCATTATTGTGTTCAGCTTAAAAATCATTTGCATAGATTACAATGTCACTAAGCAAATTATGTGCAGTCAGATGAACATATGCCTCGTTCTGACAGTGTTGGCGTTGTCAGAAAGCATACAAACAATCTGTGATAGATCAGTAAAGAACAGTTTTCAGTTGATTTTGGAATTGACATGGATTCATTTGATTTGGTCTGTCTGTCTGTAAAAGTAACAGAATTAACATTTACAATTTGATAATACAATCCTTGTGATTAAAAAAATTTTTTTTTTTAGAAAGTCTTTGATTATAAAACGTTCAATAAAAATAAAATACTGTTGATGCGTTTCAAATTTCAAATTAATTTTTTTTACATTTATGAGGAACACAAATGACACCCGTTTTGTGGATATGTTGAGTGTAGAGTTTGTTGAAATAATATCCCATTAATGACCTTCTCATTCAAGCCCACAGGAAAAGTTCATTTTAGTTCATGATGCACAAGGGCCATTTCCTCGAACAAATGCTGGGGTCACGAGGGGCCGAGTTGAAGGCCATGAATGTTTTGATAGAGGAAAAGGCTTAAGGAGACTGAACCACTACTGTCGCTTCTTTTTCGGGTAAATAAAGCACTTTAATTGTGAGGGTAGATTTAGGTAAGGTGTGGGGTAATTTGTTGAGGAATTTTAAATCTTTTGTTTTCACATAGTATAATTCCTTTCCACTCAAAACATGCCAACCCACTAGACTGGCAAAACCTGTGATTCGCCAGCTATCACTTGCCAGCAGACACTAAACTCTCACACACATACAAATAAATGCTCACACATACAGGGAGAAACACACAGTCACACGCAGGGAGCTGTGGGAAGGCATGTCAGGTGCCGTTAGATCAGGACGCTCCCAGCAGGCCTGTCGTCTGGGTAAGGTAATCTGCCACGGACCTGATTGCTCACTTCAGCTGCTCAGTGCTGACCAAACGCTTCCTATTACAGCAACACATACCTCCACCCCTGGGGAGACACACTCGTCTGGGACATAATTCACTCCCATCATTCTCTCGGGCCTATTTAATTGCCTCTTACCGTATTTAATTTCCTGCAAAGTTTTAACTACACGTGAACTAATTCTGGAGTCTGATTCAATAAAATGAATCAAGAAATGCTTTTTAGAAAATCAAGAAATGCTTATATTGAGGACTCTTTAATTTGTCAGAAATTACAGTAAAGAATTTTACATTGTTACAAAAGATTTTCTATTTCAAATAAATATTATTTCTATTGTTGAACTTTCTAGTCAAATAATCTGTGAAAAACTGTATGGTGGCTTCCACAAAAATATTAAGCAGGATGACTTAACAGGTCCTTAACTCAATCTGCTTCCAATCACATCATTCTTTATAGGGCACAGCTGACTGCTTCCTGCTGTATCAGTAGCCAATGAGCTCGTTGCTCAACCTTTAAATAATTGGTCAGCGTTTGCTGTAGCAGTTTGCAACGCGATTTCAGGGACCCTCCACCTTCCCCAGCTCCACCTGTATAGATCCGCTACGGGTAATTCACGTATGCTATTTTGTACAGCAGCAACAGCAGCGTGTCTTACTTGCTCATAGCAGTGTGTCTTGTACTGTATGTATTGGTAGTAGCAAGTCCCATACTTTCTCTACAGCAGCAGCAGCAATAACCAACATCAGCAGCAGCATAGATGACCTATTCCGCCAAGACAAAACATCAACATTGTTATATCCATTACCATGCCAAACTCTCCAAGAGTTGTCATGACAGAAAACATGAGCAGCAAATCAGCATTAATTGCAGATAAAAGTTCAGCTTTGCCCTCACATGAATAAATTACATTTGTAAATATATTAAAATAGAAAATAAAAGTTATTTTAAAATGTAATGTTTCACAAAAGTACTGTTTTTACTGTATTTTTGGTCACATAAATGCAGCCTTAATGAACATGAGACTTCTTTCAAAAACATTAAATAAATCTTACCAACCTTGAACATTTGAAGGGTAGTGTGTGTGTGTGTTATATACAGAATAAAGAAATAACGCAGATTAAATACAAGAAGCATAAGTTGACAAAAACTAAAATATTGATTTGTAATATTGTTTTTCGTAGTTAAATTGATTACTTGCCTTTTATAATGAAATGTAATCTATTAATAGCCATAAACATCGCATATTGAGTGTCAAACCTGTTAAATGTGACTCATATATTCTTAACACTCCTGAGAGCGAAGCTGATTCAGCAGGGGTTTTGTGTGCGTTTGATGCATCTATCTGTGGTCCAAGTCTCTCTGTGCATGGTCCACCTTCTCTAATAAAAACAAAATCATTGAAAATGTCATGCTTTAATCCCCTCTCTGTTAAGATGTCATCTCTCCCTTATGAAATTTCAAATAAGTTATTAAAAATTGACAAACCTCCTTAGCGCATAAGAACATCTGCCCTGTTAACAAGACCAGCAAGATTAGTCAATAAATGTATATGCTAGAATATGTTTTGCCTAAGACCGGGATGTGGCCCTAGACACCTCTGTGATGAGAATCTGACACAATCCACACTATTTCATCAAAACTTGCCATTTGCATGAGAGCGAGGTGCCGTTTTTCATGCGGTAATTGTAGAGGACAGATGCCATAGTGTGTGTGCTAAAAGAGGGATAATTCTGAATTTTAAACAGAGGCCAGTGCATGCTTCAGGCTGCATTTGAATTTATGCAGATTGCTGTCAAAGCGATATTACTCATATTTGAATGTGTTTTTCAAGGGGCCTATTCACGTCATGTGTGTACATGTCTTATTAGGTAGCAGTGCAACCTGAAAGGTTAGAGCGTAGCATTATAAATGAATTACACAAGGCTACTGGGCTTGTATCTTTTAACACGGTGTGAAGGCATCAAGTAGAATCTAGTGAGTCAGTGACCCATAAGAACTCTGATATTATGGGGGAGGTTAGATTTATGGTAATGCTTTACAGATCCATTAGCATTGGGGGAGATATCACTACTAATGACAGGAAGAACTAAAATATATCTGTGGGCTTAAAAGTTGTAACACTGCATTTTGTACTCGACCCTGCAATAATACTTCAAGCACAATTCCCACCCACATGTTCCTTGGCAGTCTACAATTGAGCTGTTTTAGCGTGTTTTAACTGAAACAAATGTGATTGGTTGTTTAGTTTAGCTTTTTGGTTAATTTTACCTGTTTAGATAAAAAAATATATATTTTCTGTAAATAAACCAATTGTAAACCTACAATTTAATCAGACATAATTACTGACCCAAGTACGATGAGCACCTTGTGTGCAAAAAAGTAATCTGAAAATGGCTATACAATCTAATTTCCCTGCACTTTTGATGCAAACAAGTTTGCCTCAGACAGACAACTTATATCTGGTGGCATTTATGTGTGCATGAGTTCCCACTGGCATAAATTATCATATATTATGAAACATCAAAAAACCTGCCAATTGCCTCTAATCGCTACTTCCAAGCTGACAGCACTAATATAAACAAAGGAGCGGGTCAAACTTTAAAAAATGTTTTAAGGACCTAGGACATTATGCAGGACGAGCCACGTCTGGTATAATCCAGAGCGGGGGGGAAAACATGCAAATGTGATGACTTTTAGGGGATTTTAAGGCAACTTTGTGACTATACAAACAGAAATCAGGGGAGAACATTTGTTTCTCGTTCCCATGAGGCCGATGTCTCTCAGTCCCTAATCAGACAGGTTTCGACAAACGCAGTTCCTTTGTTGATAATGTCGGGTAATTAACGCAAATTACTGCTATAGTCTTACAGGACTCGCCCCTGGTGCGATTGTAATCATTCTTAATAGTGAAATGAAGGCATGTGCTTGTTCATGTGTTTTTCATCAGTGCATGATGAGCTACCTTTAAGGCCCAAGATTGCATGCAGTAATTTGGCATAATAAGGCTGTAACTTCGTGGTAAAGGTTTGCGAGAGCAGTGACTTTCCTTTGAGGGAACCACAGCCTCAGCAGAGGGCAGTTGTGGTTGTGTAATTAAGCGCTTAGAACAATGACAATCATATTTTTCTACCATAGTCTACAAAGTCCTGAAATTACATTTCGTGGAAATTTGTTGAATTTCCCTTATAGCACCCACTATGTTGTTGTTTTATATACTTTATTTATTTACCGTTAGACAAGTAGCTATTAGACATGCAAATAGCTATGCTATTACAAATAAATATTGGAATAGGGCCACCATGCTTATCTTTTTCTTTTGCACGTCTGTCTGTAGGTGAGATAATAGATCACCAGTATATATGGTTTGGTTTATATATTTTAGCATTTATTTTTAACAAACTCAATCAAAAACATTTTATCAAAGATTTTTTTGGGGGCCTCAACTGAACATGATAATTCAGATTGTATTAACTGAAGTTTTTCACCATTGTCTCCAACAGTTTTGTTCGTTTACATGAGACTTAACTTTTGTTTCCCTCTTTGACTTTGTGCGTTTTGCACAACATTCTTAACCAGATGTTTAAAAATAATTTAACCTCTGATTAGAGTCACCTCTTCCCTTTTAATTTCCTCATGAAACTAAGAGAGAGGGAACTAAGGTTGAGCCAAGAGTGGCCTGTCGCAATCCAGTCGGCCGAACCATGTACCTGGCAAAGTCTGAGCGCAGAGATCTGGGTAGTGAATCATGCTGATAATGCAGTTGGGTTTTCGTGGAGGCTGAACCTTAACTGGAATGCTGTCTTTGAGTTTCTCAATACAGAAACACACAAGTAGCAGTTTCACCTCTATCTGTTTCTCCTTTTACCTCATTTGAGGACAGCGGTGAAGAAAGTACAAGGATTGCAAAAGAAAAACTAGAGGGAGGGTTAGGGAGGGTTGCTTAAGAAACTGTCTCAGAAAGACATGATACCTGTGGTTAAGAGTGTAAGGGTTTAAAAGTAAAATGGGAATATGAAGGGAAATCAACAACAATTTGTCTGTTTATTGATTAACAAGCAGATGTATATCAATCAATAAATAGAATTTAGAGATGCTGGCATTGTGCTTTGAGTTGTGTAGTTAATGGACCTAGCATACAGTAAGTGGAGTAAGACTAAGAGGCTATTTGAGCATTGAAGACAGACACGGAATCAAACACATTTTTTTGGAGAACATATGTAAATGCACATGTTTGTTTAGGCCAGGGGTTTTGAAACTGGGCTCCAGGGGGTGCTGGAGAAATTTGAAAATGATTTTAGTTCAAACGTATTTAGTAAATGTTTAATGCAAAAAGTTATTACTGCTTCATGTTTTTTTGAAGCAGTAATAAGCAGTAATTTTTTTTCTGCTTTAATTTTTTTTATAAATATAACATTTAATTGTTCTAAGAAAACTAAAATACATTGTCAGCTTAATAGCACGTAACTATTTACCAGGTAAAATTAGCAGAATATATTTGTTTTGGCTTTAGTCCTGTAACAATATAATAGCCAATTATTTACATTTGCAGACATTTCACTCTGAACATGCTTGATTTTATCACACATATAAATGAGACTTTCTACACACAACTGTATATCTGGCTTTATAATTCAGGAAGATCATGGCAACCAAAAACCTGAAAATCTCCACATGTACGTAATCTCCTCCTAAATGGAACCATGAAAGCATGCAAAATGCGACACATAACAGCCGTTGCAATCAATCAAGATGCATGAAGTGACTAAGTGAAAATAGGCCTTAACTGGTCTTAGGAGTCGAATTAGATAATTTCATGATGGAAGGAAAGAGAAGTGCTGCTGTAACATGTTTGATTCATTTGAATTATTTGCATGGACCATCTGCAGTAATCTCACAGATCTGTAACTTATCCCAACATGTGACTCCACATTCTAGCTCTGCCACACTCCAGCTGGTGAACTTCTTTTGACTGGTTTAGATGAAAATATGGGCCACCGTGCTATAAGTCAGCTATGCTGTTTTATCTTAGCATGCGGAAGTAGATGTGTGTAATCAAATTTTAAATGGAATTTTGCATGTACATTTTCAAGTGTGAAAAGTCCGGCTCTTTGACACATGGCGTCTTTGAGGCGCTAGCTGACTTTTCCCCTCTTTTCTCAGAAATACTTGCGTTGTGAAGTCTGAGTGACAGGAAGGCGAGAGGTGATCACTCAGGCAGGAAGTAGGGAGTGAAATGACTCGCTGGTTGATTGGCGCTTCAAAACACAAACGGCAGACTTTCAAGCATTCTCTAAAGATTCAATAATTTAAACAATTATTTATTCTTGTTTTGAAAGTTCTACATTTTTGCAAAGTGAGATTATGCAGTGTACATTAGAAAGGTCAGCCTCGCTGCTGTATGTCGATGCTACGTTTGTACAAATCTTTATTTTAGCCTCAATCAGAGTATGATTATTTCCATAAGAGAATACATTTGTGGATGGGTATTGCTCAACATGAGCAGGTGGAGGTCTAGCCAGAGGCATGCTGCCACGCTGACCCCCAGTAGGGATTAACATTGCACCTGCTTTACAGGAAATGGAGGGGGAGGATTTAAAATGGGAATGGGGGGAGAAGAGGCGAGCACCTGTGGACGTGGGTGACTCCGGAAGCAAAGGGAAACCCTTAGGATTAGAATCCATCTGCTCCTGGTTAAACGCAGCTCTTGCTGGAACTGCTACTAACTTCGCCTTTGACTTGCAGCTTTGTTGAGAGGAGTCACGAGAAACCATGTTGTGATACGTTCTCACCACAGTTTTGATATTTACATGCTCATTTCAGGTTACGAAATAGAGAATTAATTATTGAAATTGGTTGTCCGTTTGAAATCTTGACTATAATAATAATAATAATAGTAATAATAATAATAATAATAATGTACAGTAGTGGCCAAAAGTGATGTCCGGATGGGATATTTGTTTTTAATGACCCTAAAGTTCGATTTAACTGTCAAAATATGAGGAAATATTATTATTTTAAAGAAGATAGTCCATCATTTGAAGGTAACTTTCGGCCCTCTATACCAGTTAAAACACAAAACTGCGTGCATTTTGCGGAAGAACATTGTTTTGTTTGTGCTTCGGCTCTGCTTGAATATGACCCTTCACAATAGATAATGCTTTACCAGGAACTCTGCTAGAGAGCTACATAGGGCAATTTATCTGTTAGATAAAATACCTTACTCACCTGTTTAAAGCCAAGCCCATGTTGATTCTAATTTTATTCTGAGCTCTATTGCTTTCTGTTTTTGCTAGCAGACTCCCCTCTGTTCAACGTTTTTTTTTTTAAACGGGTGATTCCCTGGAGGTTCAACATTTAGCATGAGCCATGTCAACCTTTCTCGCTCGTTGTGACAACCACTTTGTTACGTAGGGTAAAAAAAAAAAAAAAAAAAAAAAAAAAAAAAAAAAAGGACAGCTGGATTCAAATGCAGCGAGTTTAATAACAGAATAACAAATCCGAACCAGGGAACCAGGGAACCAGGGAACCAGGGAACCAGGGAACCAGGGAACCAGGGAACCAGGGAACCAGGGAACCAAATGAGTTCACCAAACATAACATCCATGTAGGACAAGAGTCGACAAGGAACACAAGAAACACTGGGGTTTAAATACACAAGCGGTAATTCGCAAACAAGACACACCTGGGAACAATCGAATAACTAATCAACAAGAAAAACTACAAAGTACTACAAAACATGGCTCAAAACAGGAAATAACAAAGTTCACACAAGACCAGGGGAACACAGCCTGGGATCATGACACACTTCCACACCATATACATGTCAAAGAAGCCAGAGCAACTTTTCTCTATTTACGGATATGAGGAGACACGCACAGGCAAGTGATATATGTAATTTCCCACGAAAAACATCCCATTAGGTCTAAAATATAACCGCTTATAATAGGCTTACCGTTACCATAGTGATTCAGGGTAAGACAAAAAAATAAATAAAAATGTTTTAGAAAAAGCATTGATGATATATTGTCTATTCAAATGTTGTTAATTTTGAACAAAAAGTTAAATAGTATACCTTTAAATATTTTTAAATATATTATAAGCGTTTATATTTTAGACCTAATGGGATGTTTTTCGTGGGAAATTACATACATCACTCGCCTGTGCGTGTCTCCTCATATCCCATTTGTGGAAGGAACAAAACACTAAACTTATTTTTTTTAATCTGACAAAATTATTTGGCAAAAAAGAGGCAAACTACAATTACAGGTTTTAATAAACTCCATAGAAAAAGAGAAGGGAGAGGAGGACTACAAAACCTAACCCAGAAACTGAACACAGGAACATAAATACATTTCTATAGCTGCTAAAAAAAGCTCAAGTTCACTTTACAATCAACATCCATTCAATTAACAAACAAGTGATACAATTATAATAATAGTGATAATAATAACAATGATATGCATTAAAAAATAAAATTATAATAATTAGCTTGTGTTTGTTTCAGAATTTCTGTCCATAAGATTTATTCATATCAGCTAGATATAAAATTGGTTACTATGATGCACCCTTGTCATCACATAATATTTCCAAATTAAAACAACAAGGACATCTCTGGACTGAAATTTTGCTCATAAAATGATGGATCGAAGTCGTCAACAAGAGGATGTTGTTCTCTATCCACATTTGGAGCGTTGCCTTTTCCTAACTATCCCAAGTTGGACAGCTTAACGATGCTGTTACTCTTCAGTTGGATCTGAGTCTCGTGGCCCAGCACGGCATTGTGGGTGTTGTCCCATTCTGCAGAAATCATCCAATTCACCCTTTTATACATTCCACAAAAATCTCTAAACAGCACACAATTACAGATTTGGAAACTCCATTTTGAAGCTGGATGCCTTGCAAAGCTCTTACAGAACAAGTCTGGGTTCCGTCCAGTTTGGATATCTTGGGTATCAGATGTCTCCTGCACATGTATCTCTCTTGTATAATCAAAGTCTGAGGCTGATAAAGGTAAAATGCAATACATTTTTGGCTGTGACCTGTCGGTCTTCGCAGATACGGTCTGGGTGTGCGCCATTTCCATCGCTCAGTGGGTTGTCTCTCTTTAGCCAAAGCAGTTGTAAAACCAAAGGAGTGTGCTATCAAATGAGCCTGACAGGGGCCTGATAAAAACAACTTTTGCCAGGGAGAAAAACAGAGCCTTGGCTAAGCTCACATAACTAATGTAGGCCTTGCATCTTACTCTCCAGGATTTTAGACTTCTCGCTGCTACCCTTGGCAGAAGCATCACTCGCATTCACATAGGCAAAGGACCTCCGAAAGAGCACCAGAAATGTCTGCCAAAATGCTCACAGCTCAGTTTAAGGAAAACAATCCAAAACTGCACTGAAACTCATTTCTTCCCACTGGGCTGTTAGTCAGGACCTGAAGTTATGTCAACTTTTGGGAGATTTTTGTGGAAGAATTCTTTTTTTTTTGCCACTAACATCTATGGCCAACATTTGCTCTATCTTCATGTATTTTCATAGGACTTTAATTTGAAGCCTGCAGCCTCCTTCCAGTCCGGACCGTGACTCTTGTAAACAAAGAGAGCGGGGATTTAGTTAAATACTGAAATATGTGTTTGCTATATTGCCGCACCTACTGTTAGCATAACAAACAAAAATGTTTGTTGCTCATCTGAGAAAATATAATTGAACCGCTTCAAAATGTAAGGGAAATTGGTGTATAATTCAGAGGCATTCGAAGGTTGACGGTGCTAAACGAGAACTGTTCTTCGGTAATGAGTAAAAGAAGATGTTTGTTCTTTAGAACAATTGAACAGATTCAACCCGCTCCGTCTGTGTGTTTGACGCACGGCATGGAAAATGGAGCCTCTCTTTCTTTTTAGCCATTTCACCAGTTGCAGCGTGGGCTTTCAAGATTCGCAAGTATTCCCTCCAGAATTCATTAATCATTTAATCCCGGTATCGGCGCCTCTCCTGTACGAACATCTTGCTTTAGGTACTTTTATTCCTTGTAATAAAACTTTAATGTGATATCCTCTATATATTCAAGTTCAGGCATCAATATTTCCTTCTTTAAATACTTAATGCACAGCCTGCTTCATATCTTTCAACTTTTAAACACGAAGAGCGCAAAAGTCGGAGGCTCAGATGTCTAACTCACTGAAATACTTTCATGCTAAAGATCAGATATTGAGTATAATCATATGTATAATCACATATCTGCTGCAAAAATAGCCATTTCACCTGCAGGCTGAGGATTCACATTGGCGGGATCTGCTGGTTCTGGAGGTATTTGGCAGCATGTTTGTGGATGTGGCCCGTGGCATTTGACATGATGTTCTTATAAGTTTGCTCTGAAGATAGTCCATCATTCAAATGCACAAAGGGCCCTGCAGGGACTCACCCTTAGCAAGCTCTCAATCCATTTATGTATGTGAGAACGGTCTTAACTGTGGGCTTGTTGATTTCTTTTTAAAGATTTTTTTGACTGTGACAGTGTAGAAAATGTTTGAGCTGATTTATTTTTTCCTTAAATCTGAATTTACATATAATGTTATTGGTCTAGAACCTGACAGATAGGTATAGAGAGCCAATGATTTTACCACAGATAAGTGACGCTCATTGACATGACATAAAGCAGAGCACATAAAACACCTCTTGGCCATGCAAATAACTGTAAATGTGACTTAATGGAATCACTAACAAATTATTAGATTTATTAATAGTAAGAATTACCATAATCTTTCTGAAATATAACTGCAGTACAGTTCAAGTTCACGGTCTGTAAGATTTCTTATTGTTTTTGAAAGAAGTCTCTTATGCTAAACAAAGGCTACATTTATTTAATCAAGTCAAATTAATACAGTAAAAAAAAAGCTGAATTTTCAGCACCATTATTCCAATCTTCAGTGCCACATGATCCTTCAGATATGAATCAATCATTTAAATCATTCATTTTTATATACTGATGTGTGGAAACCATGTTACTTTGTTTTAGGATTCTTAAAAAAGTAGACATTTACTCAAAATAGAAATGTTTTGTAGCATTTTAAATATCTTTACTTTCACTTTTGATCAGTTTAATAGATCCTTGGCATTTTGTTTCTTTCTTTTGAATGGTATATGTATATAATGTCTTGAAATGAAAATAACTTTAACTCTTTAAAGTAAGGCTCAATTCAGTAACATAATTAATTAACTAATAAACATGAAATAACAATGAAAAATACAACACAGAATTCATAAATCTTGGTTAATGTTAATTTCTACATATACAATGTATAAATTAGTATTATTTTATATATTGTGAAAAAACATTAATTAACAATGAACATAACCAATATTAACAATAACATTAGTTTAATACCTAATGCATTACCTAATGTTAATAAATTAAACAAATTTTAAGCATAAACGATTCTAAATTTTGGTTTAAGTTTCCATTTTCAAACCACAGAACTTACTATGGAATTCTATTGACGTGTCTGCTTTCTATTTTACAATGACTTTTACAATGATCTTATCCAATCAGATTTAGGAAACAGCAGTTTGAATTAAGTTACTCTGAGTCAGGATGTGTTTTGCTAGGTAATCATGCCTAATCATGAATCACAAATGAAATAATTAACAGAACTAGAGAGCTCATGGGCAGAGTATTACCATTCATTAACAAATTACACCTTGCGTTCGCATCACGTATATTCATGCCTCGCTTGTAATTGCATAGGACACACCACCATTTGCCCCATGTTTGGCTGGGCGGGTAAAAGTTACAGAGCGTGTAATTTGCTGCTCAACAACAAATTACATAACCACTTATCCACTCCAGCGTCCCTCCAACACAGACAGGTAGAGCCTGCAGCTGACGGCCGCCTCCTGCGTCTCAGACTGCCGACGCTGGGAAGCTCTTTACTTGCCTCATTGAAGAAAGACATTGTGGATGACATGTTTCACCTGGCACGCGTCAGAGTCTGGCAGACAGCCGTGGCCAGTACACCTGAGGCCAGCGCTCCTGGATCACTCGCTCTCTCTCTGTCTCTCGCTCTCTCTGGCTCACTGTATGTTTGATCTAATGTGACATCTTGAGGGAATACCCAGCATGCTGTTATGTCTGCTCTATTACCGGCTGAGTGCCTCAGGTTTACCTCTGTGACTGTGTGTATGTGTGTGTGTGTGTGTTTTGTGCAGTATTTTTATCTATATCTAAGTAGCAAAACTTACAATGTTCACAGATACTCTGTTTAGATATTAGATATTGTATTTTTTATGCATTGTAATTATTTGTATTGTAAATAATATAAACATTTATTTTTATTTAGTAATTTAGTAATATTTTATATATATATTTTTTGTTGTTGTTGATTATTTAGATTTGTATGCATATTTGATAAGGTAGACCAGGGATAGGTTGATGTTCAGTGCTATGGAAATAAAACAAAACTATATTGACTTGCCAAATTTGACAAAATGCTTTTTTTTAGTCTAATCAATAATTTATTGAATTGATTTATTGTATATTAATTAATACGTTTCTACACCAAAAGAACATGAACACTGACAAATGCTTGGTCAGAGAAAGAAAAGAAGGCCACGTTCAGACCCAAATCTCTTTTTTTTTGCTCACTGTGACTTTTTTTTCTGTGAACCGCACAAACCACGTGGAATCTTATCTTTTCGATTCTGATTTGGGCCACTTCCATATGTGGTCCTAAATCAGATACAGGTCTTTCGCAATTTCGACCTCAGTCTAAACAGTCATATCTGAATTTATGCAAATTTTACGTCACTCTAGATATTAGAGATATTCTACGTCACAATTCTGCACTGGTGGGAGTCACTCCAAAGATTTTACATATCGGAAATTATTTGGTCACTGTCAATAAGGAAGACGGCAGAGAAGTTAGTCACTGGAGCGACGGTGAGCTGTTATAAGTATTACAGTGACAGCTCTATACAAGTAGAACTTGAGGAAAACTCTGTTATAAGTATTACAGTGACATCTCTATACAAGCAAAACTTGAGAAAAACTCTGCTCTCTTTCTTGTGGTTCTTTACCTTCAGAACCTCTCAAGAGAAATGTGGCTAATGGCTAATGACTCAGATCTTCAGACTGGCAACAAATGAGAGTCTGTGATGAAGGTAGTTTAAAGTAAAGGAAGTGGTCAGAACATTTGGTAAGACAAATGTTAGACAACATGTTACATTTGAATAAGAAAATAATGAAAAAATAGCTCTTTTACCCCCCAGAATATCTGACAGCCAAATAGCTGTCCACTCACAAAATGCTGTAAATAATATACAAGCACAAAATAATCAAGCATGTATTCACATTTTTGATAATGATTATTAGTGTTTTTGCTTACACAAACACAAACATAATTCTTATTTATATATATATATTGCGTTGGTATAACACTACTGTTGAAAAGTTTGGGGATAGTAATAATTTTTTATCTTAAATAAATTAGTTTTATTTCACAACAATGCATGAAATTCATTACATTAAGTGAACATTAATGTAAAAGTAAAGATATTTATGTTTTACAAATAAATGCTATTCTTTTGAACTATATATTTATCAAATAATCCTGAAATAAAAAACTGTTCCAAACATAGATAATAAGAATATATTATTGAATATATATAAGAATAAGAAAATATATTATTTAACCAATATTATGGTTAAAATATATTAAAATAAAAAACTGTTATTTTAAATTGTAATAATAATGAAAGTAATACTATTTTACAATATTGTTGTTTTTATTGTATTTTGATCAAATAAATGCAGCCTTGGTGAGCATAAGAGACTTACCGACCCCAGACGTTGACTGGTAGTGTATATAAGCACAGAAAGAATCACCAATAATAGCTATGTATTCACCGCATGAGCTGGACTTGGACTGAAGCTGTACTGATGAAGACTCCTCTTTAGCTATACGAATACCATTCTATAAATAAAGGACATTTCTTTCGCAATCACAGTTTTTGCTCCTTTTTATTCTGCAAATGGTTTCATTAAATGTGTGCTCTTCAATAACCATGTGTATTTTACATTGCTATTATTATTTGACACAATACCTTCCCAATTTGTTTTATTTCAAAGAGAATGTAGTGGCACAGATTTAAAGGAGCATCATCTTCCTGCAGAGAGAAGTCAATATGTTTCAGCGCAGGTCTGCATAACCTCATTTGTAGCTTCTTGTCCTGTTACTTCATGAATAATTCAAGTACGCCGAAAGCAAGTGTGCTGTGCGTGTCTCCGTGTGCGTGTGTGTGTTGTGTGCGTGGAGGAAACGCTCTGTCTGAGGAGCCCTTGCCCCAACTTAGAGACCTCCAACTGTGCTGCCGAGCATCTCGGTATCGCTGCAGATGAAAGTCTAGAGGCCTGAGTGTGTGTGTGTGATCTGACATTGAAGATATGCTCTTGCCTTGAGCAAAGTTCTTCCCCTCTTCTCGAATGCATCCAAATCCTCACGAGAACGTCATATTCAAATAATGAATACAAACACAATTGCGCTTGGCAGATCGCATAAACAAAGTCAGAAAACAATCAATAATTGATCTCGCAATTATATCTTGACTTATGACAATAGGAATAATCAAGTTGGATGGAGAACGAGGGTGGCGGTTGGAGTCAAAGCCAAACGTGTTTAAAGGTGTTAGATGTTAGGTAGAGAGGTCAAGTACTCCAACTTTTTTTTTGACCTGAACACTTTCCTTGGGCTTTTGACCTTTCAAGATGAACCAGAGAACTTGTTCAGCTCATTAGGGAGCTCAAATCTAACAAAAAAAATCTGCCTGGTGAATCAATAGTAGCAAAAACGAGTGTCCCGGCACACTCAAAAAACAGATTCTCGTTATTGTGCAAAACACAGACCTTGGGCGCCAAAGTATGTGAAGCAGGCCAAATAATTCCTAAACATAGACTACAACAACCCATTTTGACAAACAAGAGCCAAGGGATAAAGTAACGTTTGGAGCTGCATTCCGCTGGACGTGTCAAGATTCTCCTTGTTATTTAATATTTAAGGAAGAGTGCAGCACCTTTCCGTAATATGGAGCAGATGGTGGCAAATCGAGCCCTGCCATCGCCATCTGTGAAGAGCAGGTGTCTGCCAATTGTGTTGGAAAATGGGATTCAGTCCAGGAACTACCTGACCAAAGACAAACACCCAGCAGGGAGCACTTTGTCAATTCACTGCATGTTTATCCTCAAATATTCTTTCTTTCCCCTCTACCGATATATCTCCAACCCCTAGCTTTGTCTTCTCCTATCTTCATTTAACATCTCTCTCCTGTAAAGTCACTCCCCCCTTTGCCCACTATTCTAAAGGAGATGGGGTCGCCTCAGAGTCCAGAGAGGGCAGCACAAGTGTGGCATTGTGGGCCAAAGGAGAGACGACCATTGTTCCTGCCCGCTGCCTGCCACAGCTGTGCACGAATAAGAGCAGGCACAAACCACAGCATATATCAATGTGGAGGCTGTGAGGGATGGTCCACGGGTGTCCACACTCAAAGAAGCCTAGTGTCTTTCAACTAAAAAATGCCAAAGGGCGCACAAATCACTCAAGGTGACGCTTTTATTGCTTTCAATCCATAGGAGGTGACAAGAGAACTAGTAAAAGGAAAATGACTCCTGAGGAATAGAAAATGCATGTGTAAGATATATTATCTATCTTTGTATTGATGCATATATTGGTGTGTGTGTGCATGTGTTCATGTAATTTGTACATTTTTAGCCTGGAAGATGGAAGAAGAATCTAGTATTTGTGCTGAATTTCACATGATTCAACATGAAACTAAGTAGAAACAGCTCACACTCAACAGGCCGCTGCATCTAGGCTAGTCAATGAACTGGAAGGATATTGGACATGGTATCTGCAGGATATTGGCAGCGGGCAGGGCTCCCCGTGATCGCGGCTGAAAACGAACGGCGCAGGGGCAAGTTAGGCGCAGCATGTTCACCCCAAGCGTGCCCTTTAAGAGCTGTGAGTGCATTTATCGCTGCAGGAGCGCCCTAAGTCCACACTAAGCTTCTCTTCCATAACTTACAGAATTATCCCTCACTCCTCTCTCTTTCTCATGTTTTTCTTGTGCTCCTGTTATTAGCTACCGCTCTGGACAAATATTGTGGTTGTGGAGTCAGAACAGATATCCGTCTTACAAAAGTGAACAAGATAGGGACAGAAAGAGGTTAGGAACTGCTCTTGGTAAGGAGAGGAATGCTGGGAGGCACGTGCACATTAAAAGCAAAGAAATACTTATTTGCCTCCAAGTTATTTCAAAATGTTGTGGCCATTAATATATGAATATGTACACTAACATTCAGTGGTCTCTTGTTCTCTCCAAGGTTGCATTTATTTAATCGAAAATTCAGTAAAAACATAAATATTGTGAAATATTATTAAAATTTTCAGTTACACTTTATTTTAAGAAATTATTATAGTGTTAAAGTGTAATTATATATTTTTATGTACCGAGTAATAATACTTAACTACATATACTTATAGGGTAAGGGTTAAGATGAGGGTTTGGTTTAGGGTTAGTTGGATGTAATTATGCATAATTTATAGTTATTACTATAGTAACTACATGTAACACTTGCAACAAGGACACTGTAAAATAAAGTTAAAATATTTTACACGTATTTTATTCCTGTGTTGGCAAAGCTGAATTTTCAGCAGCCAATGTGATATGATACTCTTCAGTGTCACATGAGCCTTCATAAATCATTAAAATATGCTGATTTGGTGCGCAAGAAACATTTATATTATTATTAATGTTGAAAACAGTGCTGCTTAATATTTTTGTGGAAACTGTGATACTGTATATGATTTTTAATGATTCTTTGCTGAATAGAGGCGCAGTATTTATTTGAAATAGTAAAGACATGTATTAGTTTTACAAAATATTTCGGAAACTTTTGATTAATTCACGGGATCCTTAAAAAACCCGCTAGTATGTGCTTTAAAAAAAAAAAAAAAAAAAAGTTTTATTCAGCAAGGATGCATTAAACTTAGAAAGTAATACTCTTATTAATTTACTTTTGCACTGGTTATATATCTAAATGCTATATATTTTTTTATCTGTACAATGTTGTTATTTATTAATTTTGATGTTACACAAACTGATGAAGACCTGAGGGTCGAAACGTTGCCTTTTTAATAATAAAATCCATTTTGGAAGCAGTTAATATCAGTGTGCGGACTTCACACTTCTTTATTTTTGTTTATATCACTTAGTTGTCCTGCACCTGAGCCCAATCTGGGTGTTTGGGATGTGCACAGCAGCTTTGTGCTTTTGATTCACACATAACAAATTGCCATATTTTGCATATTACCATTTCTATAACATGTTTTATGTTTGCAAAAATACAAAGTCAATTAAATAAAGTTGAATAAAATCGAATGTAATACAGCTATATATATATATTTTATATATATATATATATTTTTTTTCCCATTTACATTATTCCATTGTCATTTGTAAATTGAAATCTCAGTCAGTAGCAAAATAGCATCGAAGTAAGAGCATTTCAAAACGGTGATGTTCAGAATAATGTTTCAGTGGCAGATGTTTTAGCAGGGGATTGAACAGATTTTTATGAATGTGTATTGCACCTGACGATGACTGCATAAGAGACTAACTCTGAAGTCACACATGGGAGACTGAGAAATACTTTTCTTCCTCTCAAATTTCCCTCTATTCTCCTGTTCAACTTCACAAGAGACATTATATGCATATGATACGACAGTTGATCTTGCCATTAATGTTGCATGATGGATTACTTCTATTTAAAATATCATCAAGCTTTTGTAAGAGTTTGAGGGCCTCTTCTGCGAAGCTCACCTTCGAGCCGCTATGTGTCTCTTCTGTGTTAAAAGCGGCCATTGACACTCATCTGGCTGTGCGTACGATAGTGAGCATTGCATTATGGGAGTGGAATCTTGTCAACAGGAAGTTGGATTGTCCACAAGGCCTCGCTCTGTCGTTTAAACAGCCTCTTCGTTGTGATACGCTCCTCTATCCATGTGTGGAAAAAAAACAGCTGGACATAAAACCTCTGTGTGTGAGTTTGTGCGTGAGCATGTTTTACTCTCCGAGCGCCACAGATAATGGTGCGATCCTCTTCTACCCCCCGAGGATGCACTTTGGCTAAGGAACGGGGACCGGGGACAGAGGGGAATCACAGAAAGCGTTATGAATGTGCGTTTGATTTCATACGCCACAGGGGTCCGCGGCACAGTGGGCCACTTGTTGTGCGGCCGCCCAGATGTGCACCCGCCCGCTCGGATGAGGTCCCCCCTCAAAGACGCCCTGTTAGCGCTGCTGTCTGTGGAGACAGTGAGGAGCCCTATCCTCACCTCGCCCTGAGACCGGCATACACACACACACACACACACACCTCTGAAATGAATCAGTCCTGTACCAGGCAGAGCAGCAGTGTGAAGGGAAGATTCAATCATTCCAGTGTTTGCGTTTGATTGTGTTGAAGAGCTCGACTGGCAATGCGTGGTGTATAAAACGTGAAAAGAGCCATGATATACGACCCAGTGTGTGTGGGGTTACATTCTGGGAGCAAACAAGAACATATATGTTTAAGAACAATGAATAAGTCAAAGCATACATCCTCTCTGGGGCCACGCGGTGATGAGGATGCATTTTGTCTGCCAGCTAAATAAAAACCTCCAAGGATAGTGTTTCCCAGCCTTAGACCTGTGCGGATCTCAGATGCTTCACAAAAACACTTGTTTTAAGACGGTTATATCTTTTGCTTGAGTGTTGTCAATAGAAAATATCAATTTTAGATTTCCAAGCATTCATTTTGAGACCTTTAAATTCATAGAAGAACTGTCAATGGATACAAGATGTTTGGAACAAACCTATACCTGCAAACCTCTTTAAAACTGTGCACAACTGTTCTTTGGAAAAAGCAAAGGGTCATACCCAAAATTTATTCAATTTAGCTAACCGACGTTCAATGCATTATTTTTGACAACATTCTCATTTCACAGCAAGTGGCTAAAACAGAAGCTACTGTAGTTTACAGGAAGGTTGTTCCAATTGTCTCGGAGATGTTGCCACAGTTTTTCTATTAATTTAGTATGTCTCGTATTTAATGTCTCTTTATTTAATCCCAGACTGACTTGATGCTGAGATCAGATCTCTGTGAGCACTCCTATAAAAATGATCATCACTACAATATTTGCAAAAGGAATGTATGTAAATCTAAATTGATATCTCCCATTGACTCGCCAAAGCTAAAGATATAATAGCTTGTTTTTGTGAAGCATCTGATGTAACTTTTGCACAGTGTGTGTATATCACTGTAACAATACCGTTAAAATATTCTGTTAAATATACATTAAAATAATGAAATAAACATTAAAATAAAAGAAAATGTAACACAAACACTGTAATGCACCTTGCTGAAAACGAAAATGAAACCAAATTATTTAATCATATGTGATATGTCATGACTGCTGGGAATGCCCTTTTACTGTTTTTCACCTTAAATTAAACAGCAGTTTATTGTTGTTACTTGCAAAAAACAGATAAAATACACACACACACACACACACACACACACACACGATTACAGAGTGCTTTGAGCACACACAGACGTATATCAGTGGCTAAATCACATGATATGGTGATATTAAATGTTTCTTGATTATGTCCATGTTTATAAGGCACAGCAGCACAAATGCATGAATGGCCTTTGGAAATTTGGCATCTATCACTATTTTCAGGGATAAAAGAGTAAAACACTTCAGCTTTTGGTCTAGAAACTTTACAAAGAAAGACTGGAAAAGAAAAAAGGGGTATGGAGCTCATCAAACACACGAATGCAGAATTAACATGATACACCTGACAAAGAAGCACAGAGAGTTTAAATTATAGGATGCCAAAAGTCATTTATAGCAGCAGGAGTGTTTTTACATTCTCTTTTATATGGGTTATTGATGTGGAGCTCCTGCGAGAAAGAACACATTGTACCTCCAGGTGTGACAAGACGCTTTTGTGTTCGCAATGATTTCTTTGTCACGCACCTTCCAGAAGGAAGGCTAAGTGGCCATTGTCAGGCATTTAAAGGGGACGCACCCTGCTGCTCATCATTCATAACCTGATCGATACTCACAAAGGGAGGCTATCGATATGCCACACTTTCACCTAGCCCAATGCAAGCTCATAAATGCAGCAAAACAGGCCTCAACAAACCCGCACACAGATAAATAGAAAGTTTTGTATTTTGACATTTAAAACAAAGCAATGAATGTAAAATCAATAAAAAAAGACTAGACTACATATGATTTATAAAAACAGTACATACCCATAAGAAGCTGTTTATGCTTCATTCACCTGTTAAATGAAAGCTCATCTACGGGATTGTTGTGTGTATTGAACATACCTGTGCTGATGTTATTCAGTGCTGTTTTCAGAAATCACATAAAATACAAATTTAATATATGATATATAAATATGACACCGTTTGCTGTTGTGCTTACAGGGACCTGGGCTTGAACTCTTTTTACCCTCCACTTTCCTGTCAGTTCTCAACTGCCCAGTGGAATAAAAAATAATAATCAGCAATAAATAAATAAATATATATATATATATATATATAGCACTAGAAATAGCACTTTTTTGAAGGAAATTATTACTTTTATGCAAAAAGGATGCATTAAATTAATCGCATTAAATTAATCAAAAGTGACAGTAAGACATTTACAATGTTAAAAGATTTCTATTTCTAATAAATGCGGTTATTTTGAAATTGTAATTCAACAAGTAATCCTGAAAAATGTTTCCTCAATTATTAAGCAGCACAACTGTTTTCAACATTGATAACGCAATTCTTGAGCAAAAAATTACACCACAATATTAGGATGATTTCTGAAGGAACATGTGACACTGAGGATTGAAGAATAATTTAAAATGTAAAATATGTTAAAACAGTGAACAGTTATCAGTTTCACATAATTACTGTATTTTGATCAAATAAATGCAGCCTCGGTGAGCAATAGACTTCTTTTAAAAACATTAAAAAACCGACCCTAAACTTTTAAATGGCAGTTTACATTCGTTTAATAATTCAGGGTAAAGTTTGGACCCAGTGCTAATACACACACTGTTATCAACCAATTCAAAGTAAATAATGGCAGAATCTGACGTTTTCTGCAAAACAGAAGATTTATCAGTTTATGAACATGACTGCATGGCTCATGTGGAAATGTATGACTGCTCTTCCTGGGACGTATAGTGACCCAGATAAAGTGAATGTAGTATTGATGCACATCGAGGGGCCTTTTTATCCGTGCGATCAATTTAGTGCATTCACTCAGGGTCCGTCTCCACAGTGCTACAGGACACCTGCTGAAGCTTTAATATCTGACAGTCGATATCTGTAGCCCTTCACACCACAGAGAGAGGGACAACACCACAGTCAACCTCTGCCAGCTCTCAAACAACGGCCCAGCAACACTGCACACTCTTGGAAAGATGTGGACATGGGGAATGTCATCTCGGTATTCTTTCTAAGAAAGTAGTTATATTATGCATGCCTTTTTATTATGCATACATAATGAATTGCATGTGCACGCTACACTCATCTGCAGATAATGAGGTAAATAAACTGAACTGGGATGACCATTTGAGTGACAAAAAATTCACCCTCCAAAATGTGATTATCAATTGTCTTGTTCTTTAGCATAGAAAATTCATTATGCCAAGAAAAATTAGATTTTTCCTTCCATTGATGTATAGTCATATGATTGATTCACTGGCCTAAAAATTGAGTCTTTAAAATGCTTAATCACAGATTAAATATCATTACTATTTTGAAACTATAATGTTTTTAAGTATTTTACTAAAAGGATAAAAACACATCTGAAATAGATTAATATCAATGCAGTAATCTTACATAATATTGTACACACACACACACACACACACACACACACACACACACACACACACACACACACACACACACACACACACACACACACACACACACACACACACACACACACACACACACACACACAATAGATCAAAGTTAAAAACAACCCAGCCATATTCTTTAAAAAGGCAGTGACAAAGAACTTTGTCTAAAGGTACTATCAGCTTTCAAGACAGAAATAAAAAAAGCTCCCACAAGCTGTACATTTTTCACAAACGTTCTCCCGCGGGACAGGTTAAAGTGAAACGGCAAACTAAACAAACACGGCGGTGCAGGCTTACACATTCTCCTGTCTGAATGAGTCAGCTGACAGGACGTGGAGAAAGGTTGCAGGTCTCAGATGAGTTGCATAATGCAGCCCTCTTTCACTTCTTTCATTGAAGCTCAGGCTTCACAATGTTATACTTGCATACATACAATAGCCAAATAGCAACAAGAGGAATGCCTAATAATAATTAGCATACCTTTTATTTGCTGAATGGCAATTAAATGTGTACCAAGCCCCCCTCCCCCATTTTATCTGTCTGTTCTTACATGATAATATTGATGTGGCCACTAACTCATTGCTTACTATGAGCATATTGTAATGATGTATTGGTGACATCAAACAGAAGACACAATCTAAGAACTCTATTTATAACCATTAGCAGCGGCAGTGCCTAACCTAGGCGTGACCTTTGTCAATTAACTACTGTGCAGCGATTATAGCTGATTAGCCTGACAGTAAGCGTCTATGAGTCTCCGTAGTCATTAAACAGTGGCATTTCTCCCAGCAGCATGAGACCCGGCACTCCGGGCTAGCGGTGACGGATGACATGGTTCAGGGCTTCAGGGGGGTTTTGTGCGACCTTCGAAATAGTAAAGGGGGCAGTGTGGACGGTGTCTCTGTGTAAGTTAACAGAGCGAGTGATTCATGCGCTTTTCCAAAGCGGCATTCTACGAGCGACACAAATCTAAGGGCACTTGTAGATAACAACCTGAGCGTTGTCAGAGAGCACCATTGTTGAGGATTTTGACTGAAATTAGCCAGGACCTTCTGGTCATGTGAACTGACCGCAACGGCCAAAAAAAGGTCTGAGTGTTTTACGCTTGAATGTGTTTAACATGCAACCGTTGCAACGCCACAGAGTAGATGAGAAGTTTTATCCTGCCATGACAAATTGCAGTCGGGTTAATAAAAAAGATGATGCAATTATTCTCAAAAAAGCTGCAATTGGAGCCTTTATATTGGAAGCAGGTAAATGAAATGTTGCAGAACATGATTTCCTGTGCCATTTCAGATGGATACAAGAAACAAAACGGAATCAAAAGATTCTGAAACGGGAGCAAACATTCCATCGCATCTTTCAGCCCAACAAAGCGATAAGCGCAGAAGCAAAGTGCACAGCCAAACACTGTCATGAGTAGAGTGAATAGGATTGCTCTTCTATCGCCTCTCTTTTCCCAAAACCGAGCTGACAACCTCCGGCGACGCTTTCCATTCAAGCTTAGCGGGAACACGTTTTCATTTCAATATCACTGAGTGGGCTGGGACGGCCTTTGATGTCTACCTAGCCGGTACCTTGTGGGTAATCTAGCCCTTGGATTAAGCCATTTCTAAAACGTTTTTCCCCTCCTCTCTTCCACAGCCAAGATTGCCATCACTGCCTCCGTAATCTTTTGTAACAGAAGCTAATGCAGAAACACCTGCCACACAAGCCGGGCACATCCAGTCCTGTCGTCGTAAGCAGATTACATTCTGCAATGCCAGGTATTTGAGGAATATTCATGTCGCTAAGTGCTTATGTAATGAGTCATAAAGCGCTATAGGCCCCCCCCCCCCACCCCACACTCTCCCTTACTTGTTTTTGAGTTGATCTCATCCCCATAAATGAGTGAGCCTTTGGGGCATTGTTTGGGTTGAAATCCCTGGCCCATGCCAAGAAGTGAAATTGCTGCGCCTTGGGGGTCTTGGAGACAAACTAAAGAGCCAATCCTCTGACTTGCTGTTGTTTCACTGGTAGTCTTGTGATATGATGCTTATTAAGAGCATGATGTTTTGATAACAACTCCACATGTTATTAATCATACTAACAGGACACTGAAGACTAAGAAGCGGTTAACAGTTCAAGAAAGAAAGTACATATGTTTTTAATCAGTTTAGTATCTAGAACTAACATTGGTTTGTCTCTTACAGAAGAACAATCCTTATTGTTATTAGTAATGTGACTAATAATAATTCTGTATATACAGTCCACTACTGATTCAAAGTTTTGTTTAACATTAAACATTAACAGTTTAATGTTTTTGAAAGAAATCTCGATGCTCACAAAAGCTGTATTTTTTTAATCAAAAATAGTAATAGATAAAAAACACAGTACTAATAACAGTAATAACAACAGTAAATAAAAACAGAAATAACTATTTTCTATTGGGATATATTTCAAAATATTACGGAAATCATTGTAAGAACCATTGCTCAAGAACCATTTCTTATTATTATCAATTAATATTTTAGCCTAATATTTTGGGATGTTTTTTTTCAGGATTATTTGAAGAATAGAAAGTTCAGAATAACCGCATTTATTTTAAGCAGCATTTATTCTTAACCAACTTTTGTCCATTTAATGCATCCTTGCTGAATAAAATTATATAAAAAAAACTACTGCTCCCAAACTTTTGAACAGTGATAAAACATCATATTACATGAACATCACACAAGTTATCAGTCATTAGTCAGGGTAAAATGCATTTATTAAACTTATTCAGTAAAATTCTTATTGTATTCAAAACTGAGCACAGCAAACATCAACTACTGTGTTTATCTTATTAATCTTACTAAAATCTTTATTTCATTTATGGTTAACAAAGAGTAAAGAGCGAAGTTCTGGTTATTCAAAAAAAATGTGCACCATGTTATAACTCGAGCTCAGAGCTGTAGCCTAAATCTCACGACATATCTCTTCTGCAAATCTGACACAGGAGGAGACAGAAATGAAGCAAAAGCAAAATCTGGAACAAAAGCGAAGCCATCTTTTCAAACAACAGCCTGTGGCTCCTTTCACTTGGCATCTTCAAGACGCATCTGATCCTTTGCTTTGTTTAAAGCCAGAGCGTCTTTAAAAGTGGATTTATTTGTTTGAGGTTGTTTCTCTATTTATTTCTGTATTTACCAAGATCATCCAGTTCTGGGAGCGAAAGGGACGGTGGGTTTTGTCAAATCCTAGAAGGTTTCTTGGCACGGGCACAAACACAACTTGATGACTTACAGAAGACGAAGATGGTTAGTTACCGACTGTCTGCTCAGGGGTTATTGTGATGGATCCACTTCCCCGATAAAACCTACTTCAAAAGTTCACAGTGAACACAGGCCTGTAACTGAGGGAATGGCGCAAATAAATACTTAGCTGCGACAGGAAACAATAACAGGATCTCCTTCATTTTGCCTTCAAGATTTATAAAAACAACAAGGTAGATAAGCCGGAGGATCAAGGGAATAAACAATTGTGCGATGGAGCTGAGAGCCATTAGATCAAATAGCTTTAATTACCTGATTACGGTGAGCTAGTGCTGACTCGCTTTCTCTGGAACGCTGGCTGCATGACTAAATTAGCGGAAGAGATAAGGTACAGCCCCAGATCTGCTCCACCTTACCTAATCTCCATCAGGTTTACCATCAACACTGCCTGGGACTCAGTTACTGTTGAATAAGAGCAGTGGAAATGCTGTTTTTCAGCTATTTCTGGACTGATCAAACCCCATTTAGATAAGGAGGGCTGTTACAGGACCTTTTAATGTTCAGGACAGCCTTTGAGAACAGAACGGGTTGTTTAATCGAGATAATTGCTCTTTTATACTTTCCCATGATAAAGACTGGCAGATCCCATCATGTCAACAGTAACTGGCAGTGATAGATTAAGGCGTTTTTGAAAAAAGTATCATTGTTTCATTTGGACACATTCTTAGTCCACTTGAAGTAGATTTAAAATGTCTAATGTTCATGGTAGAAAAGGGAACAACAGCAGCAGCAGCATCAAATATTATTAACTATATAAACACAAAAGACTAACAGGGTTTCATTAAGCATGTTAATTTCTCAACTAAGCATGTATTAGTCATTTCATCTATTCTTTTTTTTTTCTTTTTTTTTAGGACTATCAAACTACTGCCAAGTTTGATGAAGGTGTGTGTTATCATGTTTTGCATTCTTTGCAAACAACCTTTTGACCTCAAAATTAAGCCAAAGCAACATACACACATTAAATATTTTCTTTGTCATACTTTTCCTCACAATTGTTTTCCAGTGGTTATTGGATGTTCTGTCATCCTGTGTTGTGATCTTTGTTGGATAAAGTCCTCGCGTCCCAACAAAAGCATCTTGGAGATACGTGAGGATTTGGGCGTCCTGTAACTATGTTTGTTTGACTGATGGGTGTTGTCCGAATGATCTAAACTCTTGTGGCTTATAGTCTGGTTTGCATTTTTGCTGAGTCTGATTTAACCTATGGTATGTGACATTCGTTCATGACATAACTTTTTTTTTAAACCTGCATCACGTGTTTTTCTAATCTTGACATACACAAAATCGCAAATAACTCTTGACAGTGGAGCTGAGGAGACAAACCATAGTATGTGCTGTGCTGTTCTCTGCCCTCACTCCACACTGTCAATATTCGATCCCCAAATACTGTACATTTCTTTTGAGGGCAGTATTTGCATCAATGATTTTGCCCCATGTCAGTTTCTCACAGCTGACAGCGGTGACTGCTGAGGAGTTTGACATCAGCCCTGTGGATTTACTCCTGACAGAGGTCAGACCCTGGTGTGACAGTCAGATTTACAGTCTGGTGACAGCTTCCCTGTGGACCAGATCACCAGGGATTGATTGTGAGTTCACTTCTGGATGACAGTCATTTCACTGGCTTAACTACTTCTGTGTGCATGTGGATTGTATTTTAGTTACAAGCCAAATATCTATCGAATTTTGGCTATTTGAAAATAGCTTTTTGCCTTGTAAATAAAGTAACACATTTAGCTAATGGTCAATTTGAAGATGTACAATGTTAAAAAGGGATTCTTGAGAATATTTAGAGTGACATTTTACCCCAAAATTAAAATTCCATCATCATTTACTCACCCTCAAGTTGTTCTAAACCTGAATGAGTATATTTTGACATAAGAAGATATTTTGAAAAATGTTGGAAGCCAAACCGCTCCTGGTCCCAATTGGCTTCCCTAGTATTTCTTCCCCCTTATATTTTTTAACCATGAAATGAACGCTGAAAAGAGCCTCCTCATTCAGCTGGTCATGAGGCTTCACAAATACCCTCATCCACACAATCCAGCCCAACCAAATAACTAATTCACAAAAAGAAAACTAGGCTACCTCCTTGGAATGAAACAAAGACTCAGTGGCCACAGCCTGGCTATAGAGACAGGCAGATGGAGACATCTAGAGCTGGCTATCCGGAGAGAGCAGGTTATCTTTACACTAGCTAAGGAGTAATAGAAACACAACTACACTTCTTAACCACCTGCCCTACCTAATGAAATTTGAAAATACTTCTTTTCCAAATATGAAATTATTTGATATATATATTTGAATAACTTCAAAAAGCTGGAGAAAAATGCACAAGCTCAATGTTTACTTGTTGAAAAAAGAGACTACATTTCACTATCAGCAAAGTACATCAATTCCTGCCAAAAAAAGAGAGAAGAGTCAACCAAACAGTGATGCGCCCGTATACTCACACACATATACGCGTGATCTCACACAAACTCTTGTACACACACACACACACACACACACACACACACACACACACACACACACACACACACACACACACACACACACACACACACACACACACACACACACACACACACACACGTAAAAACACACACGAGAGAGAGAGAGGGAGAGAGAGAGGGAGAGAGGATGTGTTGACAATTGTTTAGTCCCAGGAGTCACAAAAGGCATGAGAAGCCATCCATGCAGCTGCTAAAAGGACATGAGAACACACACACACACACACACACACACACACACACACACACACACACACACACACACACACACACACACACACACACACACACACACACACACACACACACACACACACACACACACACACACACACACACACACACACACACACACACACACACATTTTAGAAAGGTCATTTACCTTGATAGTTCTAGCCTTCAGTCTACATTAAATTACACATTGATAACAAGCAAACTCCCTATCGTGTCCTCAGGTTCAAGTTAAAAGGCCTGTGTGTGTGGTGCAATGTAAGCAAAAGACTGAAGTTCTGCCTTGAGATAGGAAAGACCCAGGCAATTAGGCTGTTTCATGTCACTGGACTGTGTCTGTTTCCCCCTCTGGACACTTCTGAGCACCGCTTAAGACACCTAAACGCTGTGGTGTAGGGAGCAGAGCACGGATAATGTCATTTAGATTGAGGAACCGTGACTGGGAGTAGTTTTGGATCAGATAATGGTCTCCGTAAAGGAACATTATTCCACATCAGCATGAGTCAAGCTCTTGTCTGATGTTAGCTGGCCTGATATCTCTTAAAACATAGGATACAAATATGTTCTGCTTTATTCAAAATATGTTAAAATGGTAAATTCAAAAATAAAGATGAAACATGAACTGATTTCAGGTTAAATTGTAGGTCAATTACATTCCACAAACAGTTTCGACTTAAAACACATACACATACGCACACACAGAGTATCTGGAGAATTTCCTGTGCCGCCTACCCACCCACCTTAAACTGTCTCGTGGGACAGAGGAACAGAAGATGAGCGGGGAGGAGGCTGTCTGTATGTCCTCAGCAGGGTGACACAAATCCTAAAGAATTCTCAGGAAATGCTGCCAAGCTCAAGTTCTCTGTCTGCGTACCCGTCTATTTTTCATCAATATCTCTGACCTAAGGTCAGATAAAATCATATAATAACCAAGTAAACAGATGATGATAAAAGCTTTGATTGTTCGGTCTGATGTTTATGCTATTAAATCTGATATTCAGCTATGTTCTTGGGTTCTACACATAGAAAAGTTTCTTCAACAATGGGCAGTATTGACCCTATTGAAATTATGGTAATTGGAAACACATTTGAAATGTTTTTGGAATGAAATGGCAAATTCATTTGTTTTGAAAAAAAAAAAAAAAAAAATCCATACTTTTTGCATAATTAAATCAAATTACAGCTTGATTGGAAGTGATGCACAATAAATAAATAAAAATCAGTGCCATTTTATGTTATTATTATTTTATTATATAATTATATTATAACTGTGGGATAGCCATTTATTATATATATATATATATATATATATATATATATATATATATATATATATATATATCATTTTATTTTATTTTTTATCGTTTACATAAAATAAATACAATGATTTGTTTATTTCATAAAAGTGTCTGAAGTTGAAGAAGCACCCAACTATTATTATTATTTCTTATAAATATCATGAATAGTATAAAGGTGGTGTGCTGAACTTGACTATTTTCATATTCAAGTAACAATGTATCATGGTCATATCATGGTAACCTGGTCATTCTGTTCTTCACCAAAACCGATAAGCTCTTGAATGTTACATTCCCACTTTGACAAAACAAAGTCTGCTAACAATCACAATTTGGACCTGTAGCGATTTCATTAGAAAATCCAATCTCAGGTATTAGAACACAACTATTATTCATTCTGATATAACAGTCTGTGAACGATTCTTTGTTTTTATTAATTTGACGAAAAATGCTCAGTAAATGCTTAATTCCGCTGTCCCCTAGGTTTACACTTTACATTAACATTGCTGTACATTGCATAAACACTGTAATGTAAAGTTTGACCTTTTTATGTTTCCATATCCATGATGTATCACAACTGGCTATATAGATCTAGTTCCTGATGAGGTGAAGAGAGAGTTGTAGGGCCATTCAACACCACTCGCACTTAAAAAGAAATACAAGCCGACAGTAACATTCCCCTCGTAAACATTTATGAAAGTAGAGCGTTTGTCTTGAGAAGGCCAGGTCACAGACATTTTCACAGAAATATAATATCCGTTATCAGAGTTTCCTATTTGTCCCACATTATTCTGGTGGAAGGTTGTGGCACAGGTGATTTTTCTTTCCTGTGTGAGATAAAACAGGACTCGAGAAAAGAGAGTAAGTCTTAAGTGGGACTATGAATCCTTATCTGATGTTACAAGTACTTGAAATATGAGATCATATCCAGACCCAACAAGTATGGAGAAGTGGAACAAAATAGGGAATACATATCTGCGATTATGGCATTGGTTTGCTTTGTGTCAAGGCTCCTTACATTTACTGATTTAGCTATACATGACGGTAACTTTAGCCACGTTATTGTAGACTGTTATTGGTGACCATGTATGTAGTGAAATGTATGTGGGGGGGGGGGGGGGGGGAGGATATTAAAATGAGTGTCCATGACTTCAACCTTGAACAAATATCTCATAAATTGTGAATGTAAGAAAGTGGTTTCATTAAAAGGTGACCTATAGTGTAAAACAAATTTAAGGCAAACGTTGACCCCTTTCACTCCACAGATAAGTGTTTACGTAACGTTCACGTTGTAAGATCAAATGAATGTCAAGAGTCCAAATGGCAAAGCTGGAAGAGTGAAAAAAGCCTATTAGGACAGGGAATATTTTTATCTATCATATTGCATGGAGGACAAACAATGGTAAACATGCAGACACATCTGTCGCCAGCTTATCTGTGTATTATGACGCACTTAACCAACACGCCTAATGCACACTTCACCGGTGCCTGTTAAAGCCTTCTGTAGCTGGACTTAACGATACTTAGCAAAGGTCCTCACCACGAGCATTTACTGTAAGCTTTATGGATTGACAGGTCATGGATTGGTGGTCACTAATGTTTGACAGTGTTTTAGTTGTGCGAATTAAAACATATGGGTTAAATGGTAATTTTTTTACAATATTATATTGGGATACTTAAAGTAAGTTAGAGATACAGAGCGGATTCCAAACAGCGTTTTTGTACCTATGAAGGGCACTTCGGGAAGGGGATGCCGGTTGGGGTTAGGTTTAGTTTCATAGGGTTAGTAAACAGTTTCATAGTTAAGAAATTAGTTTAATATAGCAGATACTGTATGTTAGTTGACCACTTCTAGTGTCCAAACAAAAGACGACAAGTTTTAAAGTTAAGACCAGAGACGGAACACACAATATAAAGAAACTTCATTATTTAGAAACAAGGGCTGTCAAACGATCAAAATATTTAATCGTGATTAATCGCATTAATGTCATAGTTAACTCGCGATTAATCGCTCATTATCTATTCCAAATGTCTCTTGATTTCATTTTGTGCCATTATTTTTTCTCATTTTAATGCTCTTATCAACGTGGAAAAGTTGATCGGCTTGCTTTGTGCAAATGTTTTTTATTGAAAACAACATTGGCGTATAGCTACTGTGTTCAATTTCACACTAACATTCTCATTTGGAGCAAATAATCTCTCACACAATAACACTGTCCATCAATAAAAGGGTGAAAGAAATACTGACAAGGTAACGTTACTGATATTGACGAGTGGGCGTAGAAACGCATCAGCTGTGTGTGTGTGCTTGACCATCAAGTGGTATTTCAGACTGGACGTGCTGCGATGATAGCTCAGTTCACAACGACAAAACACACAGATCACTTTGGTCTTGTCAATTGAACCATTTGGCAACTTTTTAAAAGTAAACTTTCCATTCAGAATCTTGGCATCCATTTCGGCGTCTCGCGCTCATCATTCATCCACTCAAAATGTAACGTTAAAGGGGGTCGCACACCGGACGAGAAGCGCATCGCCTCGTATTTAAAATGCGAACACATTATTCTCTATGAGTGTACACACACCGGCGGCGCCATTCAGCGTTTTTATTGCTGCCCATAAACTGAGAAAGTGCGCGTCCAATGTGCGATACGAGTTGTCCTAGACGCAGCTCGGCGCAGCTCTGAAGTCCAAAGTCTTTTGGGTTTTACAACTGGTGAATCTCCAGTTGTCACTGGTGATTGTCGCTTTAAACTTTCGGGATCTGCCATACCAAGTGCTAAGCTAAATCTCCACCTCCATCAGGTGGTTTTTGCAATCACCAAATAGCCCACATTTATTGCAAGTTATTATTTTGATCTACTGCTGATGGCTAATAAATATTTTGTATGCTTTTTGTTATTTATATCATGGAGCTGTACCTGTAAACTTGCATTTTGGCCAGAAATAACAATAACAATACAAATTTACTTACAAATTCATATTATAAGAAATATAAAACTAACCGTTTTATAAAATGCCAATAATAGCCTAATGCAGCGCAGTATTAAAAAATATGTAAAACTAAAGGCTAAAAATAAGAATATATAATCGCTGATGGGCCGCAACTTTTTGTCTCTATATTTTGTCATTTTTTTTTTATAAAATGAATGCTATTTGTCATCTTTTACATCTGTATATGGGTTTTATAAATATTTAACGAATAAAAAGCATTTAAGAGGTTATGATTTAACCTCGTAAATCCATTGGTTCCTTAAACTGTAAGTCAAACCTCATTACTCCACGCGGCCTCTTTAGAATGAAGTGCCGCGCACAGTTTGGAGATCTCTGCTTGTTTGCAATGCAAGGGTATATAAATAACTGATGTTTGAGTAAGGGTAGTGTTTTCTTTACTCAAGAAACACTTTGTCCATTACGGCGTCTAACATTTTTTTTATATTTATGAGAATATTCTTAATATTAATAACTACTGTTTACTCTTTTGTATCATGATTTATCAAAACTGTGCTGTGTCAAAAAAAAAAGAAAAAAGGTTGGGCTAATGCTGTAGTCCAGAGGGCTTTGGTGATCTTAAGCCGCCCCTGCCTGTAGCAGATCAGAGCAAAAAAATTAAAATAATACATTTGAATATATATATATATATATATATATATATATATATATATATATATATATATATATATATATATATATATATATATATATATATATATATTATATTTAAATATATTTGAATACTAAAAATTATAAAAACAACATGCAGGTTTAACATTCTTTTTGTGAGAAGAAAACATTTCTACAACTTCTGAAAGTGAACAGCAATGTAGCATCACTGTAGCATTACATAAAAAGTAAGTGCCATTACAATTACATTAGGTCAGTGTAAACCAGGGGGTTTAGGGTTTCAGGTAGGCCTACATTGTTTATTTAACAACCAAAATGTATTAATCAAATATAAAAATAAAACACTGCTTAGTCGTTTGAATTAAATATAAATATAAATATCAATTAAATTGAATTTAATTCTGCATGAATTAAATATACACTGATTGTTATTAAAGCTGCACAAGTTATTTAGCCAAGAGCAGTGAGTGATTTTCTCTTTGTCTTTTGTTTAATTAACATTAAGCACACAGATGGAAGCAGGTTTATTAGCATGCTGTCACTTTAAGAGATCCACGGATCCAATATATTATGCACGCTTTCTTTCTCAACTGTTTAGTCCATTTAAGACACAACTGACTGTGTTTACGTGAATACACCAAGACGGGCATTTTGACATCAATTTGTGTATTTGGCCATATAAGCTGCGGAAGAGAACTGAATTTGGGATCACCTGCTTGCTGTGCGCATGGGTACTTCGCCTATTGCATTTAATAACACTAAGCATGTCACATGTATGTAACAGTCATGTGTCCAGTCTACTCTCTGCTGTCTGCCTAAAACTTGGACTTTTTGTAATCTTTTTGAGTATTAAAATCATGCAGTTATCGCAAGCTGTTGCGATATGCATCTCAATAGGTAGCCTACATTTGCAATATTTTGATCATTTTTCAATATTATGCAGCCCTGGTTATGGTTACATTCCAGGTGAGGATAATGAGGAAATTAAGTTGTCTGTCATTGCTCCCTTCACCAAGTCCATTCCAAATGGCTACATTATGACATGCAAGTGCTGCTCCCTGCAAAGTCCCCACTTTAAAGCGCTCTGCCTGTCGGAGTGAGTAGGGCATAGGAATGCTCACTTCCGATAGGAATTTTTTAATCTACAGCCTGTTAGATAGAACAATAGAATAATAATAATAAGTTTAATTTATATAGCGCCTTGCCCAAGCTCAAGGACGCTTCACAATAACAGTAAATAACAAGCAGTTTACACATAAACGGACAATGGACATTTGCCCAGAACTGTGCCAGAACGAACTGTGTAACGATATGAGACAGATATATATATGAATAGAATAGCAGTCAAACTTCAAGACTTTGTAATGTTTTTCAGACCTTTAAAGAAAATCTGTCTCAACAAACTTTGCATTTCTGTTAAAAAATGACAGAAATTATAGTTCTTTGAATTTCAATTATTTTTAAATTCCTTACATTCAAATTTGAAAACTGCAGTTCTGTTTGCTGCCTCTTTTTATGTTCAATTTAAATTCTAGAATTTAACTGGAACTTAAATGCATTGTATATTAAATTCTTAATGACCAATAACTTTGTCTTGTAGAGGTGATACATTGCCTATAGCAGCATAGGGCTGGTTTATAGATGCCCATCTAATATATTATATGTTCCATCCTCAAAATAACTTTTTTATAAAAGACTTGAATTTTTTAAATGACAGGATAAATATTTTATTGACGAAGGGTTCACATTACTGACTGCTCACTCAAAGGTCAAAGGTCAAAGTGTGAAACAGATTAGGGAGGATGATGTTGTCGAACAGCTTTTATGATTATGCCAATCGGAATTTGCAAGCGAACAAGCAAATTCCTGCAGGAGCTTTCCAAATTAAGAAAACAACCTGAAACGGAAAGATTAGTCTCTGTCTGATCTCCTCTCATTTGAACTGTTATTTCAACCATCTTCATTTTCCTGTGCCAATGGTGAAACAAATGTTCCTGTTAAACATTCCTGGATTCATCCATATTTAATTACTCGCACCTTCATTAACATACGCCTCTCTTTAATGAAGAAAGTGTTACATTTATTCACACCAAATGGCAATTCTGCCTTTGATGATCTCAACAATTAGGGAACATCAAAGCCTAGGTTGTGCAAACGTGGATTCTCATTTGCCTAATTAAACTAACCTGTAGACAGAAAAAAAGACGAACATTTGAAATGGAAAGTTCAATTATATTTATGCTGCTTGTGAAATAATTATGTACCTTGTACTCAATTAAGAATGTGTTAATTAACTTGTAGTTTAAACATAACTAAGAAATGTGTTTAGTTGCTCTGTATTGAAATAACGACGTTCGGTTTTGGCATGTCTCATTCCTTTCCATCCTGAGGAATCTTTCATCTTTTGAGACATTTTAATGGCAGCTGAAATAGTTCATGTTATGACACAGACAGATTGAGATTTATGCTTTACAAAATGACCTCATTTGCTTCTGCCAATTTCGTACCAATCTCTCATCAGAGGTGTTCTCAAGATGTCCATTCGCACACAGATTCTTTCTCTTGTTCTCACACACACGTGCTCATGTGCACACAATAAATCATTTGATTAAGAAATACAGAGTGTACTCAACAGGCTTGTCAGCTTCACGAGTTTGATGTCATGTGTGTGGATCATTCTTTTCTGTCCACATTATATTTCACAAAAATTGCCATTTGTTTTCTTTGTAATGGAGTGAACTATAAATTAGTTTTAGGAAATAAATAGCATGCATAAAACTCACAAATGCCAAACTTTTGATCCTTGATTCTCATCAAACGATTAGTATTGGTGCAAGTGCAAGGTTTCTGACATTAATCCATCATAATTTAATTAATAATTGAGTCACTCAAATATCTGCATTGCATCAGACAACATAAAAAAACCCAGATTGAATATCACCATGTTACCGTATTTGCTTACTATATAGGCTAATAACTATACTTACTAGCATATAGTCAAAACACGTTACAAGCAACACTAATGTGATTAACATGTAAAGTAACACCATAATGCAGAGCACTAAACTATTCAGTGCGAAGTAAAATAAAGCTTTCTTTTTCACTCATACACCTTACATTTCCATTAAAAAGGTAAAAAAAAAAAAAAAAAAAACTTTTATTTAGCATCGGTGCATTGAATTAATCAAAAGTGACAATAAAAACCTTTATGTTACAAAAAAATATTTTTTAAATAAAAATATCACATTTTCTATTATTTTGAACTAAAAAAAGGTATCACATGAATTTATTAAACACAAAATCATCATATTAGAATGATTTCTAAAGGATCATGTGACACTGAAGACTGGAGTAATGATGCTGAAAATGCCATCACAGGAATACATTTCATTTTAAAATATTTTTAAATTGTAATAATACAATATTACGGTTTTTACTGAATTTCTGATTAAATGCAGTTTGTGTAAGCATAAGAAACATCTTTCAAAAACATAAAAAAAACCTTACTGAACCCAAACCTTGAAACGGTTTTATATGTTAAAAATAAGTGTTGTGCTACTTCAATTCATCATAATTTTGTCATCACACAATTCCCATTATCATATTATAAATTGACATATAAGTTTATTTATTTATTTGTTTATTTTTAGGGCGAGTAAGTGCCTCCTTCCCAAATGAAACCTATGTCACTGGCAATACGATTTCAAAACACTACACAGCGTTTCATGCCTCTCCAGTAACTAGCATATTCAAAAAGGAAAGTTCAGGAACTTGTTGTGTTTGGCCTTTGCACTCCATCCATCCCCTGTTCAAAATCAAACCGGGGTTCTCGTTGTGACCCGTTCTCTACTCTCCACTGTCGACTCTGTTAACATTAGCCAAACTAATGAGGCAGCGCTCCTTATCTGCCTCCCTCCTCTCTTGACATGAGCGTCCTGCACACAGTTCTCTCGCAGTCATCGCTCCTCTGTGCGTCAGCTCCCGCAAGTCGGGGAGTCGAACCCCTCCGGCCCTCGCTCTTCGTGGGAACAACATGCTCCCCCCCACCTCCCCAATGGACCTTAGGCCTTGTCATCTTTAAACCTTCAAACAACACCCGAGTCGCCCTCCCCCTTCCCACGGTTAAAATAAATTGTCCTTAGTGTAGAGCCGGCTGTCTGAAGCTCACAAGTTAGGCCATCCTGTCTTCAGGATTTTGGAAGCCCTCCCCCAGAGAGTAACAAAGACTTTGTGAGAAAGACGGGAGAAAAGAGGGACAGGAAAAGAGAGCAAATGAGAAGAAGGTGTTGTGATTCCTGCCCATTCTTGGATGAGGACAGCGCCCACACACTTTTTCTCAAGCCCCCACGATCACCGATGGCTGCAGTGATAATATGGGGCTGGGTGTGTGTGTGTCGTAATGACGGTGAGGTGGCGTTTAATGCCTGGCCAAAGTATCCTCGTGGGCGACTGCCGTTCCCATGCCCCGCTGCATTCCTCCCTTAGATCCCAGACGCGTTCTTTTGCTACTATTTATTTTTCCTTCCCCCTACGTGGAGGCCAGGATGTACAACGAGTGCATTACCAGTGACCTGAGTGGGAGGGGAAACAGTGGAGCCCTCCTGAACACAAATGGACATACACACATACACACTTAAATGTTGCCATTAGTCCGGCCCCCAAGGGCTTATGCTCTCCTTTTAACACAGCAGTGACACCGTGTGTAGTGCGCTCTGGGTAGTCGTGGAGCAACTGTGGAGGTCTGTGTGATTATCTCACGTTTACCCCAGTTTCCTATAGTTCTGATAAAAATGTTAATAACTTAAAGGTTTGTTGATTTTATTGATAATAATGAGGCGAAAAATGCACAACATGATGATCATTCACCCAAAAGTGAAAATTCTGTCATCATTTACTCACACTCAAATTGCTCCCAACCTGTATTCTGTTTAACACAAAAGAAGATATTTTGAAGAATGTTGGTAACCAAACAGTTGACTTTTACTGTTTTACATACTATGGAAGTCAATGGGGTCCATCAACTGTTTGGTTACACATATTCTTTAAAATATATTTTGTGTTCGGCATATTAAAGAAATTCATACAGGTTTGGAACAACTTAAAGGGTGAGTAAACAATGACAGAATTTTTGGGTGAACTATCCCTTTAAGAGATTTAAACTCAAATATATTGCTGACGAAAATGTGATTAACAATGCACTGACAATGTTTTCCTTTTTTTTAAATATATATATAGAAAGAATACAATTGTTTAAAATGATCCAATCATTATGAATGAACACCGGTAAGTTGAAGTGCTTTTGGTTAATTAACTACCTGAAACACATCATGAGATTAATCAGATGCACAACAATGTTGTTCAACTGTTCAAGAAATTTGGGGTCGGTAAGAAGTCTCTTATGCTCACCAAGGCTCCATTTCTTTTATCTAAAATACAGTAAAAAAAAACAGTAATATTGTGAAATATTACAATTAAAAATAACTGTAACCTAACTGAATTTTTTTCCAATTTTAATATATTTTAAAATGTAATTTGTCAAAGCTGAATTTTCAGCAACCATTACTCCAGTCTTCAGTATCACATGATCCTTTGTCATGTGATCCTTTCCTGATTTGATGCTCAAGAAACATATCCTTTTATTATCATCAATGTTGAAAACAGTTGTGCTGCTTAATATACAGTTGTGCTGCTTAATATTTCTTGTAGAAACTGATATCCCCCCCCAAATAAAGCATAACAAATTCACAATATTGTATTAGAATATGTCTGGCCTCTAACAGGAAGTATAACTCACTTTTCATTTTTTCTTACTTGAGTCTTCAAGTCTCCAGTAAGCTGCCTTGACGGCATCCCTGAATTGTTCATGCATGCAGCAATGAGGTCTAGCTTGTGGGCCGAACCCAGGGTGGCACTGGGAGGGCAGTGCTGATACATGTCTGCACACCAATATCACAATGCCCATGGGCTGAGCCACATCACAGTGAGGGAGATTATCTCCCATGATGTGTGTGTGTGTGTGTGTGTGTGTGTGTGTGTGTGTGTGTGTGTGTGTGTGTGTGTGTGTGTGTGTGTGTGTGTGTGTGTGTGTGTGTGAGTGAGTGTGAGAGAGAGAGAGAGAGAGAGAGAGAGAGAGAGAGAGAGAGAGAGAGAGAGAGAGAGAGAGAGAGAGAGAGTGAGAGAGAGAGAGAGAGAGAGAGAGCTTGCTTCAGGCCTTTGACTTAAGGACAGTAAAATCCTAATTTCATTTCCTTTCAGTTTCAGTGCTGATAATGGAACATTTAGTTTTAGTATAGGCTCTGTCTTCATAGCTGCTTTTGGACAGGGCTGTATTTGAGATGAATGAGCAAAATAACTATGGGGGAAATAAAGAAGAACAAAAGTGGCATATGTATGTTATCGTTCAATATGCATTCATTTTCTTACATATATTCTTATATCTATGTATATGACTCCAAGTTTATGAATAAATAGGCTTCAACAATCATATTCAACAATTTTCCTCATCCTATAAATGTACATACTGTATATTCTTCCTTAATGTAGTAACTAATAGACATTGTGAGATATTAAGTCAAACTGTGAAATATAAAGTTGCAATTTTTAAGACATACAGTCACAAAAGTCACAAAGTTGCGACTGCACATTATAAAGTTATATGGCGAGATTTAAAGTACAATTGTGAGATATAAAGTCAGATTGTGATACATTAAGTCCAACAACAATTTTTAAGAAATAGACATGCGAGTCATAATTATGAGAATAAACTTGCAACTGCGCAATAGTCATATTGCTAGATATAAAGCCAAATTTTGAAATCTAAAGTTGCAGGTTTAAGAAATAAAGTAGCAACTGCAAATAGTCTTATTGTGAGATATATAGTCAAACTGTCAGATATAAAGTCATATTGCTTAATATAAAGTCAAATATAAGTATGGCGATAAAAAAGCATTACTAAAGATAAGCTCTGTCTGTTCAAAACACAGTGCAGGAGACAAAACAATAACAAGAACACAGTGACAGTCCTGTTACAGGGCACAGATTCATCCAATCAGTAAGGAAAAGATACTCGAAAACACGAGGAACATCTAAAAAGGAAACAGGCCTAAATCCCCGTCTCATGAGTTCTTCCTGAGGCTCTTCTCCCTGGGAAAGCACGGGGCAAGCCAAACACCCCGAACTTTCTCAAAGCCCTCACAATCTGCAGATCTGACAGGCCCACTTCCTGTCGGGGGAACTTCCCACCTCTCCCTGCTGGAGAAGAACAGGATGCAAGGACCCCCTAGGTGATCCAAAACGTGGAGAGGACATCGCTCTGGGGGCCCTGTACAGAGCTATCATAACACACTATAGATTCACACGTTCCTACCCCTCCAACCCAGCCCGTACTTTCTCACAGAGTTTGCGATGCGCTGGTTTGTGTACAGCGGCCTCTCAAACAAGAGGACCACCGCCTTTTCACCCTTTTGATATTATTGTTCTTGCCATGTCTATTATTACAGCAAAAGACACTGATGGACCAGGTCTCCGTTAGGGTCTTCTTTCTCTCACACTTACTGTCTTCCCTGTTTTTAAATGACCAATTATCTTGATTTACTAAAACCTGACACGCGGTGAACTGCATTCTCACGTCAGCCCCAGGAAGAGCGACGCCACTCTCCCGGACGTATCCCCATTTAAAAATGCATAAATATTTGTTCTCTTAAGGGCCGCATTGACAAATGCTCTAAAAACAAGTCATTTAGTGACTCTCAATAAATCTATATTTAGCTACCACTACAGCTGAAACTCAAGTCATTGACCCCCGAGTCAGAAGGGAGGGGAAAAAAAGAGGTTTTAAAGAGAGTGAAAATGTATTTTGTGCTGGAGCACATCTGGGATTGGTTACCCTCATGGAGGTAGGTATTAAAATGGGAAACACGCTGGATTTTCCCTGAGCGTATGCCTTAGTGACTCTAAACAAAGCAGAACATTTACACTTCCGTTTTACACGCGGATTAGAGAAAAGCAACATGCCCCCGTGAGTCCACCTGGTCGGATTCCACTATCACAACAATGTTGAACCGACGAACCAACTATCGGCCTAATCCTTGTGAGAAACAACCAACGTGCTCTTCTGTAGACTGGGGGACGTCAACGAATTAGAAGTTCTCCAGTACATCACTGGACTCTTTGCTGTTAGCGACTTGAAATTATCCCATGCTTCACTTGGAGACCATGTCATTTCACTTCATCCCAGATAAGTGCTCTAAGCACTGTGTTCTTTTTCCAGTTGCCTGACATCTCAAGCTGACTGCGCTAACATCAGTGATACACAAATGAGGAAGCGTTAAGGGCCGGCTAGTTCGTTACAGGAAGCTTTTCTGCAGGGTAAAATAAAAAACAGCCAATTTGGACAAGACAGTGAACACATCATGAGAAAACATGCCACTCGTGACACCCATGTCATTACTAATCAAACAAATGTTGATAAATTGAATATAATTAGCATGTGTCAGATGCTTTTAGTGTAATCAGAAATGATGGGCCAGCCAGTTAAGCACACACATCAAAAAGTCCCAGAGTGCTTCTTTAAGTAGAAATATTGGTAATTTCTCTCTGGCAATGTGTCCTTCAACTTTTCCGCATGTTATCTTGGATGACGGATTACGGCGGATTTGTCAGTTTTAGAAGAGAAGTAATACAGGCTAATCACGCTGACCATCTTAACACATCTATTCACTATTTACAATATTTTCCCAAACAGCATATTGGGAAGTAATAAAAAGTAATGTTGTCAGGAGCATAAAGGGAAAATTGATGAACCCAGACTACATTTTTTGTTACATTTGTTGAAGATTCAACAGTCATGCTACAACATAGCATAGAATTTTAAATTTATACTGACACTCTGAGACGTTTTAAATAGGGTTGTCAATTGTCAATAAATGAATAAATAAATAAAAAACAGCTATAAATGTGTGTACTACAATTCAAAAGTTTGGGGTCAGTAAGAGTTTATGTTTTTGAAAGAAGTCTCTTATGTTATGTTATGTATTGATCAAAAATACAGGACAAATCATAATATTATGAAATATTAATACAATTTAAAAGAACTGCTTTCAATTTTAATACAATTTAAGATGTAATTTATCAAGTTTAAGTTTTCAGCATTATTACTTCAGTCTTCAGTGTCACATGATCCTTCAGAAATCAATCTAATATGCTGATTTGCTGCTCAAGAAACATTTATTATTATTATTATTATTATTATCAATGTTGAATATAGTTGTGCTGCTTAACATTTCTGTGGAAACTGTGATACATTTTGTCAGGATTTATTGATGAATAGAAAGTTCAAAAGAAGAAAAAATATATATATTTTGTAACATTTTAAAGTCTTTAGGATTTTCATCAGTCAATTTAAATATGTATGCACTGCTTTGTGGCATGAGCTCTGTTTTGAGTGTGCTGTGAAACTCATGTGTGAAAAATGCTGTTCCCAGTAAGTGTATGAGCAAACTGTGATTATTCTCATGCCTGATATGGCCTTTGTATCAACACCTCCAACGAGTGAGGGGCTCTTAGCAGCCATTAGTGACCACATACAAAGAGCTCTCAGCTGGAATCAAAACTGTATGCACTGCACAATGAACTCTACTTCCTCTAATTCATTTCCCACCTGTGGAGGTCCATGGTCCAGCATGTTCTCTTAAGGAGAACTCAGAACATTAAAATAACTCTCCAAAGAATCAATGATGAATAAACCAGAAACAACCTGATGGCCTTCTTGTACAGAGGACCTGAGAGAGAACAGCTGGCTTATAAAGTTAAAAAACGCTAACCAATGATGAATTTAAAAAAGTAGCAGCCATTTAAAAACGGCAAACATACTACACAATAAAATAATCACGTCGATTATTTTTAATCTTCAGAACTTTTGAATCGCAAGGTTTTTTTCTTCGTTCAAAATGTTCAGTTTTACTGCATTCATGGGCAATTCAATGATATTAAGAACAGGAGAGAGGCCGCACTATGCATAAATGATCTTTTTATTTGCACAAACGCGTTTCGGCGCGTGCCTTCTTCAGAGAATTCAATGATATTAAATTCCACCATGCAAAGATTGTAAATAACTTTTTTAATGTCATATTTTTTCTTCCTTTAATACCAGTTTAGGTAAGATGAATTATGCTCAACATACTTTCATATGTGAGAGAGAGACCTTTGTTTAAGCGCGTCGATCATCAGCAATACATTATACCAAACACAGTGGGCCATGTTTCTGCAAATAAAGACGAATTGGTTATGTTCCCAACCAAAAACAATGGTATCAGATCTCTGGAGCCAAAGACAATAGCAACAACACATCAACATTGAAAACACTAAAATAAAAGCACCGACATACAGCATTTACATGACCTCTAATACACCTTATAACAGCAGACAGCCACACATTAAGCCAGCAGGCCGAGGATTTAGCCCAGGCTTACAAGACCTCTTCACTCCTGACTTTTTTTTATCTCACCACATGGACATTCAACTTGGAAATACTACTCAGACAAGGTAGAGGATTTGGTGGAGCAGCTTTATTTCATTAATCAGTCTTAAAAAAGCAATCTCCGGACAGATGTTTTTGCCTCCTCTTTTTTTATTTCTGACAGGCAGCTGTAAAGCCGTTTTAGGACGGGATTGAGAGCAGGACGCCACCTGTGTCGGCAGTTCCAGAGCACGGGGCTCTTGTCCCTGTGAACATCTGAACTAATCCGGTCAGATACAAGAAGTGTTTAGTATGCTGATACAGATGTCCTGGGCATATTGCTGTCGATGAGCCGGGGCCAGACGTGTCCTGCTGAAATTGAACAGGCGGTCAAGACAACTATGGATAAAAATGCTTTTTTCCCTTAATCTTGTGTAGAGTTCAGTGTGACCTCCTCATCTGTGACCCGAGTGCAGTGTGACCCGATCTTCAGGGTTATCTAAACAAGGAGGTCTTCGTATTGTAGATCTTCATGAGGGTGTGTGCCAATATATTTTTCAGATTAGGAATGAATCATCCCATATTAAGAGGAATACAATTCATTAAAAAATATGGTTCCTACTAAATTAATAAAATAAATTGGCCCTGTGGGCTTACACTAACTCTAAAACGCTCTTCACGCTCTCTATATTTTATTTGTCTACTAACAATGGATTTACAGTACATGCATCACAGGAATTATTTTTCCAGAACTCCTGTAACAGAAGATTCCACCACACCCCAATTAATATTTGCATTGTACAATATATTCTAGTATATATTAAACTAGATAAAACATTTATCAAAACAAACTTTGAAGTTACCTTGAAAAAGCCAGACCAGATAGTTTGAAAAACTTTTAAAGCTTGAAGTTTGAGGGTTTTGAAAGCAATAGTCTATCGATACAAACAGACAGACAGACAGACAGACAGACAGATTCTGAGTGGTTGCTAGGGTACTTGGGGTGGTTGCTAGAGAGTGGCTAAGCGGGTGTATAAGGTTGCTAGGGTGTATCCTTATATGTATATGTCCAAAATGTATGTGTTTGTGCGTTTGAGTAGGAGAGAGCATGTGCAAAAAAACATGGCAATAATTTCTCATTTTTATCCTATTGTTTAATATGTTAATTTGCTTTGTCAATGCCGTTGTGGGGTTTGGTTGTTTTGCTGTTGTGGGCTGCAAGGACCTTTGAATGAACTGAAATCATTTGGCAAAGTTATATGGAACTGTAATGCAGGCAACTACCTGGAACTACTTTAGCCGTGACGGTGAGTTTCCCTGTACACCTTAGAACATTCGTCAACCAATCTGATTCAAGCATTCAACAGCATAATAAAAGAAGGCATGATAAAAAAAAAGTTTCCCAGTTTTAAAAAGTTTTAAATGTAACAAAAAAAGAAAAATCTGCTAGTTTAAATAAATATCAACGCCTGGAACATAAAAGTGGCCATGTGTTTTCCAATGCTCTTTCTGTCTCAGAAGGCATCCTGTCATCACTAACTGCTTTGATATAGTCAGCACTCTGAAGGGATGATGATTCTAATCCTGAGGCAAGAATTTTGGTTTTGTCATTCAAAACTTCAGGACAGCCACAACCAATCAGATTCCATTCGATTAAAAGTTCAGTTGAGATGAAGTCCACCGCAAGACTCATACAGCTCAAGAGACAAGGTTAATGCTGCCAAATTGCAAGCAGTCAGTGAGATCTGTGCATTTAAAAGGGGAGGAAAGCATGCTGGACTATCTGTAAAGAGTGAAGGTCATGATACACGGGGCAATTTTTTGAGCAATGTTGCTGGGCAATGTTGCTGTCAACGGGCAACCAGGTGAGACAGTGCCCACGACCGATCTAAAGATGGATATTTGTTGCCCATTCTCAATGGGAAAGTCCCCAAGCAACGTCGCTCGGCAACATTGCTCAAGAAAGTTGCCCTGTGTATCGTCACCTTGAGATTTTACGCTACATGTACAAGGCCGCTCTAAAAAAACACTGGGTTAAAAACAACTCAAATTTGGTAGCTAAAGGGCTGGGTGAAACTAGGACAGAACACACGTTGGGCTAATTTTACCCAGCAAATTGGGTTATTTAACCCAGCATAATGGGTTGATTTTATTAATTCAATTTTATAATAAATTTGTTTAGGTGACTCGCGTCTTGTCCCTGTGTGTTGCTTTGCATCCAATGAAATGATTTACAGCGCAGTATGATTTTATACACTCTAAAAAATGCTGGGTTGTTTCAAGTTTCAACCCATTTTTGGGTCAAATATGGACAAACCCAACCGCTAGTTTAAAATGTTTAATTACATTTTTAAACGCAGCGGTTGGATTTGTCCATATTTGGACAAATCCCCCACCCCCTGCAAATCACAACAAGGTAAAATTCACTATGGACATGAGCTAAGTGGACCGAGCTCCCAAAATCCCATTTATACTGAGGGCTAGTTTAATCTGGGCTTTGGAGGCATAATTCAGCATTTAAACCTCAGTATTTATGCAGCTCTAGATAATGGATGCCCACTTACAGTCCCCCACCTTTCTGTGCCTAGTTTAACCTCTGATCCCAGTCTTGGCTTCCAGCAGTGAATTTAAAATTTACTTAGACTGAAGCAGATCAGAAATTCCATTTCATAGACAAAACGCTCAGCTTCTGACAACCTCAGCCATTCACCCCCATCCAGAATCATTTGTATAGTGCAGTTGATGTGCATTCCCTGCTGTTAGTATTTTCCAGGTTCAATACAAGTTGAGCTCAACTGACAGGATTTGTGGCATAATGTTGATTACCACATGAAATTATTATTTAATTTGTCCCTCGTTATAAAAAGAAAAAATGGTTACAGTTAGGCACTTTAAATGGAAATAAAGGGGGCAAAATTTGTCAGTTAAGCTTTTAACTGACAAATTGCAAGGAGTTATTATAGCTCAAAAATTAGGTAGGTGAAGTTAATTATTTTATAAAAGCACTTACATAATTCTTGTGTAAAATTTTTTTATTTCAGCTGTGAAGCTTTTTGGTCATTTTAGGGCTAAGCCATGGTGACAAAGTAGTTAAATTGAATATATCTTAACACATTTTCCCACTAAAATCATGTTGAAACACACATGGTTAATGGCTATACTATTAAACATCCATCCATCCATCCATCCATCACATTTCCAAACCACCTGTCATATACAGGGTCTCAGGATTATTGGAAAAGTTAATATTTTAGCATTAATGGATTGGTCTCATTTCACATTGTAATTGGCTCACAGTAAACATTGTTTTTAAGACAAAAATGGACAAAAGAAAAATTTATTTTTGTGTTAATCAACATTCTACCACAAATACAGTCTATTGAGTTTAACTTGTACTGAACCCGGAATATTACACAGCTACATTATAGTATAGCGTACTACTACACCACATATTGCAGAATTTTCATTTGTGGTTTACATTTTGACACCATCTGAAATCAAAGGAGAGCATGATGAATCCAGAAACTCCTTGAACCACAAAGATGTAGCTAAGAACCTCAAAATGATCAGTAGACCAGCTTTCTGGAAAATGCTTCACAATTCCTGTTTAGGTGAAATGACTCTTTAATGAATCCACCAATGAACTGGAATAGTTTTGAATTACTTCAGGCTGAAGTAAGTATGCCTTCTACATTGGCAGCGTCTCACCACAAATTTGATATGATTATTGTTCCATTATTTAGCTTTTTGAAGCATTTGAGGCTCCTCTCTTCAAATGTAACTCAAAACAACCTGAATGAACGTGGTAAAAAGTCTAGAAAATGAGCCGGACTGATTAATTGAGGTGAGAGGCGCATGTCTGTTTAAAAACATCAGTGACATTTTACTGGGATTGAATAATTGCAGCCTGTCATATGCAAAAAACATTCAAAAGAAAACCGCACTCTTTGGCAGCAGAGACATCTCCTTGGTGAATTTTAAATTATATGTTGTCGATGGAAGTATTTGAGCTATAATTTGGTGTCTCTCTTTCATAAAAGTTTAAACTCATTTAATTTAACAGTGCTGAGGGAGCTTTCCAGTTCATGGATCACTTTCCACTCTTTTCACTCAATGGTGATGATCGTTGTCTTTGTTACAGAAATGTCTGAGATGCCATGCTATTATTCTTCCAGAGCAACAAGGTCATTAACAGATGACTAAAATGCTGCATTTCTCTTAGGGCTGATGTTCTTATCGAGACATGTATATCGTCTTCCCTTTCACCAGTTTTTTTAATAGACATGGTTTTCTTTGTTGTTAATATATGAAAGGTTCTTAATTCACAGAAATATATAATCATGTGCAGACTTCACTCTTTTAAATACCATAATGTGTTGTTTTTTCACTTTAACATATCACTACAGAGCAATTCTCCATCTAAAGCTACCAAATGAAAGAAATATGCTTTCCCACATTTTCCCTATGCCTTTTTTTTCTGTATCACTTTGTTCCAACATCTGCCAAATAGATGTGCTATTCCAGATTTGTGGCATTTGGAGGCATTACATGGAATTATGGCTTGTTTTAACCTTTTTGCGCCTCAGAAATTGTGACAACAAAAATGTGTTCCCTCGGTACCAAGCCCGGAAGAAAGGCATCTGTTCAGGGATACACAATGGTCTCAACATGCCTGATCTCATATGCAATAGCAGTGCCACCGATCAGTGGAGCCTGTGACGATAGACCCAGAGGTTGGGATTTACCAGGGTCCTCTCCGCTCTCAGATACAACTGGACGTGTTTTTCCAATGTACAGTACTGTACCTACCTGCATTATGTTTAAAGGGGGATAGGCAGAAAGCAATGCATGGTCCTGAAAAACCGCTCAGATGCTGAAGATATAATCAGATTACTATAAGCGTCCTGCAGATAGTGAAGGGAAATAATTAAATATATAACTTAGCTTTTTAAAAGCATTTATCCATGGAATTACAAGCTCATCTGAGGACATGTGTGTCTGTGCATTGGTTTATGCTGTGACACCAAAATCAGTTCCACAGATGTTGTAACATTTAGCTCTAATCCACTTAATAGCCTAGTTTGAATAAATATTGTAGATAATTTTTACAATATTTATTGTATAAATAATATCCATCCATCCATCCAATGTTTTAAAAAGAACTTACTATGTTAGCAGTTAGCATACAGTCCAAGCAAAGTGACACAAATATAAATCAAGTGTGTGACTCTTCTTAAAACAGCATGACCCTGGATATACATCTTAACCGCCTTGAAACCGCTTGCCTGATATTCACCACTCAAATGATCAGGTTGATAGAACACTTGAAAACTCACTTAAAAACAGTGGTCAAAGGATGCTAACCATCATGGTCAGCAATTGCATTCAAGATCCTCAGACTGCCTGCCAAGTGAAATAAGCATGGAGAGTAAAATTAACTGAGCATCCATGTGCCAGACCTCAGCCTCAATCCTGGAACGCAGGGACCTCTCACAGGGAATGCGATAGCGAGCCTCTGATGCCTCCTACCAGTCACACCCATACACGCAGGCCATGTGACCTCATATTCCTGCTTCACTCACCCTGTTGCGAAAAGCTTCCTGGCGTCAGCAGACAAAAGGAGAAACCCTTTCCAAGAAAAAGATATTAAGGCCTTTATTTGCTCAAGGGCTGGGGAGAATGTGCTTGATATAGAATCCAGTAGTTAATACTAATTTTGATCATTTTATAGCCTCCTGAGCCATGAGTATACAGTCAAGCAGTGTGTTGATACAGTAGGGAAAAGGGTGGTGGATGGGGTCATGCCACACTATGGGCTGTTGAGACTGTGAAGGCACTGAGGTTTGAACTTTCTCCACGACAACTCAGTTCTCAGACCAACCAATCTTTACCACACTTTTGGTTGGCTGCTCTGGACATCCATTTGTTTTCTCAACCCACTGTATATGTGACTGAGGTTTCAGTCCATGAACACAGTATGGCCACTAATTTGTACTCCTCCGGCTGTTTTTGCAACATGTCAAACTACCAGTGCACTGCTTGTAAGTTGTCAAATTCAGGAATGTGTCATATTCTTGTTCTAATACCTTTTCTGAACCTCATCGCACATTAATTGATCAATGTCAAGCTCAGTGTTTTTGAATTTTGTTTCCAAATGTAATTTCACTGTAAAATACTGTCACATAACATGATATGATTGGAGCGGACTATGCACACTTGTCACTTTGAAAAATAGCAATTGATTATGCACATGGATATGTTTCAAGAGAAAAATGATGGAAAGTAGTTAAGTTGTCATTTCCACTAAATAGTTTATGCACAGCTGCGGTCTTAAAATCGGTACCCTTGACATAAAACACAATCAATTGTCTAAAATTCAGTCCGCTGAGCAGTCAAGGTTTTGTAGTAAGTCCCTCATCTCCAGCCTCCACAGGTATTTGAGGGAGGCTTCCAAAAACAGGACTGAAAAATAAAACAGTCCGGACCAAATCAGCCTCTTCTTCTCATTTTGTTTCGTCAACAGTTTTAAGACTTCTCATTTGACATATAATTTTAGCTGTGGTCCCTTTGAAAACGGCACCGTGGCTTGGCTGACATTTGACAAACCTGTGTGGAGTTGACAGCACTGTGGTCTGTGGTCTACCTTATTTGAAGCGAGGCTGCTTACAGCACAAAAAAAGGTTTGAGTTACTGTTTTGAGAAACACCGCCACGTTAACTGCAGGGCTCAAGGAACGCGAGCTGAACTAGAGATGGGGGTATGATTTCTACATCAACTGCCTTCAAATTAAACTTGCCATGGTCGCTTGTTAGCAAAAAAAAAAAGGGAAAAAGTCCATAATTAAGGTTCAGTTACTGATCTCATTAGTATTCACAGGTATTCATATGTAAAGTGGTTCTAGCACATGTACATTTAATTACAACACACATTATAAGTATAAATGCATTGACATCTACAATGTAAAACCTTTCACGTATGAACAACTTAAGAGACACATTTACAAATCATTTCAGCTTTGTAGAATATGAATTATATTAAATTTCTAATGAATTAGATTAATTTTAATCATTAAATGAACCCAGTGGTATGTAGTATTTCAATAGTAGTTCAATGTTTGTATGTGTTTGCATTGGTCAACATTATACAAATACTATATTTATTTGTATAATGCAAATTGTATTTTGCAAGACTCCTTCACAACAAAAAATGATTAAAGGCTGTATGTGTGTGCATGCATTTTAAACTCTGATAATTAAAGAGGTAAAATAAAAACGCAACACACTCATTCTCTGTTAATTTGCAGACACCAACAAAAATGGAAAACAGACAGAAAATGGACCTTCCGACCCCCATACACACTGGAGCCAGTGAAGTGTGTCAAATCTAATTGGAATATATGAATGTTTCCTTTGTCTGTTGCCCCTATCCCACTTGGCAGCAAGGGGAAATCATAGATACTGCTTTTTAGATAACCGAATGAACCATAAACCTGGGCAAAAACATTTTTTGAATTTTTCTCTATCTATCTATCTATCTATCTATCTATCTATCTATCTATCTATCTATCTATCTGTCTGTCTGTCTGTCTGTCTGTCTGTCTGTCTGTCTGTCTGTCTGTCTGTCTGTCTGTCTGTCTGTCTGTCTGTCTGTCTGTCTGTCTGTCTATCTATCTATCTATCTATGACCTGCCTAGAGTGACTCATTTGTTATTTATCTAAATAACAGATGCCATTAGATGTGTCATTGTTATATTTTAGAAACAAAGGTTTTGCAGATTAAATTAGTCAACCACAACAAACTCAGTCAAACATTCAAGTGGGCAAATCATAAAAATAAGCGACCACAAATTTTAATGACATCAAACCTTCCACAGAATCACTGTTGGCAAGAAAAGCCGCTCTCACCGCATTTAGCAGCATTCATTAAACTGTCTACAATACCTTCGCACTAAGCATCCCCTTTTACAAAACAAAACAATTTTGTGACAAAAGTGAATTCAATCTTTCTAATGAAAGCCAACATAATCCTGTCCTGTGTGCAGATAGGTTAGCCATTAGCCATCAATCACCCCAAGGTCTAGTGAGTGCCCCCTGGCACCCTGTCATCCCCTCACACACAGGCAAGAGGAACACCGCGGATTCCTGGACTTGGGAACGGCTGGAGTCTCGGAGAATAAACTATCAGAGGCTCTCAGCAGCTCCACCAACAATAATAAAAATGCCCTGACTTTAAGGTGACATTCCCAATTTACGAGTATTTGTGTCTATAAAGTGTATTCCTTGGCTCCTGACTCCTTCAGCCTGTCTCGTAGAAAGAACAATACATTTGGCCTGCCTGAGACACTTGGAAATCCTTGTCCTCCTTTATTCAAGCTCCTCTCACCATCCGGCTTACTTTGCAGATCTCTTTGAATATACAATACATTACTTGTAATAAATAATAACATTTTAAATATGAATGTTATTATACAATATATTGTTATTCATAGGAAACTACCGGTAAGTAGCTATTCAAACAAAGGAACAGTCCATACAAAAAGCCCAGTCTACCATTGTACAATTCACTGTACAATAACTGCACAAATTGACCATAATATATTTTGATGTATGCTGTGCTGGGGGAAGACCCCAATTCCCAGCATGCACTGCAACATAATAAATCATGGAAATTGCTGCTTTACTGTTTCACAATTTGCTGCACTATATGCAATAGTGTTGTCACACCTTTGAGTGAAGTATTATGCAAGAGAGAAATTTTTCTTTTTTCTTATGCTGACCAATTTGACTATTTATTTGATCAAAAATGCAGTCTTCTATGTCACATGATCCTTTAGAAATCAGTCTAATGTGTTTTATTTAAAAAATGTATCAATGTTGTGCAGCTTAATGTTGTTGTGGGAACTATGATAACATTTTTAAGGATTCGTCGGTGTATAGAAAGTTAAAAAGAACAGTATTTATTTGAAACAGCAATCTTAGGTATTCTTACTGACCTTTTCAATGGTAATGTATCAACTATGATTATTTTGTATAGGACAAAACTGCAGTTTCATACTAATAGGAGATTCTACCTGGAAATTTCATTTCCCAAGATTATAAAAGTCAATTTATTGTAGTCTATGCAAATATGCCTACTCTATCATTGCTCAATTGGGTATGCAGGGAGATAATGGACATGCTTGAAATGTGCAAAATAGGCTGAAACCAGCGGGACTCCAAAGCAACACTTTATATTTTATTTGCTAAAAATGTTTGATTCTTTGTCTCATGCCCTGCTAGAAACTTCCTGTTTTGCTGGCCTTTCTTCCTCTTTTCAAAAAACAAGACAAAAAAGTTACACTCTGTTCATAAAAGACATGATTAATGTAGAGAGTAAATAAACGGAAATTTGACGTCTACTGAAAAGGGGCCTCTTTGTAAAATGAAGCCATTGAGAACAATGAGCCATGCGGAGACATTTTGGACCTGCCAAATAAAGTTTGACTTCTGTGGCGGCCACAGATGCTATGGCAACACGCTCTGACAGGGAGTTTATTTTCTCTAAGCTCTGGTGGAATATTAATAACTGAGGCACACATCCTGCCAAGTGGATCTGGATGGGGCATAATCCCAAACTGCGCGGGAAACACAAGTCGAATATCAAATCGGTGGAGCTCCTGGTATTCCATCACCTACAGTATATGCAAAGCGTTTGCATTCGACTTATGCTGTTTTGGCTCTAGAAAAATAAGAATGTTATATCAGCGTTGCAATAGAGTAGGTTATTTTCAACTTTAATAGCACTGCTGTTTTGTTAATGTAACAAAAGACTGAATTAATCTCCACAGTTCAGAAAGTATTGAGAAAGACAATATTGTTTTCTTCTCCTTTTGAGGAGGAAAATGTCAATTTACTTTGCCTAGTAATTACATATTGCCTAATATATCTCAATTACACTACATTCGTATTGTAAAACACTGAGACACATCCAACGTATTGTTATTACTAAATCAACAGCACAGTTTTGATTCCTCCAATCCCTTGTTTGTGTAGAATCCCCTGATATTTGGACTATGGCTGCTTTCTCAGGGTGGGAGTCAGGTACCGCAGCCAGAGCGCCACGGATCTGGTCTCTTAAGTGTAAGGGACTGCTATCTCACATGTGTTTGACGCAGTGTCAGGCCACAAAACTCCCACCGAAGCACTCAGGCACTGGGGATGTTATGTTTTCCCCAGCCCCTAATCATTTTTGGCCCTGGACCCACTTCCTGTTCTGCAATGAAATGGCTCAGGAATGCCATTCCTCTGATACAAGCGAGGCAGAGAGAGGGCCAAGGAGGAAGTCTTCCTGCGCTCTACGTGTGTGAGATAGTGACACTGACCTGTTTGAACAGTGATGGCTTGACTCTCACATTTCTAAATCCCTTATGTCAACATACTACACATTAATACACATTTTTAGACCACACTCTTCGACTTGTTGAGCTGGAATGCATCAGGCGACAGGGGAGTGTAGAGGACAAACTTTTCCCACATCAAAGTCGCGTCAGACTTTCGAACCTTGGCCCTAAAATAGCCCAGTTCGGTTCAACCAAATTTGTAGGATTGGAGGTCAGCCGGAGACGAAGCTGGCGTCACATTTTGTTAACACAAACAAACACGGTTTCACAAACTTTCAGAGTTTTTATTCACCACTAACGGTCTCAGTTTTCATTCTGGGCGAGGTTGTGCTCGCTTAGAATTCATTACAATCTGTTCTAATGTTATATACGCCACAACAGTATTGTAGAGGCTCAAATCTAGAGCGCGATTCGGTATTTTATGGGTTTGATTTACATAACCCTCATCCAGACCACATCAAAGCCTCACGCGAAGAGTAAAGAGCACGTCAAAAGGCTCCCCGAAGCGACATGATGTCTTGAGAGGATTCAAAGCAAACACACGCTGCCCACAGAAGTCCTCCGTATGGAGCCTCTCTTTCTCTTTTTCCGCTCCCCCCTCTTTTCCGTGCTCTTACAGGGGTGTTGAAGTGACTGCGGTGTATTTTTATACAGTTCCATCCCCTCTGAAAAGAAGGCGCCTCAATTGGCTTGAACAATGTTTAAATAATCAAGGAGCTGTGAGTCTTTGAACTAATTTCACAAGGAGAGAGATCCAGATGTGGCGTCCCTCGCTTTGGATCGCATTCTGGTTTCGAATGCACCGTGAGTGCGAAAGGCCTTTACCTCATCTAGTGGCACCATTCGGTTGAAGTCAGTTTAATTCTGTCAACATTAGAGTAGGAATGATGAAGTCAAAATAAACACTGCAAAAATGGTAAAGATAAAACAGCAAGTCAGTCAATGAGCTGCCAAACGCATGTGACACTTTTAAAAACATGCATTCAGAGAAATCCTTCATATCTAGCATATCTGCAGGTACGGAGTCTCCTGAAATGCTTTCTGTGCTTTCAGCCAATCCACTCAAATTACAATTTATTCCTCCCTTTGGTGCCATGTGTTTGTAATTGCCCCAAATGATCCTGCCTAGAAATGTGTGCTCAACATTTTCTTGACTTCTCTTGGGTGTCGAGAGAGATAAACGTGCGTATGAAAATTCTGAGTGAGAAGGGCCGCACAAGATTTCATCAAACGTTTCATTTGTATACATTCATCGGAGGGATATCTCTAATCAGATTTGAAAGGCTTGATTTAAGGATGATGAAAAAGAGAGGCTGCAGAGGGACTGCATTGCCTTTGGCAGGATGAAATTACTGAAATTTGGAAGGCAGTCCTTTTATTTGAGTGCCTGTAACAAAGATAATTTTACAAGGTTTCCGTTCATTAAGTGCTGCTCAGGTGCAGCGCAGACGGGAATGTTTGCATACGTGCAGACATACAGCACAACGCACACACATGCATGGCCGTGTACATCTGCACACGACTAAAAAAATAAAATAAAAAACTATAGAAGTCAATAACAGTCTTAATAGATTGAAATAGAATAGAATAAAAACAGAATAGAATAGATCAGCAGTTCTCAAATAGTGGGTCCTGACCCAAAATGGTTCCTATTCAGTATGTGCTATAATAATTAATAACTACAATAATAATTAAGGTAACAATTTAGTTTAGGGTCCAATTCTCACTATTAACTAGTTGCTTATTAGCATGCATATTACTAGGATATTGACAGTTTATCAGTACTTATAAAGCACATATTATTGCCTTAATCTGCGATATGCGATAACTCATTAAATAATGCAATTTTCAATATGCGATACAATAATGTTTAAAGTGTGTAAAATAAACTTACATTTTCTTTAAAATTATAGAACTTACATATGTTTCACATTCTTTTTTTGTCAAGAAAACATCCCCACAACTTCTGAAAGTGAACAGCAGTATTTTACTGTAGCATAAGAAGTGTTATTATCAGTGTAAACCACGGGGTTTAGGGTTTCAGGTAGGTCAACATTAGGTTTATTTAACAACATAAACTGAATAATCAAATGTAAAAATAAAACACTGCGTTGTCAAGAGCAGTGAGTGATTACCTATTAATAAGAAGTAATTAGGAGTTTATTGAGGTTATCGTAGTTAATAGTTAGATAATAGTGAGAATTGGACCCTAATCTAAAGTGTGACTGTAATTTTAAATTAATTTGCTTTGTTTGCTTTGGTACGATGACATTTTTGGAACTGTGTAAGGTCACCACTAATGTAAATGTCTGGGTCCCAAAGTAAAATCAGTTGAGAATGCCCAGAATAGAATAGACTAGAACAGAAAATACAAGACTAGACTATCAAAGGTGTTGTACAGGAAACATGCCACTAGTCTAATTTGTTCTAAAAACAACTAACATGTTTGAAATGCACATGTGCACGCATGCATAGAGAGACACACACACATACACTACTCTTTTCTCTGAACTGTGACACAGAGAATGTTGAACCTTAAAGGAAAATAAACGGGCCACTTCTCAGCTGCTTGGGCTCTTTCCCAAACTTTCACATGAGAAACAGAGGCAGGAATGTTGAGGAGCAAATCTTTCTCTTACACAAGTACATCCTTCTCATGTGTCTCTGCCATAACATACCTTTAATCGAGTCTATTTTTAGACGTTTCCTGCTTCTCTGTAGGGCAAGACGGGGGGGACGTCTGGTGTGTGTGTGTGTGTGTGTGTGTGACTTACAGTCAGTCACTCAATTCCACAGGGAACAGGCTGTTGTTCTAGCCTGGGAAAAAATGCACCTATCTCGTAAAGATTTTTGGGAAGGAGTAAAAAATGTTGGCGAGTCTCTCAGTAAAAATCCCCTATTTATACAATAGCGAGAACACAGATTTTAGTCACACTGTTTCCCATGATGCATATTGAGACATAATAGTTCTATTTTACAACACCTTTGCTCATATTACGAAACTCCATGGGTTTACCTCAGAACACATCAGAGATAACTGCATTGTTTAACTATATTGGGCCCTTTTAGGGTAAGCTTAATTACCTTTTTCCCATTGTTTGTTGTGACAATATGAATACAATAGAATAGAATCGGATAGGATAGAGTTGAATATAAATTCAAATTTAAGTGTTTTTTTCATTTCTTCCACCACTAACTAATCTATAGATGTCTATCTATCTGTTTGTAGATAGAACTACTGCACCCATCACTTTCATGGTCCTGTTTACACCTAGTATTAAGATGCGTTTTGGTTGACCAGATCGCAAGTGGACGATGCTAAATACAGGTGTAAACAGGGTCTAAAACGTTTTGAGCTTGTCCACTTTCAACCACTTTCAGAGGTAGTCGAAAACGCATTGGACCGGACTGCTTTCGTATGGTAGGCGCTCATGTGGCTGAACGCGTCGAACAGCCACAAAAGACCGCCTACTCTCCTTCAACTGATCTAATGCACAAACATTATGGGAAGTGCCAGACAGGATTTAAACTTTGTCGGCCGAAGACCCAAGTTTGGTTTGAAGACAAAAAAAACGTACCAAGTACAATGTTCTCTCAAAATCGTGGACTTGAAGCTGCTGCTCTCCGTGTGTTTTTCCGTCATCTTCAGTGCGTTCAATTGCTTGAGCCCCTCCCCTCAAGGAAATCAGGAAAGAAGTATTTGAAAGTGGTAAGTGTCTCTGGGAATGCGTCTCCCTCGTTTACTTGTGATCGTTTCAACCAAAATACATCTTAATACCAGCTGTAAACAGGGCCTAAATCTGCCTTGTGTCCATATACAATACCGTGAAGAAAAATGCAGAGGGTGCAGAACAGCTGTGCTGCAATTTTGAATGTAGAGCAATATGCATACTTTTTTAGTGCATACTGTCCTACACGTTTGCTCCCAAAATTCAGAATGGCAAAATCTCTTGATGGAATGAATCAGAGATGTGGTCAAGAGGATCAGCCCTTTAAAGGGGCCTTGTGTTGTGTGTGTGTGCGTGTGTGTGTGAGTGAGAGAGAGAGAGAGAGAGAGAGAGAGAGAGAGCTGGACAGCAGCATGAGGGTTTCCCACCAAACACACGTGGCCTCTTTAAGCGCTGGTGTGCTAACTAGCCTCCCAGATGTCAGGCTCTCTGACTGACATCATAGAATCTTGGAAGAAGCCAGGGCCAGTGAAGAGAAAAACCAGCAGGGTCGCCTATCCAGAGAGGCTGGCACATGCTGGCATTCCCAAGGCCAGCATTCCCCAGTTTCGAGAGAGAGAGTGAGAGAGAGAGAGAGAGAGAGAGAGAGAGAGAGAGAGAGAGAGAGAGAGAGAGAGAGAGAGAGAGAGAGAGAGAGAGAGAGAGAGAGAGAGAGAGAGAGAGAGACTGCAAGAGAGAGAGAGAGAGAGAGAGAGAGAGAGAGAGAGAGAGAGAGAGAGAGAGAGAGAGAGAGAGAGAGAGAGAGAGAGAGAGAGAGAAGCTCAAGCTTTGCTGGTAATGAGCAGTAATGTCCCATGAACATTATTTAAACAGAGTAGAAATAAAGAGTGAGAGAGAAACAGAGATGGCCAAAGACAAGAACAGGGCGAGAGTAGGAGAGGGTGTGTGTGGAGACAGACAGCTAGAAAGAAACCAAAAGAAAGAATAAACCAGGAGAGAGAGACAGAGAGAGAGAGGTGTGTCTTGAGAGACGTAAGAGTTGAACTATGCTGCTCTTGGCAGCGCCGGGCCGGAGCGATGGAGCCGGAGGAGTCACGGCGCCACCTCAAAGAACGTTCCGGCGCAGCCACTCACTCGGGCGTTCACTCCCAGCACATGGCATTCATTTAGAGGGGGGGCTGCCGGCGAGCACGGGCCGCTGTCTCCCCTCACAAAGCCCAGCGGTGCCTGGGCAATTAGGAGGCCGCAATTACCCGGGGTGGATCTCCTCCAGAACGTGGCCAGAAGTTACTGCGAGCCCCTGCCAAAGGGCTCTGAGGGAAGTGACAGGGAGGAGAACTGCGGGGCGCTCGGCGCACTTGATTTACGTGAGGAAAACTTTTCGGGTTTTTGTTTGTGAAAATGAGTTTCACTTGAGCCATTTGAGTCAAAGACACAAACACATTTGAGGCCCAGCCTTAGGGTGACAAGGATAATTAAAAATATGCGTAAGCCACATCCTCTGAGTGTTGTAGCAAATACGCGGCATGACATCCTCCCCTTTGCAACACTTTAGAGGTCTCTGATGGGCGCATTTCCTCGCCGTAATTTGTAATGCCAAAGATTCCTCCCTACAGAGAAATTGGTTAGCATGTTCCCAGTATGGCTGGAGTTTATTCAGATGATCTGATTCGGCATGAGTCATATATGCTATGAGTTCAGGAAGGAATGAACATGTCAAGTGCAGCTTCAGCAGGTTTGCGCTCATTTCAAAACTAGTTACATGGAGTTATGCTATATTCAACACAGCTAACATCATTGCATTAGAAAACAGTACAATCAGAAAAAGTGACAGTTCCTCATAATTGTTTTGCATACTTAAAAATGCATACAGTATAGATCCCACAATGTCAAGACAAATGATTATTTGCATTGTATGCACTAGTCAGATTACCAGTGTGGGGCTGTAACTAACTACAATAATAACGCTACTAACATTATCTATCTATTTATTTATCTATTAATCTATTTATCTACACTACCATGAGGTCTGGAAGATTTTTTATGTTTTTGAAAGAAACCTAAACGCTATATTTATTTGTTCAAAAATACAGTGAAAACAGTAACATTCTGAATTATTGTTATAATTTATTATTATTATTTATAATTATAAAATAGCTTGTTGCTTAGGACGCTATGGTTTGTAAGATGCTTTTCTAACATTTTTTGCTTTCAAATAGCATTAAAGAGCTCTATTTAGTGCTGTGTACATCAATGTCAAAGGAGCATTGTAGAAGAACAAATGAGACGTGGTTATAAACCGATGTCTACAAAGTGGTTTGTAATCCCTTTGGCAGACTTGCTGTCAAGTTACAAGCTCTCAAATGGTTAAAAGGTGAAGTGTTAAAAAACACACACATGTGAGTTGGTAATCCTGCTGTTTTAATCCAGATTTTTGCAATAATAATCTTTAAGAGCTGCAGAGGAGAAACACGTCTCAGGGGAGTGTTTAACATGAGAATTAAAATAGGCTAAATGGCACGGTCCCCTCAAAAGAACCAGTAACTGGTCTTCACGTACAAACAACATTGCTTAAGCCAAATCTAAACAGTGTAGTTAAACAAAACACCATGCTATAGTATTTTGATAATCATATAGGAACACACTTTAATGTATTTCTGAGACATCCTTTTCCTTGCTGCACGTTTTCGTTTCAAACAAATTACCTCTGAATTTAATATTCAGCAAACCGACGAGTCTCTCTTGACAGGTCAAAGCAGCAAGTCAGCAAGAGCTCAGTTCTGCATAACTAATCTAACATTTATATAAAAATTCTGCTCAATTTTTAGTAAAGGGCGAGAACAAGCAAAGTCCTGGTGCCTGGGCTGGATGGGCAACTTGAGGTTTTCTTAAAGCCACCCAATGTTTGTCAATAATCATATAATATCTAAATTAAACTCGAGGCCAGACAGTTTTTTAATCTAACCTTGCTCTGCTCTTCTCAAAACCCTCACTGTACTGCAGAGAAACCTATAAGTGAGAATATCATTCATTTTCATTATAATATAATCTTTTATTGCTTTTGATCCACTGTGGTATTCCGTCATTGGAGTTTTGGCACTGTAATGCCCACTTGAATTGTGACCGTTCCTGTAACTCTCTTCTAATGGTGCACATCTGTTATGTTTTACTCTTCTTTTGTTAGTATAAAAATCATTCTTTATTTACGATCAGATTCACTGAGCAACAGTTAGTAAATAAAAGCTACAGTATATTTCAAAGGAAGATGAAGTAGAAAAATGGATACGTTTCGGCCATGAATCACTGGTAGAGCACTGGAACTTCACTTCTGAAGAGTTATTGATGACAGTGGCTAGCAAGGATTTGTCTGCTCTATAAAAATTAATGAAATAAGAGATAAATACATTGCAAATCTATATGGAACAAATCCAATGGTCATACTTCATGGCCTACTTCAGCTGAAAGAAATCATTAAACGGCACACAGAGATGCATAGATACTGCACATAAAGGCGATTTAAAGTACCTGTCAACCTGACTGAGTCCAGACGAACAGTACTGGTTACAGAATGTGGGAATTTGGTTCTGAAAAGTTACAAAGTTTCATCTTTACATGGACAATACCTCAGCTTTACCACAGTAAACACTGCTTGTGTGCTAAACTCAGCTTGCTCGCTCTTGCATCTATGGCCGTTTTTAATGAGATAACGACATTATAATCAGGATGTGAGAGAGTCTGAAATTGAGCTGCAGGGAACGAGAGGAGAGCGAGGGACACAGATAAAGGAAGAGATGGAGGAGAGGGAGGAAATGTAACATGACGAAAGAGTCTTCACGCAGACTGCGAGACGCCACGCTGCCTGCTCAGACAAATAGCCTGTCCGCGCGGTGTTTGCTTGTCATGCGCTTGTCGCACACGACCACTGACGTGATGGCATGCGATGGGCGGGGCTGGGATGATGTCACTCATGAGGGAAACAGGTGGAGGCTGCAATGCCTCTTGTAACCTGAGGCGAGGAATGAGGAGTGGGCAGCATGTGATGTAAATAGAAAACGGTCAATTTAACACTTTTAAAAGCCAATGTTTAAAATAAAAAATAAAAATCTCTTGAGTTTTTAGTAGCCATTACTATTAGTCCTATTAGTCTTCAGTTTCACATGATCTTTCAGATATTCAGTCTATATGCTGATGTGGTGCTCAAGAAACATTTCTATCAGGGTTGAAAACAGTTGTGCTGCTTTATATTTTTTGTGGAAACTGCTTTTTTCGGGTTTCTTTGATGAGAAAAGTTTTTTTGCATTACATTTCAAATTGAACAATTCAAATTTAACACATATAGTTCACCTGAACAACACTAACCAGCCAAACTTTTTTTTTTTTAAATGACATTTTAAATGACATTAAATGACATGTTAAATGACATTTAAAATTAAGCTGAAAATGTAGATTCAGCATGGTGACGTGGAAGTCAATATGCAGACATTGAAACTGTGGAACTTTCTTTTCTGCTCTCAGTTGAAACTCAGATGCTAGCACAAACTGATACGAAACTCACTACAAGGAAATTGGTGGCCTGCTTAAACACAGTAGTCATTTGCTGACACCTAATTTAGCCAAATAAGTGTCATTTCCTCAACCATTATATTGGATTGTTTCAGGATAAAATGAGTTAAAGTACAGCCATTTCATTTGTATTTTTTTTTCCCTGAAAGGGCGCTAAATCACATTCTCAAACATGTATTATTGCTTGCTTTTGCATATAATGGAGTGTAAATGTAGTCTTGACATCAGATCCACTGAGAGACGGCACATAAGCATTTGCATGGAGAGCTCCTCTCATTACATCAGAACTACTCAAACTTTCACAAAAGCTTTTTTATGTTTGTCTGTCTCACTGGAGAGGCATTGAGTTTTATCTAGTTGAAATCCAGAAGTTACGGACTTATATTTATGAATACAAAGAAGACTCCAAAATGATTGGATTGATAGGTGAAATATGCCCTACTTTATTTGAACAGTATATTGATGAGCTTACTTGCTCAAACTGACTTGCTTCCGTTTTATAATAGATAGACACATTTATTTTGTACCGTTTTGCTAATATGTGACAAATTAGTAGTGAAATTCAGTTGTGACATTTCCATATCCTTTGTTGAACCCTCTTATTGTGCTTTTACTTTTGGCCCTTAACATCTGACATCGTTGCCAATAGGTTTTTCTAGGTGGACATGACTGTTTTCTCTGAACTAAAAAAGTCTGTTTTTGTTTCTTGTTACAAATGAGCCCGATAAAGAGATCGGTGAGATCAAAACAAACATCAGCTGCTGCGGTAGAGCTCCTTCATCAAACGTCTTGGGAGACCACCAACACTTCCCTCTTGGCTGGAATCCCCACTTATCCAATGTTTGTATGTGTCCAGTGGACCGGTTGTTTTTCTACACAACAAACTTGAGAGCAAAAAAGGTAGTGCATGTTTTCATTAATTAAGAGAGCCAGCAATCTCTCACCTGTTAAAAACATTTTTTTTTTGCCCCCCTTTTCAGGCACTTCAAGCGAACTAGAGCAACTTTTAGCAAATCTGTTTCTTTGAGGCCTCAGCGAGCTCAGCCAGCTGTACTGACAAGTCCTTTTGCCTATAAAAGTGACTGTTGACCTGGCCTGTGTCTTCTCTCAATGCGTCCTCCTCCCCCTTTGGCCTTGGGAAAGCTTTGGATATTGCTTGCCATGCTGAAGCAAATAATCTGGAATTAAAAAATGGATTCCTTACTCCTTATCCCTAGCAACAAGCCTTGTGCCATCTGCTAGGCCGAAAGGGGCCACAGTGGGAATTTAGACTGTTGTGAGGCCTCTGTCACCTGTTCTTGTGTGTTCTTTTGTCCATGAGATAATGATCCCCTTCAAATGTGAAGCAGTGAATGACCATGATTTGTTTTTTAATGCAGCCCGAATTATGTTTGTTTAAAGAATGTAGTCATATTTTAACAATGTCATTTATTTGATATAATCTTATGTACATATATTAAAGCAACCATTTGAATGTTAACTAAAAAAAAGTTTGGTCTCTGTAGAGAAATCCTAGAAAAAGTTGGTTACAGGTGCGGGACACAGTGCAGTATACAGTATTATACACACAATATATAGAAACAAAAAAAAATTATATATACACCTACATCCATTCAAGTTTAGATACACACACATAATAGCAATAATTAGAATAAAGAATTATATACATTTTTCTCACTACAGTGGAAGGTATGACAGTATTTACCATTTATATAAATTGAATTACTATTATGCATTAAATGTTTGTATAGTTTGTCTAAATGTCTAAACAAATTTTCACTTCTTTGACTTCAAAGACATGTTTATTTCTACATATACAAAATTAAGTAGTTTTAATGTTTTAATTTTATTAGTCAATGTATTATGAACAAACAATAATTAACTATAAACAAAAATAGTATTATAAATTAATATTAACCTAATTTAATAAATGCTGTAAAAATGGTTGTTCATGACACTTCATGTATTTAAAACTATTACGTGAATTTTAATAGTGTTGATTATAATAAATTTCAATCCATTGAATTGAATCTTATTGTAAAGTGTTTCTATTGGTCTATCAGGAACAGCTGTGAAACGCTTTTATAAGACTCTTGAGGATCAAACAATTGTAGAAAGTGCTATCATAGTCTCATCTTACCAATAAAACAAAACACCAACAAAATGAGCCGTTAGATTACAAGAAGGAAATATGAGTGAATGTTTACCCAGACATCTCTAGTACACTTTGAAGGATTAATCATTAAACTCTTACTGGTAAGGATGTAAAGACAGTGGGAGATGAAGGGGTGAGACAGTGCCATTATCTCAGACAGCCTTAAGCCATCAGGGCGTCCCGCTCACCTGGGGGGCACCAACAGCTGCTGAGTTTCCCTTCTGCTCACTTTATTACCACTAATCCAATCTAAAACTACATCTGAAACCTTACTCTGGAAAACCACAGATGCCAAGATCCAGAGACAAATATTGTTTATATGTTTTTGCACTACTATCAATTTGTATTGCTGCATTACACTAGACACATTCTTGAAAAAACAAAAACTCATTTACTCACCCTCGTGTCATGTCATACCTTTATGACTTTATTTCTTGTAAGGAACACAAAAGGAGAAGTTTAGCAGAATGTCCAAGCTGGTTTGTCCATTTAATTATCGTGAATGATTATCACTGTTGTTCACTTTAACTGAGTGGGAAAAAGCAACTTTCTAGCTTTCTTTTAAACCCTTTTTTAACAGAACTTTTTTATGTTGCAGGAAAGAAACTCATACAGGTTCATTTTGGATGAAATCTCCCTTTAAATTGCAGTAAAATGTATCCTGTAATTTGAGAACAATCTCAGTGGCACATTAGAAAACCGAAAAATAATTGCAGTCTAATACTTGCTTTAGATAAAAAAAATGCAAATTCTAAAGTTTATGTTATCTTATAGGTACAATCCAATGATAAACAATCAACTGCTACTTGATTAATTCTATTCACATCTTTCCTAAGGCAGATGATTAGATTTCATAAATTCATAGATTTCTTAAAACAAAAGTTGCTCAGTTCCAGACACAGGTAGAAACTTTTGGCTTTAGGATAAAAATACGAAATTACACTGCAGCCTGTGATTACCCAAATCAAAGGATTTGTTTAGGCACAGATGAAATAGTGACAAGGGGCATATTGAACCCAGATGGGCCAGTGCCGCAAGTCAAGATGTGCTCATCACTGGAATCAGAGCACTACCTCCCACCAGGAGGAAACGGAGGAATGCAGTGAGTTTATCTTTGTTCAGCTCAGGGGTTCTCCAGGGGGAAAAAGGGAACATGATCAACAACATGGTGAAAAGATATGTGCTCAAATGAAAATGTGGAAAAAATCTGGATGAAGAAAGAGAGACAATATCATTTGGGAGGTCAGTGGTTAAATTAGTGCTGCCACAACAGTCAGAATCCTCCAGGGAACCACCGTCTGGGTGGCTGTAATTCAGGGAGAAGATCAAATTAAGGACATGCAGGACTTACTTAAGAACTCACTGCGGTAAAGTACATAAAAAATATAGTCAGGGTCTCCGGTAATTATGTATTTGGCTGGCATGAGACTGGAGTCCATGCTTATAAACAGGTAAGAAATGTTAGTTCTTGGATCATAGAGTGATAAATCATGCACAGCCTCAATAAAGTCGCTTCAGTTCTGTGCCAGAATTCAAGAGAGTTGATTAAATCTTTACTGCATGTACTTCTAAGAGTAGTAATCTGTTTGCTAAGCCCAGCATGGCTTTTGTGTTCTTGGTTTCTATGAGTTTAAATAGTGATGGGTTGATGGTAATTAGCGAAGCCTTGTAAATAGCTGGCAACTGTGCCACAGCCCTGTAAAATAAGATTAGAAACTTCTCAAACAGATGAGAAAAGTCACTGCTTTTTTATTTTTATGACATAAAAAAATCGATGCAAAAAGGAATCCAAGGCTGATAGAGATAAAGCATTTACTGTTTCCTCCATTTCACAGAAAAAAGTATCAGATTGATTATTTTTATTGCAATGCGATTAAGTGTTATATATATGCTACTAAAAATAGTCACCCTTCAAAGTCATATTTCAGAACCATCCAAGACCTGTTTTTTAACGTTTAGTAAAATTATGTCTTTATAGACTTCCAAATCTATCCGCACTTCAATAAAGGCCAGACACAGAATAATAACTACACCTGGAGGCAAAAATATGAACAAACCATGAACAAAGTGTGTTTATTTGTACTTGCCATTTTGACAAAGGAATTTTTAAAATGTACTTTCTCCTGAAAACATTACAAATAAAATCAAATGTAACGTTCAGAACAAGCATTGGAGCTACCCCATGTATGTTTTGTATTAGCATTTCATTTTTATTTTGTCAGTTGAAACCCCAAATGCAATCGTGCGCTACAGTTATAATGCTACCTCTGTTCCTAGAACAGGGGGCAATGTGTAATTGTGCAAAGGAATGTATGACCAACTGCCATCCACAAAGACCTCCTTAATGGCGAACAGATCATCTCATATTTTTAGAATACCGTCCCAACAATGAGATTTCATCTACCCGCGAGTTGCCAAGCTTGAAATGTAAAGTCCTCTGTGTTCAATAAATGCAAAAGCTGGCATTCCACATGCAGTCTGTATGCATGCATTACCAGACTGGTAAAGATCACTACCTAAAGCATACAATGACATTGTTGTCAGTCAAACCTTTGTGATTTTCTTTTCTTTTACAAAAAGCTTCTCATTTACTACATAATGTTTGATTATTCCTTTCAGGCCAAATAGTAAGTACATCACAAGGTCTGTTATGATGCCATGGAAATCTCCAGCTCTTTCCCAACCTCAGGTGCTGGGCTCATCAGTTTCTCTGCAACTTTGAAAAACAATTTAATCTTGAGTGCTGAACAGAAGTCAGCATTTGAATGTGTATAACTCTCTCTAATTTACTTGCAAATCAAATTTTATGGCACAGTACCGCATAAAATTTAACTAGAGCTATTTTAGAATATTTATTAATATTAAGTTACAGAGTAGGCTCTTAACAAAGCCAACCTTGACATCACAGCTGGCTCCTACATTATGACAGCAATAAAGCAAACTTGCTACCCTGGCTGTCAGAATACAACTGATACTCATTGTTTGTAAATGAACTGAGTACACTGATATTTATATGTACAGTAATTTGCATGAGAAAATGTGACTTTATAAGCTTGTCAGATAATCAAATTTGTCCAAAATAAAAACTGGCTTCATCAAGTTTGCCATTGATACAGGTATCAAGTAAGCATGTTCGCCAGATGACCATAAGGGCCAAACCCCCTTTGCTTTGTAATCATTTAATCATTCCTTTTTGGCCAGCATCCCACCATGTCTGGGGCAGGGGGGAGGATAACAGCACCCCTGCAGGCCAGTGAACCAGCCTTCAAGACAGGACTTTCCACCCCAAGCAGTGTAGAGAGGATGAAGAAGCACATTGTATGATTCCCACAATGGCCACTCTGTCACCACAATCCCCACTAATTTCATTTGCCTGCGAGGTAGAGCAGAAATTCCCCAAGAATTCCTGTGATGAAGAGTTGCCCCCAGTCTTGTGGACAAAAATGTGTGTGTGGGTCCGCGGATACGTGCATGTCCCTTCCTGTGTACAGATCAAGAACTGCTTGTCGTGATGACCTTCTTCTGAAAGGGGCATTTAATGTCATACACGCTCCCAAAATGGAATCAGATCATCACTGGAATGAGACGCCTGAACTGTAAAATGTGATGGTGAATGTTTTCTGAGCCATTTTTGATAAACATTTTTGATGACGAAAGATGTAAGAGATAGTTCAGAACATTTTGGAGTGACACGTAAATTAAAGAATTATACACATTAATAAACAAATTTGCATAAAAGTAAAAAAAATAACACCCAAACTTGGAAGTCAAACTACAAAAAAATGTGATGGTAAATGATTTTTATTTATTTATTAGTGCTGTCAATTAACACTTTATTTAGTGTGATTAATTATAAAAATCCAATAAAAAAATCCAATGCAATGGTTTTGTAACTTTTAAAAGTCTAATTTTAAGGTTTGGGGTTGGACTTTAGGTTTGGCTCATGCATTTTTATATGATTTTGCCAGAATACAAGAACGCATCCTATGTGAAGACAAGCAAGGTTGTATAATCACTGAGTGTTCACAGTTGCTAGATGGTTATGAAAATTATTGTTAATGCTAAAGTCTACTCGATGATTCATTTTTAATAAACTGTAAGAATTTACGTTCATTCACTTTATTATTTCATTGAGTGACAGTCGGTGTTTCGTCACGATTTTCTAATACAGAACAGCGTTCACAGCTAAGAGCACTTCATCTGTGTTCTTAATCTTTGGCATCAGACACGAGCAAGCAGGATCTTTGAAGCTCTGCCATGACTTCAAAACCATAATCATATTCCCTACAGATCTAACTTAGTTTGAGATATTATTTATAACCATTATCCAGTGTATATTGGAGGTGAATAACCAGATTTAATGTTCTTGGAATTTTTCTCAAAATCTTGCGAAGCCCTTGTGAAATGAGAGGCACTTCTTTCTTCATTCGATCTGGCTCATTAACCTATTGTGCAATTTACATTTAAACCATTTGACTTTATAATTTCTGTTCCTGATTTTTCTTAATGAATGATTCTTACTGTTTGATGAGACACATAATTTAAAATGTATCTGCATTTTATAAAAATTTTGAAAGACTCACATGTAATTGGATAAAACTCGGAAAAAATACACACATGCAACATACATTTTAAACACAATCTTGGCTCCATCAATGCGAGTTCCAGGCCCCTACACAAACTCACAACACAAAAGAGTCTCAACCTCATAGCTCAGCTTGCATTTAAACGGGTATTCTTGTTTGTAAATTCTGTGACATATTCAGCATGCAGGACTAAAATCAAAGGCTTTCAAGTGTTTGATGCTACTTAAGTACCCACAGGCTTCATCTGTAAATTGGTCTTTTTGAGTCACGCTCAAATCGAAGATGAAATGAAGACTGGCTTTCACAAAACAGAACTTTGTTTTCAAGACAGATTGCAGTATATGTGGATTGCAGGCCTCTATCTCACATGTGAAGGAGCTACAGCTTTCCTCAAGAGAGAATATTGTGCAAAAATGGGCAAGAAAACATCACCTACATTTCTAAACGGATTTTTTTTTCATGTGTAACCATAGAAACAGTGAAATATTGACCACATGTGTTTTAATTTATGGCTTCTGTTTTTGAGATTTTAAAAGTTGGAACACTGAAAGACAGTCATTTAAAAATGATTTTTTTTTTTTTTATATTTAAACAATTTTATGAAATAATCACCAAGGTTCAAGCAGTCAACGCCTTCACAAAATGGAACCTTATCACACATATAGATGTTGCTAAGTTTATGGGTAAAAGGTATCAGTTAGCTTGTTGCAATATATTCTAGGAATTATTTTTAGAATATATGAAAAATAAAAATAAAAAGTTTTATTTCAAAATACTGTTTTACTGTATTTTTTATCAAATAATCAAATGCAATCTGAGTGAGATGCCTTGGGGGACTTCTTTCAAAAACATAAATCTTAATGATTCCAAACTTTTGAGTGGTAGTGTACATATGTTTTTAGGATTATGCATATAATGACGAACAGTAACGAATCGCTCTTTCCTTCAGACGACGGCAATAGCTACTCGTTTAATCAGCGTTACATCGAATTAGGGCAAAGTGACAAATGCGTCCCCCCCTCCGAAATTCCAAACACTCCCTTAAGAAATTCATCCTGGCGCCGACTCCACTCTGAACTAGTAGTATATTGACTGTAGCACATCAGCCTTTTCACATTAGTTCAGCTAAAACTATTGACAGAGTCAGCATTTGTCAGTGTTTTTAAAACTAGATTACACAGAACCAATGCTCCCTTAATGAATCTTAATAATGGAGGTCATCAGATGTCATTTAATTTCTCTGGCCCTTCCACCTCATCATTAAACCCCTTACTGCCATTCCTCAACCGCTAACAGTGAGAAATGTATTTTTCTTCTGGAAGATGCTGGTCATAATTGTACGGTCTAGCCTTCTCCCAGGTTTCCATGAGCTGAAGGTGGAACTACTTACAGTTGTGGTCAGCCGTGTTACCTCACACCACATGGCTGAGAGGACGATCGGGAGGATGAAGCAGGCGAGGGGTGCGGTTACACCGTAACCCGTTTGCGCTGCTGCCAGGGGCCAAACCCACAGGCTGAGTGAGTGCAAATACATGGTGAATGACAGAGAAAACAAACTGAGAGAAAGAGGGTGACGCAGTATTTAGGCAGTCAGAGTGCAGAGGCTGCTTAATGAGATGTGGCGGTCAAGTGTAAACACAGCATTTACACTCTGCTTGAAAAAAGCGACTATACCGTCCCAGATGTTTAAACAAGCTTGTTTTGGAAGTGCGACAGAAGCATGATTTTATTTAGCAGACGTTCAGGAAACGTAAGTTTTAAAGATTTGCTTTAAAAGTGCTGTGAGTGTTGAGAGCAATGTTTTGAATCAAACACTTCATGGGAATTCACATACAGTGATTTGCACTGAGAACGCAACTAGAAGTTACGTGATTTCCAGTGACATAGACATTCATGACTACTGGCGGTGAGACAAAACTCAGAAAAGTTTAGCTGTAATGAGGGTTATTTCAGAGGTTTTCAAACTGTTTGGTGGCAACAACCCCCAAATATGACCCCCTTGTGAGGTAACTCCATTCTAAAATATAGCAATATATTTCAATGTATAAATAAAAATTCATTACATTTACATAGGACTTTTTCTGGGTACTCAAAGAGCTTTACATGAAGTGGGGAATCTCCTCAACCACCACCAATGTGCAGCATCCACCTGGATGATGCGGCACAGCCATAGTGCGCCAGAAAGCCCACCACAGAGACAGAGTGTTGAAGCCAATCACTATATATGTGTCATGATGATGGATTTTTGGCAAATTTTGGGCCAGGATGCCAGGGTTAAACCCCTAGCCTACTCTTTTTCTGAACGACATCTTTGGATTTTTACGTCTCATACGAAGGACGGATAAAGACCCATTAATGTATAAAAGATCATTTAAAATACTGTTATTACTATAAAAATGTAAAATAGTATCTGGAAATTTTTTCTTTTCAATTATATTTACTTTACCACTACTACCCCATTTGTACAGTAAATTAGAAAGTGCAAACAGAAAATAAAAAAGTGCAAACAGTTCTTGGAAAGCAAAATAAAACAGTAATAATATTAACTTATTTTATATTACTTATTTCTAATTCAGGTTGATTTTTTTTTTTTACAGTTTTTCTTGGAACTTTTCCATGGACCTCCTAACACCCTTTGAGGACCCCTGGGGGTCCTTAGATGAACATTTGAAAACACTTTAATCTATTAAATCAAATGTAAGCATTCATCTTGACGATACTGCAATCTCTAAATATATGCATTTTTGCTTTCAGAATAATCATTTTTTAGCAGCAATATATAAAAAATATTTTCAAATAATAATTCCATCTTGTTATTTCTTACCATGCCGTTTGTGATCAAATTCTCAAAAGCAATGCCTAGTTGTGCAGCCCACCAATAACGTTCGGTCATCTAGCTGTAGGAACACCCACTACAACCAACAATACAGCCTCTCTGCAACCTCTACTGTGAATGTGAACGCCCCTCAAAGTGCCTCTTAGTATAACACACAACACTCATCATAAAGCTTGTAGCACGTGCACAATTTACTCTAATGTATTTGTGTTTCCACAGAATCAAGTTGCTGTTGGCTGGAAAATGAATTTGAAATGAACGACATCCTCGACAAAGCTATGCTAATTCAGTGATGGCGTAATTACCGCTGACTGTACTGCTGTATGTTCCTAAATATTTTAAAAGCCATGGAACAAGTGTCTCAAACCCAATACTTCCCTTATTTCATCAATTTTCTGGCTAAGTCACAATGGTAAATGGAGGCAGGTCAAGTATGCACAGAATTTCTGTCGCTCATCAGCTGCTGTGAGGTGCACTGGTATGACGCCAGCTTGTTTTGGTTAGTACCTGTGTAAATCTGGGACCTCCGCCAGCGCCTCATGTTCCAGCGTTTTCCTCCCAGGCCAGCAGCTCATAAAGCTGTCAGTGCACTTGTAGTCCTGGTCACCTTTGCCACAGTTTAAGTCAGCAAATTTCCTCCATCTTGCCTCACTCGCACTCTCATCACTCTTGTACACACATGACCTCAGACATGACGTGCAACGTGCAGCTTATGACAGGCAGGTTGCTTTACTGCTGTAGAAGGAAAGAGATGGTGTTAAAAATAGCAAATTACTTATATTTATGAGGATACACATATTTATGAGTAATGAATTGGTCATTTAAAATCATAAAAAACATGGCATCCAACAACTGTTGCCTGAATCCCCCAGGCTTCTAAGGATGTCAAACTAATTCTTCCCAGAAAAAATGCAAACATTTTTTTGTTATTTTTTGTTAGAATGACTCGACTTAATGCATCAGCCACAGTAATCAGAGCAATTTCACTTTTAGATTTGTACCATCCACATGCTCGTTTCAGCCAGGAATAATTTGACTTTTCTTTTTTAGCTTGTACTGTTTTAAATGTTTCCTTCAGTATGATTTCAATGCAGATAACTGCTTGTGCAGTCTGTGTTTTGAGTTATAATTGTTGTGAAATGATTTCCCAGGGGTCAATATAATCACTAGGAGGAAAGGCGGTGTGAAGCAAATAACAAAACATGGGTTTTCCATAAACAATAGTCAGAGCTAAAAGAACAGAATCAGGTATCACATTCACTCTACAAAGAATAAAGGTTATAGAGCTAGTACACTGCCAACATATACTTAGATCCAGTATATAAAGCCGAAGAATAGTCAATTACTTCTATTTCTCACAAAATACAACTTTCAGAAATATAAGTATTGTTGATGCAGCTTTACTTTTGTATCACTTTTTTAAAGCAACAAACACTGCAGCTGAGTTACTGTACATTTATGCATTACAGTTCAAATAGGCCTTGCCCACTGCATACTTGGAAGGTCAATGGGACTTCAATAAAACAAAGATTGCATTTGAATGTGCATACTACCCTACTATATTCATCCCTACTTTCATAAAACAGTTGCAAAAAATTACCAGGATGACCTACTACGTCCTGCAAGATTCTGAAGTGCACTATCCCATGAGGAGTTGTGTTTTCGACTTGAAGTGGCGCTGCACAGACCAATCGGTGTATGACATCAAAGTATCGCGAGAGCAGACGGCCCCGTTTCCTTTCGAATCGCTCTTGCGGTACTTTGATGTCACACACCGATCGGTCTGTGCAGCGCCACTTCAAGTCGAACTAATGGCAGTGAAGCGAGGGAATTGACACTATAGATCACATGACAATGACAACATTATGAATGTAGTACATCTGGATTACATTCATATTCTGCATTCATGCCATGTCGTAATAACCGTAATTATGAGATGACAACATGTGACGTGTACTCTGAGCTGTTTATGTCCTCAGACTCGGAATTATGAACTTCTATGGTAACACTATCAATTCCAAATTGAACCTGCAGCGGTCAGGTGTTACAAGTCGGAGCTCTCAGAAAATCCTCAGTTTACAAGTTGTAATTATGAGTTTCACAAGGACATGAAAGCTTTTTACAAGTTGTAATCTCATATTTACGACATGGAGTGAACGCACCAATACAACACATTTATACTAATAAAGAACATACCTTTTCAATGGTCGCAACCTATTAATGTAAAAGTACCACCTATTACAGGTACAAATTAGGTAACTATTTATAGGTAGGTGAAATAGGGTCTATTTACAGCCAGAAACTAGCGTTTCAGTGAAGTTCCACTGACCCATGAATCTTAGTGGGGCTTTTTTGACTCTTTGCCACCTTTATTTACACTGTTGTTGACTTTGCTGTCTTGTTTAGTAACTTACTGTCTTGTGATTTTATAAAGTGCTTGTTCCTCGGCTTAAAATAATCGTGCACATAATGTTTAGACTTATTTGTGCAGTTGTAGGAATGTAATATATGTATATTTTTCTCATGAGTCTTTATGTAATGCTGTCCATAGTTACAGACAAGCGCTCTCCATTTACAAGCATTACCCATAGAAAACAAAACCTCAACTAATTTTTGAAATTCTACATTGTACAGTGTACAAATAACAAAGCACACAAAGGTCACGGTGATGGCAATTTAGATCCCATGGCACTTCAGCTACTATCTACTTCATTAGTATGGTAATTGTTTTGACCTCGAGATTGCCCATTAGAAAGATGATCAGGCCATTAGCAGATGTCAATAGTGCTTTATGTCTTATAATTGTCATTGGTTGGCCTGCAATGTGCAAATTCTGATTTTACTGGTGGGATCCTTCAAACAGTACTGAGTCTACAAGTATTTGGTTGCATTATATTCATCACATTATTATGTATTTCTCACAAAATACGTGATATAAATCTTTAACCTAAACATTTATAGTTATGCTTGGACCTGGTTTTGAACTAGATATAAGCTAGAACATTCATAGAGATGTTAGTTATAACATGCAGCAAAATGCTTTTTACAACTCACAAAAAAAAGCTGTTTTCCCAGGAAATGCAGCGTATGAAGCGAAGGTTTTAGAGTCTCTGTGATGGAAGGAGAGACAGCCCTTGTCAGGGTTCCAGATTCTGATAGCACACAAGCATCTCTATTCACAGAACATTTCAGTGGAGTCATCTGTTTTACTGGAGATTGACTTTCTGTGTGTGTGTGTCAGAAGAAAAAAAGGACGTTTCAGTGTGATCCTAGCTGTAATGGGCTACCAAAACACATGTGTCTTTGTGTTAGCTGCCCAAATCACTTGATGAGACTGGAGGCTATTTTTTTGAGTGCACCAAAAATGTCAGATGCATTTTTACATGCTTCTGACAGTCTGAAACGCAAGAAAAAGTGCCTTTCACATGGTTCTATCATCATTTAAAGTGGAATAAAGCACATATGACATTGTATAAAATTGTCACATTCATGTGTTAAGCTACTCAAAGGTTTAGTTTATCTTGAGATACTGAATGCATGCAAATGAGGCACTTTTGAATTCAGACCGTAAATTAGTTTTAAACTGACATGTGACATTAAAACTTTCTTCTGATTTCCAACTTCTCGTCACACCTGGCAATAAAACAAGATTAATTTAAAAAAAAAGTATAGGCCTATATATATATATATATATATATATGTTTTTTTGTTTTTTTTTACAGAAGAATACTGTATTTTGCTATATTTCCTCAATTATACATTTATTTTGCCCCCAACGACAAAGGAATAATTTAGCAGTTTCCCATTTTACAACAAAATGTGCTGGTCATTGTGTCATTCCCAGAATTGTTTACTAGCCAGTCTTTTAGTGAAATGCCACCTCTCACAAAAACAACTACCGGTAGATCCTTTGTGAATTTGTCTTATATTTTCATCAGAATGAGTTACTACTATAGGCTACATAATGATTTTGAAGAGATAATCATAAAGCTTTAGCAATACTGGCCAGCATATTTTTGTCATATAGTGTCTCAAAAGTTTGCAACTTTTTGATGGCAATGACCTTCAAATATGATGATTCCTTTGTGAAGGACTGCCTTTCTAAAATAAAATGGGTATGAGTAAATCACAAACTGATTCTTTTATGTTATGTCCAATAAAACAACGACTACAAGGGCAAGACTAATGTTATGGACATTGCAACTTTTACATTTTGTATACCATTATTAATTATTTATTTTAAATATGTTTTTGATTAGGGGACAGGAGTAATCTCAGGTAGCTCAAAGACTCTTCCTGTTCCTCACTTTGTGCCACTCCACCTGATATCATTTCTGACCACTAACCTCTTCAACAAAGGGTACCGAGGCCGTGCCATGACCCCAACCTTTTCAAATCGGCTACGGGCACAATTGTTGAAGTGGCCCATCAAAAGCAAACTCACTAATCAACCCTGATACCGCCTGTTCATAACTCATTAGAGAGGTTGTTGGGAAATCCCTTAATGAGTTTTAAATCCTGTTGTGTGGCCACATAGCTGAGGAGCGAGATGAGGTCTGAATAGCCTGTTGCGGAGGACTGGAGTGATGGAAGGTGTTAGTGAAGTGGAGAGCACCGAGGTAAAGAATAAGATTAAACAGAGTGACAGCTGGAATCACATCAGTAAAGTTAACTAGACGAGAGGAGCTTGGCAAGGTAGCTTGGCTAGTGAGACAGTGAGGAGTTGCTGTAGTTAGTTAACACTTCTGTCAGGTCACTGCTCATAGAGACATGTGGTGAATGGCTGCAGGCTCCGTTTATGGTATAGGAATTAGAAAGTGTTAAAATATGAACTGCTGACAGTAAGGGCTGTTACCAAGGTTATAAAAAAATTGGAGGGAGAGAAAAAGAGCATAAATACCTCCAATGTCGCCAATAATGATGGTTAAACAGTAGGATATTATCAAAATATAGCCCCCAAAATATATGGACACTTGTAGGTCACATATGTCATTGCATTAATCAAATATCAAACCAAATGGAAATGATTTTAAAGAAATATAATTTAAACAAACTTTCCAAACAAAACATTTAATAAAAAATAGGTTCTAAATTAGTAAACAATTTATATATTGTTAAATATATTTATGGTCTGTCTGAATATTCGATTCTGGTTGGCTAGAAGGCCAATTTAGAATGGTTTCCAGTTCCAAATCAGTTTAATCGCGTAGTAGCCTAATGCTGTTTTCATTGAAGCCACACAAAAATGGCACGGCAAGGTAAAGTGTTTTGAGAAAGTGTCTAGCATCATGTTTGCAGTAGAGAACACAATTCAAAATATCCAAACATTTTAAGGCCACATTATATCCATTCAAATTTAGGGAAAATAATAATGGAACTAAATAAAATATTCATAATTTTATGAAATTAAATCATACAAACTGATAGTCTATTAGGACACTCTGTCCTGGCTAGGTGTTCAGTGAAATCATTAACCATGACATTTCATCATTCAGCAAACCACACCTGGGGAAACAACCTGATGTTGCCATCACTTCTGTGTGGTACACTGGTGCAACATCCTTTTGACCACAAGAGTTAAAACAATTATTTTAAATAAATTATCAAATTAATCAAGAGATTACATATAGCCTAATTAAATAAGATACATATAATTAAATAAGTTGACCCTCCCAGAGTTTAATGAAGAGCAGCCTATGATTACTTGAACATTTTCCCATGGCACATATATATAACAATAACTTCTTTTGCTGACAGATTCCTGGTTTAAGTCATTACAGAGAAATGTAAGGTGGTAGGATAACCTTCCTCTTTGCAAAACACCACATTTTTTAAGACTTGCTAAAAGAGAAGGGTGTAATTTTAGCTACTTCAAAGTTGGATGAATTAAATACAGAACTTTTAATATATTAAGAACAGAACTAATATAACATTGGCCTATTTCTTTTCTAGTTGAAAGTATATGATAGTGAATTCATTAAGTGAATATTCATCAGACTGATAAAAATCGGTAACTTAGCTCACTTCTTTTGAAGCTCTTATTAAAGATTCTGCTCATTTAATCATTTGTTAGTAAAACGGACTGTGATTGGTCGCGCTGCATGTTTGTGTAACTGATTACGTCGATCGACGTGTTATCTTGACGTTATTTTGAGGCACAGTTTCTTTTATTCTTTTTTTATCTCATTAAATTAAATTCAGACTACAGTCTCAAAACTCGATTAAAGTATAAGTTATTTAGCCGTGGCATTAGGCCTATATCATCACATCACCTCTCACCTCTGCACCTCTCAGAAACTGCGAGGCCAACCGACACGGCGTCAGAAACATTGTAAGTGCAAGTGCCAGAAATTATGTTAATTTTTCAGACAACACTTATTAATATTAGACTGTACCTGACTAGGTAGGTGTATATTCGGCGAGGTACTTCGTCACTTGTGTTTTACGCTGGTTCACGTAATATTTTCTCTACATCGCCATCATAAACAAACGCCAAGAGAAGTCGCACGTGCTATGGCGCGGGCACTCATTCAGTGGAGGTGCACGAGGAAGTATTTAAAGGGATAGTTCACCCATAAAATGACAATTCTGTCATAATTTACTCACTCTCATGTTCCAAACACGTAAGTCTTTTGTTCATCTTCGGAACACAAATGAGGACATTTTTAAGAAAATGAGATTTCTGTTTCTCCAGGTTAGGCAACTATAGCTACTAAAATCACAAAGAGATCGTAAAACTCCATATGAATGAACGGTTTAGTCCAAATTTTCTGAAGTGACACGGTCGCTTTATATGATGAATAGGTTTAATTTAGGCTTTTATTCACTTGTAAACATTGATCAGCAGCAAACATGAAAGTAAGGTTATGGTCAAAGAGCCATTCCTGGGATTCTGTGCCTTTTTGTGTGTGTCCCGCCTGTATTAAGATCATGATCTTACTGCCTTAAAATGTTGGTTTTATACTTGGTTGGTTTTAAAATAAAATTTAAACCCGTCTTAAATAACACCATTTAAACACTAAGCATATTGAAGTTGATAAAACATTTTGCAGCATTTTGAACCACCACATATCACCATTTTTCCTGCTCATCTCCCTATGTTCATTGCCCATTTTTATGCTAATTTATTATTTATATAAATTATTACATTTGTTTTAACAATTATAATCAAGGATTTTAGCTTGTCCCTTTTTTATTTATTTAGAAAATGCTCATAAAATCAGTTACAAAAACATACTAATAATTCAGTGACTGACAATTTACTAGAGTAGCCTATCAACTATGTAGTACTTTAAAAAGTAAATATTTCTGATTTTGTTTAATAAGGGTTAAGGTTTAATTTAGCTTAAAATGTTAATTACTCACATCCTAATGTTATTTTATGATACTCGCAGCATACACAACAAGTGAATATTAATATATACAAGCAAATGCTAAATTTAACAACATTTAAAAAAAAAAATATGATATGATATATCCAGGGAGGCGCTTGAATGGACAGTTTTCGTAGGAACTCATTCGACGTCCTACAGTCTGAGAAATATTGCAAAAAGACTAAAATCTGTTAAATATGACAACTAGAATCTGGTTATGGTAGCTATGGAATGCTCATGTTATCTAACTGCAATTAGAGTCGAACTATCTATTATATTATCTAACGATAAACAAACTATAATGTGCTTCATAAAATACCGCTAGAGAGGTCAACTAATGCATTAAATAGTCAAACAAATAAGTCATTTTGTCAGTTTACCAGCTTGTGAAACACTGAAATGGGTGGGACTTAATGATGGTTAATTGGAACTATTGCTTGCTCCAGTACATGCGTTACTTCCACATTCCTCAATTGCAATTGAGTCTTAGGGAGTGTCGCAACTCTGTTTTTAGTGGCTCTAGCTCAAACTTGCTGCGTAACACATGAGAATGAACCTCATAGTTTCCCGCACGTCAAGCAAGCATGCTTGAGCTTCCGTTTACCATAACTGATGTGTCGGTTGATGAATGTTTATATGTGAATAATAGCCTAAATTAAATTTGTTCATCATATAAAGCGATTGTGTCTCTTCAGAAAATTTGGACTAAACAGCTCGATTCATATGAATACATTTTACAATCTCTTTATGAACTCTTTGAAGACGCAAAGTGGTAGTTGCCTTGACTGTCAATGGAGGGACAGAATCACAGAAATCTCTCAGATTTCATAAAAGAAATTCTTCATTTATGTTCCGAAGATGAATTAAAGTCTTACGGGTTTGGAACGATATGAGGGTGAGTAAATAATGACAGAATTTCCAATGTTATGTGAAATAATCCTATAAGATGTGCACACGTCTTTTGCTTGTGTTTTGAAACAGTCCTTAGAAATATTGGCCTTCAACTTCTATTTCTTCAGGAGTGGCAGGTGCGATACACAACCAGGAAGGAACAGTTCGAGGTTTGAAAAACTTTATTCAGTCTTTTATCATTAAATATCATGGGCACTTGTGCTCTGCATGATACTCTATGACCTTTTTAAATATATGTGGGTAGGTCTTTTTCTGTCACAAACTGTGCACAATAAAGCCCTTGTGTTCATGTCTAAAAGTACATACAACAGGATGTTTGTCTGTTTGTTTGTTTTCTCATTTCAGTAGTTTATTATCCAATTTGAGTGCCTTGCCTTGGAAATTCCCTGTTGTAGCATCTCTTGAAGATGGAGATGGGATATCCAAGTTTCCCACCGTAGCTCTCAATTTGTAATTTTTTTAAACGAATAAATGGGATTTTGATAGTATTAAATCATATTTTTTATATTATGTCTGGAAGGGTCTGATATTTATGGAAACATAGCTGTTTCTGCCTCATAGTAGAGTAATTGTGACTTCTCACAGTCACTCCTCAGATTTTTGAAGCCAAAATATGTGTCACACTTATTCAGTTGTTTGTCCATAGTTTCGTTTTAATGGACTTTCATTTTGTTTTCATTCATCACGTGTTCCTTGTTTGAATTTTTCGCCACTTGTCCATTCCCATGGACACTTATCACAGCTGTTCGTCGTTTAGTTCATCACCTCGTGTACTATTCAAGTCAAGTTCCTCACTTTCACTCTGATCCTTTGGCCTCGTCTCCGTTGGTCGTCCCCCAGTTGTCGTCAGCCACTGTTATGCTCTGGCTCCTCCCTCCTTTGACTCAGCCGTGGAGCATGGTAATTCGAAAATACTACAGGTTTTCTACTGATACAAAGCTTAATGCTAATCTGTGAATTATCCCTTTAATTTCGTTGACAAAATCATGAGGTCAGAGATCTCCATTTTGAGATATTTGCTAAATGAAGGTGTAATTTAGCTAGTCTGTGTTCCTTCACAAGACGCTTGTACAGGTTTCTGTGACTAAACCTTTAATAATTTCAAACATGAATCTTGACTATATGAAGAAATGCAACTACTGTACGCAGTTCTGTGTGACAATAAATAGTCTTTTTTTTTTGCTGTTTTTTTTTTTATAAAAACAAAACAAAGAAACAATACATGAATGCAATTTGGAATTAAGCTAGAAATGTAACCATTTTAATTTTTGAGAAATGTCTTGTTTTCATAATGTAGAGAATGGGTTAATTTATGACAAATAGCCATATGAAAAAAAATCAGGAAACTAGATTAGGTAAAATAAACCATGCTTATGAGTTCTATGAGACATTTTCTAGATTTGTACTCGTATAGAGCTGGTAAGTCCCGCCCCCTCCGCTAACCCCGCTGGACCTCAAAGTTGAAAAACCGTCAATGCAAGTGAATGGGAGAAAATAATTATTTTCTGGTCACGTTTGAATTGTGCCATGAATTTGAACATATGTTGACTGTGAATTTTTTATATAATCTTTCGTGTGAAAAATGCTACAATTTAGCAGGTAGAAGTTTGATACGGGTAGACTTTGTGTGAGAGCACTTTGTGGACTACAACTCGTCGCTGCTGTCGACGCGTTTGAAACGTGAACACCACTAGCTCACGGCTCTAGCTCACGGATCCCGCTAGACATGGCTGTGTCTTTGGTGCACTTCACCGCCTTCTTTCAGGGAGAGGACAAAATCGTTGAGGTTGGCGAAAACCACGGGTAAGTCAACTTTATGGGGTGACGTCACATAGGCGACATGTAGTCTTTCTCGTTATGTCTTTTCCACAACTGCTAGCCGACGAATCATACCATATACTGTCAAACTTGTAACATGAAAGATTATATAAAAAATTCACAGACAACATATGTTCACATTCATGGCACAATTGAAACGGGACCAGAAAATAATAATTTTCTCCCATTCACTTGCATTGACGGTTTTTCAACTTTGAGGTCCAGCGGGCTTTTACGGAGGGGGCGGGACTTACCAGCTCTATATGAAAGTGCAATAATTCTAATAAAATGCAAATACAAATTTCTCAAATGACAACAATCAATTGTAATTATAATTTTAAGCTAAATAATTGTTAGCCTATTATCAATTTAACCATCATGCAGCATGACTAAGGCTTTTAGTTGACTAAAACTTGACTGAATGTAAACAGGGTTATATTTAGTTGACTAAATATAATAAAAACTAAAAAAGTAGTAAATTTGACACTAAGACTACGACTAAATGTAAAAATAGTAAAGTGAAGTTTGAACAATGAAAATGCAGGGAAATAATCAATTTTAATTGGTTCATTATTAAAATGTATATTGGATCAGAATTTATATGTATATTAGCCATATACCCCACTTTCATAACAAACCAAACAAACACAAATTAGGCCTATTAGATGACTTATGAGGAAGTGCCAAACTGTCACTGGTGCCCCCTAAAATAAATTAGGAACATGACGCCTCTGCTAACAGATGTTTATTTATTTTATTTATATTATGTATTCTGAGGCTTTCATAGATGCACTCTAAAAAATAAAACATTGGGTCAACAAAAAAAAATATGTTAACGTTTTCCACTAGAATTTTTAAGTTAAGACTGCTGGCATAATTACATTAATTCAAAGCGATGTTTTGAGTATGGTGAATTACCTTTTAGTCCACAATAAAACGCATTTCTAAGTAACATGAACTTAATAATTTTCAACATGAATGCAAGTAATTAAGTTGATCCAACATAATGTTTTAAGTTAGGTGAAGAAGTTTTTTCCTACCGAAGCTTCGAAGCTCAAAAATGGTATTCGGACCAGCCCTAATTTTAAATAACACAAATGAAATGACTGACTTTTATAAGGAATTATGTTTATTTTTAAACAGCTTTCCAATCACTATTTATCTTTTTAGCACCATTTTTAAATTGTAATATATTTCTCTTTTAAACATACATGTAACATTCATCTTTTAATATATTTCCCTTTCAAAACATTTAAATGAACTATAATATTAATATATAATAATATTAACATAATTAAAGAAGTCGTTTGACATACGTTATAACGAGTCATTAATGTCCTTTAAATTATATGTTTCATATAATAGAACAGAAGCTATATATTGTGAATTTAAACATTTCTCGAGTCGTTTACCAGCGGCAGACGTCAGGAGGACCAGCCGAGGTAAAGGCTGTTCCAGGCGGCTTACATGGGCTCGAGCACCCGGTGATCCCCTGGGTCTCACACAACCCGAAAACGTCCGATCAAATGTTTTAAATAGGCGCTATCTTTATAAATAAACCACAGATTTGAGCTTTAAACAACTACATTCTCGACTGAACAACTCTTAAAACTACATTTCGTGACACAATAACAGTAGTATTTTTAAATTTCCCGCAGCACTTGCCTCTCCCAGAAGAAGCGGATTTCGCCTCGGAGTCGGACGCGCGTCAATTTCGCTCCAAACGCTTGTTTTTTATACGCGTCCATTTCGCTTTGGACGCGCGAATGCATTCAAAATGTTCAAGCGTCAAATTAGACGCGGCAGGCGCGAATTTGACGCGCTATTCGCGTCCGGTGTGAACGCACAGTTACATATACTATCAACACTCAACTCAAATTTCAGAATAAGGACTTCGAGATTTCGGTATTCGGTTACTATACAGTAGGCTATCACCAACAGAATCCTGAGCGAATGCAAATGTGTAATTAAACATAAAATTACTAACCATTCACCAGATTGAGTTTCAACTGTGTGGTCCCACTCGTCGTCTGACATTGAACATGCATGCGCGCGGAAACTGTGGGCCGTTTACACGTCATCAAATTGTATTTTACATTAGCAGAACTTAAAATTTAATTATTTTTGATTGACTGAAAATGTTAAACTCTGACAAGTCATGATAGTATATTGAATCAATAGGCATAATTTGTGTGTCATCCAAGCTCAATAAAATAACAACTACAAGTAAAAAGTCTAACTGTATCTCAGAACTTGATTTTTTATTTCACAACAATATGTATATTTAAGTAATGACTAAAGGTCCTCTGAATTAGTTTTTAGAGTGTGTCAAATTAGGCTATTGATTGAGAGAAATACTTGTGCTGATTTGGCCCTTATTTATATTGTTGGAAAAAGCAAATTTATTGTATATGCTTCTTTTCTAGTTTTGTGTTTGTGTGGTATACATTGGCAAAGAACTTAAGAATGCGCAAGAAACGATTTCTGGTAGACCAAGCCAGTTTGTCACTTCTGTCATAAAAATGGCATACATTAAGACTGTTGGAGTCACAACACACCCACTTTTTGTTTAGCATGCTATTTCCCACAACCTGCTCTTGATGCCAAAGATGCACAAATGCCAACAATGGTGCCAGCTCCTTCCAAAACACAATTCCACTTGTGCGCATGTTATTATTATTCTTTTTTTAAATTTCGAGTTGTTATTATTTCCGGTTGCGTTTAATCAAGCACTCCCTATATCAGACTATTTCCCTCCTACTATTGATGTTATTGATTGTTTCGCACTCTTCCATAACATGCATCTCAAACAGGGATGAAAGTTCCTGCAGGCAAGATTAAAAGGATCGCTTGATTTGACATGCTGGAGAAACACCTATGAAACAAAGAATTTATGATGGCTGCTTCCTCCTTGTTACTTTCATCTCACAAAAGAAAACATCAGTAATAGTTTCCCTTTCCGACCACTCTGTGACTATTCACCCGGGCTCCTGGACTGATGTGGACTTTCCAGACACAAAAGATACTCCTGGCATGCAGTCAAGGCGCCTCCCTCCATGTAGAGTTTTCATAGCCATAATTGTTACTTAAAATATGCTTTCTCTGAGTGAAGGGAAATGGCTCAACTATTACTGTCAGTGTTTTTCTGTTTGATGTGTTTCATTGCTGTAAATCAGGGGGTGGTTTCACATTCCATCCTTGTGTTTTTAGACAGGAAATGTAACAGACGAGAGAAGAGAGGCCGCTCTGAGCTGTTTTGTGTAAACACGTTATTTACCTTTTATAGAAACATGCTTTTGTCTTTAATTAAGAGCAAGTATTTGAATACTGTACACTTGAGATGCTGATACACATTGCAATATATTTACCTTATGCATTGTGTGGCTTCCATTCAAATGTTTGGGGCTTAGTTGGGATTTTTTAAAGAATGTATAATACTTTTAATAAGCAAGGATGCAACTGATTAAAAGTGACATTTATAATGTTTAGATATAAGATTTATATTTAAAATTAGATGTTCTTGTTAACTTTCTATTATCAAGGAATCCTTAAAAATGTATAATGGTTTTCTGCATTGATAATAATAAGAAATGTTTCTTGACCATCAAAATATAAATATTCTAATGATTTCTGAAGGATCATGTGACATTGAAGACTGGAATAATGACTGCTGAAAATTCAGCTTTGACATCACAGCTTTTAATTACATTTAAAAAAGTCAATTAAGTTATTTTAACTTGTATTTCACAGTATTACTGTTTGACCCCAAACTTTTGAACGGTGGTGTACCTTCTCTTTCAAAAGTGAGTTCATACCCATTAAAAAAAAAGATTCTTATTTCACCCTTCAAAGATATCCTCCATGTCTTTACAGTCCTTTCCTTCCCAAACCAATGCACTAAATCAAACATGTCATTCTTTGCTGTGGGCGTGTGTGCTGCGTATAACTCCATTAGCCACCAGCGGTGACAGTGTCTCTCGTAAGGGAAGAAGAATAACATGAAGAACTTTTTTCCGCTATCACGCATGGCCATGAAAACCACCGCTACATGGCTCTGTCCCAATCTAAACACATTTTGTCATAACTGAAAGCCTCTACCTTTTCTGCAGATACATGGTGTAGCGTTTCCAAACTGCGGCTGAACGCTCTGTCAACATTGTCTGTTATAACAAGAGACTACGGTGGGAGGTTAGGGAGCTGTGTACTCAGGCAGGGCTCGGTTTCCCCCTCACTAAAGGCTCTGGCCGTGAGTGATGAGTACCCAGTCAGACATACCAGACGCTTCATCTTTGATTTGTTGTCCCAGCAACCTGGCACCTCCAAGCCAACACACCAGACTCCTTTTTTTGATCCCCTCCGCCAACAAAAACCATAATCATTTGACAAGCTGCTGTTCCCAACATTCCCCAAACCCTGCCATTATACACCCTCTCTTCCATGCCAGCTATCGGAAATCTAGAGATTTCCATTTTTACTTCTTCTTTTGGAGAAATGAAACAAGTTCCCAAAGAATTCAGCCATAGAAATGTAAAGAAACCAAATTATTTGGAATAGGTGTAATTGCATGCACTAAAAAAGCAAAATGATCACCATGCCCGTCAAATCAGATTAACATGTCCATCAATATTGAAAACCTGTGTAATTTTATATATCAGATTGTAAATAATAATGAGAGCGAGTAAGTATGTATGTGTATGTATGTATGTATGTATTTAAATTGATTTATTTTAAGCCATTGTGACATATTGACAAAGTGCTGCTGGGTAAGTGTTATATTTAAAAAAATTAACCAGTTCCCTTTTTTCAGAACAAAGAAATTACAGAGAATGCTGACAGTAAAGTTTCAATGTCACATAAGTCATAAGGTAGGTTTAAAGGAGTACAATGCATTTACAAAATCTCTTCTCTTTTTAGCAATTTCTTATTTTTATAAACCCCAAATAAGCCAAATTAACTTGAAACTGTCTGAAGTCGATTTGTTTCATGTGTTTAAAGTATTTTTAACAGTCAACTTTTTTTTTTGCTTCACTCTACTTTCTTTAGCCTGGAGGCCTAATATTTTCTCATATCAGAGGTAAGTCAGTTGCACTTTTTAGTAGCACATCAGCAGTGTGAACTCACACATTTATATATGTCATAAACTTAGCATAGGCTACCCTTTCAGTCAAACAGGAAATTAAGTGACAATGAAAAAGATCTTCACAGGATAAAATCCAAGAACAACAAGAGGCTGAAAACACAACCCTGATATAACGCCATAAGACCAACTTAGATTTCTAGACAAACAATTTGAGTGACGAGATCCAGTGTGCCGCTCTCTAAAAGAGTTGCACAGCCAATTTTTAGCATAACTATTGTTCAACAAAAGTGTTTAGTCATAATGGGTGTGCATCCCGAAACGCAGTGTCACATTTTATAACAATACCTTTCATTTGCATATTACTCACTCGCCTGTTTTTTGTGTTTATTGCCCATTGTGTTGGCGTCCAAACTGAGGCTTGTGTTATTAGAGAAGATATTGTGTATCATTAAAAACCTGTAACCTAGGGCATTCCATCATTCAGACATGTAGCATTATGCCAATATTCTACGCTTCTAAATCTCACACAAGCTATAGATGTCTATGGCGCCACGTCACGGAGTGAAATTTCATTACTGTAATGAAACGAGCTGGGTCAACAGAAGACGACTCCCGCTTCAATATGAGCATTACTATTTTTTTGGTTTTTGAAATTGGCCAGGCAGTTCCAGACACAAACACATTTGTAGCTGGGCCCGATGACAGAAGTAGCTGTGGCTTCCAGCTGTGTGTTAACACAATAGCCTTAACACTTTGGCCGGATTCTGGATGGGTCCCTGGAGAACAGCTCTGCTTTTTAAAGGTAAGTAATATGTATCCAGAAAATCAGCCATAAAGGGGTCCCTTTTCCCTCCCACTAAAGCCTCCCTTGCCGTTGTGAGTTGCGGCACTAGTTTACTTTGGCTCGTTCTGTGGGGTTTACAGTTAAAATGGAACACCTGACCCAGGACGACTGGAAATGTGAATCTAGTTTGGGCCAGGAACACTGATATCATGGGATATTTAACAGTTGTTTAGAGGTTGTGTAAAGGTTGTGGATTAGCTGTGCTTGTAGCAGCTCATACCAAATGATCATTCCATTGTAAATGTACAATGTGTCCAGTGAAGAGGTGTACTTTTAACTATAAAAGTGTGAGGAAATTCTGGACCTGGTGTGGTCTTTACGATTCCTTACTCGTGCAAATTTTGCAGTAAAGGCAAGATTATTATAATAAATAACTGACACCAAACTGTATATATATATATATATATATATATATTAGTTTGATGTATATTACTTGTGATTTCTATATTTCTTCTGATACATTTTAAATATGTGAGCTACAGGAGCAGTGTGTCCGTGTCCCAGGTTTCACAAAGAGGAATTCTGTTTGTATCTGTTCTAGAAAACAACTGAGGAACACGGCAGAGGACAAGAGACATTTGAAGGGCTACAGTATGTTAAGTGGTGATAGGGAGGCGGAGCTTCCAGGAAGATGGACATAAACCAAAGCCGTGCTGACAGCATTAACTTGACCTGCCTCAGCATCCTAGTCTTAAGGTTTGTTCTAAGCTGAAATAAAACATAACACACATACAAGAAGAAATGCACTATACTACAAAAATGTCCACTGAGCAAACATCTTGGCTGTAAGGTTGAAAATTGCTGCTAAACACTTACTTTTTATCTTTTTTTTTTTTTTGCACTTAAATCCTGAAGACTTCTTTTTCCTTTGAGAGCTGAAATAAACCCAGAATACTTTGCTGCGAGTGCTCTCACTCCAAGCCAACATCTCTAAATGCTACATTTTTGTGGTTGCACTGAAAAACCACAATTTATAAAAATTAGTTGAATTATGGAATGTTGAGTATTTGTCAACTTAAGTAAATCTCAGACTGCCAATGACCAAAGTTCAGACCTGAAGCAAGTGTAGTTACTTAATTAGCACAGTTAATTTGTATCTTAAGGTCAACTCCATACTAAAGTGTTTTTGGCCATTTAATAAAAGCATTTTTGTGTCAGGAACAGTAACTTATAGACTTAACTATTTGAGTCTGTTCATCACACAAAGCTATCTCATGGTTTCAGAAGACTAGTGTTTTATGTTGCTTTTTAAAGCTTTGTTTTTTTAAGCACATGGATATATATATATATATATATATATATATATATATATATATATATATTTAGCAACCATGTGTTTATTATATATATATATATATATATAATGATATTATTTGTCATTTGTTTCCAATATTTATAATAATAATATTATTACTCAGCAATGAATTCATTGATCAAAGTGAGAGTAATGAAATGTATCATCAAAAAATAAAATAAAAAAAAATGCTGTTTTGACTGTACATTAAATAATCCTAAAAAATGCATTACAATTTCTAGAGAAATATTAAACTGCACAATTGTGTAGTAATAGTTAAATCATTGTTATGCATTGATAACAATAAGAAATGTTTAATGAGCACCAAATCAGCATGATTTCTGAAGGATCATGTGACTCTGAAGACTGGAGTAATGATGCTGAAAATTCTGATTTTAGCCATCACAGGAATACATTACATTTTAAAATATATATTTAAACAGAAAACCGTTATTTTAAATTGTTATAATATTTCACAGTATTATGGTTTTTACTGTATTTTTATCAAATATATGCAGCCTTGGTGAGCACAAGAGACTTCTTTCAAAAACATTTACATTTTTAAATGGTAGTAATGACATTTAGTTATGTTTGTGGATGAGTGATGAGTTGTCCTCTAGAAATACAGTATGTATTCCAAAGTCCATTGAAAATTTGGGAAGAATAAAGCAACTTCATTAACAAGCAACCAGGGAAGAGTTCAAAGTGAATTATACAAAAATGCTATACTGCAATCGCTGTTTTCAGTAAGCATGAAGGGAAATCGGATAATCACAGATGAAAGACAGGAAGACTATAAATATATTGCCTATGAATCCAACCAACATATTAACTTCACACATACTAATTTGAGTTGCTCTTGAGTTGTTCATGGCAGTGTAGCATTTTTTTAAAGAATATTTAGGAGCATTGCAGTAAACTGAACATTATTATCACTTCTAACTTCTTCCCATGGTGCTCTGAGCCAGCGGCTGTGGCTCTGGTCAGTTTCAAGTGCTTAACTACATTCTATCTTTCCTCTTCCCTCTCGCTCTCCCTCACTCCCTTCAGCAGTCCCTGATAACGTGACATCCTGTTTAACTCGGTCAAACTCCTCTCCGACAGACTAACCTGATGTTGTGATAGAAATAGTGTCTTATTCTTCTGTCTGCCCGACAGCACTGTGAAACGCTCATTCATTCCCATTTCGTCCTCCTACACACTCCCTCGCTTATCATCTCTGCTGCTAAATCTACCTGACAGGCCCCTCACAGGTACACCTAATCCTCTCTGTGGCCTCTCTCGCTCTCTCTCGCTGTCTTTCTCTCTCTCTCGCTGTCTCTGTCTTTCTGCGTCTGTAGTGCTTCACACAACAGCGGGTGGGATCAAACATCCATCCTCTCCTTGTTGGTGCAGTCGGTGTGCTTTACAAAAGAGCTGACATTTCATCAAGGCAGTATCTTTTTCTTTTTCTGTCTTTTCTGTTGAGTTGTTTTTCTAATCGTTATGACAGGACTTTTTTTTACCACTCTTAGATATATTTACAGTTAATACATGAACATGACAACTGAATAAACAGATAAAGGGCCCGATGTACCGTATTTGCCGTGGTGAATGGATAGTAAAAAAAAAAAAAAACGAGACCAGTTACATTCTCTGTTTTAAAGCCTGAATGTGTCAAAAGATTCCTTAAGAAGGAATAGAGGCACATGTCAACATAAAACTTAACGTGGAAAATAAGTCACAGACACAAAGCATAAACTGTTTTTTTAAACATGGTTAGTATCTTACAGTACATTTTGCTATTCATTATAATGCGATTCTATTGAAGAAAATAAATCACATTAGCAAGACATCATTGCAGCTTTGCACAAGTAGGGAGGAGTGGAGTCAGCTGTGTCACTTATTGTTTTAGATATACTCTGTAAACCAATAAGAAGACATCCTGAAATAATGATCTATCAACCAAAATTAGAATAAGGCATCTATAACATTAGAAACATTACTATTAAAAATAGTGATCTAGGGCCCAATTTGCCATACATTAGCTGTATCAAGTTAAGGGGCAAGTTTAATTATTTAATTTTGTTTTAACCCTTTATGGTACGGAGTTGCCATGTGGCAACAGTTAATTTCTTCCTTGTTATTCAATAAATACAATATATTGCAGTATGGGAATTAAAAGGGCAGGCCTTAAGGTAGCCAATGATATGCTGTTTTTAATGACATTTGGATGTCCCTCCAAAACTCTTTCCAACTGTCACCCTAACACGGAAGACACCTGTTGAAGTGATCCAGAAATTAGTTTATTAACCTCATTTCTAAACATCTCTTATCAAGGAGGATTTTTTGCAGCTTTGATAAGTAAATTAGATATTTTTATTCACAGATCAACTTTGTCTAACATAGTTTTACTGTAAATTGAGAAAATATCAATGTTTTCATATGGCAACGCTGTACCACTATGGCAAAATAGGCATGTTGCCATACAGTGGAATTGCAGTAATGTATTTCCCCACTGGGATTTTTTATAGATCAACAATATGATTGCAATTATTTATTTGAAGTGTTTATAGTTGTATTTATGTATAAAAAACTAAATTCTTTTCTGAAAATGAATACAGCAATATTTTACGGAAAGGGCAATAGGAAGAGTGCAGAGTTAGCTCTTCCATGTGATGAGAGTGAGGATGAGTTAGCCAAATGTTTGGGAATGAGGTACTTATCTTTCTTACTTACTTACTTACTTGCTTAGGGATCTACTTATTTTTGGTTTGCAGGGGATCTACTTATTTTTGGTTTGCATGAGTTCCAACTAAGTATATCAATCTATCAATTTCTAAAAGAAATGTGCATTAAAATAGAAAAGAAAATCTTAACTTTTTTGACCATTTTCTAATGGGTAGGCTACAGCATTGCCATATAGCAACGTTTCCCTACCCCCACAAAAATATTTTTTTATTTGTATGATTGAAGCTATTTCATGAAATAAAATCTTATTTAAAAACATTTCATGATTAGAACATAATGCATTCCATAGAGGGTTAAACTACTTACATTTAAAATAAAAAATAAAATATGAAAATAAATGCACTCTTATTTTGAAAAATACATATTAACCCATTTAATTAAAAATGTCTTACATAACTGGGCTGATATAGGCTATATCACATTTTTCAGTATACATTATCCCACCGATCACAATTGTGACCGAACATAAAACACAATTTTTCACACACTTTTCTATAAAAATTTCAGAAATAATTATTGATTATTTCAAGGGGCAACTAATGACACCTCATTTGGATATTTTCATGTCTGGGAAAAATTAGGTATCAAACAGGTTAAAGGTTAAATATTTAGAAAACTTTATTGGGAAACATTTTCAATGTTTTGCATTTTATTATTACGGTAATTATATTTGTATATATCTTTTTTAAGTTAGTGTTTTATTTTGATTGTTTTTATTTTCTTCTAACATTTTTATTTAATTATTACCTTTTTATACATTTATGAACCCCTCCGAAAAACCATAGCGTAATGTACTTCATGTTGTTGAGGATGAATAAATTAATAATAATTCAATACGGTACAAGATTATTCAATTCAAAATCAATATTATAATCAAGTTACGTCAAAAGTAATCAAAAAAAGGAGTCTGATTATATAAATTTTTATCATATAATATGTATTCAGTAATGGACAACAGTTTTTAAGTAATCTACCCAGCACTGATTGTTACTGTATTAAGCAACATATTACCCAAAATCAACCATTTTAGGAAAAATACAAGCTTAGTTTAATAAATGATGTAGTCCTTAGCCAAATATGGTTTTACATGTTTACTTTTACAGTTTACCAACATGTAATATATATTTAGACCTGGATAAATTTGCTCTGACAAACTTAGAAAATTTGCTTTAAAATGCAAAAATGTGGTAAAAAGAGCAGCTGCATATGGTGGGTCCTTTCTAAATGTGTAGTAATGAGGCAAATATTCTGCACAGCTTGCTAGATTAAATGAGGTGACACATCTTACCCAACAAGACAACTTATCAATTTCTTGCTTTTTATCAGAATACTTTTTTTAGTGTGTGTTTCAGCCTTTGTAGATCAGTAGAGAAGACTTTGTGTAAGAAACATCAGTTTAGCCTAGTGAACTCTGTTCCAGAACCCTTTGTTGGACTATCATAGCTGAACGCACTTCCGCTGTGAACAGGCCACCGATAATGAGCCTCATATCTCGCCTTATTCACCACACGCACAACACAAGTGAAGTGTTGACAGTGAATGTACATTTAAAAAAAAGAAGTTCAAACACTTTTTTTCACACAAACACACAGAGAGAGGGTATGATGGGGAGAAGGTAACCACGTACATCACACACTTGGAGTGTAGCGGGGGAGGTGATGACGGCCGTGACAGCCGTGTGTACAGTAATCAGAGGCTGGTCACTTCCTGCAGACTTCCCTCTTCAGCCCGCCAGGCTTCACCTCGCTGCTTCCACCAGAAGATTAGTTCTGCTGTTTCCTGAGCACCGATTAAGGGTCCAACACAGGGCTAAAGCTCACTGAGGTTGTACATTTCTTATAGGGTCATATATGGGCACATGTGGCACAGAAAGAAGGAAAGGAAGGAGTATTAAAATGAGGGGGTGAAATGTTGAGCCACCTTTGAATTGCTTGTTTACTTTCGGATGCATTTCGGCATAAATAATAGGTCTTTATGGACCAAAAAGTTTAGCTGGTTTACACTAATGTCCACTAATAACCTTGTATCACTGAAATAGCACATTCCAGTGTTGTATTATGAATTGTGGTATAACTTCTTCTATCTTATAAGAAGCATTTGTGATCATATACTAGCACTCAGTGGCCTTGAAGGGCTGGTTCAACCAAAAATCTTAATTTTGTCATCATTTACTGACCCTCATGTTGTTCCAAGCCTGCATGACTTTTCTGTTGCATAGAAGATATTTTGAAAGATGGGGTCCATAAAACAACACTGGACCCCATTGACTTTCATTGTACTGACAAATAAAAATAAAAAAACACTGAGACATTCTTCACAATATCTTCTTTTGTTGTGAGTAAATGTTCATGCGCTCTAGCCCTTTAAGCAAAAACAACTAAATCCTGAAGATAATCAAGCTGTGTGCTTGTATCAATATATCAATCACAGGTGCTCACGGTCTCAGTGGTCCTTGGAAATATGTGAACCTTATAAATATATGTTCGGAAGGACAAATGGCTTTCCACACTCTTTTAGTACATCTGGAGAGTGCAGATTTCCTGTATCATTCTTCTCTCGAGCTTAGGGACACTGTGCATCAATGCTGTCCACACACACGCTCACGCTCCAAACCTACAGTTCCTATCCTTTGTCAGACTTGTCAAGACACTTGAGTATCCGGCCTTCTTTATCGGCAAACCTGAGGGCAGCTATGACAGGCCTGAGGAAACACCAGAGACCAGCTCAAGAGTAAATTTAGCCCTGACCTGACAGCCTGTCTCTTTGTCTGCCTGACAGGAGCTCGACACATCACTCTGGGCACCATTGATTACAATTCTGAGCTCATTGTGGCTTCTTTGTCACTTGAAGTGATATTACTTGAATATTTCCTCTCTCAACCGTCTTTACCTCTGTCCTTTAACTGACAACAACATGAGCTACACTTCATTAGCTCAGGTTTAGCAGTCACGCCAGAGGGAAATTTGTTGTCTGTTTTGTAATAATTTGCTAGTTCGTCTTAAAAGAGAAATTGCTTTCAAATATGAATGTGAAATGAATGGTGATTTCTCAGCCTATTCATAATGGGTTCCCCTGAGGTTGGCAACAAGTTACTGTAACTTTTATTTATATAAACTTTTCAAAGATGGTTCAGAGTGCAAATTGAGAATCATCGTCTTTTTTCACTTTTGCAATGAACACTAGAGTTATGTTATGTGGTGTCACATTGCAAAATATGAAAGTAAAAGTAATGTACAGTATTGTCTTGTGTTTCAGTATAAATGTGAAAAGTTGATTTTATGAACTCAATTCATTTCAGTTAAAATCAGTAACTATTTTAATTACTAGCTCAGTGTTCAGCAACATAATGAAGGTAACCATTGGTAAAGCGAGTGATAAGCACAAGAAAAGAAATTAAGACAAAATGTATAATTTTTTTTAAAATATATTTTGTTTCAGTAATTTTAATTATCCCCTCACCATGTATCTTATTATTTTAGGATTTGCACATTTATTAACAAGAACAATTCAAAAGTAAACTAGTCGTCATAAAAGGTTGCATACCCCACCCAAGCTCATGGACATTTCCAAGAAAGTTATAGATTTTAGCCATATCAGCAACTGCACATTTTCCAGTAAGAGGTTTCATTACCTTTTCCACATTATCATGACCTTTGAAGCACACTTCAGCACTTTAGTTCATTTACCTCTGTTCAAGAACAGGTCACATATTTCATCTACGTATGCTGTTTTGCACAATTGTGTTTTTTTTTCTTTGGCTTATTATACTTTCCCCCGTTAGTTTAGTTTATTTATCATATTAACTTTCAATAAAATGCTATTTTATTAAAAAAAAATTGTAACAATCTAAAACTTTTACTTCCATAATGCACCAATGCTATAGGCTATGTGATGTATAGTATACTGTACAACTTTGCAGACTGTTGGTTTGCTCTTGCAAACGCAAAGACATCTGCTGTCTTTGTCAAGCGGTTTGCGCACACAAAAAGTATTCTAGTCGCTTCATAATATTACGGTTAAACCAATGTAGTCACATGGACTATTTTAATGATGTTTTTACTACCTTTCTGGGCCTTGAAAGTTGCAATGACGTTTCAATGGAGGGACAGAAAGCTCTCAGATTTCATCAAAAATATCTTCATTTGTGTTCCGAAGATGAACGAATGTCTTACGGGTTTGGAACGACATGAGGGTGAGTAATTAATGATAGAATTTTCATTTTTAGGTGAACTAACCCTTTAAAATACTTTATAATGCATTATAAAGGCTTTAAAGGCCCACTGAAGTGCCTTGAAACATGCAGCATTATTCAATGTGTTGTTGTAATTTCCAGTGAAACAGGAAGACAGGGCGGGACACATCGGACAGCCCGTCCCTTTAAAAAAAAATACTTTATAGGCTTGTTCGACTTCATGCAGCGATGCGCACACCGATCAGTGGCTGACTTGAAGGAGTGCATGCCGGTTAGAAAATAGGCTTGTTTGAGATGCGCCTCGCCTGAAATGCATGCGAGAGGAGGCGGCTGCAGTGAGGGGAGGAGTGAAAAAAGCGCAGGCAAGACAGACAGTTATCTCTTCTCGTAGTGGATCAGACATCAAAGGTGGATATCGCGGGATTCATAAATGCGCCGTGTTGATGATAAACTGGATGTATAGACTTACAGGAATATTCACACATAATTTATACATAAAAACATGATTTCAGAGTTTTAAAATCAAACATTTTAAAAGAGAACAATACATCATGGTTGTTTAAACCAATCAGCAAGTCTTTCCCATCGTGCTTTTGATCAAAGGGAAAGCAGGCGGAGGAGAGCAAATTCTTCAAAAAGAACACAAAGAATGGCCTTCTCAGCTGCCATAGTTGCAACTCTTCATCAGAACAGGGTGTTCAAAGCACCACCGTTTCCGTTTGAAAAACAGGCTTGTTCGACTTCATGCAGCTCTGCGCAGACCGATCGGCGGCTGACTTGAAGCAGTGCATGCCGGTTAGAAATTTTGTCTGACTTGATATAGCGCCGATGCCACGTGACTGTGACGTATGTCATAAAAGTACCCCGAGAGCGATTCGAGAGTAGACGGAGAACTCCGGCTGCACAAGCTCTGATGACGACACAGCTGTTCCACGATTGGCCGGATTCACCGCATGACAACGATCACGTGTGTTTCGTGTTTATTCTCACACCTTTAGTTTAACTTCCACTAAAGCTCACAAATCAGTTTTTTATAACATTAAACACTCTTTTCATGTAGTCGCGATGTTGTATTGTGTCATGTTTATCAAAATTAAACTCATTAAAAAACGTTGAATCCACTTCATTGATTGTAGCTATAGGCTTATGTTGAACTTTATTCTTGTTCAAACAGACGCTGTATGAATCAGTACAAGTATTAAATTAAATTGTCTCTGAAACATCTGTTGGCCCCACAGTGGCAGCTGGCACACCTAAAAATGGATGCAGAATAATTTTTTTATAGTCTCAATAAAAAAATGTTTTACTAAACTTTGGCTATTGTTGTTTATTGTAAAATCAACCCTTTCACGCGTAAGTTACAAATATTTTAACTGACCCCTTGTTTCCATGGCGAAGCGTCATGATTGTCACGTGACACAACGCCTATTGTTTTATTTTTTTCCTTTTTTATTAAAAATATTCACAAACTTGCTTACCATGTCAATTATCTGATATTCCGATTCTTCGTTTAAAAACCTTTATAAATTATATTGATCTAGCCTATAACAAGATGAGCGCTGCAGTTCAGAGAGTCCTGTCAGCCGGATTTACAGCACCTGACTTCCCCAGTTTCTCCCAAAATACATGAAAGTAAGTGGCTGTTGAACTGGGAGAAGAGTAGAGTAAACTTTATAGTTCCGCTATGTGTGTCTGATATATGAATAAAACACGTCGGCAAATTACATTTGAATAGATTGTTTTTGCTGCTTCCATAGACGTGTATTTTACAAACTACAAATGTATTATTTTACTAGTAGTTATGTGTATTTAAATGTCTGAAACATAAAATAAAGATTATGTGGTTGAAAACACTGCATATTAGTTAGCCTATATGACAAGTGCTGAGCGCCTCCGTCTCTGGCTCTGCGCCAGCCAACGCGCGAAAATGCAGTTTGAATCTGGCAGTTCTGTGACGTCACTGAACATTCTGAATCATACTCTCAGGGGCACAGAAATAAGAATACAATATATGTTGCCATGACGCTCAAGATGTAATGTATAGTTAAATTTTATATAGTTTTATGGTTATGTGGGCCATGGTTATATGGTTATGGTTAATGATTTTGCACAGTAATCTGACAATAAATGTGGCCCACCCAGATTTTCAAAGTCTCTTTTCTGGCTACGCTACTGATTTGAAACGTGTGTATTTGTCAAATATTGCATTTATTTCACTTCAGCTGTGGTAAAGTATGCAAATACCACGTGAGCGGTCGCGGGAACCAAAGCGTCTGACTTCACGTCTCCGTTGCACACAAAACTTGCAGCTCCTCCCCGCCTGCACGCGGCAACTCTCGCCGATCGGTACATCCATCCGCAGCCGATGTCGAACACAACACAACTAACAATTTGCAAAACAAATTCGGTTGTCTGATGTTGTCTGATGACAACACATCTGTTTCATGGTCGTATTCACAGCATGACAATGATCACGTGTGTTTCTGTTTATTCTCACACCAGTTCCACTAAGCTCACAAATCAGTTTTTTATAACAGTAAAATCTCTTTTCATGTAGGCTAGTCATGTTATATTGTGTCATGTTTATCACTGAAAATCTGTGTATTTGACAAATATTGCATTTATTTCACTTCAGCGTTGGTAAAGGATGCAAAAACAGAGCAAGAGTCACTGGAAGCACGGGAAGCAGAAAGTGTCCGACTTCAAGTCTCCGTTTTCAGCTCCTTCCGCCTGCACGTAGCAACTCTCCGATCCGACCGTTTGAATCCGATCGGTTACATCCGCGGCAGCCGATGTCGAGCACCTTGTATCACACAGATCGGCCAGAACCATTTAACTCGGTATGCCCCAGTTTCCTCCAAATCTCTTACCGTTTCTCTATCGCTTTAAAATAGCCTAGGCCTAGCTAGCAGTTTGTGCTAAATTCAAACGAGTCCGATACGTTGAAACGTGGTTGTGTGATCATTGCGGCGGTTCACGTGACTGACACTAATGAACCAGACTTCATGCCCCAATGGAAAACATATTTACACTGTCTGAATCGTTGCCTACCCTATATATATATATATATTAGTAGGCTAATAGTGCACTATGTCATTCACCATGTAGAAAATAGTAAGTGTGTGACCAAGTGACTGAATTTAGCCGCAGCTTCAGCATCAATAATGTAGGGGGCAGGACGAGAAGCTGAAGTGTTGAGTTATTCATCATGATTCATACTGGCAGAAGTGAGAGACTGTACGTTTAGGACATTTTGAATCTTCTAAACTTTGTCATTGTTTTTGAGCACACTAGCTTGTAGATAACAGTAGCCTAAGGCCAATATATTAATTTATGCTAAAAGTCAAGGCAAGGCAAGTAAAGTGTTACTTTAATTAAGCCTTTGAATTAATTGATTTATTTTCAGGAAAATGTGGCAGATCTACACTTATTTTGTGAATACATCCCCGAATTCCCATTGTTAATAAATTCCTGCCATCAGAACTAAAGGTCAGTAAAGCACATCAGTTGAGTTTCAAAATTAAAATCATATTCAGCATACATGAATTACAATTATTTGATTCCAAGCGAAAAAGTATTTGTGTATTGAATATTTTATAATACACACACACATTAGTTATATATAGTATACAGTGTGTGCCTAACATTAAGCATATTCTGATCATATTTTTTTTTCAAGCACATTTTACCAATTCCAAACCACATCAATCTTAATAACTACTATTATATTTTTTTGTATTTAATAATTTATAAGTGATTTAATTGTTAAGGA